>NC_137797.1:42288179-42954429 GCF_963383645.1 Muscardinus avellanarius
TGCAGAAACACAGAGAGGACAGTTTGAGATCTCGCAATTAACTTGAATGCACTCTACCAGATATTCACATGGCCATGTTGAGCTGGATAGTGATTTGAAGTCTTGAAAGGAATTAGCTACAAGGGCTGTGAAAAAAACATGTTTCAAGAAGTTGCTGTTAAACATAAAAATTGGGTTTTGTCCCCCAATATCAAGTTCTCTCCTCCACTCAAACCTACTCTTTGTAAATCACACCCATTTTATATATTGAAACTTTCCTTTGGAAAATAGCAATTTAGATGATGAGTTCGCCTTAGAAATATATTCTAAGTTTATTTATTCATATTTTTTGGTACTAGAGATTGAACCTCAGGGCATTCTGCCCATACCTTCGACCCTATTTTGTTTTTTATCTGGAAATAGGGTTTCTCTAAGTTTCTGAGGGCCTTGATAAATTGCTGAGGCTAGCCTCTAACTTACCATTCTGTCTTAGCTTCCCAAGTTCTGGGATTACAAGTATGTGCCACCATGCCTGGATGTTTGTAAATGTTTTGATATGTTTATTATTTAAAAAATTATATGTCTGTTTGTGTTACCTAAAATTCATGTAATCATTTTAGAATCTATTGTGTTCTTGACTTCTGGAATAGAGGAATTATATTTTATTAAATGCATATTGTGTCCAACAACTATTTACTGTTTTCTTATTACATATTTTACACCATAGTAGGCATTATGACTCATATACCATAAATAATATCTGGTCCTTGTCATCAGGAAAATTAACGTCAAGTTGGCTGATGGTACAAAGCCAAGATAACTTAGGAATTGAACACAATTCAAAAGCTATTTTAAGATAGTAATTGCTTAAAAGCCAAATCAATTATTAAATACAAGATAGCATCTGGTATGAACTCAGAGCAGTCTTTAGTATTCTATCTAAAATATGAAATTCATTCAATGGCATTTGAACAAATATCTCCCCAGTTTCAGAGCAGCTTAGCCTACATCATAGCAAGGACTATCTTTTCGTTTTGTGGATCAGACTGACCTTGCATACTGATGACCCTTTCAGAAAGGTAATAAATTTTATATATTGTGACTATTATGAATGATATCTCATGTTTAGAAATTGATTTCATTGGAAGGTTTCCTTTTAGCTTTAAGCAATAATTCAGAATCCAATGTTTGTAGTATGGACCTAGCTTCATTCATAAGACTAAAGAAATTCACCAAAATTTCCTGAGAAAAAACAAAAACTTCAGGGATTTAAATTCTATATAGCAATATAGAATTTACAGTTTATAACAGACAACATAGTGTGAGCTTTTCCTGGATCACCAGCAATTTGGATTAGGACATCACATATACTTAAAAAGGAACAATTCTGATATAATTTCCTATGTGAATCACATCTCCATACCCCTACCTTTAAGACTTTCAGTATAGAGTTTTTGCCTTTAAAGAATGATAAAGAGATATCATGACTTGAATTATTTAGGGATTGGTTAGAATCTCCCCAGGACCATATCACATCATCTTGCTGTATCAGTGAACCTGCCTCCAATTTCGACTTCTTTCCTGGGCCACCTGCCACACAGCAACCAGAGTAACATTCCACAGAGCAGGCACCTCTCCTTGTTGTCACCCTTTCATCCGAAGAACCTCTGATGGCAGCTCCCTGGAGTAAGGGTAGTGTTGACCGCCCCCCTCTGGTGGCCTCCTGCTGCCTCTGGACCTGGTACCTTCTGCTTTCACAGCTGCGTCCTGGCATATTGGCCATGCCAGCCTTCTGACTATTCCTCAGCCATGTATACTTTCTTCCCATTTCAGGGCCTGGCCATTTGCTTTTCTTGTTCCTTGAAAACCTCATCCTTCAGGTTTTCAAAATATCACTTTTTTAAAAAAGATACCAGAGCCAAATCCAACCCTGCATTCACCCTTTGATTGTTCTGGGCTCACAGCATTTACCAGTACCCCAAACTATCCTTCTTAGTTTTTCAATGCTTATTATTTTTTGTTTCATAATATAAGCTCCTTAATGGCACTCTGTCATGTAATGCTTTCTAATTCCCAGTACCTACTGGATAGTGCTTAGCACTAAATAGACACCCAATAAATATTCACAGATAGTCTAAACACATCCTTCAACTAAGCCACAAATTTCTCTACTAAGCTTACAATTATGTCCCCTTAGTCTGGCTATACAGCTTGTCAAAATTCCATTCTTTGAATAATTATTTTTAATTAGAAAAAGAATATGATGACTTCATTTAACTTAATTTTGTACTGTATTAGTTGTATTAGTATCACTTAGGAAAAGTTTAACAACATCAATGCTCTCTGTGACCTTTAGCCAACTTCTTCTCTTGGATGGAACCCTGACACTGATATTACAAAACTTCCTAACGTAAATCTGATGCACTTAAAGGGTCAAGAAAGACTAGACTAGTACTTAATGTAACAAATATTTAATATTTAAATTAATATCTACTTACAA
Organism: Muscardinus avellanarius; assembly: GCF_963383645.1. Classification (NCBI taxonomy): domain Eukaryota; kingdom Metazoa; phylum Chordata; class Mammalia; order Rodentia; family Gliridae; genus Muscardinus; species Muscardinus avellanarius. Next base: position 42,290,659 of record NC_137797.1, read on the forward strand.
TGTATTATATACTTATCAAATATATTCTCAAAACTTTGCCTTTAATTGAAATAGAAAGTCTCAATATAGGGCAGAAACCATGTCAACCAGTCTTCCTGCATTGAATGTGGTCCTAGATGATAACTGGCCACCATTAAAAAAATTCCTTAGTCTCACCTATAAATCTATTAGCATATTCTTCTGAATCCTATAAAATATTCAACATGCTATATATCTCACTCAGTTTCTAAATTATTATAACATTAAGTTTAGAAATGGTTATAGTATTGAGCAACTAAAATTATTTTTTAGGTAGATATATATTTAAGATGGAGTGTTACCAAATGTTTTGCAGCCATAATATGACAACAAAAATAGTTGACCTGGAGATAACTCAATGGTAGAGCACTTGTCTAGTATGTTCAAGGTCCTGAGTAGGATAACAAGCACCATAAAAATAAAAAACATCCTTCCCCAAAATGACAGTAACATAGATAATTGCTATCCTGTGTACCTTAACAAAAAGTATTACTAAACTTAGCCGGGCGTGGTGGCGCAAGCTTGTAATCCCTGCTCTTGGGAGGTGGAGACAGGAGGATCGCGCTAGTTTGGAGCCAGCCTCACTGGCTTAAGAGACCCTGTTTCCAAATAAAAATATAAAAAAATAGGTCTGGGAGTGTAGCCCAGAGGTAGAAGGGCTTTCAGGAACTCCAGTACCAAAAAAAAAAAAAAGTATTACTAAACTTATTAAGAATTAATTTAAAAATCAGGAAAATTTGGATACTTCTTTACTGAGTATGCTATGATGCCTTATAAATAATTTAATGTTATTTTATTTTTGATGCATCTATTTTTGATGCTCCCTGTGTTCTTATTCTCTTTACATTTAACTTTTTGAGTAAAGTGTATATTACACATATGTGAGGAGAGAAAATACGTTTATAGATCAAGCAACTTAGTATCAAATTCTACAAGCGTTGAGCTATTTATTTCACTAATTTAAAAACAAATCATTCAGAGGCATTCTGAATTACAAACATGGTTGGTTTATGTCTGTTCTATAAACAGTCTTCCTTTCTACTTCTTTTTCTCTCTTATTTTCTCCATTCCACTTATTTGACAAATATGTTTAATGCCTGATATATATCAGGTCTTTACTTTGACATCATATTGACATTAAAAATAACAACATAAAATAATAAAGCAGTGTGGTGCATAAAAAGGTTTCAAACACTGGGATTCTCATGTGATTCACCTGTTTAAATTTTATATTCTTAATAATAATTGAGGAGATAATTTTAGGTAGACAGGCTAATCCATAATGACCAAATATACTTACGGGCAAAATGACTTTCTTGGGCTCAATAAGTTACTAGCAACATTAAATTTACATACCAGATATTTTAGCATTTGAAAGATTAATAAGAATGAAAACATATATTCTAGTTTTCTGAAATGTGGTAGAAACTTCTGATGAATTTTACTTAAGTATTACATTTTATTGATATGAGTTAAAACAAGTTTTTTCTAATATAAAAAAGACAAACAAATCAATTCTTATCTCAATAGTTGAGCACCTCAAATGCATTAATTTTGAAGTGTGTCAACCTTTAAAATAAGACATCAGAATAAAGGTGGTTATGTGTCATCAACTTCTGATTGATTACTGTTGGTCTTGCTGAATAAATGTGTTCATTTTTGGACTGAATTATCTTGCAGTTTCTGTTTATATACTGTCCTAACAAGCTACCTTTATCTATGTTTATCAATTCCCTAGACAGGTGAAGCCTGACACACTGTTTGAGATTCTGCCTATAATTTTTTCCTAGCTGCATTTGTACTGTCTTCAATTTTTTTCTTCCCAGTGAAAGCAATATATTCATTCTAACAATGGCTTTAGTGACATTCCAGATCATGTTCCTTTCTTCTGGTCCATTGCAATTCAAGTTAATAATACCCAGCTTCATACCCTTAGCAATTATCAGGTGCTTATCACCAAGTTATCTGGGCTGCATGTACAAACTTGTAGATCTGTCTGATTTTAAATAATACAGGTGACCAGGTGCTATATCGTCAGAGAGGACTGTAGCCAAATACACGGTACTAAATACCTCTCAATGCCATCCCTGTAGAACTTCTGGGTTAGTCAGAAACAGGGTACACATTGTCATGGCAGCTGTGTCTGGTCCCTCCTCTCCCAGGTTGGAATAGTAGAGGGATATTAAGGCTCGGTAGGGAAACATCTCAGTGGAGATGCTCAATATTCATTTCTTCCCCAAAGGGCAAAAGAGATCAGAGAGTGTTTGGGTAGGAGAAGGTGGAGGGTGGCAAACAGAGGAGGCTGTATAGTTAGAATAAACTACTTTCTGTATTGATTTGATTAAGTTATCAATCTTTGATTTTGTATACATCAGACATAAATTTTTCTTTTTTAAAAACACTTGGTATCGCCGGGCGTGGTGGCACACGCTTGTAATCCCCGCGCTTGGGAGGCAGAGACAGGAGGATCGCGCAGGTTCGAAGCTAGCCGCGTGCGCTGGCTTAGGAGACCCTGTTTCCAAATAAAAAATGTAAAAATAGGTCTGGGAGCGTAGCCCGGAGATAGAAGGGCTTCCAGGAACCCCAGTACCACCAAAAAACAAAACAAAACAAAACAAAACACTTGGTATCAGCTTAAGCTGGCTTACTATTTATTATTTTTTGTGTGTGTGTGGTACTGGGGATGGAACCCAGGACCTTCTACCTCTGAACTATAACCCAGCCTTACTATACTATACCCCAGCCTATACTATATCCCAGCCTTATTTTATTTATTTAGAAACAAGGTCTTGTTAAGTTGTTGAGACTGGCTTTGAACCTGCGATCCTCTGGTCTCAGCCTCCCAGGTAATGGGATTACAGGTGTGTGCCACCATGCCCATCATGGTTTGCTAATCTTTTTGTTCTTTCTTTTTATTGGTGCATTGTAGTCATATATCTTAATGGAGTACAAGATGGTAGAGGCATACACACACAGCACTCACTTAGCCCTTCCCCGATTCCCTCCCATTCCCTCCCTGTAGCTCCTTCTCATGTTTGGCTTAGTGATTGACTTTGATATGTTTGTTAACGTACATCATGTACATTAGGGAATTTCCCTCTCCCCCCTCCCATCCCCTTAGTCAGGTCACCTTATTTGCTCATCTATAGTATCTCCTTCTTCGTCTAGAGTTCCTCCTATGACCCATTTTCTCCCTAGCTTCTGCATATTAGGAAGAACATATAATTTCTTTTTTTGTGTGTGACTGACTAATCTCACTTAGCATAAAGTAAACAATGGAATTTTACTCAGCCATAAAGAAGAACAAAATTACATCATTTACAGAGAAATGGGTGGAACTGGGAAACATTATGCTTGGTTTACTAATCTTGATATTTTTCTGTGTCCCTTCTTTTGTCCTAAACTCCATGTATATTGTATATCACGTGTGTGCAAATAAGAGTAAAGAAGTATGTTTGATCTTCTTGTTCTAATTTGGTATAAACTAGTGTATATTTTTACTTAAGTATCAACAACATGTATTATTGGATATATTCCTTTTTAATGTATTTTTATTGGTGCATTATAGTCATATCATTATGTAGGGATATATTCTTTTTTTTGTGGATTTGGGGATGAAACCCTGGGGCATTTGACCTCCAAGCTACACCCCAAGCCCTATTTTTTAAATTCTTTTTATTTTTGAAACCGGGTCTCACTAAGTTGCAGAGGGCCTCACTAAGTAGCTGAGGCTGTCCACAAACCGCGATCCTCCTGTCTCAGCCCCCCAAATGCTGGGATTATAAGCCGGTGCTACCACGCCCAGCTGGGATATATTCTTATTTATAGTCTTTTATCTTTTTTCAATGGATAGTCTTGGCACAAATTAGGAAATCTATCTATATCATGACTTATTTTTATTATTACAATTACTTTTCCACAATGGCAAAAAGTCAATTTTGTTGTTTTATGCATGCTAAGAAACAAATCTATTTTATAGAAAATAATTTGTGTGTGGTATTGAGTTTGAACACAGGGGCATTATACCTCTAAGCTATACCCCCCCCCCACAGTCCTTTTTATGGTTTTTATTTTGAAATAGGGTTGCTGCAAATCTTAATGAGGCTGTCCTTAAATCTGTGCTCCTCCTGTCTCAGCCTCTCAAATCCTGGGGTTACAGGTGTGTGCCATCACATGTGGCTTAATTTGTATTTCTTACTTTGCTTTCAAAGTGTTGTCCAAAGTATATTTCCAAGAAAATTTGCAATCTAGAGTATTTCAAAAATTCATTTTTTTCTTTGTTATTTTTTCCTCTGGCTGATTTATTTCTTTATAACATTTTTTTCTCTTTTTGCAGGTCTGGGGATGAAACCCAGGGGCATTCGACCAATGAGCTACACCCTCTACACCCTCTACCCTATTTTTTATTCTTTATTTTGAAACAGGGTTTTACTAAGTTGCAGACGGCCTCACTAAGTAGCTGAGGCTGTCTGAGAACCAATATCCTCCAGTCTCAGCCTCCCAAATGTTGGGATTACAAGTGTGTGCCACCACGCCCGGCTTTATAACATTTAAAAAATTTTATTGGTGCACTATATCTCACATCATAATGTAGATCATATTGACAAAGGCATATATTCACACAGTACTTGCCCCCCCCCCCCAGCATCCCCTTTTCCCTCCCTCCCAATTCTGAGTGTCCATGTTAACAATGTTATATTTACATGTATATACATATTCAAATATAGCTTTGCCATTAATTAACCTTAGCCTTCTTCCTCTCCTACCCGCTGAGGTTTCCCCTCCATTGTCTGGAGTCACCTCTGGTATCCCTAATACTCCCTAGCTTGAGCATATTAGAGAAAACATATGTTCCTTCTCTTTCTGAGCTTGGCTGATTTCACTTAACATAATGTTCTCCAGGTCTTTCCATCTTCTTGTGAATGACATGATTTTGTTCTTCTTTATTGCTGAGTAGAATTTCATTGTGTGTATTTCCCATAATTTTGCAATCCATTCATCTGTTGATGGACACCTAGGTTGGTTCCATATTTTGGCTATTGCAAATTATGCTGCTATGAACATGGGTATTTGTTATTTTTAATATGCTTTTATTGGTACATTATAATTATGTATTGTAGTGAGGTTCAAAGTGATATAAACATACATGGCACACCGCACTTGGTGTGATTCTCTCTGGATCCTACTTTCTTTCATCATTATTTTTGAGAGACTGAAATGCGGCAGTCACTGTGATACCTTCACAAAAGGATATCTGAACTGTTCTTCTTTCTAGAAACAGTGATTAGTAGCAGATATCACCCTTTCTTCAAAGAAAATTACATTTATGAGGATATGCGCTCTTCACCTGTTGGGGGATGTGGTACATTCTTAGTAAGATTTTAGGATATATGTGGAGCACCTTCAACAGTGGACTAATATTTGCCATGAAACTTGCAAAACCGCTGTAGTGATAGCCTCCTTTCCAGTTGTGACATCTGGAATTCTGCCCATTGTCTCACAAACCTCATAGGCAGGTTTGTACTCCTTGGTATTTTAAAATTTCTTGGTTTCTGATCACAACAAATCAGCCATTCTGAATAAAAATAAACCCACTTATTTCTTTCTATGGCTCTCCTAAGTGGTATAATCATGTATAATTCTTACTGTCTATTCAAAACTGTTGGAGGATCAACTAAAGATTCTGTTTCAATGAATACAAAAGATAATGACTTTTTTTTTTCCTTTTGCTCTTGGCAAAACCTTTTTTGCATTTGGAGAATAATAAGAGTGGGCCATTTCAGCTCTTGGCTATCTTCCTAATACATCCTTTGGAGTTAATGACCTGTGGACTGTGTCATTCTTTATTAAATTAAGATTTTCCATTCCCAGGGAGATTTTCAAAAATTTTAAGCAATATGATTCTGGCATCCAAAATGTATACATGTTGGAACTGGAAAAGAAGCTTTGAAAGCAGCTTTTATTACTGGCTTTAAAAACCACTGTTGTCCTTTGTTATTTTTTGCTGTAAATATGTAGGCTAATGCTTCTCAAAGAGTGATTCTTCAGGACTTTGCATTGCATTATCCAGGAGTCCTGAAATGACCAGGAGTTATTAATATGAAGATATCTGAAAACTTATCCCACAGCTACTGAATTAGATTCACTGATGTGGGCCTGGGCACCTGCATTTTAAATAAATACCCCCAGGAGCTTCTACTGCACAGTACTGATGAAAAATGAGTTCTTTAACTTCCTGGTGCTTCGTGACTGTGACTGACCTTAAAAGTAGTGATTTGTTACTTTGCTCCTGGTGCCACAATTTGCATTGTGTAGCTGGAGTGAAACACACTACAGACTAAGCATTCACCTTAAAGAACTTAGAAAATAAGCTAAATACTCTTGGATGCCTCCACAGTTCCATTAAAAGTGCATGCTATTACTTGTGGTTGAGCTGAGAATTGAATCTCTTCAACCATTAAGATGAAGTGGTTGCATTTTATGGCAAGATAGCAAAAGAAACTTGAATATAAATATGCAATTGAGGTACGGTATAAAATAATGATTCAGGAGTCCCTGGAACTAGATTTGGATTCTTGTTCCCATAAAAAATTAAAGAAAAATTATTTAACCTTCTGGAGTTTGTTTTATCATCTGTAAAACTATAATTATGGTCCCTATCTCATAGGGTTGCTGTAAAGCAACCTTTGGACTGCTTTCTGTAAAATATTTAGCACAGTGCTCGATTCATATTAAGTACTTAGCCAATGGCAGTATTTTAAATTAACAAGATGTTCTCAGTTTCACTGGTTGTACTGTTTAATTTAGGGCTTATTAGACAGGACACAATACTGGGAAAGATAAATATATATTTTACTAGAATTTTTATAATGTAATATGGATTAGGTATCTTTATACAAATGGTTGACATATGTGTTGCTAAAAGATCTGATTATTAAGATACCCTGTGGTCTATTGGAAATGTCCCTTGAGTTAGAACTGATATTCTCACATTTTAATTTCTTGTCAGTTTGTAAATATGAATGAAAATAACTTAATTAAAAACAGTTCTGTTGTAAGGAGATAGAGAGTGCCCACGGAGAGAAGGGGACAAGAGAGTAAGTCTACACACAGAGCTTATGTTTCAAAATATTACGGGATGATAAAGTTCCTAGTGTTGTAGATACACACCCTTCATGGCATTCAAAAATGCTTTCTTTGGAATTTGCTAAGCAGCAGTATTTAGGCATCTGCCAAAAGCTTAGAAAAAGGGGCTGGACTCATATGACGTAGATCACATCTTTGCATATGTTTCATGACATGCTTAGCCCTAAAAAAGTGGTACTTGGCTCATCAATGGAAATACTACCATAGAAAATAAAAAAAAAATACTACCATAGACTATGTGTATGCATGTGAATATATACCAACGTCAATCTGGGTATTGTGCTGGGAGGGAGGGGAACGAGGAGGGGGGCACCAAGAACAGATGCATGTATGTCATTGCCAACATGATTTACATTATGATATGAAACTATAATGCACCAATAAAAGCACAAAAATGGGACTTAAAGTGCTTGCTTATTCCTCAAGTCTTCCTATGAATAGAACATGGAAACTTAGAAATCATGATCACCACAAAACTTATACCTTTCCAAACACATAATCCTTCTCCTGAATTAGTAGTTCTGTTTTCTTCTTAAAAAAAAAGTAGAATAAGGCATGTGTATATATGTTAAAGAGAAAAAGGATGCAAGTAGAAACACTATTGTTGCAAGGTGTTGACAAGGGAACTGCAGATATTTTTTTGCGCAGTTCCACCTATAGCCTCTGAGAGCTATACATACACAGGTTTAAATATTTGTACAGTTAGTAGAACAAAAAGTAAGTGAGCATATGATATAGGTTCTTTTGTTTTAGTTTACAACAATGACATTTATGTTTATGACAAACTGTCTTCATGAGATAGATAGCAAACATCCTGGATTAAATATATCATCTAAATAAGATGCATACAACAGCTACTCCTGAAATTCCTAAGAGTTAAAATATGTCTACTAAATTGTGTGTATTGATCAAGGCATTCTAATTCCCATAAAATTTTATGCCAAAGATAAACAATCTGTAGCTATACATGGTTAAATATTACAGATATTTTTAGACCATCTTAGGCATTTTAACTTCCTAGCTATTATTTGGTTATTACTTAAGAATATTCTAAAATTAACAGTAATTTCTAAAATAAGTAAAGAATTCTTGTTACCCCTACCTAATATAATGTATATCAAAAGAGAATTTGGTATATCCTTTTTATTCAAATGCTTATAGAAAGAATAGAAAGACTAAGAAAACAGTAATTATAAATTGGTCAGAAATATTTTTAAAAGTTTGCATTGTCAACATATTTGAAAAGGTATTTAATTATATTTTTATTATTCTTTAACCTCGATATACCAAGATACTAGGTCTCATTTAATTAAAAAATAAAAAAATCAAATCAAATAGTTGATTTAAACCTGAAAGGGGCCTTAGCTGTCAGGCAGTTTAATTTTTTCCACAGAGAGGTGTCGATGACCAGGCAAGTCAAGTGATGGGCCCATAGTTATAATTCTAATTATAAAAGAGCTGAGATAAAACTGTTTACTTTACTCTATATTCCACTTAACTAAGATAAGGAAGGGAAAAAAAAGTCATATCCTGACATGTGAATTATCACTAGATTAGCAGTCTCTTTTCTGGGTCACTGCTGTCTCAGAGAATTACTGTCTCTTTCATGTAAAAATGTATAATATGTGCAAAAATATTTCTCTTCTGAAGGATACCAGTCAGATACAACATGTAAAGATTTTAAGGTGGGTACCAGCGGGTAGAGACAGTACAAGTGCTGACATGTAAATAAACTAAGATAAGTTGTGATCAAGACAGGTTAAGATATCAGTCATGGAGCTGAGTATGGTAGTGCAAACTTGTAATCCCAGCATTTGGGAGGCTGAGACAGGAGGATCACGGTTCACAGACAGCCTCAGCTACTACTTAGTGAAGCCCTCTACAACTCATTGAGATCCTGTTTCAAAATAAAGAATTTAAAAAATGCCTAGGGGGTGTAGCTCAGAGGTAGAATGCCCCTGGGTTCCATCCCCAGTACCACAAAACAAAACAAAACAAAACAAAACAAAACAAAACAAAACAAAAGGTATTAATCATGATTGGGGTTTGCAATGATACTTGTGTCTTATCTCAAACTCATGTTCTTTATCCCTTACAGGCAGGTGACTGTGCAGACATCTTTATGTCCACTACTCTAAAAATAACTTCATTAATCCAGGGATAGGTATTATCCCAGGAGAATGCGATTCAAACATTAGTGTTGGGAAAGAAAGCAAGAAGAATGAGCAGAGCGCAGTATTGTGGAATCTTTGGCTGGATGCAGCATTGCAGACGCGAGAGGTAGGAGTTGCTGGGAGATTGACCAGCTGCCAGGATGGTGCAAGGAACCCTCAGGTCATGGATGCACCTAGTTCTGCGTATGGAGGATGCCTGGAAATACCAGCTTCAGAAAAAGGCACTGAACCTCTTTGTAAATCCTTGTTAGGTTACAGAAATTATGATCATAACGGGTGCTTAAAAACCCAAATAGGGAAGGCAAAGAATGATTATTTCTTTAATAAAAGCATAACAGGCATAAAAGACACTCTATGCAATAGAAAACAAATAAAAAAGAGGGGAAGGGAATTCCAGAAACATATTTGAGGAAAGTTTGGTTACTTGCAAAGGAATCTTATATTTGTGAATTTGTTGGAAATTTATTGTTTATATACTTTTTGTCAAGAATTACATTATTTTTCTCTGGTGGGGGATGTGGTATCTTTCTTTGGGAATGGTTTGAAAAATTTTTTATCTAATAGCAAGCAATGGTCTGCCCAATCTTTAAGCAAGAATTCGAGGTCTTAAATTGGCCAATGTTGACTTAAAATAGGCACTTGGTATCGCCAGTGCACGTCAGAGCCATAGCGGTGACAGTCACCATCATTGCCATGTGCCACCTTTCCTATGGGGCAGCGTCCACTGCAAAGTATAATTTTCTTTCAATGGTTGTATTTTTCTAGCTTTCTAATTTATTGATAAACCACTTTATCTTATTCTGACAAAAGTGATTTTGGGGGGAGTTATAAATTTTGTTATATGTTCTCACCTAGGACACCAGTAGCACATTCTATTCCTGGCTTTCTTTTCTTTAGTTAGTATGCTTATGCACATTTTTGTAAAAAAAACAAACAAACAGGTAATTGAATTTATACCCGCAATTGTCTGATGTTTTCCCAATTGGTACCTTTGGCTTAATACACCAATTTATCCTAAAAGCCAGGATGGGCTGCACATACGAAACTAGTTTAGTTTATAATTATGCCCAGACACCATTTTGAATTGGAAATCCTAACACTCTGCCACCAGCAATTTTGGTAGCATGACTCTAATTTTAGTTGTGGGTGACATTTTAAGGGGGGGGATAAGCATAAAGATTTGTTGTTTTTAAGGCTAATCAGACTTGAAAAAAATCAATGAATATACATAAACCTTGATTGAGCATCCACAAATAGATTGAAAACAAATTATACCTGTAAACAATCCTGAGAATTCATTTTCAATAACTGCTCATGCAGTCCTTAACTTTGTAGAGTTTGGGAAAATTTTTTTTGTTTTTGATAGCAGTTGGTTCTTCACTGAAAACCAATTGTTACTCTCTCCCAAAGAGACTGTTATCAATTGTTTGGTGGAAATAACCACTACCAGAAAAAGAGTAAACAATTAAACAATAATCCAAAAATCTGAAAATTAAACACCTATATATAAACAGATTATGAACACAATATCTATGTGACTCCAGAGAGAGTCAGTGAAACCTATTACATAACAGGCGATGGTAGTTTCTCACATTTGCCAACACTGTGGAATCATCTTTCATTCCTTGTTGATGTGCTTCTATCCGGAACTTGAAATGATGGCACTATAAAATGATTTTCCAGGAGAGTATCAGAAATATTTGGAAAAAGAACTTAATCACTAGGTGCGGTGGCACATGCCTGTAATCCAAGTACTTGGGAGGCTGAGAGAGGAGGAATACAGAGATGAAAGCTGGGCACGATAATTGAGCAAGATTCTATTTCAAAATAAAAAATTAAAAAGGTCTGGGGGGTATAGCTCAGAGGTAGAATGCTCCTGGGTTCAATTCCAAGTTACGTACAAGTATGTGTGCACACACACATGACCCATTTATTTCAGTGCATAGCTTTATGTCTATAAACACATTTATTCAGGAGCTGTAAAGCTGCTTAAAATATTTTCTGTAAATTTGTATAAGTTCTACATGCTAGGGTTAAACTGGATTTTAAACATTCTTATACCTAGTCCAGATACTGGCCATTCTGGTTATGTGTCTCTGTAGACTAGTTGCTTTTTCTTTCTTTTTTTTTTTTTTGTGGTACTGGGGATTGAACCCAGGGGCATTTTACCTTTGAGGTGTCCCCCTCCCCCAGCCCTATTTTATTTGTTATTTTGAAACAGAGTCTTGCTAAGTTGCAGACAGTCTCCCTAAAGTTGCTAAGACTGTCCTCAAACCTGTGATCCTCCTGTGTTGGCCTCCCAAGGACCAAGATTACAGGTGTGTACCACCATGCCCAGCTGGACTATCTTCTACTTGTTCTAATAGTAAACTGTTTAACTAGTCTTGTTTTTTGACATCCAAGAATTGGATAATTATAGATATGAAAGAGGTCATCTAAAGATTCTTTAGGCATTTAAATCTAGTCATATAAAATTTGGTCTATATTTTGTGTATAAATGTTGCCCAAACTTTTACAAGAACACTTTTCTACTAGCCATTGTCAAAAGCATATGTTTAAAAGGTGCTGGAAAAATAACAATACTTAAATCTACTGGATATTTTCAAAGCTAAAAACTTTGCTTCAGTTGCTGTGTTTTATTATGTGGTTCAGCACTATAAAGTAAATACGCAATTTATTATAAATGTATAATAATGAAATACAAAAACATGGCATGCATGAAAAACTTGCTCTAACTACTGAAGCTCAATTTCTTTCATAAAAAATCTTTCAGATTAAAGTGATCACTGTACAGTCTACTGTCCATATTAAATTTTCTAGAGAAGGGTAAATGCCCTACTTGAATAAACAGGGCACGAAACCTGGTATAAGATCCTACTTCCTCCAGAGAATTTCCAAATAATAGGTATGATCAAGGGTGAGCGATATACTTGGAGGCCATTTTTCAATTTATTGTTGTAGTGTCTTTGAGATGAATTCATCTCGTTAGCACATCAACATAATAAAGAGGGTTTTGCATCTTTTAGAAAGGCACAGGTGCTTCACATGATTAAGAATTGAGGAGCGCAATGTAATAATTCCTCTCTGTACCTGTTTTTATATTGTCATGTCTCTGTGAGTAATCTAGGGATTCACTCCTTCATAAGATGAAAGAATTGGAAAGCTGCTGCAACAACAAATAAACCTAATTAAATTCTGACCATTCTATCACGCATTTTGTCTAATATTTTAAATTTTGCAAGAGACAACATCAAGATAAATGCAGTTATAGAAACAAAAAGATTTTTTGTTTTTATTTTTAGAAAAACACTTTTTACTTTTTTTTTTACTATATTTTTATTTTTCTTGTGTTTTTATTGGTACATTATAGTCTCACATCATGATGGAAATCATGTTGACAATAACATACATGCACATGGCTCTTAGTGGCCCCCCTGCCTCCCCACTTCCTTCCTTCCCAATACAGAGTACCAAGATTAATGTTTGTATATATTCATGTGTATACACATAGTCTATAGTACTATTTCCATTAATGAACCTCAATCTTTCTCTTGACCTACCCTTATGTCTATTTCCTGGCTGAAGAGGAGATATAAGGTTTCTCCTCTATTATTTGGAGAATTTCTTATATCTCAATTACTCCCTATCCTGCACATATTAAAGGAAACATTATGGCCCTTCATTATTTATGGTTGGCTAATCTCACTTAACATAATATTCTCCAGGTCCTTCCATTTTCTTGCAAGTTTTATTTTTCTTTATTGCTAAGTAGAATTATCTTGTATGTATTTACCATAGTTTTGTAATCCGTTCATCTGTCTATGGACACCTAGGTTGTTCTATAATTTGTCTATTGTGACTTGTGCTACTATGAACATGGGTATGCATATGTTACTGTGGTTCTCTGGTTTTAACCTCTTTTGAAAGATACCCAGTAGTAGAATGGCTGGATCATATGGTGGATCCATTCCCAGTTTTCTAAGGAATCGCCACACTGATCTCCAGAAGAGTTCCTACTTCTCCACAACCTCACTAACATTAATTGTTATTTGACTTCTTTACAATTGCCATTCTGATTGGGGTTAGATGGAATCTCAGTGTGGTTTTGATTTGCATTTTTCTGATTGCTAATGATGTGGAGCATTTTTTCATGTATCTATTGACTATTTAAATCCACACATTTATAGTCAATTGATCTTCAACAAAGGAGCCAGATACATATGCTGGAGAAAAGACAGCCTTTTCAACAAATGATGCTGGAAAAATTGGCTATCCATTTGTGGAAAAGTGAAACTAAATCTTCACCTCTCATCCTACACAGGAATCAACTCAAGATAGATCAAAGACCTGAAAGTTAGTTAGACCAGAGTCTATGAAGCTGTTAGAGGAGAGAATAGGTTCAACACTCTAACATATAGATACAGGTAGAAACTTCCTCAACAAGACCACCAATTAAAACAAGAATTAATATATAGTATGACATCAAACTAAAAAGATTTTGCTCATCAACAACAACAAAAAAATCAAGTCTAAAGAGAAAGCCTATAGAATGGGAGATCTTAACCAGCTATTTCTTTGACAGAGATCTAATATCTAGAATATACAAAGAACTTAAACAACTTTACATTAGAAAAACAAATAATCCAATCAAGAAATGGGCAACTGAATTGAATAGAAACTTCACAAATTTTTGCTTTAAAATAGCTATTTGTGCCAGGCGTGGTGGCGCACACTTGTAATCCCCATGCTTGGGAGGCGTAGACAGGAGAATCACGCAGGTTTGGAGCCAGCCGCGCTGGCTTAAGAGACCCTGTTTCTAAATAAAAAAAATATAAAATAGGTCTAGGAGTGTAGCCCGGAGGTATAAGGGCTTCCAGGAACCCCAGTACCACCAAAAAAAAAAAAAAAAGCTATTTGTACTATATGAATTTATTTTGCTATTATGCCATATTGGACAGGATAAACATATCTATAGATAGGGAGGAAATAAAAATATATGTATCTATTCTACAAAGCATTGTAAGGTTTTTTATTACCACATCATGAATAAATATTTCAACAGATGTGTTTAGGTGTGGATTAAATTCCTTTAGAAGAGCCGTCGAAGACATGACAAGTGATTCTCGATTTATCTAGGATTCCAAACAACACACAGAGTACTTAGGGGGAAATTTTATATTTTACAGGGAGTAAAGAAATGCCCACATTTTTATAATATTTGAGTTTGTTTAGTAGTTCAAAGTGGGGACTATACTATGCCTTTATATCATATATCAAGAATCTCGATTCAATGTTTACAGCACATACCACTTATCATCTCTCAAAGTGATAAAGCTATCCTTTCCCTGATTTTTCATATATGCACTAGGACTAAAGGTTAGCACTGAAACAGTGTCATTGTGATAAGATGAGTCACTCCAAGAAGGCCAGTAGATACATATTATCAAATTATGGCTCAAGCTTTATTTGAGCTTCTTTTAAAATTATTTTTAGTTTTTAAACTGACTGATAACATTGTATGTATTTATCAGATATAGCCTGAAGTTTTGAAGTATGTACATCATGGGATGATAATGTCTAGCTTATTAAAATGCATTACCTCACAGTTATTTTTGTGGTGAGAATGCAATATCCACTCTGCATTTTTCAAAGACACAGTAAGGCATGCCAATGTTACCTGGAGTCAGTATGCCGTACTATAGAACTCTTAAACTCATTCTTCCTCTTTATCTGTGGTTAGATATTATTTGCTAAACATTTCCCCAACCAACAGTGAATGGTAATCACCATTCCATTCTCTGATGAGATCAATTTTTTAAATTTCACAAACAAGTGAGACCATGGAGTATTTGTTTTTTTGTGCCTGGCTTATTTCATTTAACATAATGTTGTCCATATTTATCCATGTTGGCACAAATGACAGGCTTTCCTTCTTTTAATGGCTGTGTAATGTTCTATTGTATTCAAATACTATGTTTTCTTGTCTATTCACTCATTAGTGTACACTTAGGCTTAAGTCCATATCTTGGCCATGAATAATGGTACAATAAACTTGGAATACAGATATCTTTTAAATATACTGCTCTCTTGTCCTTTGCTTATATACCCAGTAATAGGATTGCTATATCATATGGTAGTTCTATTTTTAATTTTTTGAGAAACTTCCATATGGTTTTGAACAATGGATAACTAATTTATATTTCTCCTAATATAAAGATTCCTTTTCTCTACGTCTTCATCAATAGTTATCTTTTGTCTTCATGATAACAGCCCTTATAACAGAAATAAGATGATGGATATTATTGTAGTTTAGATTTTCTTTTCTCTGATTCAAGGCATTAAATAGTTTTTCATACAGCTTGGCTATTTGTATGTCTTTTGAGAAATGTCATTTGTCTGTTTCTAAATCAGATTGTTTAATTGCTACTGAGTTATTTGAGTTCCTTATATATATTAGATATTAGCTCCTTGCCAGATAAATAGTTTGGAAATGCTTTCTTCCATTCTATAAGTTGTCTGTTCACTTTGTTAACTCTTCACTGTACAGAAGCTTGTTAGTTTGATTCTATTTCTCTGCTTTTGCTGAATGTATTTTGGGGTTATATCCAAAATGGCATTATCCAGACCAAAGTCATGGAGCTTTTTCCCTATGTTTTCTGCTTGTAGTTTTCTTTGAGTAGTTTCATTGAGTAGTAGCTTAAGGTTTTACATTTAACTTTGGACTGATTTTTGTGCATTGTGAGGGATAGGGGTCTTGTTTCATTCTTCTGCATGTGGATAATCAGTTTTCTCAACTCCATTTACAAAAGAAATTGTCTGTTTTTGGTACCTTTGTTGAGAATCATTGGCTATCAGTGTTTAGATTTGCTTTTGGGATCTCTGTTATGTTCTACTGATATCTGTTCTTATACTAGTGACCTGCTGTTTTATTATACATTTGAAATATATTTTGAAGTCAGGTAGTATGATATCTCTATCATTCTGTTTTTCTCATGTTTGCTTTGGCTGTTTGGGGGTCTTTTGTGGTTGCATGGAAATTTTGGGATTTTTTTTCTATAAGAATGTCCTTGAGATTTTGAAAGGGATTGATTGCATTGTATCTGTGCATTGCTTTGGGTAATATGGATATCTACTAATACTTACTTTTCCAATCCAGGAACACATGACATCTTTCCATTTACCATGTTCTTTTTATTTCTTTCATTAATATTTTATGTTTTTTAGTATAGAGATCTTTAACATCTTTGATTAAATTTATTCATAAGGTCATCCACATGATGGAAATGGGATCATTTTCTTCTTTTTCAGATAGTGTGCTATTAATATATACATATGGAAAACCTACTGATTTCTGTATAATTGACTTTGTATCCTGCAACTTTGCTGCATTTGTTTATCAATTTAATAGGGTTTTGGTAGAGTTTTCAGGGTTTTCTATATGTGAGATCATATTGTCTATGGATGAGGTCTGAGTCCCCATGATCCAATCACTGCCTCAAAGGGAACCTCCAATACTACTGTGATGGGGACAAAGCCTTCAATATGTGAGCCTTTGGGACCATGCTAGATCCAAGCCATAATATCTCCTTAGCTCTCGGAATTTTCTTATGTGTATAGTTGTTCTGTTATTCTGCTATCTTTCTCTACCCCCTCTTCCTCTATTTAGGCTTCTTTTACTTTCTTTCCTCTTTGAATTCTTTCATTTTTTGGCTTTTTTTCATATATATATATATATATATATATATATATATATATATATATATATGAAGAAATATATTCTTTACTATGTACCAGAAGAAAATAAAGGGAAAGAATCACTGCTTCTTTTTTGCTAGAAAATTCAGTTAGAGTATAGGGGAGGAAGTAAATCACATCTATGTACTTTCATTCTTTTGTAAATAAATTCCCTGAGGGAGGTCAGTCTCTTCAACATTATCCAGAATTTTATAGGAACTCGAATCTGAATCTTTATGGAAAAATGATCTCAGGCAACTTAAATACAGTAAAGAAACCAGTTCTCTCTTTCATAATAGGAATAACCATTAGAGCATTCTAGACAAAGGCATCATACCTTTAAAAAAAAACGCCTTGCACTCGAGCCTGAGAAGCCTGTTAGCATTTAGTCACTGCCCTGAAGTAACTAACAGACTCCCACGATGGAGAACTACTGTGCCATTTTCATATGCAGGTTTTCTTTAACCGGGGATGGGCACTTTGACAACTGATTGAAAAACACGTTGACTAAAATGGTCTTAATAAGCATACCTCCTGACCTTCCTCCCCCGTGGTCTCATCAGCAGGCAATAAACTAGGCTCATCACCCTCCATTCTCCTGTAAAAACCTATCTGTCAGAGAAGTAATTACCTAGCCAGATGTACACCTCTCTGAGGCTGGCCCAGAAATCATTATAATACTCTGTAATTAGTGTTTATTATTTTATCTGTTCATGTCAGTAGAAGTACAGAGAAAAAAAAGGCCCCTCAGCTGGACAATCCTATCATAACAAGATGTAGAAAGTATTAATGTAAAAGCTTTTCCTTGTCTGCATTTTCTTTACCATGGCAACTTAAAATCAGCTTGCTTCCAAGCAATTTGTAGCTCAACCACAGTCCTCAACCCTCACACAGCAGACCTGGCATTTCATCTAGGAATATCTAAATCTTTAGCCTGACAACAGGTGTAGGTATAATCTTGACAAAGACCTGCATGATAAGCTCTTCATTTTTCTCTACAGGGGCAAGTAGTGCATTCAGGGCTTGTTCTTGGCAGATGTTATTCTAACAGAAATTCAGAATTCAAATCCTTCAATCCCCCTGCTACGCTGTGTACTAAGATGGGGAGTAAGTACACAGAATTGGCTCCTGCATTTCAATGATGTGCTGTTAACTGGACCTCGGCTTTTGTTGTTCTGCACTTTGCAACCATGGTGGTCTTTTATATTCTCTTCAAGGAGATCTGATAAAAATGATCTGACTCAGTAAGAACTTGAGACATCTACGTTACAGAGTTTGCAAAGTTTACACAGTTTTACTTTTGAACAAAAGATAGGTTTCTTCTGAGGAGCAAAATGAATGCATGTATAATTTTTAAAAGTTGAACTTGTGTTTTAAAGTAGGAATCAGAGAGTTTATAAGAATGGTTTTATAGTTTAATATAGGCCATTGATCATCAAGTCATCCAGAAATAAAAGTGATTAAATATTAGGAGAAAATATGTTTAAATAACTAATGGCAAAGACTTTAGATTCCTCAACTTCAAAACGTTGATAATGATACCAGTTACCTAGAATAGTCATAGAAAGTAGGTGAGGCAAGGATTTCCAAGTATTTAGCACAGTGCCTAGTACACAGTAAACTCTGAGTAATGTAGCAGTTACTCTACTCTAGCAAACCACAGAGTACTGGTGTGGTGCTAATCTTCTCTGGTGGGCTTGGTATTCTCTGCCAACTTTGGAATCCTACACAAGGGGTTGCTATAGCACAAGCGGCTTCTGGAAATACACAGGACTTCTGAGAAAAAAGAAGTCAATAAGTAGGTATTTCTAGAAAGTAGTGGGATTAGGGGAGGACCATGCTTGGAGAATTTTACAAGGGACTTTTTTTTTTTTTAAATCCAGCTAAACAAACCATCACTTTTAGGAAGGAAGTTGCTTGCGTCCAGATACAGAGGTATGATACAAATCTGCTGACCTATTGAATAAGGAATAAGTGTGAATAAATACGCTCAAGGAACATATTTCCTATGGCATCTTGGCCACAGTCTCTCTCAACCCTGGGCTCTGTCTTTTAGGATATGATATTTAGTTCTCACTTTATATTTTCTCAAAAGATATAAATGACAGATGCTCTAATTTCCTTTCTCTGTGTGTGTGTGTGTGGGGGGGGGTGAGTATTGAAGAAATGTTGAAAGAATGGCCAGGATGAGAGTTAAAAATTTTGGTTAATCTTCATAGCAAACAAAATATTTAAAGTAAAATAGGTGAATTCTAGAAGAAGTTTTCTAAAGATTCTAAATTGTTTCTGGAAAACAGTTTTAGATTCACAAATCAGAAAGAAGAACCCAAGTGGAGTTAGAAGGCATGGGTTGAGTTATTCGTTCAGTCATTTACTCTCTGGGGTGATCTTTGGTAAGTTCTTCAACCTTCTTAGCCCTGTTTCCCCAACTTCTCATCAGGGTGAATAATACCCTTTTCAGGTTTGTTGTGTAAATATGGCATGTAGGTACTATAAGTCAACCCTCACCAATATCTGTTGTTATTTTTATTGCCATATTCCCTTTTGGATAATTATAATATCCTTTTAGTAAACATATTCCTCAAAGCTAGCTTTCTATTAGATAATGTTTTAATACAAAACATTATGATTACTATATTAGGGGGCAAAAGACATAACAGATTTATTTGATTTATATGATTTATTTGAAATCACAGCTTACTACAGGTTTGCTACTGAACTTCGAAAAAAGATATGAACCAATCCCAAAGCTTGGGCTAACTAGGACATTCTATAAAACACCAGGAATCTCTATGTGGATTCACTGTGTTATAGTACAGAGCAGACAGCTCTTTGAAATGTTAAGATGATTAAGAAAGCCCATATAAGCCGGGCATGGTGGTACACGCTTGTAATCCCAGTACTTGGGAGGCTGAGACAGGAGTATTGCACAGGTTCAAAGCCAGCCTCAGCTACTTAGTGAGGCTCTCAGAAACTTAGTGAGACCCTGTTTCCAAATAAAATATAAAAAAAAATAGGTCTGGGAGTATATCCCAGTGGTAGAAAGCCTCTGGGTTCCACTCCCAGGATTACCAAAAAAAAAAAAAAAAAAAAAAAGCCCATATATATATTCAAGGCTCTCAGAAAACTACTTAGAAAGGTATACAGCTGGCACCTTTGGGTAACCTGCAAAAAGGCCATTCTGTTGCATTCTTTGAAACATTACCCAGAAATTTTAACTGAGGCTTACATTTTAACTGAAGTTTCAACTAAGTTTTTTTTTTTTTTTAAATGATAGTTTCATTCTGTGGCAGTCGTACTAACCTAATTAAGTAATCAAGTGATTTGTTATTTCAAGCATATCCCATTGTCTTTGTTGCATTTTTGATTAACATGCTAAAAAAATTCTCTACTGATATGCTTATTGGGTCTGAGGACCATTTATAAAACTATAGTCTCAGAACTGAAAATGAGGATGTAAGTTGTCAGAAACATGACAGGAACACTAGAATTAAATGCATTTCTTTTCTCAAGAGAAAATTACCATGGAAGGATTTAGAAGAAAACAGGTCTCTAGGTCCCACCCCTATTTTGAAAAGAAACACTTTGACCCTAGTTTTTGAACATGCACTTATTTTGGCGTTGATTTTGAATGTAATTTTCATGGCTTTCATATATTTTCTAGGCTCTGTTTTCAAGTAACTGATATAAGAACTTTCCCAATTAAGGATGTAAAATTATCTAATGACCATATTTAGTTATGATATTTAGCGCTTCCCCAAGTACAGTCCTTATGTTGAGTCTGTGTGTGGGCCATTCCAGCATGTTCCTTGAGTTAATCACTGATTCAGATTCTAATCTTGATCCTTTGTTCTTGAGCTAGTAATATAAAAGTAGGGTCTTGTCAAAAGCATTTTTCTAAGTATGGGTCACATTTTGTTTGTTTTTATAAAAAACAAGGCTGATAATTTATGCTTCTGACCTTCACAAGTGGTTCTTGGATCAGAACAGTAGGAAGATCACTGCCAAATCAGGATCCAGACTGGCTCTTAATAAAGGAGACTATGAGCTCACTACTGTAACTTCTCTTTGGTTGAGTCTTTAAAAATATTTTTTAACCAATTAATTTTTGTAAAGTGGCTTAGTGGGATATGCAATCTAACATGTTTGGTAGTAAGAAAATAAAAAAGATTGTTTACATCTCTTTGCAGTTTTAAGAGTTTACACTTATGCGTTGCAGATTACATAACAAATTTCTGAAGGTTTCTAGATTGGTCCTGGAAAGGTACGTGTCAGTAAATTAGGTTGGATTGGAAAAACTTCATAAAGGAATCAAGACTTGAGCATCTTCTCGATGGTAAGTTACAGATTTTTAAGGGAAGGAAATTGAGTGTGATAATCTGATAGACAAGTACGTTAACGATGGCGTGTGGCATAAAGCAGAAATGCAAACCTAGGATGAAGACTGCATGTGACAATGAGGGAAAATTCCGTGTTTCACGGCCTGTGTTTTACAAAGCTGAAAGTTTTAAGAATTAGATAATATAACATGTAAGTGGAAAAGGTACCTGAGCTACGAACAACAGAAATTTGTGATGGTTGAGATGGGGGCAGGAGAAGGGAAGGAAGGAGGGAGGAAGGAAGGAAGATAATCCATGGCAATGAAGATAAATGTTTTCAGTGCAATAGGAAGTTGTATGTTTGGTGTTTAGTTGCATACCAGACATCTCCATTCATTGTTCTCATTCTATCATAGACTTGACCCTGACTCTTTGAACCTAAGCCAGCCTCTCCATTCCCCCTGATCCTGGACCGATTGCAAATTCCGCATCTCAGGGTTTAGCAATTTTATTCTTCCTGCTTAGGACAAAATCAGTAAATTTATCCTTGGCTCTTTACTTTCTTTCATAAAACAAATTCCATTGGTTCTCCCTTCAAAATATATCCAGAATTTGACCACTTTTTAGTAACATCCCTGCTTAATTTTTCTCCCGAGTTCCCTGTTGCTTGGAATAGTCTGTGTTTTTTCCCTTTCTTTAGAATATCATTCTCATGGTGGAGAATTTTTGTCCATTTTATGCACAAATTTATCCTTAAGCTCTAAACTTGCCTAGTATGAATAGTGAGTGCTCAATAAATAGTTTTTGGGTTAATGAGTGAATAAAGTTATTAGGAGAGAAAGAAGAAAGGGCAACAAATACCAAATTGTATTTATTCTTAATTGACTAATTCAACAGCTATTTTTATGTACTTCCTAAGTGCCTACTTGAATATTAAGTCTTTAAATGTTGTAGATATTACATATATTTCACCAAAATTCTAAGTTATCCTTAGGGCTTTGGATAAGATAATTCTAGAATAAAATTATACATACATATATATATATATATATATATATATATATATATATATATATATGGAACATATATTCACTAACTACTGCATAGAAAGAGTATATACCTCTCCACTTTTTTGGTTTAATAAATTAGCAGGTAAGAATTAAAATTTAAAAACTTTCAGGGAATCTCATCACATTTGGATAAAGTATCACTGGGAAGAAAAGATCATCTTTCAGACGTGCTTGAACTGTTTCTTCACATAAACTCTTTCCTGTTTAACTTCATTTAAGATTGCAGTGATGACAAAATACATGTTAGAACATAATTACAAGAACTCCTTAGAAAACAACAGGGTTTTCCTAAATAACAGATTGAGTATGTTGACTAAATTGTACATCATTTTAGTATCCTGGCTATTTTCAATTTATAATTAGTCTTAAAGGAGTCTAGAACTAAAGGGAGAAACTGAGTTGTTGATGCAACAAAGACAATATGGACAAAGTCTGAATTTTCAAAAGCAACTCTGTCATATGTAAATGAGGTTAATTCCAGGATGCAGATATATTCTTTCAGAAAAAAGAGAGATGACAGCAACAAAAGATGGTGCTTCTCAAAATCTGCGTGTAATTTAAATAGTTCTATGAATTTTATATTTTACCTTTATTGACTAGAGAGGTTAGTAGACTATTTATATCTAGGCCATAAGTATCCATAGTGGAAAAAATAAATTGGTGGTTAAGATGCAAGCTATTTAGAAAGCAAACACATTATAAAATGTAAATATCTCCAAAGGGAAAGCTGTAACATAGCCCAGCACATAGTAAGTCCTCAATAGGTATGTGCAGAGTAAATGAGTGAACTCTAACAATAAGGAGCAATTTGAGTTAAAATTCAATATGGGTTTTATTGATTCCTGGTTTGTTCTGCAACAAGAGCCCTGACATCTAATAAATAGATAAGTAATATATTCATAATTTACAATGTGATATGATATTGGGTGGTAAAATATGAAATCTTTCTGCAATTTACACAGGGAGGCATACAGAGGGTTTCAGATAATTCATGGAATGGGTCACTTATTCTGTCTTTGAATTCAAGTTAAAAAGTTAGCCCAATGAATTGTACATTGGAAAGATTTTTCTTCACCTCAAATTCACTGCAATGTAACTAGAAAATCACTCCATTCGATTAAGGATATTTCTTAAAGGAAATGCATTTCAGTGGGAAAGGAAAAAGCCATGTACCAAAATGAAATGTAATTAGAACTTGCTCAAGAAAATTTATTATGAATAAGACAGTTGTATAGAGAATGATTTATCTTTTTTTTTCTGACTGCTTTTGTTCCAAGTTTTACATAAATGGTGCAGTCTATTGATCTATATAAAGCAGGAAGAAAACATCGACATAGATAAAGTAAGGGGGAGAATATTGGCTTTATGGCTGGCTGTTGATTTCCCCTGTCCCCTTTATTCACTAACTACGTCTGAGTGAGGCGCTGTGCTGAGCACTCAGCAAGTATTGATGACATAGTCTCCATAGGGGCAGCAAATAGCAACTTAGAAGTGAAATTCATGTCACCAGTTATGATACTACATGAAATTAGTGAAGCAAATAAGTGCAACAATGGAGAATAGCAAACAATAAAATAGGGGCTAGCATCCATTTTAAAAGAAGGAAGAACATCAGAAATTAATTTGAGGTTACAAGCTCAGTGTGGGGCAGAACTGGGATTCTAAGGCAAGTAAGGCTGAACTCACAGGTAGCATTGCTACCACAGAACCCATCGCTGCGGCCCGTTCTAGCATGAACTCCCTGCTCACACCCCCATCTCCTCTGGAGTGTAGAGTTCAACTCCTTAAAGGCACCAGGCTATCTCTCTGACTTCATTTCAATTATTCTGCAGTCCCCTGGTTTCATACCACCTCTCCTTTGCTCACACCATCCCTGAGGCCTGTTCCCACGACCTGCATAATCCTTCAGCTCAGTTCTTTCTCCAAGAATTATCCATGACATGCTCCATTGGGGTTAAGTACCCTTCCTCTGAGCTCCTGTAAAATACTCTTAGTTAGCAAATTATCACTCGTTGAGTAATCTCTGCTGTATGTTTTTGTCGGCTATGAGCTAAGAAGATATTTACATTTTTAAAAGTTGAAAAAATAAAAAGATTAATTTTTCATGAAATAAAATTTATGTCAGTGTCCATAAATAAAGTTTCATTAGAAGATAGCCTGGCTTATTTGTGGCATAGTGCCTATGGCTGTGGTTGTGTTTCAATAAGGGTCAAACAGTTTTAAAAACATGATGGGGCTTGCAACGTCTAAAATATTTACTATTTATTTTTTTACAAAATAAGTTTGTCAACTTCTAATCCAAGTCTTGCATAGTATTTCCTAGTAGAGTTCCCAGAGCCGGCTTCATGTTCCTATAGGCTGGGATTACATTTTACAAATCCTCTGTTTATCTGACTCCTAGCCTGCTGTGGTGCTTAGCAAGTGGGCATTTAATACATACATACCAAACTGTGATTTCATACCTTTGTCCCTATGATAGTTCTGCAGACACTTGTAAGCAGCCAGCCTGCTGCCCACCCATTCTTCCCCTGTATAGGTTAAACATCCAGCCATTTTTTGTGCCTTTGTGACACTGGAGTTCTGAAACAAATCATGTTTAGCACCATGGTACCTGTGTTCTTCTTAAAACATGGCATTATTACTGAATTTATGAAGAGCTTCCCATTCATTGGAATACGTATCATTTTAAGCTGAAAATCAGGCATTATGTTGATAAATCTCAATGCTGCAATTTTCTGGTTTAATAAGTGAGAAAAAGTGGAAGCAATACGATGTATTTTTCTGTCTGTAGTAAGAGATAAGAAAGGAAATGGGGATACTGTTGGCAGAATTTTGGTTTATAAACTAGAAAGCTTTAGACTTCTGTGATTTTCAGTGTGGAGTTACATGACCTCCTCCTTCAGGTACCCTAAGAAAATATTAGAATTTCTACTTCATTCCTTTCAAAAAAAGAAAAAATTAGAAATGGACTAAGATTTGCACAGAGCTTGAGCATGTCCTCGTTGGGGCCTGAGTCACATGCAGTACTCCAGGTGTCCTGAGGGTGGCGTGGGAGCACCACCCTGGAGGTGGTTGGGGGGCTCATTTTATTTGCCATGGGCATTCTGCTATGAGCTGCTTATGTGAGTCCGGTTAACTTGATTTATGGATTATTAAATTGTAACTAAAATGATCCTCACAAAATGAGTAAGTTGCTTAAAATGCTTCCTGAAAAGCAACTGCACAGTACACTGAAGAAAACTTGAAATGCAAACATGAGTGGAAAACAAGAATGTGGCAAGCTGACACCTTGTCCTTCTTCCACTGAGCTGCACCAGTCATGCTTAGATGACAAAAATAGAGTAAAATAAAATAAAAAACCTTCCATCAATGTGGTATACTGGCATATATTTACTATAAATCTCAAACTAAATCCACATTATAAGTAGTGTGCATCTGTGAAGTGTTTTTCATAAGTGACCTTTAAAACGGAAATAAATGGAATGTAATATACTTGTGAATTGCTACATTACAAAGTTTAATACATTAAAAATATGAGGTTGTATTTGCTAAGATAATAATAATTATGAATAAGCTGGGAGTATACTTGCAATCCCAGTACTTAGGAGGCAGAGACAGGAGGATTGCAGGTTTTAGGCCAGCTCCTGCAACTTAGACCCTGCTTCAAAATAAAAACTAAAAGGGTTTGGGGTGTAGCTTGGTGATAGAACCCTTCACTGAGCTCAAGCTTTAGAAACACACACATACACACACACACACACACACACACACACACACACACACCACACAATATTTTAAAGAGAAACATTTATCATTATAAGCCAAATGCCATAATTACAAAATGTTTATTTTTGTTTCAGCCTTTATATTGTTCTACTTTTCAGTGAGTTTATAATGTTCATTTTATGCTACCTTGTAGTAAATGTACAAAAGGGAAGTGTTCCAAAAGTTTTACTGATGGGTGACTGACTATCAACCATATTTGAAAATATCTCATTAGACAAACCTAAGTAAGTTTGTCTGTAACTTACATAGGTTTGTCTGTAAAGTGAACTTGTATAACTTTACTTATGTTAGTAAGACAAGCACAGATATAGGAGAGAATAGTCTCCTTCCCTCAATCACTTAAATTTTTACAAAATATTTACTTAATATGGCTATAAACGATTTTTAGGAAAAGGATGTGATTTTGAGAAAATGAATATAATTTTGAGATGAGAATGGCCATTAGCCCCTAAAGCAGACTGTACCATTCGGATGATGAGACACTCATTTCTTTTTTTCACATCCTGTTAAATTTTTCCAGTAGGATTTTCTTTTGTATTTGTTTATTGTGGGTCTTCTTTTTGAGAGTGTAGGCGTCAACAGTGAGAGACAACGTCCATTTTTTTTTTTAAATGAAACCTGGTGCCTAATGTAGGGCTTAGCTGGTTAAGGTACATAGTATACCCTGCCTGAGTGGTGTTTAAAAGCTGGAGACGGGAAGAGTAGAGAGGTGTGTATGGGGGGTGGGGTTCTGATGATCTGGCTTCTCCTGGGAGCATAGCAAACCTTGCACCAAGAAGATGACTTAGCTCTGGAAACAAAACTTTACACCCGTTTGTTTGACTGATCCTCCTGTACAACCAACAGCAGCAGCTTAGATTACTTTACACATCATTTGCTTTTTTGGAAATATTGTCAACTTTCTAAAGCTTGTTTTACATTTCCCAGACAATTTCAAATACATGTTGATTTATACTGTGTCTGCCATTATGGTCTCAATTTAAAGCTCTTACTATACTATTAAGCCCAAAGGTTGCTACCCTTTCCATGGTAAGAGCATCACTCACTGAAGTTATATAAAATCATGACTAGTTCATTTTGATTTGTTCTGATTCTAGTTCATTTCAGTTCATACTATATGCCCAACACGGAAGATAAAATAAATTGTTCAAACTGGGTGCAGAGGTGCACACCTATAATTCCAGTGGTTGGGAGGCTGAGAAAGGAGGATTGCAGATTTGAGGTGAGCCTCAGAAACTTAGCAAAACCCTGTGTCAAAATTAAAAATAAAAGGGCTGGGAGAGATATCTCAGAAGTAGAATGTTTCTGGATTCAATCTCCAACACCACCACCACCAATGAATAAATAAATAAATAAGAACTGTTCATATTCTACTTTTCTTATGGACCTACGTGTACCTGCCATTGCTAGATGATGGCCACACAAAAGTGAACTAAGCAGGATCTCTGGTTCAAGGAGTTCACATAGCAAGAGCCACAGGTACCCACGATGTGAAAATCATGGGGCGGGACAGTAGCCCCAATGTGCAGTGGGAACACAGAAAAGGTGAACAAGATGGATGGTGCTTGGCAACCCTGATGAGGAAAGAATTGTGTTCCATCGGTGAGGATAAACATTTTTAGGACAAAACCAAAGAAAGACAGCAGTCAGTGTTCAAGTAAAAAAAAAAAAATAATAATACAGATCTTAAAAAGGTAAAGAGTCACAGCAGTGGGGCTCGCTTATCTGGGGAAAATTTCCTGGGAAAGCAATATTTGATCAGTGGCTTTGTGTTGCTTGAGTTAGTTTTTGCTACGTTTTGCCAAACTCAAAATGAAGGGGCCAAAAACAAAAAAACAAAAAAACAAAAAACCAAGGGGGAAAAAAAAAGGACAGGATGCTATGAGCTTTTGAGCTCATACCTCTGAGGCATGACTACAAAAATGATCAAAAGTAAATTAAAACTGCCCAGGGACTTGCTGGCTATATGTGATTGTCTTCCCTCCCGGACGCCGCCGCTCACTGTCTTGGGGCTGCACTTTCTGTATTATGTAAACTTGTAAACACTGGCCCCTCCCTTCTTAGTTTGTCATTGCAAAGAACGCAAATTCCTTCTGGATATTATTTTCCAGAAGAAATGAGAAATATGCTAAAGAATGAATAAAGAGCAGTTGTTGCTTTTTTTGGGGGGGGACTATTAATGCATTTGCTGTTTATCTATGAATTTGCAGGGATTTGCATGTGCTGGCATTTGCCAGCACAGTTGGAGAGCGTTACTTTGTCAAAATAATCTATAGAGGGTTCTAAATGTGAGTCAACTGATGATCATCTTACAGCTCAAGAGCATTTATTATCTTCTAGAGTGAGCTTTCCTGATTTAGGGATTAGGGCCAATTGACATTACAACGGTGCACAGACGAGTGGGTTGCCACGGGAGGCAGGCAGGCAGGCATGGGCAGCAGGTGGCCGGGGCAGGAGCCGGGGCTGCCATTTCTCCACTCTGTGACCTTGAGCGAGTCATTTAACTTTTCCAAACCTCAGTTTTTTCATTTGTGCACGGAGATAATGATATCTATCTCAACCTAATGGGATTATGATTAGGATCAAATAAAACAAAATTAGTAAATGCTTAGCATAGAAAGAACTGACTAGATTCTCGCTGCAGTTATGATTTTATTAACAGCATTAGCCTTTAATTTTTATTTTAAGAAAAAATAAAATCACTTTTGATGGGAATAATTTGTTTTCAATAGATGTATTCTTCTACATGCTGATGTGAGCTTTAGGCCGCACCTTCAGCCCCTTTTTATTTTTATTTTTTGTTTTGAAATAGGGTTACTGAGTCTCACTAATTAGTCCTCTTGTCTCAACCTTCCAAGTACTGGGATTACAAGCACGTGCCACCACACCCAGCTGTAACCCAGTATTTCTAATAATTGCTGCTAGTCTTGGTTTAGAAACTAAAATAGAAAGAACCAAGCATAAGTCTCCATTGCTTACAACCATTGATCCCAGTACAGGTCCTACCATTAACAGGAGCGAGTGAGTTCACGTCTTTCTCTCACATATTTTCAGGTGGTCACCGTATTTTCTGTTCCTTCTTTTGCAGTGTCCATATCTCCAGTTTCCCAACCGTTCCTTAGCTCAGACCTTATCTGCCTTCTACATGACCCTGATTTCTTGCTAGATTTGCTTCAGGAAATTAATGTCCCTGTTCCTAAGTATGTTTCCAGAAATGAATGCAATGTTCAGGTTCTTCAGAGGAGACTATAGGAGCTTTGTTGGTGGAGTCTCATCTTGGAAATGAATAATCTCAGCTGGTAATGAGATCTCACTGTTGTTTTACATTTCAGATTAACTCATGTTAGAACTGAAATGGGAAGTTAAAGAGGTAATGTCAAGAATCACAGTTAGCAAAAAAAAAAAAGGAGTTTTTTTTTTGCTCACTGACTTGCCCAAGATGAAAAGAAAAATTCATTCTTGATAACTTGCTTGCAAGCAAATGCTAAATCCTCACAGCTCAATAACTAGTCCTCTTGCATCATTAAAGATGGTCTAGAACCTGGTGTCGTGGCACACACTTGTAATCCCAGCATTTGGGAGGCTGAGACAGGAGGATTGCTACTTAGTGATGCCCTTTGCAACTCAGTAAGACCCTGTTTCAAAATAAA
This sequence comes from Muscardinus avellanarius, assembly GCF_963383645.1. NCBI lineage: Eukaryota > Metazoa > Chordata > Mammalia > Rodentia > Gliridae > Muscardinus > Muscardinus avellanarius. The sequence goes on from NC_137797.1 coordinate 42,320,556, forward strand.
GAATAAAAAAAAGAATAATAGGGCTGGAGGTGTAGCTCGGAGGTAGAATACCCCTGTGTTTCATCCTCAGTACTGAAAAAAAAAGGCTAGACTAATGTGGATTTAATAATATTTCAGGTGGCAGTTACAAGAACCAAAAATATATATGCAATAATAGCGTGAGGCAAGTTTTAAGAGGTCTATCTCTATATATAATTTGAAGATGGTGTCTTTTTCTTTAGTTTGGAGTAAGCTTACATAATTCTTTAATTCTATTGTATTAAATCCTATTGGATGCATACTAAAGTAATCCTCATTTAAAAAAAGCATCCTTAGCCAGGTATGGTGGCCCATGCCTGTAATCCCAGTATTTGGGAGGCTAAGATAGAAGGATCATAGGTTTGAGGCCAGACTCAGAAATTGGGATTTTGGTTTAAAAAATTAGAAAGGACTGTGGGTAGGACTCAGAGGTAGAACCCCCTTGGTTCAATCCCTAGTATCAAAAACAAAACAAATTCCCCAAACACATTCCTGATTGCAATATGTTTGCAAAGAGTTTTTCACTTTAGGACCGGGCAGACACATACCTCTTAATTTCATGCTTATAACTGCCTTAGCATCCTGGGGAGCTCTGACACTTTGATCCCTAGTGTCTGAAATATGGTCTTCTGGTCTATAGCTTCACAGAAAATGTTTTCTTAGTGATTGGTTTAAGCTGGGGTCAGCCTGGCTAGTTGTTTGAGAGAGGTGCAGCCAAACAGTACTGAGGTGGGCCAATTTAGCAATTAGCTAGAAAGCAAATCAAGGTGGTATAGGGGTATCACCTCTGCTGGAAGACTAATTTACAGTAATCGTCCACAGCCCTTACCCAGATTCTTGGTAAATACTTTAACCATGCTGCTTTTCCCATCGGCAAGTGGAACAAGGGCAGGTGCACACTCCCACCTGAGTTTTCTCCATTTGTTGAAAGGTCAGGATGGGCTCAGCTTGAGAACGTGTTTGGTATAGAAAATGAAATTTTAGCTAGAGGAAAACAAGCAGAAAAGGGTCAAAGGGTCTTGGAAGAAAGTGGGAGTTTACATGGGCCCTTTTCCTGTTTTTTTTTTTTTTTTTTTTTTTTAGTGTTGATCTGATTTGTGGATATTGGGAAATTGAAGAGGTAAGTGACAGCTAAAGTGTCGACCCCAGAATATGCATCAAGCAGCGACTGTTGACTCATATTTTATCCAATTAGGATTTATTAGCTGGGGCACGATTGTTAGGCAAGACAATTGGGAATTGCTCTGGGATCAGGCTCTGCCACTTCTAGTCAAATTAACATAGCAACAACAGGTTTCATCTTGTGGTGTTTCATTTTGGAGAGAAGGCGAGTTTGTCCAGCATCCAGGCAGAGACTTGATAATTAGGATGACAGACGCTCCATTCTTCCTCTTTATCCCTACTTGTTGGCCCAATTAGCTGTGTTTGTCTTGAGCCTATTACCATATAAGAAGTACTTGGAAGAAAACTCTGGTATCTTAAATAATCCAAATTATTGGCTTAAGGAATTAAAGGTGGAAATAAACTATATTTGGCCCTCTATACCCATGGATTCAACTAACTGTGGATTGAAGCTATTCAAAAAACTGCATCTGTGCTGAACATGGGCAGACTTATTCCTGTCATTATTCCCTAGACAATATAGCACATCAGCTATTTGAATAGCACTTACATTGTATTCAGAATTAGAGGTAATCTAGAGATAATGTAGAGCATCCAGGAGGATATGCACAGCTATACATGCAAATACTGTGCTGTCTCATATGAGGGACTTGAGCATCTTTGGGGTTTGGTATCTATGGGGAGGAGGGAAGATCTTGGAGCCAATTCCTTACAAATATCCAGGAACAACTGTATTGCTGGTCTTATCTCATATCCCCTGGGAATTGTGGCTGAATAGCAATAGAAGCGTGGAGGAGAATTTACTGCCTAGCTTTCAGATGCCCTCAGAAGTTTAGTCTAAAGCAGATAGCTGCCATCCAAATAACGAAGAGGCATTCTTTATAAATATACATATGTATTGTGTTTATAGAAGTTATATAGAAAAATGGGTTTTCCTGGAACCAGGATATGGTAAGAAAAGATGAAGAGTTAACCAAGAATTGCCTTTTGTTTAGAAATCACCAGCATTTATACAATGCTTTTACTTAGAGCTCCCACGTAATGTTATTTCACTTGTTTACTCAATAGCGTGGCTGTCTTTAATACCCTAGTTTTATGGATGAATAGTCAGACTTAGGATCAGAAAGCTAAGGCTTCAGTGCCGGTTGCCTCTCAGGAGAGGGGCTGCTTCTGGCTGAGTTACAACTCCACTGGAGGCCAAGGAGGCAAGGACAGATGCTGGCATTTCCAGATAGGTATTTATTATTAGGCTGTGCCCTGTAATGACTGTTAAATCATGCTGTAGGCGTGCCTCTTGGCAAGGTCAGGGCACGTAGAAAGCGTTTTATAAAGTTAAATTCCTGTTGGGAGGCTTTTAAGGTTTTTATATTTTAATGAAGTTATTAAAATGAAAGTTCAGACTTGCATAATTCATAAGCATTCACTGCCTCTTTTAAAATCTCTGCCACTAAACTATTTTTTGAAATTTTCAGTGGAATTCTTATATAAAACACGAACGAGTATTTCGGCGAAGAGGAAAACAGATTTCTAGTTATAGTAAGCTGGAGTTTCGCTGTCCTCTATCTCTTGGCAAGCTTTATTTACTGCTTTCCCTGCATTAAAGGCAGGTATAAAATTCAACGTGTTTTCTATGTAAACACCTTGAATTGCCGGCCTTTAGTAGAAGCAGCTTACAAATGTTTAAGTGGTTTGGTAAAAATCTATGAACTGGGAAATCCTCCGAAAAATGCTGTTTTTGACTTTTGTAAAGGCACATATTTTTACTCTGACTTTTAGTGACTGTCTCTACAAATATCTTCAAGTTGCTGTCCTAACAATGTTGCTGGATTGAGTATTCTAATGGATTCAAACTCCTACAAATATAGTTGATGAAAACCTGCAAGCTAATGACCCATTTTCTTCTTCTTCTTTTTTTTTGGGGGTACTCTTTGCAATCAATCCAGGTTGTCTTTTTAAGCAGCACTTTTTAGGTCCTGAACTTAGGGTAATTGCATCTTACTTTAAAATCTTTTCTTATTTAGATGCATGATGAGATTCTGTAATTGTGACATTTTACTTCTCAGCAGCAGGAGCCAGAAGTAGAAGCAACAAGCTAGCAGATTGTAGGAACATTAAGAACTGAAATGGAGACTTTCCTCCCATTGTCTGTCTCTTATTGAGATGTAAGAACCCTTTGTATTATAGGGACATTAATATTTCATATGTGTATGTGAGGGGAAGCTTTCTTTTAGTCTGTTCCTTGTCTTTAATGTCATTTATGGCTTCAACATTTGGAAGGAACTGACATCTTTATTACATTGTTTCTCTGTCCAAGAACATATTATTCTTCTCTTTAGGTTTATCTTGAGTCCTCTGGTGAGCCTGGTTTTTCTCATAAAGTTGTATCTATAATGGAATTACCAAATTTATGAAGAGAAATCCAAAGAGATGCTATGCAAGCATTAGCGACAATGGAAGAACTACATATGTGGCTGAAAGAATCTCTATTTCAATTTCTTTAGGCAAAAATAATTTCCAGAATTACATGATTCTTATCCCATTTTTAAATTAAGTGTATACATACATACACACATCCATATATACATACATATGTGTGTGTGTTTCATCGGTATAGTATGAAAAGCAAATCAGGAAGTTCATGAAATTTCAAATTGCTTCTTTGAGACAATTAACTCCTTCTGAAGAATGGGGAGGGACTAGAAAGTTGTACTTAATTTTTTACTTTACATGTTAAAAGAAGCATTGCAGTTATGGATTACTTATTGAGGTTTTCTATAATTTAAAATTTTAATTCTAGTAAGAGATTGGAAGCAGTGCTACTTGTGAAAGCATTTGTTTCCTTAGTCAGGATACAAAAGTCTATAATATTATCAGCAAGTGACATCTTGTCAGTAGATCACTACACAACCTGCAGTTCCATATGTAGGTGCATTAATTCTGCAAGCACAGTACCACTAAATGTGAATTCAGCTCTTTTTTGTTAACTGGGGAGAATTTCATTAATTATACTGTCACACTGTTGGCTGACATCAGTTGTTTGAATTTCTTAAGTCAATCAATCTTGTTGTTTTCGGTTTGGATAAAGGCAGTTTCAACGTTCCAAAAGATATGAACATGCTTATTTCATATTTTTTAAGTTGAAAAGTCAATTTCCCAAGTAAACACTTGCAATCATTTTCTTGTTGAAGAAGAAGTGATAGGAAGCTTCTCAGCTTTCCTGGGATCACTGAGAATAATGTGCAGCAAAAGTTAGGCCATTAGTGACTCAGAAAGGCCACCTGCTGCTATGGTCTTTGACTTCCTTTTATAAGGATTCAGTCTATAAAGAAGTTGACACAGAGGATGTGGAATCATTACTTTATCTGTTCATGCTGGGCAAAAAATATGACCAGGGGATCATTACTTCTTCCTTGGAAAATGTCTTTATGACTGTCACTGAGGAATAACTGCAATAATGTGTCCATTTCTGTGTCACTCTCTCCTTTTATCTCTTGAATGTAGTCTGTTACATTTTTTTTTAACCACAAAGGGGTGTGGAGGCAGAAAGTAAATAAAGAAATGAAGTAAAATCTCCTGAAAAAAATGGTAGCTAAAATAAGCAATAAATTTCAAGAACTATGTTTCTGGTCTTATTTATTGCTCAGCTGATATTTCCATTATAATAAGATTATTACTATGTGATACCAAAATAGTTATATTAAGTTGTATGAGTTGGAAGATGATGACAAAACAATCATTTAAATTGGTAGAGTTTTGAAATTCATCACTGGATGTTTGGGCAGAGTATGCTGAGGTCTGTCCCTTCAACAGAGATATGAGGGGCTCTGAGAAGGCAGTTAAAAGTGAACACAATCCCTGTTTTCAAAGTAGCTAATTATAAAGCAGATGGCAACATTATGGACAAGAGGGAGAAAGAGGAATGCCTTTATAACTAACATTAGGTAAAGGGATTAAGGGACCAAATACATATAGTATGTCTTTTCAGAAAATGAGATGTCTCTAATAAACATATAATAAACAATGAACCCAGGGACATTCTACCTCTGAGCTACACCCCCAGTCCTATTTTTCATTCTTTATTTTGAAACAGGGTCTCACTAAGTTTCAGAGGGCCTCACTAAGTAGCTGCGGCTGGCCATGAACCTGCGATCCTCCTGTCTCAACCTCCCAAGTACTGGGATTAAAAGCATGCCACTACGTCTGGCTTAAATAATGATTTTTAAAAAGATTGTTTTTGATATTCCAATTTCTCTTAGTGTTTTCTCAGTGTTTGAGACTCAAAATGTTGCATGTTTCTGTCACCTGACCATTGTAGGATTTATTAATAGAAATCTTACGGCTTTACAAAAGGGAGAGAAAAACAGTACAGACTTTTGCTATGCACTTTAAATGGTTCTATTAGGATAAAATTTATTTACAAAACATGAATAATATCTCTTGAAGGAGACTGTTAAAAAATAAGATTTTAAAATAGAAGTTTTGGGGGCTACATTTCTGTTAACCTAGTAGAAATTTGGACCCTTTCTTAATTCCTTCCCTGTATATTAAAGCGAGAGAAGGGGCTAGAATTGGTTGGGCTAAGGATGCAAGTGCAGCCGTTCCGTGTTGGACTGGGGAGATTCACAGGTGTGGAGCTTTTCTGATAGTCTCATGCCATAGCATGGTGGGTCAGGATTCCTATAAGACAATACCAGGTAAATTAAAGGTTTAGAAATATCCCTTTATAAGCTTACAACACAGAACACACTCATACATTTATTTTTGCCTTCTATTTCAGCCTGTCCCATCTTCTAGAGCAACATGTTTTTACTACCAACTGTAAAGTAGCAAAGAAACTCTGACAAAGAATTTTTGAGTAGAAAGGTACCTTTGAGATCATCCCAAATGGCTCTCCCTTTTATCTATTCTCTTTCAAACATCAAGGTTACTTTCCAAGTCTAGTATTGTGAGATGTGAGGAATGAGTAGGTATTACTCTAGTTCTACCTTTCATGATTTTCAGACTTTAATCATATCTCTGCTCGGGCTTCCTTTTCCGGACTACAAAGTCCGTATCTTCTTAGCCCGTCCTTACCTACAGCCCTGTCATCCCTCTATTTTGGCTCTCCTCCTCTGGCATAGGTCATCGAATGCAACTGTCTTTTCTGAGGTGGAAACTATACTTATGTGTACTCCATGTACAGATAAACCCCAGGCTTGGACACAAATGGGGCATCCCCCACCCTACCTTGTATAGTTATAAAATCTTTGGGGACAACATCGACACTTTTGTGGGAAGGTAGCATCACACATGGTGAATGTCTTCAATGGATGGTTCTATGTGACTCTTTTCTTCACCTATAATCGACTATCATTCTCTACTCTAATTTGGATTTTTTTTTCCTTTTCCACTTATTGTTTCCAAGCTTGCCAACAAGCTTGTCAGTCATCTTTCCATCACTGTGAAAAAATACCAGAGATAACTTATTAAAGAGAAAAGTTTATTGTGGCTCACAGTTTCAGTCCATAGGCAATTCACTATGTTGCTTTTGGGCTTGGGACAAGGCAGAATATTACAGTAGGAAGCCCATGATAGAGCAAAGCTGATTACCTCATGACAACCAGGAAGAAACAAGGTCAGAGAGAGTACAGGGCTCAGGTCCCAGCATCCCCTTCAAAGACACATCCCCAGTGACCCAACTTCCTTCACCTGGGCTCCACCTCCTAAGGGTTCCACCACTGCCCAATGGCACCACAACCTAGTTAACTTTAACACATGGGCCTTTGGGGGACAGTGAGATCCGAATTATAGCAAAGCTTGTCATTTCTTAAGGGTTTTTCATTGACTCACTGAGCTTGGCTTTCAATGGCTTGAAATACATGTAAACACTTATGTCACCTTCAGAATTGGACATTTCAAGGTGACTAGCAACAATGTCTTAGCACTGACCTCTGTGTAACTCACTATTTCTCCAGTTGGGGATTTCTCTTAAGATTTTCCAGCTGGGCTCTATTTTTCAGGTAAGTTGTCTATCACAAGTTCAATTTATTCTTATTTGGTTTTAGTCAAATTTATTTAATTTTAATATTTAAATATGTAACTTTGACCCACAGAGTCCCATAGCAATTTATAGCGTAGTAAGCATTTATACTAATATCAAAATGTCCTCCTCCCTGGAAATATGACCCAATTCCTTCCAGAATTAACCCTTGATAAAATTGAGTATTAGGAACAGCTTTTGCATTAATGTCTCTCTTCTATATAAAAGGCATTCAGATTCCTAGTCTTGGACTCTCTTCCATTATGGTCAGCAACATCTCTTACTGCTTCACACCCATGCAGCTAGAATGTCACTTTTCTATATCTTGTCTTCTTTAAAGAACCAATTACTAAAGCAACATATCAATCGCTACTCAGGACAGAAAGTAAGAAGGTCCTTTTCAGCATAGAAATAATCTATTAATATTCAATGGCTGGTCTTAGGGGCTGGATGACCCTACTTTTGCCAAGTAACTAAATAATATCAAATGATCAACCAACCAATTTATATTAGCAACTTCCATGATGGAATTTCACTTTGGGTTTAAAGGATACTTGGAGTCAGGTGGAGTTTTGGGGCATCTTTCAAACTGTGACATGTAGTTAGCCACCTGTTCTTCAGGTTAACCCAAGTGAAAAAGAATAAAGACTTAGAAGTCATGTATTATTCAGGGAGTCTGAAGACAGACTATTTGGGTTGACATCCCAGCTCTGCCAAATACTAATTTCTGTGACCTTGGGCAAGTTATTTACTTCTCTGTACTTCAGTTCCATCAATAGGACAGCATTAAAAATAGTCTGTACCTCATAGGGCTGTAATGGGGACTAAATCAGTTAACACGTGTAGAACATTTAGAACAGAGTCTGCTTCACATTGTGCTAAGCAAGTGTCTGCTGTTATTTTTACTTGCATACCCAAACACTGGCATGGTGCCTGGCACAGAGTGGGTACTCACAGGATGTCTGGTGAATTACTGTCTATGAACCTGCTGGCTGAAGCACATAGGCGGTTTTGCACAAACTGTTCTGAACTCATACATTTTGTCAATCACTTATTTCTCTTGATTTCAGGTCTAGTCTCATACCCCACATCTGTTTCTCCCGTTTCCTTAACGCATTTACTCTTCCAGGCATCGCAGTTCTGTCTATTCTGTAGCACTTTTAATGGTTCCTGGGTTTCAACTTGCATTCAGGCTTGGTTATAACCTTTTAAAATAGCTCAGTGTTTCGGACAATCCAGTTTCAAGAGTTGTCATTGTGCTTTTAGATCAATCTGTTCACATCTTAGAGACTCATATTATTTTATCAATATTGTAATTAAGCATTTGAGAGTGTCCCAGAATTAATTTTGTATTGTAACAGTCAAGCCTAAAATTATGATGAGGCTTCTGACATCACAGCCAACTTATTATGCATATTCCTGTCCCATTAGCTCAATAAGATACCAGTTAATTTACATATTATTGCTTGACCCTGATAGCATGGCCAATTAATTTGCATATCCCTATCTAATTGGTTCAAATAAGTTTTTGCCATCTTATTTATTGGCCCAGCTCCCAGACTGAAGGCTTTTATTTCGAATCAATTGAATTCGAGGGATTTTCTTTGTTATGATTTCAGCACCAATGGAAGGACAGATAAGGTTGGTGGTCAAGATATTGGGAAATGACTCCAAAATATGAAAAAAAATTTGTTTTTATTGCCTCTTTCAGTGGAAAAGACTTGGGGGGAAAAGACAATGGCTTTCACATGTGAGCAAGGTAATTTTTTAAAAAAGAGGATACTGGTAAAAGAAATAGAACTTCTTATTTGAGGAAACTCCAACAGATAAGGGAAAGAATATATTCTACATCACTGACAACAAATTCTCACTTGGAACATGGCAGATCTGGGTTTCAGCCAAAATTAGGATATATGGTATTTGAGCCTTTAAACTAGTTTTCAAATTTAAGATGCATGAGAATAACATGGGATTGGCGGTGAGGAAAGGAAGGCCTTGTTTAAAATGCATTTTTCAGGTTCCTACCCTCAAATAGTTCGTTTTAATTAGGCTTGAGAGAGTCCTTGAAATCTTACATTTTAACATGTTCCCTGAGCAGTTTTTGATGGAGGTAAGCAAAACATCACATCTTCATACGTACTGCCTTGGGGAATGAACTTCCTTCGCTAGTTCATGGTTTCTATGTGGCATCTAGTGGTTACCTAGGTTCGAGTGAGTTCTTTTATAAATTACTCGAAATGTTTATATCTGGCTGTACTTAGGCCGGGCTTCGTAGAGCATGCTTGTAATCCCAGCATTTAGGAGGCAGAGACTGGAGGATCGCGGTTCGCGGACAGCCTCAGTTATTTAGCGAGGCTCTCCGCAACTCAGTGAGACCCTGTTTCAAAATAAAGAATAAAAAACAGGATAGGGGGTGTAGCTTAGAGGTCAAATGCCCCTGGGTTCTATCCCCAGACCCGCAAAAAAAAAAAAAAAAAAAAAAAAATCTGGCCATACTTTCCAAATTATATTTCTGGGACAGCAGAAAAACGGATAGAAGAAAACACAAAACCATGAGCAACTTTTAAAAAAATATTGCCTCTGGTAGAAAGGAGAAAAGAGAGCATGTGTGTGAGATAGACAGATGACAAGGTGAGCCTCTCCGGCCTGAGGCTCAATGGCTAATCCACACGCTGACAGCCTGACAGACACTGACTCCTAGGTCTTCCTCCTGCATCATTTTATCAAGTAGTTGCTGCCACTTTTGAATCTCATTGCTCTTTTCTTTTGGAAACGCTTTGGGAAATCTCTCTTCTCCCTGGTTTGCTTTTCACACTACAGGTTTTGTAGTGATAGGGCTGGCCAGGAAGAAGACTGAGCTGAGCACCGGACAGAAGTGAGAGAGAAAGATGATGAACACTTCCAACCACACTTTCACAACCTCTGTTGTTACTCAGCCTTCGGGTACCCTGACCTGAACCCTGCTCTTGGCCACACTTTTAGCAACTTGATGTGCAGAAAAAATGCAGGTAACTTTTGCCCATTACATATATTTTCTCCGCACACTTTGGCCTCCATGCTGGGCATTCTTTTTTTGTTCAACCCCCAAAACACATAATTGAGGCAAATACAACTTTATCAAGAAGGCAAAAATGCAAACTTTTTGTCCTTGTTGATTTTCTTTGGTTCTAATAGTATCAACACTTAGACAAATCTATAAAGCGAGTGGGGGAAAAAGAACAGGCCAATGAGCTGAGATGCCTTTCTGTTTCATACTGGCCTAAACAAAAAAGGAAGTCTGTAAGAGACCACAAGTGAAGCAAGAGGATCAATTTGGGATTGTTTTTCCTGGTGAGAATGTGGGGAAAGAATACCTGTTACAGACTGTCACTAGGATTATAAATTAGTACAACTACTGTGGAGATCAAGTGAGAAGGTTCCTGAAAATATTAGGAATGGAATTACCATATGATCCAGCTTTACCACTCACTGGTATCTTTCCAAAAGAATTAAGGTCAGAACATTATAGTAATGCATGCATGTCCATGTTTAAAGGAGGACAAATCACAACAGCCAAATTATAGAACCGACCTTGGTGTCTGTTGACAGATGAATGGGTAAAGAAAACGTGGTATACACCCACAATGGAAATTTACTCAGCCACAAGGAATAACAAAAACATCATTTTCCGCCAGGTGTGGTGGCGCACGCTTGTAATCCCTGCGCTTGGGAGGCGGAAACAGGAGGATTGCGCAGGTTCGAAGCCAGCTGCACTGGCTTACTAGACCCTGTTTCCAAATAAAAATATAAAAAAAAATAGGTCTGGGAATAGCCCAGAGGGAGAAGGGTTTCCAGGAACCCCAGTACCACCAAACAAACAAACAAACAAACAAAACATCATTTTCAGGAAAATAGGTAAAACTAGAGAATATTATGCTAAGGAATATCAGCTGATCTCAGAAAATCAGGATCATATGTTTCTCTCATATTTAGAAACTAGAGAGAAATAAGAGACAAAAAGAACTTTACTTAAATGAGAGAGACCAGAAGAAAAATTGAAGGAGACTGAGGGAGTAATGGGAAGAGAGGAAAAAGGAGAGCCAACTAAGAGGAAAGTTCAAATAATCCTATGTCCATATACGAAGGTATCACTACTAGGCCTACCAGGATGTACAGGGAGGGGTGGGTAGCAGGACAGGATCTGCAGGAAAACACGGCAAGAACTGTGTGCATGTATATCTACATCACTTTGAACCTCACTATGATAAGTACTATACTGCACCAGCTAAAGTATAAAAAGAGGAACTATATGAACAAATATCAATTTGTGATTCTGAGAAGACAATAAAGAGAATGCCATGGAGTTATTTGACTGAGATCCCTCATACTGATTTATCCGTAAGAATATTCCCCCAGTTTTTTTTTTTCCAAAATGGCGACTGAGGGACACAGCACTCCTCAGTAGCTGAAGCAAATAAAGTTCAAATACTTAGAAAGCTGTGTCTTAATCAACAAAATAAATACATACCAGGAACCAAATCAAATCCTGGTACCTCGGGGGAACTCTGAACTTGAAGAAGAAGAAGAAGAACACAGATCGGACACCGGACCAGCTGCAGATACAATCGGATCTGAACGCTGATCAGCGGCGGGCTGCTTTCGCGGGCCCGCGGAGCTGCCTGCCCGATAGTCCCGCAGCAAGATAATCCAGGACTGAAAACAGCGAGCAGCACCCACCATCAGAATTCTGTGTGTTCACCAGCGACTGGACCACAACAGCATAGAGACTCCCACGAATCCTGAACCAAGGAAGACAGGTACCTGCGGGCGCCCAGGGAAGTGCGGATCCCCCCAGCACGCCCAAGCCTCAGACCCGAGCACTCTCCTCTGCGCACCTTGTCTGCGCCCCGTCCCCTGCTAGCAGTCAGTGCCTGGGCCACTCTCTAACTAAATTGGAGCCTTCCTGTGTGTCTCGCCCCCCTCCCCTGCCCCCGCCACCTTGCCAGAGACGACCTTCCAGGCTGCGAAAGCCCTGTGTAAACCGGAAATCTCCTTGGGGCACCCCCAGTTTCTACATCCCGCGGGAGGCAGAGACCATTACTGGGCACCACGCACTGGATCCTTGAGCACCTATCCTGCACTCCTGGCCCACCGCTAGGTGTTCCTACTCTCCTGGTAGCCAGATGCTTAGTTCTAAGCGAGAACTCAGCTCAATACAACTTGGAAGAGCATACCAGCAGCAACAGACAGCTGCATCCACTCACTCCTGGGTCCAGTAAAAGCAGCACACCCAGCCTGCACTCTTGGAATAGGCAGAGCTCTGGCAGCAAGTGTGGGCATCCAGGAACCAGCATCCATTTGCCCAGGGTACATCTTGGGACCACACCGGCTAACCCAGCTGGAATTTCCAGAGACACAGGAAACTCCAGAGGGCCACAATATCTGCACAGGACCTCAGGGGGAGGTTCTAATTATACCTTGGTCATTCTCCACCCATGTTGTAGGGAAGCACAGGTTGGAGCCTAGGGTGGTGAGTGCAGAGGTACTGACCACAGGTTAGAATTTCGCAAAACCTGTGAATTGTACAGAAGCAAATAAAAGTGAAACCAGACATCCGGACACATAAACCTAAAGCAGCTAAAGGAGACAAGGTGTCCAAACACCCAGAGTGACCTAAGTAGATAAAAAATAGAGTACAAAGAAAACTAAGAGACATTGGATGGTATTCTGAAAGTTACCAAAGCAATCAGATAGCACATATTATATAGACCTGATCCCATATGCGTAAATAAGGAGGACTGTTTATTTTACTTTTAATGTAGATGTTTTGTTTTATTTTGCTTTTACAGTGCTTTTGTTTTGGTATGGTTATTGCTGTTTTATTTTTTTTTTTCTTTTAACCCACACTTCTCTTACTTTCACATGTTGTTTTTATATATATATATATTGGATTGTTTGCCTTATTTTTTTATTTCACACAGCTGCTAGTTCCTTTTATTTTATTCTTGTTCTTTTTTCCTCTTTCTTCCGCTTTCCTTCCTTTATTTTCATTCTCCTCCTTTGATTGGTTTTCCTCCCTTTTTCTTGGATTACATAATAGTCTTGGTATCTTGTGTGGATTTTTTTTCTATTCTTTTTTTTTTATGTCTGTCTGCTCCTTCCATCACCCCTATTTACAAACCTTCCCACACTAACCCTACATACTTTTCTCCCCCAAAACTTTTCCACATAATATACCTCCTGGTCTAATACCCTACGTATTTCTTACATCCATAATTACTCCACGAATGACAAGAGTCCTAGTAGTTAACTCTCTCTCATTCCTAGCAAGATTTCACCTTACCATACTTAAAGTCTTTCTCAACCTAAACATATCCTCTACCTAATCCAACTCCTTTACCAATCACCCCAGCTCCTCCCACATCACCCAACCTCAACACTGGAAAGGCTCTGCTGACTAGCCGATACCCCAACTCCTAATATTAAGATTTGACTAAGCATAATACTCACGAACGATGGGTAGAAACCAGAAAAACAGGACAGAGAACGCTACAAATATGAGAACGAGGAATTATGAAGAGACAGCAGAAATCACGAATACTGACCTACTAGAAATGCAAGAAGGGGAGTTCAGAATCTTGTTGTTCAATATGATGAAAGGATTCAGATCAAGTATAGAGGAGGTTAGAGGTGAATTAGAAACACTAAAAAAGAATCAGAAAGAGGTCTGGAATGAAATGAAAGAGGCAATAAGTGAAATGAAGACAGCAATCGAAAGAAACTCTGGAAGATTAGATGAAATGGAAAACAGAATATCAATATTAGAAGACAGTACATCCCAAACCGAAAACACAGTCAGCGATATACAGAAATCTTTACAGCACAAAACCTAAACATCCAGCAATTATGGGATAATATGAAGCGCCCTAATTTACGGATAATAGGCATTGAGGAAGGGATAGAGGTACAGACCAAGGGCATCTGTAATATCTTCAAGGAAATAATCTCAGAGAATTTTCCAAATATGGAAAGAGACTTCGATCTTCAAGTCCAGGAGGCATACAGAACTCCACTGAGACAAAACCAAAGAATGACCACTCCACGCCACATAATAACCAAAATGACCAATATAGAGGCTAAGGAAGGAATCTTAAAAGCAGCGAGAACAAAAGGTCGGGTAACATATAGAGGCAAAACAATAAGAATCACCCCAGACTATACAACCCAGGTTAGGAATGCTAGGAGAGACTGGTACGACGTGATTCAGACCCTGGAAGAAAATAACTTCCAGCCCAGACTAATCTATCCAGCAAAACTACTATTCAAGATCAATGGCGAATCCAAAGTCTTTCACGATAAACAGAATCTCAAAAAATTCATGAATTCAAAGCCAACACTAGAGAAAATTCTTAAAGAAATAAACCATAAGGAAGAAAAAAGAAGCAGACTTCAGAATCAGAGAAGAGAGGAAGTTAATAAGTGGGCCACTTAAGTAAAGAAGAAAGATCACACCACCCAAGAGTAGACAGAACACAAAATGGCAGAAAACAAAAATCATATTTCAATAATATCTCTTAATGTCAAAGGACTTAACTCACCAATCAAAAGACATAGACTGGCAATGTGGATTAGGAAACATAATCCAAATATATGCTGTCTGCAAGAAACACACCTCACAGCCAAAGACATTCACAGGCTGAAGGTGAAAGGATGGAAAAAGATATACCATGCCACCAGTGACCAAAAAAGAGCAGGGGTAGCAACCCTAATATCCAACAAAACAGACTTTAAACTAAAACACATCAAAAGAGACAAATCAGGGCACCTCCTTTTACTAAAAGGAACAATATACCAAGAAGATATAATGATAGTAAATATTTATGCCCCAAATATGGGTGCAACCACATTTGTAAAACAAACCCTTCTGGACATAAGATCCCAAGTAGACCCAAATACAATAATTCTGGGAGACTTTAATACGCCTCTCACACCACTGGACCGATCTTCAAGGCAAAAGTTGAGTAAAGACGTTTTAGAACTAAAGGAAACCATAAACCAAATGGACCTAATAGACATTTTCAGAGTATTTCAACCAGGAACTACAGAATACACTTTCTTCTCAGCAGCCCATGGAACCTTCTCCAAAATTGATCACATCCTGGGACACAAAGAAAATACCAGCAAATTCAAAAAATATAATATAATTCCTTGCATCTTTTCAGATCACAACGGAATAAAAGTAGAAATCAACAACAGGAAACTTGAAAGAAAGTATTCAAATTCATGGAGAATGAATGATACTCTATTGAATGACGAATGGGTAAGAGCAGAAATTAGGGAAGAAATAAAGAAATTTATGGAAACAAACGAAAACAGAGACACAACCTACCAAAACCTATGGGACACCATGAAGGCAGTACTAAGAGGAAAGTTTATTGCATTGAGTGCCCACATAAAAAGGACGGAGAACCACCAAGTAAAGAACCTAATGACACAACTCAAGGATCTAGAAATTCTGCAACAGTCTACTCCCAAAGCCAGCAGAAGGCAAGAAATCATCAAAATTAGAGCAGAAATAAATGAAATAGAGAACAAAAAAAAAAAAAACAATTCAGAGAATCAATAAAACAAAAAGTTGGTTCTTTGAAAAGATTAATAGAATTGATAAACCCCTGGCCAACCTAACCAAAAGAAAAAGAGAATCAACTCAAATTATCAAAATTAGAAATGAAAAAGGAGATATCACCACAGATAGTGAAGAAATTCAAAATATTATCAGAAACTACTTTAAAAATTTATACTCCAATAGACTTGAAAACCTGGAAGAAATTGATAGATTTCTAAGCACAGTTAACCTTCCTACACTTAGCCAAGAGGACATAGCAAGCCTAAACCAACCAATAACAACTAAAGAAATAGAAATGGCAATAAAAATTCTTCCACCAAAGAAAAGCCCAGGCCCAGATGGGTTCCCAGCTGAATTCTACAAAACCTTCAGTGAACAACTAATACCAATACTGCATAACGTGTTCCGGGAAATTGAAAGAGATGGAACTCTCCCAAATTCCTTCTATGAGGCCAGTATCACATTAATCCCCAAACCAAATAAAGATACCTCAAGAAAGGAAAACTACAGACCAATATCCTTAATGAACATAGATGCAAAAATTCTAAACAAAATACTAGCTATACGCATTCAAAACTATATCAAGAGAATAATACATCATGACCAAGTCGGTTTCATCCCAGAAAAACAAGGCTGGTTCAACATACGCAAATCAATACATGTTATTCACCACATAAATAGAATCAAGAACAAAAACCACATCATCATAGCAATAGATGCTGAAAAAGCATTCGACAAAATCCAACACCCATTTATGTTAAAAACACTGCAAAAAATTGGGATAGAAGGAAAGTACTTCAACATCATTAAGGCAATATACTGCAAACCCAAAGCCAACATTATATTGAATGGGAAAAAACTGCAAGAATTTCCGCTACAGTCAGGAACAAGACAAGGATGCCCACTATCACCACTCCTTTTCAACATAGTCCTTGAGACTCTTGCTGCAGCAATCAGACAAGAGAAGGAAATCAAAGGAATTCACATAGGAAGAGAGGAATTAAAATTATCCTTATTCGCAGATGACATGATCCTCTATCTGGAAGACCCAAAGAACTCAACCAAAAGACTTCTGGACCTGATTGACAAATTCAGCAAAGTCGCAGGTTATAAAATCAACCTAAAGAAATCAGTGGCTTTTCTTTATGCCAACAACGAATCCACAATGAAAGAAATAAAAACAACAATTCCATTCACTATAACCTCAAAACCAATAAAATACCTAGGAATAAACCTAACCCAAGATGTAAAAGACCTCTACAACAAAAACTATAAAACATTAAAGAAAGAAATTGAGGAAGACCTTGGAAGATGGAAAGATCTCCCGTGCTCATGGATAGGCAGAATAAATATCATCAAAATGGCCATTCTGCCAAAACTGATCTATAGGTTCAATGCAATTCCCATTAAAATACCAGTGACATTCTTCAGAGACCTAGAAAAATCAATCATGAATTTCATATGGAGAAAGAAAAGACCTAGAATAGCCAAAGCAATTCTCAATAACAAGAAACACGCAGGAGGCATTACAATCCCAGACTTCAAACTATACTATAGAGCAATAGTAGTAAAAACAGCATGGTACTGGCACAAAAACAGATATACTGACCAGTGGATTAGAATAGAAGACACAGAAACAAACCCACACATCTTTAGTCAATTAATCTTTGACAAAGGGGCCAAACACATACGCTGGAGAAAAGACAGCCTTTTCAACAAGTGGTGTTGGGAGAACTGGCTAACCATTTGTAAAAAGATGAATCTAAACCCCTATATCTCACCAAACACAGGAATCAACTCAAGATGGATCAAAGACTTAGAAATTAGACCTGAGACTGTGAAGCTAGTAGAGGAGAGCATAGGTTCAACACTACAACATATTGGCACAGGCAGTAACTTTCTCAACAAAACCTCCAAAGCTCAGGAAATTAAAGCAAGAATAAACAAGTGGGATAATATCAAACTAAAAAGTTTCTTCTCATCAAAGGAAACTATCAATAACCTAAAGAGGAAGCCTACAGAATGGGAAAGAATCTTTACCAGCCACCATTCTGATAGGGGGCTAATATCCAGAGTATACAAAGAGCTCAAAAGACTCTACACTAGCAAAACAAACAACCCAATCAAGAAATGGGCAAATGAACTAAATAGACACTTCACAAAAGAAGAGATACAAAGGGCTAATAGATACATGAAAAGATGTTCTTCATCACTGGCCATCAGGGAGATGCAAATCAAAACTACACTGAGATTCCATCTAACCCCAGTCAGAGTAGCAAGCATAAAGAAATCAAATAACAACAAATGCTGGCGAGGATGTGGGGAAAGAGGAACTCTATTACACTGTTGGTGGGAATGCAAACTAGTTCAACCACTATGGAGATCTGTGTGGAGATTCCTAAGAAAGGTGGGAATAGATCCACCATATGACCCAGCTATACCACTCCTGGGTATCTTTCCAAAGGGGTTGAATTCAGAGAACTACAGCAACATATGCATACCTATGTTCATAGCAGCACAATTTGTAATAGCCAAAATATGGAACCAACCCAGATCACCATCAACAGATGAATGGATAGCAAAACTGTGGGAAATACACACAATGGAATTCTATTCAGCCATAAAGAAGAACAAAATTATATCATTTGAAAGAAGATGGAAAGCCCTGGAGAACATTATGTTAAGTGAGATCAGCCAAGCACAGAAGAAGAAGATACATATGTTTCCTCTAATATGCCCAAACTAGGAAACACAAAGAATACCAGTGGGTCTCCAGATATTGAAGGGGAAATACTAGCTAAGTTTAGATGGTAAGATAGGAGAGGAGGAAGGCCGGTTTTGATTAATAAGGGTCTACACTTGAACATGTGTAAAATTATGAATAAGATATGGTTAACCTGGACAACCATTGGTGGGAGGGGGGAAGGGAAAATGGGGGCGGGGGGGGAGAGGGCACCAAATATAGTGTAAATGTATACTATTTATGTTCAATAAAAAATTGTTAAAAAAAAAGAATATTCCCCCAGTTTCTAACAATCCTTGCAACCTCCATTTTTAGCCTTGCCTACCCTAACAAACCCATCTTGGTATTTTAGTTCTAGGCAGAGGAGGTACCTTTAATAAGTTAGGCCTGGAAGTCCTTGTTCTTCTATGTTCTAGGGGAGAATGTGTTTGGGATGGTGTATTGGAAAGTGTTCTGCTGGGAGTCAGGGGACCTGAACTCTATTCCTACCTACAAGTCAGGTGACTTGAATGTTATTGAAGGTAATTGTGAGCATTCAGTATCTTGATGGGTGCATCATGTGGAACAAAAAAAAATGCAGATACATTATCTAGTATATCTATGCTTCAATTTTCTCCCTGGTAAAATTGAGGCTAATACCTTCAGAAACCTTGTCACAGCACTATCATGAGAAGCACCTGAAGAAACCAAGGCAAAAAATTTTCTACATTAGAGAGTAATATGACATTTTTTTTTTAGTGGTACTGGGGTTCCTGGAAGCCCTTCTACCTCTGAGTTACACTCCCAGACCTATTTTATACTTTTTAATTTTTGGAAACAGGGTCTCTTAAGCCAGCACGGCTGGCTTGGAACCTGCACGATCCTCCTGTCTCCGCCTCCCAAGCGTGGGGATTACAAGCGTGCGCCACCACGTCTGGGTATATTACCTTCTAATATGACTAATAATATGACCTTCTAATAGTTGAATTAATTATAAGAATTACTTGAAAAATATAATTTCTCCCTAAGTACTCCTGATTTTTTTCCTTCCTCTAAAAAGCCATGTCCATAAGTATAAAACTTTGAGAATTTCACTTAATTTGTAGTAGTCCAAACTAAGTTTATAGTCTTGTAGAAGTCTCATTTTGAGATGACCAGAACAAAACAAGAATCAAAAAATTTGAGAAAAGTAACTGTTGTGACATAAACAAGGATAAGAGATTCAACCAGGAGTCTAATTCATAGGAGTCTTCACAGGTACAAATTTGAGTATTAAAAATTAATATAAGTCGAAACTATGACCTTTGGGAAGGATCAGCTTTTCCAATATCTTTAATTCTTAGACCTCTTAATTCTCTTTCAAAAGAATAACAGTTTTTTACTACTTGCAAGGAGATTTATTCCTAACACACAGATATGTGAAAGGCAGTGAAGATAAGAGATTAGATGTTTGCTAGGCAGAAGGCTTGATTTTCTCTAAGTACCCACTGAAAACAACAAAAACAAAACAAACAAAAAACACCTATCCACACCTACTGTACTAACTTGCTCAAAATAGTCTTGTGATCCACATGATTTAAGATCTTAATACTAACAGATTTATTTATTCCTCTGCTTGCTCACAAATTCTTGGGAGTTAGAATATTAAGAATGCAAATGCAGGGATCTACTGTAGAGATGTAAATAGTCTAATTAAGGTTGTCATTGTGGGGTATGAAGGGCTGAGATTTGCATCATTTGCTGTATGAATATAGGACAGAGGTAAAATCTTTGTGCAATGTATTTTGAATTAATACAGTAGGAAAGAAATAAACTGACCCAGTCAGAAAAAAGAAAAAGTACTTTACAAAATGTTTACATTTTTAATTTTCTTCAATGTTTTGCTGATTACTTCCTACCTTGTCTTAATTTATCTTTGGGTCTATGAATAAGATATGGGTCTACTGACTTTTTGAATTGATTGGACAGTTCTATTAATCAGATGAAAATACCCCCACACTCATTGATTCAAGCAATTGGTTATGTCATCCATTGGTTGCTTTTACATTTTACATATTTATGCCAAGCTTTGATAAAGCTACCAATAGAAATAATTGCAGTACTATTTAGTGAGTACCCCATTGTCCCAGGCTCTGTACTCTTCATTATTTCTCAAAATAAATGTATCAACAAGGTCTGCTTAATACTTCTCTTTTATGGATAACACAACTGAGGCTTAGAGGAGCCAAAAAACTTGTCCAGTGCCAAGTAGCTAGGAGTGGCAGGGGAAAACACCCCGCTTTGGTTCCAATTAACTAGCCATTTCCCCAAATGTAGTTTGGCATTTGAATTACCTGGAATGATCTTATTATATAATTTTGGTCTCCTCTTACATAGGTCAACTTACTTTGAGACAGACCATCTAAGTGCTTAAAGTTGTTTTACTAAGTAGGTTAAACAAATTGGAAATGCAAGACTTGTTTTTTCAGGCCATAGCTCCTCTGTAAATAATTCATTATTTATTCAGCAGCTACGCTCAGTGCTACCAGTCAGTGAGAGACATAACACAGAACACAGCCTAGTGAGAGCGAGGTGTGATGTTAGAGGGGTGTAAACAAACTCCTAGTGACATTTAAAAAAGACAAAGATTTATTCGAGTGGGGTGGATCAGAAAAGGCTTCAGAGTCCTACTGTCTAAAACCTTTTCTCTCCTTATGTGACCCCATGGCTCACTTCCTTACCTCTTCATGTCACCAATCATATGACTTTCTTTCCCTGACCATGCCCCTTAAAAAACACCCCAGCATCCTTCTACTTCCTGCTTTTCTTTTCCATAGCACTTTTTACCTCTTGGCATACGTTATGCTTTTTCGTGTATTGACTTCTTATCTGCCTCCCCACTTTGAAATGCAAGCTACAGGAGGGAAGGTTTTCTATTTGTCCATTACTGTGAACCTAGTGCTCAGCACAGGGGAGGAAATAATACTTCTGCTGGAGAAGAAGTATAGGTAGGATTGAAGATGGGAGTGGTGATATATGCCTGTAATCCCAGTACTTGGGAAGCTGAGACAGGAGGATCACAGGTTCGTGGCCAGCCTCAGCTACTTAGCGAGGCCCTCTACAACTTAGTGAAACCCTGTTTCAAAAAAAAAAAAAAATAGGGCTGGGGAGGTAGCTTGGAAGTAGAATGCCACTGGGTTCAATCCCTAGGATTAAAAAAAAAAAGTATGCGTAGGATTGAACTAGACACTGTTGGAAGGAAGGGGATTCCAAGTGAAGGACTTGCCTCAGCAAAGAGTGGAGGCAGCTAGTTTCACGGCCTGAAGGAGAGCGCTGGCTCATTTGGTTATAATGAGGTATGGTGCAACATAGTCTGAAATTATTGACATTATATGATCAGCGCTATTACAATTTAAGTCAACAGGCAGCAGGAAGCTTTTAAAATTAGGGCTCCTTAAGCAGATTTGCCCTTTAAATATCCTTATTTAACATTTGATAATTAAACAAAATAATTCCAGGTAAATCAAATATAGGGATGGATCTAGGTTGTATGGGTTCTGAAGCTAACATAATTTTGCTGCTTTTTAAAAAAAAATACAAAATTGTAAATACTAAATTGATCTGACCTTTAGCCTTAAGCCTTTCACAACACAAGGCAGAGTTAGTATACTGCAAGGGTAGGAATCATCCCAGTTGCTCTTCTTTCATACAACGGCCAGCAGGAAGCTGAGTGTACATGGCTATGACTGTAAGCCACATAAGCAAAGCCTGCAAGGCCAGCTTCCATTAGCCCAACCCTGAAAATGCCTGCAGGCATGGACATCACTGAAGGAGGAAGCAAGGAGGATGAAGGAGATGTAAGAGTGGAAAGAGACAACAAATTGATGAACAATAGTTGTTGAAGTATCTCTTTTTGACCATGGGAAGTCATTGCTAGGATCTGGAAGGAAGTCGGAACAAGCGAGGGGTCCTGAAGCCTTACTGAACTCATGATGAGGCTGCTCTGGGTCTCTGCTGAGGGATACTGGGTGGATTAGTACTAGGGGAGTATTGAACATGGTGATCAGGGGATGGTTGGTGTGGAAGATCGGAATGGAGCATATGAGAGGGAATGCACAGGAGCCATTAATGGCACGAGGCTGTTGAACCATAAGACACAGAAAGGTCAAAGGTATCTGAAGATTCCTCAGGATGCTAAGCAGTAATCTGAGTGAACTGCTGTAGTTAAAAACTCTTCTGCATATTTTTTTATACAGGCATGTGTAGTATTCTTTATATTTTCTGAGGAAACCGCGGATGGCTTTAAATTTGCTTTGTTATGCTATTAGGTGATGAAAGCAGGACATTACTAAATAGGATCTTAGTGGCATGAAAGAATTAGTGTGGTTTCCCCAGGTGGCTTATTTATTAAGAGAAACAAATGTAGGAAGCAGGAAATATTGGTTGACAAATCAGTGGGTCAGTAAGTGAAAACTCGACTTCAATACTTGTTAGCTATTATGCTTTAGAATATAATATCACTGTGATGTGTTGGTGTGACATTTTGAAGTTCGCAATAATTTCATTAGAGAAAGCATTGAATGATAAGTAATGTCCATTGTAAATTCAAAGCCAGAAACAATGGCAACTATGGTCTATTTATGATGACCTTGTGGCATATCAAGAAAATTCCTCACACTTTAATGATTTACTGGAATATTAAAAATATAATTGATTTCATCACACAGAGGAGAAAAAAAATTATGTTCAACCAGGGAAATGGCAAGTCCTTGAGTCGACTTTGCTTTTGAGGAAGAGAGCACTTGACTTACTCTATTTTATTATGGTTGGGTTGGACAGACTTTTCAATACAAAAGCCTATCCCTCCCCAAATCCAATTCTAAGTCATAGAATTAAAGGCATTACCATGGGGATTCACTCAGAGATATTATTAATATATATTTGAAACGCTGAGCCTTTAATAAAATAGTATTATAAAATTATGTTAAGCTATCAAATACCTACGACATCTTAGACAAAACAACATTTTATATCCTGGATGAATTTTGGCCAATAAAACAAAACAAAACATCAAAGCTATATTTTGCTAGAGGCATCATTGCCTTTCAGAAGAGAATAAAAAATTTTTAGCTTTAATGCCATAGAAATGACAATTGATACTTTGGCTAAGAAGAGAGAAAATAGATTTCATCTTCTCTGCCAAATCCAGTAAGTTGAGAGTGGCTTCCTGGGGCACAGTGTTGAGATGAATTCTGAGACTGCTTCCAGACACCATGGGAGAGAGCACTGTGATCAATTAAGGAGTGGGGAGTCGCAGCATGTGTGCTATGCATTTGGTATCCATGATGAAACAGCATTTAAGAAAATCAATAATCACCATGGACTTACCAGATAAGCCTCCCACATCCATCTTCTTCAGGTTCTTTGCCTCCAGAATAACAACGGTCAGTTTCCCAGCGGTAGGCACGTAGCGGAGGGAGAAGCAGATGTCACCCAGTTTCTCTTGCTGCAAAAACCAATACAAAAGAATTAGTAATTTTTTTGAATAAAGGTGAATGCAGTCTGTATATATAGATAACCAAATATCTATATATACATTGTATACCTCTGTATATAATATATGATATATGATGTAAATTATATATACATATGCAGTAAATTTCTCAAGAGGACGGTTATGACAATTAAAATCGGAAAACTTGTAGGTCCATTGGCATTTACATAGTGGTCTTTTATTCACTAAGGTATCATTGAGAGTGATACAAGTTTTTTCTTTTTTTTAAATGACCATTTATACTTTACCATCCTTTAGTTATAGCTATAATTCAGTGGAACTGGAAATGAGACCAAAATGACTGTTTCAGAGATTGTTCACTGAATAGTGCTGAAATACTCAGTAACATTTCAAAACTTTATTAAAGAGTTTTGTAAAGGCTTAAAACCTGCTTAGTAGAATTAACCTAATTAATTTTTGTCTTTGTAAATTTCCAATAGGATTATGTCTAATATTCTGTACTTAGGGCTTGGGGGGAAAGACGTACAGATAAGTTCTATTAAATTCTACTTATTGATGAAAAACTTTAAATTCTTTTTTTTTTTTTTTGGTGGTACTGGGGGTGGAACCCAGAGGCTTTCTACCTCCGGGCTATACTCCCAGACCTTTTATATATATTTTATTTGGAAACAGGGTCTCACTAAGTAGCTGAGGCTGGCTTCGAACCCATGAGATCCTCCTGTCTCAGCCTCCCAAGTGTGGGAATTACAAGCGTGCGCCACCACGCCCGGCTGAAAAACTTTAAATTCTTAAAAGCTGAAATACAACAAAATATATAACTTTTGGTACTTTCGGTATTACTCATTTCAAATGAAGTCTTTCTTTTTTCTTATCCTAAACTTTGTAAAAATAAAAACAGTAGGCTGAAATTTGAAACACATAGTTATACAATGCCAAGAATTTTATAGCTCTTCATGTTATTTCATTGATAATATACTTCAGGCCCCCAAATTATTTACCAATCTTGTACTCAAGGCATTTTTTAACAACTGATGCTGCACTAAACTGATTTATATAGAACTATTTCTTTTATTTTTTCCATATCAAATGCCTATCAATTTCTCCATCTTAAGTGAAATTCTAGGTTTACTCATTAGTGTCTAGTTAAGAATCATGCTATTGTTCAATACAAGTAGAACCTGCATTCATATTTGTGTGTGTGTGTGTGTGTGTGTGTGTGTGTGTGTGTGTGTGTGTGTGAGAGAGAGAGAGAGAGAGAGAGAGAGAGAGAGAGAGAGAGAGTGTTTTTTAACCCTTCTCCTCAGATTCAGAAGGCTCCTAACTGCTATTTAACACAGGGAATTTACTATATAGCAAATCAGTGTTCATTTCTAAGTATTTCCTCTTACAAAGTCAGACTTTTGCAGATAGACTCAACATAGGAGTGAAGGGAAGAAGCCCATATACTAAGGACTTCAGATATTATACCGTTATGATAACTATATTTGGATTTATCTACAACTTGACATGTGTGCTAAATCAGCCAGTCTCCAGCACAGAAATAACTTCCTAGATGTAATTTAATGATGTAAGGAAACTTAATTCCTTCTATTTGAGTACCCATTATATCCATCTTTCAAAAAAGAGAGAATATGATTTTTCTATAGGTGAGGTGTAATGCATTCAGTAAGAGAAATAAATGGAGTCTTCTTAGGTAATGCTCCATCAGAGACAATACCACATATGCTTATGGCCCCAGTTCTTTCATTTTTGAGACCCCCATAGTATCTTACTATATGGATCTATGTTACTAATAATTTTGTATTTGTCTTATTATTTACATATCTCATTTTGCCCACACGACTCTACCCTCTTTGAAGGTGGAGTTCTTGCCTGGATATAACTTCCCACACATTTTCAAATTCACATAGGTAAAAAACTATAGATAATAAACCTGTTTTGAATGACTGAGGTCATAGCTCCCGTCCATTACTAATGGACAATAGAGAGTAATTCACCTCATGTGCCTACTGACCCCCCAGAATTTATTTACACATTTGAAGAGTCTAGTGGAATGCTCTTTATAATCTTTGAAAATACAGAGATTTACTATCACTGACATTAATCTAAAATATGGACAAATTTATCTGACCTTGATGAGATAAAAAATGTAAATGAACAAAATTATTGTTCAAAATGCTCTTTAAAGTAAGGTTCTTTTGTGAGGAGGCTGCCTATGGTCTAAGCTCTTCTTCCAGAGTTGCTGAGCTGTGGGCTCAGGTTACTCTAACCTTTCACAGGCAGGTCAGACATGACCACTCTCTTAAATCTGACCTCTTTCTGTGGCTCATCATCTTACTTCATGATCAACTTCAGGGCATCTCAATTGTTTTAAAACAGGAACTGTTATAACTTATATTTCTCTTGATATAACTTCATTCTTTAGTAATATAATGTGTGGGGACTTTTAAAGATTTTATATAATATTTAGCTTTAGAGAATAGCATTTATAGGGTTTACAAAACCATAACTTAGGCAGGAGAAACATGTAAAGTTACCTGTAATTTAAAAGCTATGGGATGGAGGAAGAATGAATGTTTAAAAGAAAAAAAGGATATTTAAGGAGGAAAATATAGAAAAGTGCTTATTTTAGAATCTTTTACAGATCCATATTTAATTCATTAATTTAGAGACTTTAACATGGAAAAATTTCATTTGCTCATAAAATTACCATAATCGGTATGCCAAATTAAATATGTATTTTCACATTAACTAACTCAGATTACTTTTTGAAGTTTTAATTTTGTAAAAAGCTATTTTAAGGCTAGTGACTGCCTTTTTCCTGAAATTTATGTCCACAGCATCAAGATAGAGAAAGCTAATTTCCAGGGAAATACCCAGTTTATACAAACTTTTGAGAGTATATTGAGTATAAACTATCTGGCATGAGCATATACTTACCCTTCCCAGTACTTTAAAAATCAGCTTTCATAATTTTCTAAAATAAAGATCTTGAGAACGAGGGCAATATTTTTTTTATACAATTGATCTGTGATCCACTGATTGAGAACAACTGCAAATGTGATCAAAATGTGTTTGTCACATGTTGTGGACCATGTATGGGGATTCAAAGTTTGTGTGAATTAAAGAGTTATTACTGCCTCATGGCCTTGAAGCACCTGTATGAAGGTCATGTGTCAGGACTCTGGACTACTGGACTGTGGTATCATCCCTTGAATGGATGCTCTATTTGTCACATTTAATATCTGTGGCTTACATGAGTAAGTGTGGTGCCACTTAGATTTAGCCTCATACCAGTATGAACCGTAGGAAACAAATACTGTCTTTTTCCTGGTGACATCTTTCACTGACTGTTTCTGGTTAGGAAAGGCATCTCTGTCCTACTATCTTGTTATAGCATGTGAAGGTTTTACTTTACCTTATCATCTACATAAAAGAAGTGGAATGGTCTGAGAGTTTTATGTGGACAGTTCTACATCAAACTCTCATAATTTTATATGTCAGTTTGGAAGGAAGACAACTGGACAGCGATATGTAGGCATTTAATTTTCAATATTGTATTGTTACAAAATTCTATAAACTACTATTTTCTAAAGAAAAAAGGAATTTATTTGAGGTTATGATGGGGGGAACAAAAAAAGTTCTTGAAAAATTTGAGGAAAAAAGATACCAAAATCTATATTGAAGGTCCTTATAAAGCTCCTTAAAATTTCTAGTTTTTTCCCACAATGGCCTTGTGAAGTTGGTACTGTTATATCCATTTATAAATAACTACTCTGAAATTCAGAATTTAGAGAAGTTTACTTAAATATCTGTGAAGAATCAAAGCAGGTTCTTTTGACACAAAATCACGTGTTGTTTACTACATAAATAGAATATGTCCTTTTAAAATGTCATAGCATAAGTCCATTCAGGTACCCTTTTAAAACTCATTCAAAGATACATAGTGCCTCCAACAAATGTATGAACTTAGCCCCATTGACAAAGGCCACTACAGTGATCCTCTTGGATCATTCATTCTCACTTTAAATTATTGTACCTTTAGCTAAATTTGGGATAATTAAAAATTGTCCTCCTCTTGAATGCTCAATACCCCTGTCTGTTTCCAATACCCCTGTCTTTTTCAGTGTCACTAATCTAAGAGTAGTGGCCAACTCCCCTTCTCTGTTTTCTTTATTAATTTAACCTATAAGAAATTGATGTTTCTTTTTTTGTTGTTAAATATGTCTCCGAATGAATGGATTTTTTCTTTCATTCTGTTCTTTCATCATCAACACGACTCTGCCTTAAGCTATACTGCCTCTACTTCCAATTCCGTATCACTGCCTTCATCATTCGACTCTCTGGCCTCAGACCACTGTCCCCAGGACTTCCATCCTCACAATGAGCTCCATGTTAGTTGAGATTAAGCTCTAACCACTAATGTTATTTTTTTTTAATACTATGATAAAAGAGCCATTTAGTTTTAGTGTTTCCAATGCAGGCTGTATACCAATGTCAAACCGATGTTTTCAAGATCCAAATCCCTCTTCCTGACTCTAAAAATACCTGTACTTTGCTTCTGTCTTACCTGTCTAAACCCTTTCATCCATTTTTCTGCCTCCTCTACCTTCTGCCTCCTCTACCTGAATCTGACTAACTCTTCCCACTTATAGGGCTTTTATACCAGTTTAAACTCGGTAATCAACTATTCTAATTTTCTCAGGACTCCACAGGAAATGCCCTCAATCTGAGGCAAACCATGACCAGTGGTATCTCTATTTCCACACCATCATCATTCTTTACTTACACTTATGTAACAGCCTCCTACTAATCTCTCCCCATCCACTCTTGCTTTATACCAGACTATTCCTTAGTTAAAAGAAAGAGTGATCCTTTCAAAGTAGGAATATGATCAGAGGACAATCCTATTTAGAGCCCTTCAGTATCTTCTCATTTCACTCAGAATTACACAGATTTCATACACTAAAATGTGAACCAACGGCTTCATCTCCTAATACTCTTCTGATCTCATTTTTTCCCAAAACATGTGATGCACAATTCTACAACAGATCTACATTGTTTATCTTATTTGAAGTATTTCTCCCCTAGATATAGATCCCATATCTATTCCATATAGATTCCATTATAGATCCATTTCCTTATGCATTATTCTATTAGTTTATTTGTCTTTCTGCTTAGAAGTCACCTCCTTAGAGAGCTTTTCTTTTTTTAATTTTTTTAATTGGTGCACGTAGTCATACATCTTAATGGGATAAAAGACTTGTGGAGACATACATGCACACACCATTCAATTAGCCCATACCCAGTCTCCATCCCATTCCCTCCCCATCCTTTCTTCCCATGCTTGGTTTAGTGATTGACTTTGATATGTTTAAGTACATCATGTGCTTTAGAGAGTTTCCCTCTTTCCCCCTCTCATCCCCTCAGTTAGGTTGCCTTATTTGTTCCTCTATAGGATCTCCTTCTTAATCTTAGAGAGCTTTTCTATGGAGACCTATATAAAGTAGTCCAATAGACACTTAAACACACATATTACCTATTCTCTTTCCCTGCTTCTTTTATGTCCTAGCACGCATCATAACTTGACCTTCTATGATGATTTAGGTTTCACCACCAAGATGTCAGACCCATGAGAGAAGAGATGTGTTTTTCTCCCTGCTATGTTCCCAGCATTAGAATAGTGCCTTTTGAATAAATACAGATTCCCTACAACTGGTCTTCTCAATAGCCTCTTTTGTCATAACTGGGTTTTCTGGAGAAGCGGACTTAGAGATTTTGAAGTATTAGGTTTATTGGAGTGTGTCCTTTGGGTCAACACCTGTGGGGTAGAGAGGGGAAGGACTGTACCAGTGAGGTTGCTGGGCTGTGATACAGTACATCAAAGACTTTTATTTAATCCTTTGGGGAGCTTGTATGGCTCCTCAGAGATGTTTTGAATTGGGCAACAGGGATGAGACTTTACAACCCAGAATCTTTAGAACATAAGGTATTGGCTGCCCACACATCTAGGGTCAGGGTGTCTTTAGCTGAGGGTGATACTGAGGACTCGTTTATCAGCTATCAGCCATTTTGGACAGCCAAGATAGTAAATACCTTGGTCATAATGGTGCCAAGATTGGGAGCTCACCATAGGAATCACTTCCTCTCCATGAGCTACATCCCTTCCCATCACCAGAATTTTACTCAGTTGAGAAATCCACCTGCAATGCCTCTATTATCTTTTGCTGATGAAATAACTCCTAACCATCAAGCCCTTGCCATTCTATATGTTTAATAAGGCATCTTCTTACTTATGGATTTATGCTAGAAATTTATTTATGGTCAATGCTTTGGCGCCCACAGATTATATGCTTCCTTTTTACTTTGCATATGTGGCTTCAACTTACCTTAAATTCTAGAAGAGCAAGATTTGCACTACATACTACCTTTCTATGCCTAGCTCAGAGTACATAATAAAGGCTTCTAAATAATTGTAGGCTGTCTATTTTGAAATGAACCTCACCAGTCTTTTGCTTTGCAAACAGTATGGATGCTGGTATTCTATCAACAATGTGTCTAATTTAATCAACACAAGTCAACTAATAGATTTATTTGGAGCTCCTCTTTTGTGCCTAGTACTACAAACACTGCCATGTTAACCTTGTCATGAAACTAGAAACAACATTTCTGGAAGTGTAGTTTTTATAAGATAATTTCAAGACCCTGTAGAGTTACAGCCAACAGATGAGTGCTTTTGCTGGTGTGATTATCTCATGAAGGGGCCTTATTACTATTAGTAATTTCAGCTTTATGTATAATTTATTTTAGTCAACTGCCTTGATCACTAGCTGGAGCTGCCAGTTAGAGTTAGAAAGTTCCAACTGTGAGATTCAGAGAAATTAACCTGCTCTTTTAGAATATGGAGCTGGCAATCAAAAGGCATTTTTGTTCTGAGCAGCTTGATAATACCATTATTTTTTTTAAAGCAGCCACTGAATAGAGGAGATACAAATTAATGATTTTACAGACAACTACAGCAATACCTTTTGTTTGTGAAATGCACTATAGATATTAGAGTAAAGGTCATCGCCAATGGATTAAAAAAGACTTGATTTAAAATGAATGTTTATTTGGTGGCTTCTATAACACCATCAATCATTTTATGTAAAAAAAGAAGGGCTCACTGTAGTGGCCTTTGTCAATGGGGCTAAGTTCATACATTTGTTGGAGGCACTATGTATCTTTGAATGAGTTTTAAAAGGGTACCTGAATGGACTTATGCTATGACATTTTAAAAGGACATATTCTATTTATGTTAATTGTAAGAAGATTGTCTTATGTGTTAAATTGGCAATAGATTTGCTGATGAGTAAATGTCTTTTTTTGAGGTTGGGATTCTATTTAGAGGTGAGAAACAAATAGAAGGCTAATGGAGATGTAGGCCATTTGCATATTTTCCATTTGTAAGATTATTAAAATGTCCTTTTAAGAAGGACAATGCCAGATTTTTAATTTTAATAAGAGAATGGGTAGCTTTAAATATATCTTTTGGGTAGTAATATTTTTCAAGTTCATTTTATTCCCACATCTACTCTCATACCCCTGAAGTATCTGCCAAATCGGTATTTACATCTAATGGGCCAGATGGTCACAGTGTGAAATGTTGCTATGAAATGTACCCAGGCTAAAAGGACTGAATTTGTTCTAGTGTACAAATGTACAGCAAATTGTTCAGGTGAATGAGACAGTATATTATGTCTTTGAACATTTATTTTGTGCGGGCATTATATGATCCCTTATGTTTGTATTTATTCAATTATGCATTTTGGAAATTAAAAAGGAATTATTGAGTTCCACCCTAGACTACTAAGCTTGAGTTCAGCTCTATGGGCACTGTCATGGTTTAGATCTATAATGTCTCACAAAGGATCATATGTTGAAGGCGTGGTCCTCAAAGCAGTCATATCCAGAGGTGGGGCTTTTGGAAAGTTGGGAAGTGTTTGGATCACAAGAGTTCAGACCTTATCAGTGAATCAATCCATTCATAGCTGCATGGACTACTTAGAGGTGGTAGAAACTGTAGGCAGCAGGACATGGCTGCAGAAAGTAGGCCACTGGAAGTGTGTCCCTGGGCACTGTGTCTTATCTGTGGCCCTCCCTTTTCTTTTTCCTTCTTTGCTTCCCCTCTGCCTGGTAAGGCCTTTTGTGATGATATTCTGTCTCACCTCAGATCTTCCCCCAAGCAATGAAGCCAGGTGACTGTGGACTAAAACCTCCAAAACTATAAACCCCAATAAATCTTTCCTTGTCTAAGTTGTTCTTGTCAGGCATTTTGGTCAAAGTGATTAAAAGCTGACTAACATAAATACAGCAATGGGTAACAATATAATGTGTTGACTGTAGCATAGAAATAGGCAGAAATGCTATGGGAGGAGATGGCTGAAATGGACCAGAAATTAGTAGTGGAACTATAGAGAAAGAGGCTTTAACTGGAGGTTTAGTCCCTCAATAATCTTTATCAATTTAACCAAGCCATCTAAGTTGCACACTCATTTGTAAAACCAATGTGCTTGTTGTGTAAATATAGCTTTAAGACAAGTCTTTGATCTCTCCCTTTTGAACCTCATGTAGGGGATGGGGAAGGGCTGTAGACAAGAAAGCACTCTTGGGCTGAGATGTGAGTGATGAACAGTAAAGAGTTGAGACAAACTTCATTCACAAGAGGGCAAGAGTGGTCTAGGTGCAAGGCGCACACATACAACGTCCTTGACCCTTTTAGCAGCTTAAAGGGTATTACTCTTTTAGCAGCATAAAATCCATGTAATTTAATTTTAAATCTGATTTCCATAAATTTTCTCATGATAGCTTTAGTTTCAAGCTTGATTAAGAGACAGGTTTATAGACCTATTAGAGATAATAATTAACAACAGAAAAATAGATATTCTGATGTAACCAAAATAAGAATGGTGGAAATAGAAAATCAAAATGCCTATTAAAATTAAGTAGCAAAGCTGGACATGGTGGCACATGCCGGCAATCCCAGTTCTTGGAAGGCTAAAACAGGGGGCTCTCAGGTTCAAGGCTAGCCTTAACAACTTAGTGAGATCCTGTTTCAAAATAAAAAATAAAAAGTGTTGAGTGTGAGGATGTAGCTCAAAGGTAGAATATACCTGGGTTATATATCCCATTTCAACCACTCTCTTCTCTAGGTTGTGCTATGTGCCTCCATCACTCTTCAAAGCCAAATTTCTTAAAGAAATTGGCTGCAGTCACTGTCTCTATTTCTTCATGTTCCACTGATTTCTCTCTATTGAAATGGCTGCTGCTAGGGTTCCAAATGATATTCATATTACTGAGGCATAAATATTTTTTTCAGATCTCATTACCATGAACTCTCAATACAATGCTTTCCTGATTAGTTTTTTTCTGCTTCTCTGGCCACTTGCGTTTTGTCTACTTTCTCAATGTTTTGTTCTAGCCCACTTCTTTTCCTCATAAACTAATCTTATTCCAGTTCTTGACTTCAGTTACAATATGGAAGTGACTTCCAAGTTTATATATGTAGTGTAGATCTCTTATCTAAGCCCCAGACGCATATATCCATAAGCCTACTTGTTTCACACACACATTTTAGGATCACATGCCAAAATCTGAATTTATGATCAGATACTATCAGTTCATCAGATTGTACTAAACCTGGTTCACTCTATTTCAAGGAATGGTACCAGGATCCAACTAGCTGCTCAAGCCAGACAACTGGACATTATTATTGACAGATAACTTTAGAGTTCTAATTTAATCTATTAAATATCTCTCAGATGGGGTTCACTTTAGATGAAACCAATCTTTATCACCTAGTCCAATAGTCTTTTAATTGTTCTTAAATTTACCCCAGGTATACAGTTGACAGAGTTAAATTTTAAGTAACAAATTCACTTAAAATGTTTATGTAGGTCTCTTGTCTCCCAGGACAGAAACTCAAAATCTTTATTATCAGGTATAATATTCTTCGAGTTCTATTTCCTGCTTCCTCCTTAGCTTCATTTCATGCCATCCCCTTCCCTCCACTACAGCCTTACGCATATCCTTAACTATGCCCTGTCTCCTGGACTCGCAGCGGCTGCCCATAAACTTTTCCTTTTGTTTGACACATTCTACCTTCTTGACACCCTTACCTTTATTTAGTTAACTTTTACGCATCTTTCAGACCTTGCATCAAATTCACTTATTTAGGTTAAGTTAGACACTTGTATGAATGCCTATGTGTGCACATATTTTTTTCTGGTACTGGGGATTGAACCCAGGGCTTCATGCATGCTAGGAAAATGCTCTACCACTGAGATGTACTCCCAAACCCGTTTATACATTCTTTAGTAGCTGCTGGTATTCTTCTTTTGAAATATATATTAGTTTATAATCATATTTCAATTCGTGTGATTACTGGATTTTATCTCCTTTGATTATGTAGTACCTTTTATCTATATACAGAGTAGCTAGCACATAGGAGATGATCAATATGTATTTATTGAGACAAAGAATGACAATATGTTCATTGAGTGCTCAATTCTGGAAAAGACTGCTACATCTTTATCAAAACCCATTTTCTTTTTCACACAGCTACACCACATCCTCCAGCTGTTCTTTTAGTTAAATGTAGTGATGAGAATGGATTCTACTAATGGAATGTTAACAGAGTGTTGTGCACCAATTGTAAAGCTAACTAGTCCCCAAAGTCCTTCCTACCATGGTCTTCTGTCCCTTCTCTCTGAGACAATGACCTCAGGGGGACCTTGGGAACGAAGTGCTGAAGGTGGCAAAGGGTTTGTTAACCAGAATTTCTGATGTTTCAAAAAAGCACAGCATGGCCTGCCAATCTAGAACTTCTTTATCTTATTGAACAAGAATACACTTATCTTCTGCATTACTTCTTTTTGTTCTTTGTGGCTGCAATCTACCTTGATATAACCAAAGCAAAAAGTGAATGAACACTGGGGGGTGGTGGTGGTGCACGCTTTTAATCCCAGCACTTGGGAGACTGAGACAGGAGGATTGTGGTTCTCAGCCATCCTCAGCTACTTATTGAGGCCCTTTGCAACTCAGTGAGACCCTGTTTCAAAATAAAGAATAAAAAATAGGGCTGGGGAAATAAAGAATAAAAAATAGGGCTCAGGGTGGAGCTTGGAGGTAGAATGCCCTTGGGTTCAATCCCCAATACTGAAAAAAAAAAAAAAAGGAGAGAGAATTGATGCTAAATTGTTTTTGGAAGTATAATTAGTGATTCATCTATTATTCTACGGTTTGTAGAAAATGAGCAAAGCTAAGTCATATATGTAATTAATTCTGTTTATCAAACTCTTATTTTGTGTTTTCAATGTCAGTCATGGTGCAATGTATTAGTAGCAGAGGATTATTAAAACTTGTCCTCACTCCCAAGAAACTTATTCTATGCTGGGATTACTCAGCCTATAAGCAAAAATTCAACACACAATCATAAGTGCCATTATAGAAACATGTACTAGAAAGGACCACTATGGAGGAAGTAAAGGACTTTGTCAATTTAGAGTGGAAAGTAGAGATGATGAGTCTTAAAAATATATTTGTCAAAAGAGTCCTCATATCAATGGGTACTAAGTTATCATTAGATAACAGTGAGAATTTCTGGTGGACTATTGCATAACATGGTGACTATAGATAACAATAATGTGTATATATTTAAAGTTAGAAGATTTTGAGTCTCATATTTTTTTTCTAAAGGAATAACAAATGATGAGATAGACATGTTTAACCTGATGTAAACACTATACACTATATATGTATATTAAAATGTCATTTGGTATTCTATAAATATGTATAATTTTGTTTTTTAGTACTGATAAATATATGTATTTATAAGTATGCACACAATGTAACACTATTCAGCTTTTACAAAGAAAAAACCTGTCATTTGTGGCAACATAGCTGAACCTAGAGAAAATAATGCAAGTGAAATAAGCCAGACACAGAGAGGCAAATACTGCATGATCTTACAAAACTGAGAACTCATGGAGACAAAGAGAAAAATGTGAGCTGAGGTAGGCGGGGGAAATAGAGATGTTGGTCAAAGGGTACAAAGTCTCAGATACAATAAATTTTCTGGAGATCTACTGTACGGCATGGGGACTATACTTAATAATAATGCATAGTTGAAAATTGCTAAGACAGTAGATCTTTTTTTCAAATTCTAACAAATCCATCCTTTTAAGTTAAATAGTTCAGTAATTTTTATTATATTCAAAATGATTTATAAGACTTATCACAAATTACAGAATTTTTTTTTTGTACCAGGAATGGAAGACAGGAGTATTCTATCTCTGAGCTATACCTCAGCTCTGTTATTTATTCTTTATTTTGAAACAGGGTCTCACTGAGTTGCAAAAGTTCTCACTAGGTAGCTGAGGCTGTCTGTGAACTGCAGTTCTCCTGTCTCAGCCTCCTAAATGCTGGAATACAAATGTGTCCTTACCACATACATAAATGATAAGCATATAAGGTAATAGATGTTTTAATGAACTTGATGCAACCTCTTCATAATGTGTACATATTTTAAAATAATCATGATGAATGACATATATGTGTATATATAATTCTTATTTTTCAGTTAGACCTTAATAAAGCTGAGAAAAAAATTTCTTTTTTTTCTGGACAACTTTGTTGGCTTTGCTCAATTTTTCATTTAATAAATATGGATAGCCTCACACATGTTGGGCTCCATGGTGGATGAGATAGTTTCAGTGATGAGTGAGAATCCATGCCTAATCTCATAGAGCTTTCTGTCTTTGGAATTTGGGTGTGGTGTGCACCAGGGGTGGTAGATAAAGAACAGTGACAATACAGGAAGTCAGGCGTGGCCTCCTGGGGTAGGTGACCATCAGTGGGGATGCTAGTGTTCTGTTTCCCTTTCGGATTCCTCATGCTATAGTTGCTAAGGTGTCTGTGATTCTACCATTCATTCTCTTTACATTTCTAGTAGTTCTTAAAATAATATGAAACACCGTTTTGCTCCCTGGGGGGAGGTGACACAGCACCCATTATGGTATTACATTTTAATTCCTTGTGTTATGGAAGATTTATCTAAATATGTGGACATGGGAAAAAATGGAGAATATGGTAGTATGTGTCATAGCTTTGGTAAAAGGCTGAGTGGGAATCCAAATAAATGACAAAGCACCTATGAACATGTGAAAAGGAGGGAAGAGTTCTTCTTTGGACTGCTTCTCAAGCTATCCATTATTTTAATCCAGTTGCTTTGTCCCTTTCACACTCTCACCCATCAATGATATATCCTTGATTTCTTGCATCCAACTTAACTTTAAATGTTCAATTTCTTTTGTTCTTATCTGACTTTAAGGCTTGGAGGTAAAGTGATCTTTTCCAAATAGTGACCTGGGTTATGGGAACCAGTGTTATCCTCTGTTAAAATGTAAATGTGGATACCAAGTAATTTTGAAATATAGGAACATATATTTGTCAATTGCCATAAGGATTGGATCCATGCAGCTATAAAAGAGGTATTTAAAAAAATATGCCATTAATCCTGGAGCCTTGTGAAAACCAATTCTAGATAGATAATCCTTGAATAATGTTGTTTGACACTTTGACCCCGGGAAGTGTCGTCTCTAGTGGCAGAGTATATCTGTGATTTATAGAGAGGCTTACTGACAGCGACATTGAATTTTTACTAATCATACACAAAGACTGCCGACCTGGTAGCCTGAAGTTCTGGCATCCTCACGAACTTTTGAGATATTACGGGGGAATGTGGTCTTCATAGAGGTATTCTATCCAAAGAACACTTTTCCTTTTTTAGAGGTAGGAGCATAGCAGATTGTAACCAAGAAGAAACCCTGGGAGGAATGGCGATGACCACAATCCTGAGATGCTGCTGCTGCTGCACAAGTGTTCCTTCTTGTCAGCAGAGGGGTGGGAAAAGAGGGAGGTGAATGCTCAGCAGACCAGAGCTCTGCCACCAACCAGCTCCTGGGGACATAATGAACAAGTGCTTCTCCCCCCATTAAAATGGGTAAGTAATAGCTGTTTTATCTATTTTTGGAGTTATGAGAGGTCCATCTGTACACCAAGGGGACTCTAAGGTCATGGAGAAGAGGCCCAAAAAAGAAAGTGACAGAAATAACTTAGCATGAACTAATGCAAGTCATATGGAAGCTGGTAAAGAGAAACAAGCCATTGAAAAGCAGGGTTAGGGATGGGAGAGGGAACCAAACCTGGTTTCTCTTCTGGCTTCTGCTGGCTACGGAGCCCATCTGTAGCAAAGGGAGCCTTGTAATTATAAAGAAGAGAGCGAAAAATAAAGGAGAGGAACTGGGGTTAGGAAGGCAAGGCAGAAGGAAGATGTAGAGAAAGGAACAGAGGGAAAAAGCTTGAGAAAGAGAGTAAACAAAAAGAACATGCTGGCTTGTGTATTTCATCTTCTATTAACAAGAAGACAGAAGGAAGAGAGGAGATAAGGAAAATCAACCACTCGGGGAACCACGAGGAAAGCTTTTCAAAGAGATTTTGGATTCACTTCAAGAGAGATGAGAGCTGTAGCCTCACCAGGGACTCTGTGGTGGGACTCTGGTTATTTAACTAAGAAGAGCCCAGGATATGTATTTGCAGTCATTCAGATCCACAGGAATAGGGAGTTTGAAGTGAACCTCAGGTGACAGAGGAAAATGGAAATGTTTTGTAGATTGTACTGAGAGGAAAACGGGAGGTGTTGCGATTTCCTTCAAGCATGCTGAAGCGAAAGGCTGCTTGTTCCCTTCAGGATTCAGTCAGGCATAGATCATATGGCGAATTCATTGAAAAACTAACCAATTAACCAAACAAATGACAGTCCCAAACTATGATGTACAGAAGATCTATTCACAGCCCCAGAGAGATTTGGTATTAAAACAGGACAATGTAAGGTATGAAATAGAAGGCTATACAGGTGAACATGTTTACTCTATCTTTTAGTAGCTTTGAATCAAGCAGAGATGAGACCTAACTATTGTTAAGGGAACAGGTCCTGATTATTGTTGGGAGAACCAGAGATGTCCTTTGCATGTTTTGTGTAGCAGAAAGTACCTGGAGAAAAGTCTCAGTTAAGGGAAAGAGAGCATAGGGGGATTAGTAAGAAAGGAAGGCATGTGTTTTGGGGGTAGGTGGCCCCTAAAATGGGTTGCCATTGGGTACTTTGGGATGGGTGGATGTAGGGAGGAACCTACTCTTGACTGACTGTAGGAAAATATTAAAAAGTTATGTAATGTTTGTTTCTTTTAAATTGGATTTGAAGGGACAGCAGGAGTTTGGATGTATTACAGCAAGAACTAAGATAGAAATTTCTGAAGAAGATAATGTATGCACATGAAAAACAAGTATCCAAGAAGAGAGGCCTGTGTCTGAAATCTATAGAGGAATAAAGAAAGTACTAAGAAAAAAGGAGAGCATTCTGAGAAACAAGGAAAGGCACAAAGGCAAGTGCAAATCACATACAGGAGAAGGCCAAAAACCAAACCAAACCAAAACCCAAACAAGCAACAACAAAACATGTTTTCTCTTGGGACACCCAAGTTTTAGAAAAAAGAATAAAAAGGAGGGCTGATATGAGAGGAAGGATTAAGTCACAGGAAGAAAAGAGCTAGCTGCAAAACTTGGAGGCACAAATAAAATTACAGGTATAGAGAAATCATTATTGCAGTAAAACTATGTAATAGAGTAGACAAAGTGTGCCAAAACTTAGAAGCAGACTCAAATTTTATAACAAAGCATTTTTCAATACAGTATAGAGTAAGATGAACACATCAGAAAGAAGTGGCTTGGGGCTTCTTGATACTCAATAAAAGAAATATGCCAGCTAGAGTGGAGAATGGATTGCTGGAAAATGTGGTCTAGATGTGTGAGCATGAATGTGTAGCGAGAGGAAAAAGACCTGCTTTGGGAATGTTCCTGGCTCTCCTCATCTTCATGAGCAAGAAGAATTTCAATAGTAGACATGGGAGGGCCCAGCTTAAACACAACTGGCCCTTTGACAGACTCTTGGAAAGGGTCATCTCACTTGGAAAGATTTTTGGAAATACAAAGGGCAACCTATGAAGGTAAAGCCACAGTAAAGGATAAAGGCTACAGACTTAAAAAGGGAAGTCACAGAAGGATTAGCAAAGCAGTATCAAAGGAGATGTACATTTATGTAACAGCAATGTGACTGCATGAAAGCAAATTCACAGGGGGTGCAGGAAGCAGGACAAGGGGAACTGTGACTTCCGTGTCCTTGATTGCATCCTGTTCTGCTGTGCCTTTGGGCCTTTGAGTGTGTTGCTTCCTCTGAGTGGTGGAACCTCCCTTTCTTTCTTTTTCCCCTGGACTTTCCTTACTTTTCAACTGTTATCTCTTTCATGAGTCTTTCCCTGATTGTGCTCAGTAGAGTTTGACCTTTCTCATTCTGCTTTTCTAGAACACCTTTCCAAACTCTCAGGATAGCACTTGCAATATTGTAGTGCAACTGTCTCTTCACCTATCTGCTGCTTTCCTCCAACAATTCCTGTGTGGTAATCAGTTTTGCCTAACACGGTGACAGCCAGATGGCTAAAGGTCAATACAGAGTTCCAGGTCCAGAGAGATTGTGTCTTGCTGTAGAAAAGGTGGAAAAAATGGCAATTCTTAGTATTTTTTTTTTTTTTTTTGGTGCTATAGTAAGAAAAAAGGGAGTTAGTCATTAAGACCATAAGAAGAGAATGAAAAGTTAACATTTATATATGGTGGTCAGACAGTGCCTTTTTAAAGTTAATATTTAGGTTTCTTATTAAAGCAAAGCAAAATAAAATGGGAATAGAATTTGAAGGATTAAACTTTCTGGGAGAGTAGAAAGACAAGAATATTAAATAATGAGTATTAAGGGAATAATGAATGTAAGAGATGCAAAAA
Organism: Muscardinus avellanarius; assembly: GCF_963383645.1. Lineage (NCBI taxonomy): Eukaryota > Metazoa > Chordata > Mammalia > Rodentia > Gliridae > Muscardinus > Muscardinus avellanarius. The sequence goes on from NC_137797.1 coordinate 42,361,462, forward strand.
GAAAACTGTGACAACTTGGGAAGCCTGAATAGGCTTCAAAAAAACATTGGGCATTTGGTGGGTTTGGTGGAGAGAAATTGTAACTGTATTTAAATGTAATAATGCAGTTGCCTTTTATAATAAAACATCAGTAAGAATAAAATGAAACCAAAATACAAAAGAGCTTAGAAATACTAAACCTATTCTATAAATGAAAGGTATCAATATTTTTGTTCTAGTTTAATGTTAACAGAATAATAATTTTTAAGAAAGAGTTTTTTCTAGTTTCTGCTACATTACTGATTTTTAGACATTCAGTGATTGGATTTTGTGAAGATACAAAAGAATCCTCTTAGCTTGATGACAAACAGAGGAAGTAGAATATTTGAAATCTGAATAGGTGTGCCACGGACTGAATCTTTGTGTCCTCAAAATTCCTGTGTTGAAATCCCAACTTCTAAAGTAATAGTATTAGGTGGTGGGGTGAATGGGGGGGTGACTGAATGGGATCAGTGCCAGAAAGAAGCCCGAGTGAACACCTTCATGTAAGGACACAGCAAAGTACCAGGAAGCAGGCCCTTACCAGACACCGAGCTTACCAGTGCCTTGATCTCTTACTATGAGAAACCAGCTTCAGTTGTTTGTAAACTACCCACTTTATACTAGTTTATCATAATAGCTTGACAGGACTAAGACAAAACTTTTAATTATCATTATGGGCATTTTAGTCATATCTAAGAAAATTAGAACCCTCTAGATGAAATGCTATGAACACTGTAGGACTCTTCCCTAGTCATAAGGAAGAAAGCACAGTTCATCTTTCCTGCCATGGCCTTCCCGCATCTAGTTGACAATTTTGGTGTTGCTATTAAAATAGTATTGTCAGATCCTGTGAACAGAAACAAAATCTTTGTCATGCACGGTCCAATTAATTCAGTTTTCAGGTATAGATAAATATGTGGAGCAGCAATTATAGGCATATAGATTAGGAATTTGAATTCAGATTTTCATCTTGGCAATATAACTGACTTGAAGCAATGTGAAGAAATTTGCTTAACTTTGGATCCCAAAGTAGGTAAAAGAGAACCACTTCAAAGGTAGTAAGGGAGTGCCTTATCCAACATTTACATTAATCTTTTATTTTTTAGTGAAAATTCCATCTGCATATTACTTTTTTTTTAGAGATTTTGACTTTTATATTTTCAGTGGTGATCTTCTGTTCTCATTTATTTCTGCTTAAAGGTTACGCAACTAATTAGTGTATTTCCCATGTAGGCCTTAAACACCTAGCATGTTGTGGCAGAGTTACAGAGAAAGTCAAGATCATCTCTGAGTATATTTGGGATTCAATTTGCCATAGATTTCACAAATTGTTCATCCTGCAGGAACAATCTTCTTTCCATCTGGTTTGCCTAGGGGAAAGTTCACTGGTGTTCATTGTTAGGAAAATGAGAGTGTCATTTAGGGAATTCAATGGCTCCTCACAAGAAAATGTGATGTCACTAAATCACATGTTGCAAAAATATAGCTGATCTGCAAATGAGTATGATGTGAATTGGAATGAAAACATTCCTTTTAGACAAAGACGGCACATAAGTGTGCCTTCTCTGCCTCATTTTGCAAGTATTCACACTGACAGCTGGGATGACCCTGCTGAGATGTCAGGGTTTTTTTTTTAGTTATGTAAAGTACATCACAGATTTTTATGAGAAATGACTACATGAAGATATTTTTTAAAACAGCATATGTTATGTAATTGTAACTTATTTAAAAATATGATAATTTGCCTCTTTATTTATAATGGCGTTCTGATTTTCAACTTTTGAGCATCACATTTTGATGGAGAATTAAATCAGAAGTATGAGTATGTGAAACACCAATTATAGGCAGATAGATTAGAAATTTAAGTTTGAATTTTTTGTATTTTTTAGGAAAATGAAAATGAAAATGGTGACTCATAAGCTTCTGGTCAGTTTCATCACATAAATATTATGATTTTATTATGAGATATCCTAATGAATAGAGAGAAATACTAAAAATTTTTAAAAGATATCTTTTTCACATGTGAAATCCAACAAAAACATGTTTACCAGCACTATCACTTATGGTCATTTGCAGATTCCTATTGAAATGTACATTATAAAGGTACTAACTGCTATTCAGCAAATTCTGCAAAAGGATTAAAAAAGATTCTGCAAAGAGACACATTAAAAGCTTGAAGTATCCTTATTTCCATTGCTTTAATATGTATATTAGTTCTTGGTAAGTAAATAAAGAAAAAAAAGAACTGAAAGTGACATACATTTTTAAATAACTGCATAAATTTCAGAGAGCCCCCCCAAATTTTTCAACTACGAAAAAGAACATGAAATGTCTAAAGGAGAACATTTTGAACTTAAAGCTGGGAAGAGTATGTACACAATTGTGTTAACTAAAAAAAGCCTCCAGGCAGCCAGAGTCCTTGAATATTTGAGAACATGTGGTTGAAGGAGATGAATCATAGATGCAGATGACTCCTCTTGTGAGATGCTAAGCTACCAAAACAGACTTCTAGGTTTAAGTGTATGGAAAAAAATTAAAAAAGGAAAAGAAAAAATGTACAATTGTAAAAGATTGATTTCCAAAGGTATCCATAGTGAATTAAAGGTAGAGAAACCAGCCAGTCATTTTGTTTATAGATGAGAGTGGTACAGTTAGGTGGGAAAGCTTTCTGAAAGAAGTTGTTTACATTATAAAATAAGAACACCCCTCAGTTATGTGTGAGAGTAAAATGAAACAGGCTACAGAGGTAACCTGGGGTGACTTCTCTGGGTCCTCTAAGGAAACATTTTCCTAGTAGGGCATATTCAGGAAAGGAACATGGATTGAATGTTTAGTTTATATTCTCCAAAGAGATTAGGTTCTCAAAAATTATAATCACTACAATCGTTAAAACTACAGTCAGCCTACTGAGTCTAAGTGTTGTATTATTACTTAATAGCTGTGTGATCTGAGAGTATCCTTAACCTTTGTGATTCTTCATAGCCTCATCAGTAAAATGAAAACAATAATAATACCTAAACCCAAGTTGTTGTGAGGATTAACTAAGTTCATATATGTGAAGTACATAGAACAGAACCTAACATGTCATAAGAGCTCAATAAATGTTAGCCATTGTTAACAACAAGCTACTACTAATGGAACAGCTTCTATAGGCATCACTGTCATAATTATCATCATATCCACAAATGGACAAAGTAAGACCATCCTGTGAAGTTGTTTTCTTAAGGAAATGTGGTTATTAGAACTCAGAACAGAGATCTGTTAAGTACCAAAGTCCAGGTTCTCCCTTCCTCCCTCCCTCCCTCCTTCCTTCCCTTCCTCCCTTCCTCTCTCCCTCCCTCCTTCCCTTCCTCCCTCCTTTCCTTCTTTTCCTCCTTCCTTCCTTGTTTTTATGTGAGCTACTGGAGATTGAACCCAGGATCATTCTTCTTCTGAGCTATACCCCCCAGCCCTTTTAATTTTGTTTTGAAGCAGGGTCTCACTAAGTTGCTGAGAGCCTCACTATGTTGCTGAGGCTGTCCTCAAATCTGCCATCCTTCTGCCTCACCCTCCCAAGTACTGGGATTACAAGTGTGCACGACCATGCCTGGATTTTTTTCTTGGATGTAGTAAATATTTCTAAAATTTTAATTTGCTTTTTATACTAGATCATTATTTAATAATATTCAACCCTAGGCCAGAAAGATACTGTTAGCACAAAGTGCTAAACTGGAAAAAAAAAATCACATGGCAGGATTTCCCTGGTGTGAGTGTTCGCAGCCAGATTCTTCATCTCTAATATTATGCATCATCTGTTAAGCGATTTGTAATTGCTTTCATGTCTTCCTGGATGCACAGGATTCAGCGGGCTGCAATTCCTAAATGACCGTCTCAAGGTCTTCCATGGGCATCTGTAAACGGCTGAGGTGAAAGGAGTTCTCAGAGGAGCAGAGGCATGTCCAAACACAAGCTCCCGATTTTCCTTTATGTTCCTGAGCTTGCCCGAGTTAAACTGATTGACTAAAAGGAGATGTATTACATTGCTTTGAATCAGAAGGGATAATAAAATCCATTCCTCTTCCCTCTTAGGAACTTAACAAGGTCAAATAAGATAAAATAGGTGGAAGGATAAGCTTTCCACAAAGGAGGGGATAAATAAATGCAAAAAAAGAGATTATTTTAAGCTGTAAATTAGAAAGATCCCTAATTTGCCAATTGTGCGTGCTATATGACCTTGGGAAGGTTGTTTCTTCTCCCTCAGTTTTCTGCTATATAAAATGGGAATAGTAATCATATAGATTGATGCTCATGTCTACTACTTGTCATGAGCATTAACTGAGGGAAGGGTATGTAAAGTGCTCAGAAAAATTCCTAGAATATGGTAACTGCACACGCTTGCTGGTTATTTTATTATTCAAGTTCAGTAGTATTTTCATGTAATGGTAATTAAGATTTTTAAAATTGTAATTGTAATTAAGATTTTGAAAACTAATTATTTATTTATCTTTGTGCATTCCTTACTCAGTGCTAGGTATAATGCCTGGCTCAAAGCAGACATATTTTTATTCAATTAATTCATGGAAGGATAATGTCTTGTGTTTATACACACCAACCTAACTTGGCTGTCTTGTTGGGTTGTTCTTGGACACAAAGATGAGCCTATGGATATCCAGGAGTGGGGCCTGATGAGAAAAATAACTAGAGACATATTTCTCACCGCATTTAGACCCTGCCCAATGTTTTTCTCCTTCTCCAGGGACACTCAGGTCCCCTTCCCACTGTGGGTCTTTCAGAGTTGAAGTCCACTGAATCCTGCCCTGGGAAAAAATGAAGTTTGGATATCATCCCTTCCTCAACCCCTCAGCAGCCCTGAGCTTGGATCGGCACAGCAAGGAGCAGGTGGTTGTAGTGGTTTATTACACCTGGCTGCTAACTGGGAAAGCTGAAATGGAAATCACAAAGTCCAAGGGGAAACTTGAAAATATACCAGCCTAAGATGCTAGGAGGAAAGCCAGGCTTGTTCTTCAAGGCATTATTTCTTCTTTTGGAGATTTTTTTTCAAAGGAAGAACATGACCTTTGGCTTTCTGTAGGAGCAATTTTATAAAAATATTAGACTGGCAAGGAGATAGTAGAATTAGGGAAATGAAGTGACACTAAATAATTGTGAGCATGATACTATTTAGGAAAATAGTAAACATCAAATGTAAGGCATTTCAACCCAATAACTTGTGGGGAAAAATAGAAATGTTAATATGATCTTAAGTGGAAATGAACTCCATTTTAGCCAATGTGCCCCAAATAGAACTTATTTCCCCTTGAAATTAGTGTATCTTTCTATAATTTTATTTCTTTCCCTGTTTGCTTATTTCTGTCAACCAAACTAAAATTGGAATAATTTTCAATAGTTCTCTGCCTCTCACTCTTCTACATAATCAATAACAAAATCCTGTAAATCATTCTTAACATCTTTTCTAACTTTGAGTTTCTATCTTTACAATGACATAGTTTTACAGATTTTACAGACTTCATCTTATCACTGCCAAAGGATTAGTTTCCTAAACCAAGAACTGATACAGCTATGGCAGGCTATAATACCCTTCTGGCTTTTAATCATGAAAATAAAATGTTAAGTTGTTAACTTGCATCTTCAAGGTCATAAAATGTTACCCATGCTTATTTTTCTGGTTTACCTTCTCCTCCCATGCCCCTCTACATATTGGGATATCTCATCATTCTCTAGGTATTCCTAAGCCTTGCCATGCTTCCTTTTCATGGAACCCTTGTTCTCAACCTGTTGGATTCCTAATCATCCTTTATGACTTATTTCAAATTCACCTTCTGATCATCTCTTCTGAACTTAAGACAATATCATTCCTCTGTCATTGGCTATGCACTCCATGAATGCAGAAACAATGTCAGACTCATCTTTATTTCACAAGGGCACAGCATGGAATGCTCTTTGGATATATGTTGGTTGAAATAAATCATCAGATTAAGGAAAGATTTTACACAGAGGTGTATTCTGTGTAAAATCTTTCCTTTGCTGGTGTCTTTTCATTTGAGATAGTTAAATAAAGAAGGAACAGAGCACAGTTGCCTAGCATAGAAGACACTGTGGATTGGTTTCTTGAAAGAAATAGGGCCAGGGTATTTGTGGTCATGTTTCACCTAGAGCACAGGATTTTGAGTCATATTGATGAGAATTAAAATACAGATCCTATGACTTAATAGTCATGTGTGACTTAGAGGGAATCATTGCCCTTTTCCTTCGTAAACCAAGGACAACAATCCTTCCACATCATGCAGGAAGGCTGTAGATATAAACAATAATATACAGCCTGAAATATAGTACTCTTAATTTTATTAAAATAGAGAAACTTTTGGTTAAATATTTAAAAATTGGATGATATATTAGTAATATTTCTGAACAGATAAAAATATTGTGCTAACAGATTTATGAAGGAAATGTGAAGGTTTATTCCCATGAGTGTTGCTAAACTGGATTGTCAAACTTATACTCCTGAAATAATTATTATCTAGTTCTTGTCTATAGTGACCCCCTTAATAAGGCTATATCCATTTTCCTTCTAATTTTATTTCTGGTTACAATAATTGACATATTAGAGCTCACAGAGAAGCATAAGACATGACATCAACCATTTTTGTTATCCAATCTCTAAGTCATCATAAGATAATTTCTTTTCAGGCTAGACATGTATCTTTTAACTATTTATAGACAACCTATTTATCTGTGCCATAGGCAAGGAGTATGTAGGAGGAATTTGAAGTCTCTAAATTAAACCCAACCATTAGGACTTTAAAATGCCACTTTTTGGTCATCAGCTCAAAAGCTATTACCAATCAGCAGCCTCTTGCAAGCACAAGAAAAACAAACAAAAACCATGTGAACTGAAAGCCACTTGAAGAACCAGAGATTAGCAGGAAGATGGTCTCTTATTTTTTAGACATGGGGCCAAGATGTCAAACATTTCTTGTTTCTCTAAAGACAAAATCAGGACTTTTTTTGGGAAAGGGCAAAATGATCCACAACAAAACCCCTCAAGTTTGCTGGAGTGACATTCTGCACCTCTGTGCCTGAGCTCACAAAGGCTCACAGCTGCCTTCTCTGCTCTGATGACCGTGGCTCATTCTGCCGCGCCTCTTGGCTCCTTCTAGCTCCTGCCTGATCATATTTCGAAATGTCATTCACATTTATGCAGGCCAGTGCACAAAACAAAATTAATTTAACTCACAATGGCATGTTAATATTATTACTTTTGACACCATGGAAAACTTATTAACTATAGCTTGTCACAGGCCTCTCAGAGTACAAAGTACAACTAACTACATCGAAAGGGAAAAGAATATGAGTAAAAAAAATTTTTTTGGATCACTAGATATTATAAAAAGTCAAAGTAACTGAGGTCTTTTCTAAGTTTACTAAAATTAATCATTTTTCTAGGAAGGGCTGGAAAATCTACTCTATTTTGTAGGACTACCCTTTAAAAATATTTTATGCCACATGATTTCAGCTCTGTGTGTCTTTCCCCTTTGTCAATGAATATGGTATGTTTTTTTCCTTTAAAGAGGCATCAGAAAGGTTAAGTAGTATAATCTGTTAGTTATTGTACAACTTCTAATAGCACAAAAGTCTAGAAGAAAGAAAGAGAGTAAAAGGTACTGGTATCCATTACTTGCTCTCACATGCTGTACCTCATTTTATTTTTTAATAAAATATTTTTATTAAAGTGAGAATCCATTTTATCCTTCTTATTTTCTAATTTGTACAATAGCCAGTGAAGATGTTTTATATTCATTATCTAATGTATAAGGGAATAAAAGCACAGGGAGATTTAGCTGACCTCATCGAGTTTACACAGCTCATGAATGGCAGAGGCAGCCTGAATCCAGGTCAGACCACAAATACACATCTCCTTCCATGAACCCTTTCTGTAGCCACATAAAATCCATAGGTTAGAAAAAAGGAAAGAAAAATAATCATAGGCCTTAAATGATATAGGCAACCTTTTCTCTGAATTCTAGAAACTGTGGATTTCATGAACATGGATTTATATAGTTTTTTAAATTACTCAAACCTGGCACTTACTGAGATGAATTTGACATCTAAAAGGTACAGGAAGCTTAAAATAAATTCTTTATATATTTTTTTTGTATGAAATTAAGCATACAGCTCTATTTTCATTGTCTAGTATCCAATGGTTTATTTTTCCATTTTCACCAGAATGAGATTATGTGCTTCTTTTTAGCCATAACACAGCCCTTTCCAACCTAGGAAGGTATACTAGTCAGACTGTGATATGGGGATTTAAAAAACTCACAGTAAATACTGGCGATTCTCACTGTTTTAGCTCCTGGTAGGCCAGCTAGGGAGTCAAAGCTCCTTAGCTGTCAGAATCAGGCCAAAGGTCTTGTGAAAATAAATGGATAATTTGGCTTCTGCCCACCCCCCAGGCTCTCCCTGGGAGAATACACTCTTAAGTGGGGCTCACACATTACAGCAGCATATCAAAGTTTACTAGATTTTATTGCAATAGAGCAAACTTGCCAACCACTCAAGAGTTTCTTCTGGTGGCTAGGAAAGGGAATGGATATTGGATGGCTACTTAAAATAGAGCTCAGCTGTCATGCAAAAAGCAAATTTTTAAAAGCTATGCTTCAGGAAAGCATTCTGGATCAATATGATTATGTGTTGTATCCCAATGTTGTTGAAAGCGTTTGGGCAATCTATTTTCTGCTATATTAATCCAGGCTATGAATCTTTGTTTTGACCCATTCCTTTCTAAGGCTTGGAAAATTCATCACAAAATACTTTTTCCACCTGGATTCTTTAGGTCTTTTCATATTTCTCAGTTTCTTAGTGATATATTGTATTTGTATCTCAAAACCCCATAAGAGTAGCACAGGGTGCCCTAGGTCTTATTTTTTAAAGTGAGAATCCATTTTAACCTTTTTATTTTCTAATTTACTAAAGGAAAACACTAAATGCTTTTCTGGAATAATCTGGATAACTTTCAGTGCAAATTAATTCAGAAAAAAAGAATATTAACTAGATAAGCTCAGTTAAAATGGAGACCCAGTAAGTGTATGTGTGTTGCTGATGCCAGGGGTCTTGGAAAGAGAGAAAGCAGTGAAGGAAAGACCAGGAGGGTTTCTATCTCTTATAACTGAAGATTAAGCACTTTAAATAGATCTGTTCTAAAACCAAAATATATTGGGCTGAATTTTGAAAGAGTGGTCATTTGTTATATTAAATGTACACCTGTGTGTACATGCATTTAAGTTCATATGTGCATTAAAAGGGGGACTAAATTACCATAATGTTAGAATCCTATGACAATTCTTGTTTCATAAATCCACAAATATCTTTACATATATGCAAATATTTAAACCTACTACAAAAGCATATACATAAATAATGTGTATATATATTTTATATTCTCTTTTTTGTGTTACTGGAGATGGAACCCAGGGGCATTTTACCTCTGAGCTACACCCCAGCCCTTTTTTTTAATTTTTTATTTTGAAACAGGGTCTCACTAAATTGCAGAGGGCCTCACTATGAGGTTGTCCGAACCTGAGATCATCCTGTCTCAGCCTCCCAAGTACTGGGATTACAAGCATGCACCACCATGCCAGGATTATATTCTCTTTTACTTAACATACTAATGCATTTTTCAAAATTATGTCTAATGGCTACCTAATATTTCACTAAGTCACAGTATAAGTAACCTTTTTCTGATTCTTGATACTGAAAAATTGGTACCCACAAATATATCTATAGTAGTTTAGATATGATAGCCAGAGGCTCAACTTGTTAATTATTCTATTTATAACTTCTATTTATAATGTGAAATTTCACATCTCTGGACTGGATTTTTTGGTGTTATTAAGTAGCCCTCATTAAATGAAAAAGTATGTATATTTTAAAACTTGCTACCTTTTATTTTTTTGCAAGGTACTATCTGTTAGGAAAGACACCATGATATGACTTTGGTTTTCGTTACCTTCATCTAACTTTGCTCTGAGAGTTTGCTGCCTGTGGGCACTTGCCCAAGAAAGTTAGAAAGGCCGATATATTGAAACCCACTCTGCTAAATTAGCTCCCCAGATCTATCATTGTTGTCCACAGCTTCAGAAATCACTTTCCTCTATTTTTCACTGTCAAAAATGGATTACTCTGGAAGAGACTGAAAGCCCAAGTACTGTTATCATTGTTTGTCAAAGTAATTGGAGAGGGTATGTCCTACCGTGATAGGTCTTATGAAAATGCAGGGAGAGATTAGGAGTGAAAAACAAAGAGAAAGTGCACCTAAGCCTTGATTGAGATTGATGCTGCAGCTCTTTTTCTCCTATGGCTTTGCTTTTCAAACACCTTTGATGAATCACAGGGCTGCTAGATCCCCCGAGAGATCACCTTCTCTATTCCCTTAGCTTAATGCAGGACTAAAAAATCCATGCCCCAATTTTTACTTTTAAAAACCCTCCAGAGAGTGGGTCCTTTTATATACCTGCTTCAACATTTAACACTTCCAGGAGAGCCTTGGGTTCAATTTTTCCTTCTCTATTTCAATCCTTTTCTTTCTATTTAGACTAACATTCCATGCTGCCTTAAATGGATGTTTGACCTCTAATAAATGGCTGGTCATAACTGAGTCCTCTGATTTCCAGAATGAGATTCTGGTTCATTAATATTAAGAGTTCCAATCAGAATGGAAACTACGATAGGTGCCATGTTCTCTAGGCTGGAAGAAGGAGACAATTTGCTTCTGTAACTAGGTTCCCATGGCTTCTAGGTCGCATGAAAATGTCATGCAAATGCGAGACCATATTAACTAGTATTCACTGATACACACACAGAAATAATGTAAAGCTTACTTAAAGTTACCACTCTGTAAATGATCTACAGTTTGGGGGACAAATAAGAAAGGTTGAATGAATTATGGAATATGAGAGATAAACCAAGCAGATGCAGACTTTTAAGTAAAAATACCTCAGTTTTTTTTTTAGTAGAGGCACCGAAGATGATGGCGAGGCACCGAAGATGATGTCGGTAGCAGTTTTCATTTAGACACAGATGGGTCCTCAATTTTCACAGTCTTAGAATATGTTTGAATAACTTAACGCCTCAAGTTGAAATCCTTGGGAGATTTCAGCTTGTCATTTCCAAGATATTTGTTTAAGGATGCCAGAACTTGCCATTGTAGGAGAGACCACTTCTGTTCTTGGGTCTGAGGTCAAGAGCCAGGATTTCTTCTCGAATGGAGGCACACTGCAGTGTTTCTTGGGGGACACTGGGCAGGTGAGTACTGAGAATGGAAGGGATGGTGGGAAACGGCGGGTCCCCTCGTTAGGCTCCCTGAGGGGAACTAGGAACAGCTCCCTCCCCTTAGGCTCTAGCCTTAGCTTCCTTGGTCTCCTCCAGGCACTCTAACTAATGGCCGATGAGCTGCTCTGTGCTCCACTTAGAGGAGATCACACAATGTCTCAGGCATTATCTTCCTGTAAAAATTACACATGATGAACCAGTTTTTGCTCCCAGTTACTTAAGTTCTAGCCCAGGGCACTGAATTCCTTATGTGCTGAATGTGAGGATCTGAAAGGTTTGATCCTTGTGACTGGGTACCAGGCTTTCCATGACTATACCCCTCCCTGTGACTTGTGTAACACATCCTGGTAAACACTTATTTCAGACTCAAACCAAATGCTCTGAACCGCAGCCCTGGCCTCAGCTGGCCTTTTAAAAATTCAGCTCCGTCTCATCCCTATTCTGTCCTCAGGTTCAGTGCTGTTGCCTATGGAACAGGGGTCCCTGGGATAAACAATTTCCTGTCCTACCACACCCAAAGAGGAGGAACTAGAATTCAAACTGCATGCAGATTACTTAAATAGGTATCTTTCAGTTCCTGATGACTGCTTCAGGAAAACCCTCAATCTGTTCATGAAAAGATAAAAGACCACCATATCTACATGATGCGATACATTTCTTATATAAGGTAAACACCAGGGTTTGTTATATTTTTGTGACCATTTCCTGATTTCCTAAAACTAAGAGTTTGACAAAGTCCCTGCTCAAGAGGAATTTATAATAGAATAGATAGTAGTTAATAGTAACTAAGGGCAATTTTTTGGATTTAAGTATCTGGTCATCATTTGCTAGTTATATGATTTCAGACAGCCAGGCGTGGTGGCGCACGCTTGTAATCCCAGCATTTGGGAGGCTGAGACAGGAGGATGGCAGTTCGCAGATAGCCTCAGCTACTTAGTGAGGCCCTCTGCAACTTAGTGAGGCTATGTTTCAAAATAAAGAATAAAAAATAGGGCAGGGGGCTTGGAGGTCGAATGCCCCTGGGTTCCATCCCCAGACCCCAAAAAATCCAAAAAAGAAATTGTAAGCTGCCATGCCTGAGTCTGCTTCCTCTTTTGAAATTTGACTTAATATCTAGAACACAGTGTGTGAGATTTCATAGAACTAATGTGTTTAATTATTTTAGATTTAAACTATACTTCTTTTTTCTTTTTCTTTTTTCTTTTTTTGGTATTGGGGATAGAACCTAGGGGCATTTTACCTCCAGGTTATACCCCTACCTCTTTTTATTTTTTTTAAATTTGAAACAGATCTCATTAAGTTGTTGAGGGTCTTGCTAAGTTGCTGAGGCTGGCCTTGAACTTGCAATCCTTCTGTCTCAACCTCCCAAGTACTGGGATTACAGGCATGTGCCGCAATGATCACTTTAAATTATACTTTAGGAAGAACATAGCTCGCAGGTAGGGGGAGCTGGGTTGTGGGTATGCTGTGGTGGTGGCAACCGAGCCCTCTAGAAATCCCCAGCATACCTGTTGCTAACACAGGAAACCATGTCTAGCACCAGCTGATAAAAGGCCTCGAAAAATTATAACCAAAAAGGATAACAATGACTTCTCATTTAATAAAGGTTAGTTATGTTGTTAAATTCAGACCTGACATAAGAAGTGTTTAAAAATTTAGTTAAGTATATATGAAACTGGTCAAAATAATTCTTATAAAGATGACATGTAAAACCTTTAGGCGGGCTGGGAGTGGTGGCACATGCTAGTAATCCCAGTGCTTGGGAGGCAGAGACAGGAGAATCGCACAGGTTTGAAGCCAGCCTCAGCTACTGAGTGAGGCTCTTAGCAACTTAGTGAGACCCTGTTTCCAAATAAAGTATAAAATAGGTCTGGGAGTATAGCCTGGAGGTAGAAAAGCCCGTGGCTTCTATTGCCAGTAAAACACACACACACACACACACACACACACACACACACACACACACACACACACACCTCTTTAGGCAGCAATGCTACAATTTATTTTTCAAAACATTAAATTTTTTTTGTGTGTGTAGTACTGGGAATTGAACTCAGGGGCATTCTACCTCTGAGCTACACCCACCCCCAGCCCTATTTTTTATTCTCTTTTTGAAACAGGGTCTCACTAAGTTGTGGAGGGCCTCACTAAGGAGCTGAGGTTGGCTGTGAGCCTGCAATCCTCCTGTCTCAGCCTCCCAAGTATTAGGATTGCAAGTGTGCGCCACCATGCCTGGCTGAAACATTAAATATTTTGATCTGAAGAAAGGATACACTGGGGACCAAGTGACACATATTTAGTAATCATTTGGGTTCATAAGGTGTAGGGCAAGTTTTATTCTCATCCTCTCTTTCATTAGAGCAGGGTTTTAAACAAACTCTAAGAGAATAAGTGATATTCCATTTTCAGTTGTAGTACTTTATGGGGGAACCACTTATTTTTGGGGCAGCTTTACTACTTTTTAAAATTATTTCATAATGCTAAAAAATGGCCAATTTTATAGAACTCATCTTTGCTAAATGATGCTAATAAAGAGCTTCTCTTGCAGTATGAAACATAGGTGCAGAAAACTCTAAACCTACAACAGTATTTTGATTTGTAAATACCTATGCTTAGTTAAGAACTATTTCAAGCTAAATGAGTGATGTGTACATTTATGCCTCTACCATTTTGTACCCCACTAGGATGCATGACTACAATATACCAATTAAAAAAAATGAAAAAAGAACTATTTTGAGAATGTTAGGTGGCTCATTGATTTTTTGGTGCTTTGGATGTAATGATAAAGTAGGATATGCTCATCATCAGAGCTGGCTTAAAGGAGTGTAATAGAAGAGATAGAAGCAAGTCTTTCAGATGAGTATACAGGAACTTATACAAGGAAACATCCTAGCTGGGTGTGGTGGCTTGCATTTGTAATCTCAGTATTTGGGAGGCTGAGACAGGAGGATCGTGGTTCCTGGACAGCCTCAGCTACTTAGTGAGGCCTTTTGCAGCTCGGTGAGACAGTTTCAAAATAAAGAATACAAAATAGGGCTGGGGTGGAGTTCAGAGGTAGAATGCCCCTGGGTTCCATCCCCAGTATTGAAAAAGGAAACATCCAAATCTTCTGTGGGATCTTTCAAACTTTTCACACTTATCAATGTCATGGAAAGAGTGACCCTGGAGGCTGGGTGGCTAAAGGATTAAGGGCAGTCTGTTGCAGTTCTCTCTCTTGGAACAGTGTGGTGGTGGCAAAGGCAACAAACTATAGGTGCACTGTGTGTTCACTGACTAAGGGGTCACCCTAGCTCAGGCCCTGTAACCTCTTTCTCAGTAGCAGTTTAGTGTGATGGATAACTGCCTTTGGAGTCATACCGAAGACCAAATCTCAGCACTCCTACTGTTAGCTACATGGCCCCATGCAATTAGTTAATTAATTAATTTATTTATTGTGGTACTAGAAATTGAACTTGGGGTGTTATACTTCTGAGCGACATCCTGTGCCCTATTTTTATTTTAAAACAGGGTCTCAATAAATCTCAGGGGGCCTTGCTAAGTTGCTAAGGCTGGCTGCACACCTGTGGTCCTCCTGTGTCTGTTGCCCAAGTACAAGTACTGGAATCACAGGCATGTACCACCAGGCCCAGCAGGCCACATGAAATTTTCACTCCTCTGAGCCTCATTTTTTCTTAACTGGGGATTAGATCCAGGCATGTTCTACCTCTAAGGTATATCCCAGCCCTTTATATTTATTACCTTTTGAAACAGGGTCTTGCTAAGTAGCTGAGGGCCTCACTAAGTTGTTTATGCTGGCCTGGAGCCTGTGATCCTTCTGTCTCAGTCTCCCAAATTCTGGTGTTATAGGCATGTGCCACCACACCCTGCTTGAACTTCACTTTTCTTATCTATAAATTTGGAACCGCAGAGTGTTGTTATGGGGATTGAATGAACTAACACACTTAGCATGGTGACAGTCTCCTACACACAGTAGATTTGAGTCCATGTTATAATTAAATGTAAATTTGTGCTATACCTGATTTTCCAAGAAACAGAACATTGAAAGTGTTGTTTACCAAAAAGAAACAAAATGGCCCTTTTTCCCCTAAATTAGGCAATCCTACTGTGACACTTAGGCTCCACAGGCTTTATATCACATTCAGCCATGACCTCAATATAAACAAAACATCAGCATGAGATTGCTTGGAAAGTCAATGACCTTAAAGAGAAGCACACATCTCTCCTCCCCTTGGATTCTAGGTTAAACACTGATGTGGATTTTATACCAGGCGGGCATTTCAGGAGTGCTTTCTGCATTTCCCTATCTGTGATTTGGGCTATTCACAAATCGGCTCTAAAATCAATACATAAAAACTCCAGGCCCTTTATTTCTTTTAATAATGAAATCTCACTTTATTTTAATTTTTGCATCGAGATACAATTAAGAACAGACTATTCCTGACACTGTGCTAGATTCTGAAAGACATTTTTTCGCCTCCTATCTTTAAGTACTAGCCAAAAGTAAAAATTCCAGGGAGCACCTTGCCAGAATAGTGATTTACTAACATAGAAATTATAGCTAAAAGAGCAGCTGACTAACGAAGGGTAAACAGCAGCCTCTGACCACTTTCGAGAGAGTCTGCAGCTTAGGAAGTTTGAAGAGAAGTATTTTTGAATTTTCTTTTTCTGGCCTCTAATTGTTTGCTCTAGGAATTTATTTTATATTATACACAATTGTGGTTGAAAATATCTTTCGAGTCCCAAACACATACATAAACTATTTTATATTTCTCAAAATCATTTTACATGTATGGTTAGGAGGTCTAGAGAATTTATGGGATTTGGACTCAAACTTCTAAATTCATTTGAACTATGCCATACTTTCCACTAACAGCTACTGAAATGTATAAAAGATTATTGTTTTAATCTGTAAAGACAACAAAAAAGATAGATACCTTTTTATGTTACAGCCTCATGTAAATATGTACCTCATATAGAGAACAAGGATGATGTAATGAAATGCCCAGTGTATTGTACAGAATAAACGATATACTACTGCCAAGGTCAGGGATCGAGGATCAAGGTGACTGAGAGCATTGTCGTGGGTTAGCGAGAGCAAGAAGAAAACATGATTGAATCCCACATAATAATAAATACCACAATGCATTCCTACATAGACTATTACTTTTTGCTTGGTCATTTTGGCTTAAAAAATAGTATGATACACCTGAAATTCTAGTGAAATGAAAACATATGTCTCCAGAAAGCTATTCAAGTACATTTAAAACAGCTTTTTAGCTGGGCGTGGTGGCACACGCTTGTAATCCCCGCACTTGGGAGGCAGAGACAGGAGGATTGCACAGGTTTGTAGTCAGCCTCACTGGCTTAAGAGATCCTGTTTCCAAATAAATAAAAAAAGGTCTGGGAGTGTAGCCCGGAGGTAGAAGGGCTTCCAGGAACCCCAGTACCACCACCAAAACAAAACAAAACAAAACAAAACCAAAGCCAAAAACAAACAAACAAAAAACCCAAAAAACAAACAAACAAAACCCCCAGCTTTTTAATTTTACAGTAATCCCTAACTGAAAATAATTCAGAAGTCCATCAGCAGAAAAATGGCTAAACAAATTTTGATACATGCATATACCATAGAATATTATTAAGCAATAAAAAGGTATGAAATACTACTATATGCAACTATATAAAGGATCTCAAAAAGATCTTGAGTAAATAAGTTAGACATAAAATAGTATGACTCCTTTTCTTTGTTGTTTCAGAACAAGCAAGCTACTCTGTCTCTGTGGTGATATAAAAAAAAATTTCCTCCAGGGGCTTGGTTGAAAAAAGGCATAAGGGGATGTGGGACCTTTCTTGGGGGCAAGATATGTATTGACACATATATTGTGTCTTAATTGGAATGGTGGCCATACCAGTACATGTAATTGTCAAGATTCAATGACATTAATATCTATAGACTTTTTATTGTATGTCAGTTATACATATATGTATTTAACAAAATAATGAATGCTTAAAATTAATGTGTACTCCTTCAAAGCTCTTGATCATAGCTGGCAAGAATTTAGTCATGTGTCAACTATGTTTGTGCCAGTGCGTCTGTGTCTGCTCCTTCTCCTCCTCCTTTAATTATATACACTCATATTTGTAAGCAAGTGCTCGTCCTTCTCCCGTATTCTGTAGTACAACTCAATTGCTGACATTTCCTCTAATTGTGGAGAAACAGATTGTAATGGATTAAAGATTTCACAATACAAACATTTGGCCTGCTCAAAGGCAGGTAGGAGTAAGACAGAAGGTAGAAACATTTAATTTGAAGATTCGCAAACAAGATAATAGAAAAAATTGTTCCCAAACATACGATGAGCTCATCAGAGAAGATTACATTTTTAAAAGATTCAGATGTGTGGAAGACAGAACAAGACATTCTCCTGTATTGCTTCCCACTCAAAGTCCACTTCCCTGTTTCAGTGATATAGAAAATCAGATGTCGACAAGATTGCTCTTATTTATATAATTTTTCTTTTCTCCTCTCATTTTCTATTCGTTCCCCTTTTAACTCCCACTCCTCACTTTCTGCTCTGTCAACCTACATGCATGAAAATCAGGCTTCCAAACTACTTTGCGCTGCTGTATTTAAAATGCAACTGAAACTCTCACTCCTTTTATTCTTGGGTAAAAAGAAAAACTAACACCTACACTAGTTTCTATTAAAAAAATCAGATTTCCTTGGCACTACATGTATTAGAATTTATATCTCCCAGTGAGAGTTTTCCCTATAGTAACTCATGTGAGAAACCATGAACATTTTGGTCAAAGGAAAGATACAGGCACAAAGAACATTCACCTTGTTATTTTTCCATAGTAACTAAAACTGTCTTTCCTAATTCAATCTGCAACTCATCATCTCTGCTTGACTATAAGCAGTTTATGACCATTTCAGTAGAATTTACCATCTGTTTAAAGACAAGTCCCTATTGAATGGGACAGACTAAAGAATGTATTGTGTGCTGAGAAAGAGATTTGGAAATGAGGGCTGTATTTTGAGGATATGTGGAAAGAGATATAGAGTTAGGGTATCTGGAGATATTTGGAAATACAAGCTGTATTTTGGGCAAAAGCAGTGTAATGGACTAGTTAGGTATCCTTCAAAGATGATGCATGTTTGTAAAAGAAAATTCTTATTTTAAAATTTCAACCGATTTACATGAAAATATCTGTTTGAGCACCTTGTATGTTCGAGGCTGAGGGTTATGTACTGGGGATAAGAATGTAGATAATCTTGTACTTATGAGCCTTAGTCAAGTATGTGTCAGAGTAGAGAGAAAGTGGGTTTGGGAGTTGGACAGACATAGGTCTAAATCCTTTGGCATGTTTATTTTCTGGCTGGTACTGAGCAAATTATGTCATCTAATATGTAAAATATGCATAAGAAGAGTGACCCCATAGGGTGGCTCCAAGGACTACATAAGATGATGTGTACTTAGAATGGTGGGCCTGGCTTTCATGTTCCCACTCTAGTCTTTGGGAAGAACCAAAGTTTACAATCTTTACTTAATGTCCTAAGTCTGGATCCATTCTTACTCATTCCGTCTTATTTCTCAAGATATCATTTCATCTCTTGCAAATACTATTGTTAACATCAGCTTTAAGAAAGGAATGTGGAAATATTTCTCACAGTATAATAAACACCTCTCCCTACTGATGTGTCGAAATAAATTTTTGCATCCCCATGAGCTAGCTTCAGTAATCAAATTTGGTATCACAGTGGGGAATAACAAATAAGGCTGTTGCATAGATGGAGCTTGCTAAAGACAGCCAATAAAAGAGTCAAAGCAAATATGTATGCCTTCCTGAAATGCCGTGCAGGTAAGTGAATGTCTTTGTTGATTTCTTAGATGTGATAGACTGTGAGTGACAAGGAAGGAAAAGCCTTATTGGTTTCCTGCTTAACGTTATAGCAATTAACCTTTTATAATGATTTCCAGTCAGAGCACTGATTTGTTTGGTGGAGATTCTTTAAGAGTGTGAATTGCCATCTGACTATCAAATGTACATCGAAGCAGCATCAGTTCTTCCATGATACTTGGCAATAAGGATGCCTTAAGAAATAACAACTTTTGCCCATTCTGAAGAGGTATCAAGTAATTGACCACTTCAAGCTAAAAAATTCAACAATTTGATTGAATATGTATTCTCCAAATGCTTTTCTGTGAAGTAAATGTTTTTCTAATTAGGCTTAAAATGTGAAATTTTCTTGCAAAATTGATTTTCCATTAGGGCACTAAAGTAGTTTCTTTTCCATTCTGCTTGGATACTAATTAAATTATGTCCCAACTTGTTTTAATTCAGCAATCAATTTTTTTTCCATTTGCACTGGATTACAGAATCTCATTTAAAAATCACTCTTTAATGAATTCCACACAAAGCAGAGGTGATAGACTTATCCTTTAATGGAGACAAAACAGTACTGGTCAAGGCATGAGAGTTTGCAGCATATTGGAGCAGAATGCTAAAAAAAAAAAAGTTTAGTTGTTTTCTGGTAGTGTTTATTTCTTAAGCTGCTTTTAGAGATAAGAGGAAGTATGGAAGGCTGGGGGCTCGGGGTGGGAAGAACAAAGTCCTAAAATAAAAAAAGATCTAAATCCTTTGATGATGTGCCCGATGCTGAGTGCTGACCGAAGACAATTTCCAAAATGGTTATAAGTTTATAAAAGAGAAAAATGGAGGCATAGCTGTGATTGTAATATGTAAAGTAATTAAGTACAAAAAAATAAATGAATGGTTTATTCTAAAAGTATGACACTGGGTTTCAGATTTAACTTGTGGATAACATGAACAATTATTTCTTTGGATGACTAATAAAATCTAAAAAAACCCAATGGAAAAAACAAATTGAAAATGGAAGAACTATAAATACTTCTAAAACAGGATGATTTTGATGTCATATACTAAGAAAGGAAAATTGATAAAACGAACAGCTTTGTATGCAACCATCTTTTGAAACTCAGAGGATACACATTTCTCTTTTAAAGAAAGAGAAGAGAAAAGTTGGTTGAGCTGTCTCCAAGGTCAAATTCCACCTTCATTAGAAGGTGAGGAGGTAGCAAGAGTGAGCAGTCAATCATGTAACATAAAATATAACAACAACTACAAAATGACAAATAAAGCAGCTTTAGTTGTGTTAGTTTGAGGACCATTATCAAGCCAAATGGAAACTTCACTAGTAGCTAGAATCTCACAGTAGGGGCTGTGTGCTTATGGTTCTTCCTGGTGTAGTTTCTTTCTTCTACATCCCCTCCTTTATAAACATTGTTTAGTAAGGTCCAAACTAGGCTCTTACACTATCCATGCACTTTCTAAATAACTCACATATTAACTTATCTCTAAGATAATATAATTTTTTGACTTAGACAACTACTTCATCAACTTTTTGGCAGTAAAACCTTATCCTATTCTATCAAAATTGCAGGGTTGGATCTCAGTGGGCCTGATTTAAACTGTTTAAACCCCAGTCTCTAAGTGAACCACTTGTGTGGGTAACAGTTACAGATTCAAAAACTGTTTCTTGAATTCTTTTTTTCTCACTTTCTTTAGTGCCCTTTCAACTCATTATGACATTAAAAATAACATTTAACCCTGGTCGATGAAAGAAAAACCAAAACCATGAGCAAAATTGTTCCTATTAAAGGAAAACATTTTTTAAAATACAAGAACTAGTCAATCTATGATTTCAATTTATTCATACAATTATAACTTTCCGTAGTTAATGGACAGTAGCATAAAAATTTAGAGCACATATCAGAACAAGTAATTCTTCAGATTTGAAATGTAATTGAAATCTTATTTCCTTTATTAGGAGAAAGTTTCTACCTGTGTCTAGTCCAGAGATATTTGCAAACTCAACAGCTGGTTGATGAGGTTTCCTTTATCATGAAAAAGGGAGAGAGCCACTCAACTGAAAACACAAAATGACTGTCCCAGAGAAGATTTCCAGAGTTTTAAAAGTGTAATGCCAGAGTTACTACTGTCTATAAAAAAACTCAAGAAACATTCAGTAAGCTCAATGATGTTGAGAAAAACAGAAGAGTAGGTACAGCAGAGGGTAAAATAGGAAAATAACGAAACCGAGAATATTAAAAGGAAGATCTCTCATCTATTAAAGAGTTACTACCCACCAGACTCATGGTAAGTGCTTTACATTTTATCCTTTTTAGTCTATAGGTAAGATCAGGGGTAGGCAATGTGAAGATAATTTCTAGATTAAAAAACCCTGAATTTTGGAGGATTTTAATTTTAGAGGCTAGTTCTAGGTTTCAGAGATAGTAAACAAATCAGTCAGGATTGAAACTCAGATATATTTGGTCTTAAAAATACCAGTGTAGTTGGCAATATCAAGGCAAAGATTGAAGTTGGGAAGGAAGAGGAATCAACCTGAAACCTTACAAAAGAATGAGTGCCTTTTCTTTGTCCCTTAAAAATATTTAGCACAGTTCTAGGAATGTAATCATGAATAATAAACATTTTCATAAGGAATACTTTTGAATGACTTGGTTGAAAAAAGTTTTAGGGAGAGAAGAAAGAAGTGGGTGAGAACAACAACGTGATTCTCTTGGGGGCATCTACCTAACCTAGATTCTAGAGTCATACCTGTCAGCTCAGAGTTAAGTCTCTGCACCTTGCTCAAAAACGATCATTTTTGTGTGTAGTGCTAGGAATCAAACCCAGGACCATTCTACTGCTGAGCTATACTTCATCTCTATTTTATTTTGTAACAGGGTATCACTAAGTTGCAGAGGGACTGCTAAGTTGCTGAGGCTGGTTGAGAACCTTCTCTACTCCCGTCTTACCTTCCTATCCCTGTATAAACACTGGGATTACAGGTATGTGTCACCATGCCTGGTCTCAAAGGATTTTTCAAAGAGAAAAATTACTTGGTGGTCTCTGTTTCTTTTACTCAGGGAAAAATATTCTTCAACTTTTTAGACGCCTACTGGGTATTACTGTGGAATCTTACAGCACTCAGAGCTCCCGAGGTGAGAAGAAGGAGTGCTGGCCACACTCCCTGGACAGAGGACATTGTGATGTTCAAGTGGCTCATATTTTGATATTCTACTAATGAGTCAACCAAAAGCCAGTTAATTAAAAAACAATCAGTTAATCAATATATGTTATGGTCCCAATCTCTCCCACAAAGTCAAACATTTCAACAAAGTATTGAAAGTTCAACAAAACATCTCAGTATTTTGTTAAAATATTTGGAAATACCATGTTTAAATGATTAAGTGCTTATTTATTTATTTATTTATTTATTTATTCATTTTTTATTTTTTGGTGGTACTGGGGTTCCTGGAAACCCTTCTACCTCTGGGCTACACTCCCAGACATATTTTTATAATTTTTATTTGGAAACAGGGTCTCTTAAGCCAGCGCGGCTGGCTTCAAACCTGTGTGATCCTCCTGTCTCCGCCTCCTAAGCATGGGAATTACAAGCGTGCGCCACCATGCCCGGACCAAATGTTTATTTTTATACAGATGCCGAATGTGTCAATATTAGCCCACTCATAGGAAAGAAGAACTAATAAAAATAATAACATTTAAGGTAAACTTTTCCTTGTTATTTTTGATTATGCTGAGTAGGACCAGATCTATTTCAGTATCTACGAATGTCAATTTTGACTAACCTACTTAGATAAGATGAGCGTATCTCTTTCTCCCCACTTCTCAAAGCAAAGCTTCATTCAAATAATTTTGCTTCCATTTTTATAACAAAAAAATAATTTTAGAGCAAAATAAAATCCACTTTGAGCACAGAAATCAATGAGCCTGTTCTAGAATCTTACTTTCAATGAAGGAATCACTTCCATTGACATTATATACATTTGTGAGAATATCAATGCCAATCTCAGTATCCTTATGGGGAAGGGGGGAAGTGGGGAGGGAGCCAAGGGAAAGCATGTGTGTCACCATCACCATGAACTACATTATGATGCGAGACTATAATGCATCAATAAAGGCATAAAAAATAAAGCCTTACCTCATATTAGAAGTCTTAAGTTACCAGCTAGAGATGGCTCAGAGCAAACCTTTGGCTGAGAGGACCCCCAGCAGGTCTTGGGTGAGTGTCTCTAAGGGATGGTTCTGCTCTCTCATCTACCTGGTGGCC
This sequence comes from Muscardinus avellanarius, assembly GCF_963383645.1. Classification (NCBI taxonomy): domain Eukaryota; kingdom Metazoa; phylum Chordata; class Mammalia; order Rodentia; family Gliridae; genus Muscardinus; species Muscardinus avellanarius. Next base: position 42,384,971 of record NC_137797.1, read on the forward strand.
TCAAAGTGGCCACATCTTAACAAATTTGATGGACCTAGGGATCCTAAATGATAGCCTATTTGCAATTGCTTGGGGTCACTGTAGCCAAATGTCAAGAACCCAGAGAGCAATTGGAAAAGAAGTTGCTTTAGAAATTTGGAAAAGCTGAGTTGTTTGCTTCTCTGGGATTGGCCCGCTGAGACATTCACACAGAAAAATACCAATGCCAGGCAGGCATAGCATAATCAAATGGAATGGATTATTATGGAGCAGAAATGCACTAAGGATACTGAACTTTCCTTTTTAAATCACAGAAAAATACTGGGCTAAACTATTAAAACTGGGAAAAAAAACAACCTGAAGAGTACTCTAAAAATGTGAGTCATTTAAAAAATGGATTTAATATCAGCCTTTGTGAATTATTTTTGATGTTTCAGCCATCAAGCTCAGATATCTTCAGGAGAAATGAGGAACTGTTGGCAACACGCAGAAATAATCAAGGAAAAAGTGCCATTTTATTTCTACGTTATAGCTACATAATCTATATAGAAAGCACAAAATGATTGTGGAAAAATACAACGAATGAGATAATTTTTCACTGTCCTTTTAAACAAGTAGAGTATATGTGTGTGGCACTTTGCTAGCTTTTAGAAACTCTGTGTGTGTGTGTGTGTGTGTGTGTGTGTGTGTGTATAGGTATAGGTATGTGTGTATACATGGATGATTTTTATAGACACTCTGCATAAATATCTGTTTTCTTTTAAGTAACCCTCAGAAGACCTGTATACTTTCAAAGAGGTTATATAATCCCCGACCCTATTTTGCTAGCTGTCAACAGCTAGAAGTCCCCATCACCATATGCAAAGAGCATCTCTCAATAAATAGGTTAGTATATGAGCAGCAACGGGCAAAGACAGCTTGTCATATTGGAAATGCTAATGGTCTTCTTACCTCTTCCTTCTCAGCACTTTGCAGATCGCGCCATTCCTCAGTTACGTGACCAAAATCCACTGTGTTCATGGGGACTTTGAATTCCCCAATGATGTCATGCTTGGAGAAACGATCAAAATCATAAACAGCCATCACCAAAGTTTTGCCACCCAGTTCTGAGTACGGAACCTACATAAACACACAAACACACACACACAAATGAATAAAATAGCTGGTCACAAGAATGCTTAAAGTATGACACTTCTTTATAGTGTTTGATTTAATAGATTCAGAACAGAGAAATAACTTTTTTCTTTTTTAAGCGGTGTCTTAACTGTTAGAAGTTCAATCTGCTTGGGAGAAAATGAGGACTTGTCATAGGGATTTATCACTTTATACCAAATTTCTAAAAAGGGTTAGTAATATTAATACTGATTCCTGCTATTAATTATGCTGTAAACTGTCCAAGATTCATAAAAGAATAAACAAGTGAATTGCATTTGACTGCATACGTTTCTCTTGTAGAATGTTTTGCTTCCCTTGCGGTGGTAAGTTGCAAGTTATATGGTCAAGATATAGATTACTCAGAGGCAGATAAAAGTTCCAGTAATTCTTCCAAGCCACTTGAATACCACAGCTTAATGGAGCAGCGACTTACTAAAAGGTACACTGGGAGTCTAAAAGGATTAAAATGAAATTCAGAAGGTGCCTCACCTACTCACTAAAATAATTCACTGATTGACATGAACTGACTAGAAAATTGATGTTTTGAATAACAGAGATTCAATATAATATGAATTGTGAAGTTCATTCGTAGGTATGACACTCTTTGGGATGAACAATGGCAAAAGGCCAAGAACTGGTGAATTCTCCAGCTGTTCAAATATATCTGGGACAGATGCTATGGGGTGGAAAGTTTATTAGTGACATTTTTAATATTCAGGGGAAAGCAATGCAATTCAAGTGAGCTACACTTCAGTAGCTGGGTAGAAATGCCTAATTAAGAAGTTGTTTAGACTTGTATTAAAGGTTTAATCAATTTTCATACATTTTGTATTTTATCAGTATAAATGGCTGTCCTATGCTTCAGCAAACATTTCTCAATTAACTCTGTATATTAAGAAGTGGAGGAAAAGGAAGAATATTTGGCCATATATGCATCAGAAATTGTATTTTTCTAAGGTATTTCTATTTTAAAATTTTTATTGGTACACTGTAGCCATACATTTTAATGGAGTACAGGAGGGTAGAGGCATACATACACACATCCCTCATTTAGCCCTTCCCCAATTCCCGTCCCATTCCCTCCCCCCTCTCTACTTCTTATGATCGGCTTACTGACTAACTTTGATATGTTTGTGATTGTACATCATGTACATTAGGGAATTTCTCTCTTCCCTCTCACATTCCCCACAGTTAGATCACTTTATTTGTTAATCTATGGGTTTTCCTTCTTTGTCTAGAATTTCTCCTATGACCATTTTTCTCCCTAGCTTTTGCATATTAGAAAGAACATCCTATTTTTTTTTACTTTCTGTGACTGACTAATCTCACTTAGCATAATGTTCTCCAGTTCCATCCATTTTCCCAAATGATATAATATTGTTCTTCTTTATGGCTGAGTAAAATTCCAAATGATACAATTTTGTTCTTTTTTATGGCTGGGTAAAATTCCTTGTGTATATATTCTATAGTTTGTAATTGATCCATCTGTTGATGGACATCTTGGCTGGTTCCATATTTTGTCAATTGTGAATTGTGTGGCTATGAACACAGACACACATGCATTAGTTTGGTAATTTAGTTTCCATTCTTTTGAGTAGATACCCGGAAGTGGCATTGCTGGATCATATGGTAAGTTCGTTCCCATTCTTCTGAGGATCATCCATACTGTTTTCTAAGGTGGTTGCACTAATTTGCAATCCTACCAGTAATGTATTAGAGTTCCCAGTTCTCCACAGCCTCATCAGCATTTGTTGTTTTTTGTTTTGAATGACTGAAATTCTAGTTGGAGTTAGATGAAATCTCAGGGTATTTCTATTTTATGTCATTTATATATCATTAGTTTGAAATCTGATTATATTATTAAAATACTATGATTAAAAATTAGACATAATGACTTTTCCAGTTTAGAAAAAATCTAGAGTAAACTCCTCCAAAGAGCTATATTTCAAAGGAAAAAACAAGAAATTTTAGAATAGGAACAGTTAAATCTTTGAAAATATTATGTAATTCTGAAATTTTTCTAATATTTTTGATGATTATGCTCAAATAGCAATAGTCAAAAACCTGGATTTGAGATCAAAGGGGTTTAGACTTTCCAGATTTCTGGCTGAAAGGCTTGGGGCAAAGGAATAAAACTCAGCTTTAAAAAATCTATCAAATTGTGATAATAATAGTGTATACTTTATGAGGCCATTTTAAGAATGAATAAATATAGGTAAAACACCTAGCACATAGTGGGTAATAAAGTACTTGTTATTGATTGATAAATACTTCCTCCAGGTAGAAGTTTGTTTTGGAGAAAATAAGATGCATTTAGTTTGGTGCCTGTTGGGTCCATGTTCAGAAGATTTAGCTCAATTCTACAACAGGCTTTTATGTTTCCCTTCTGATATATTATTGCCTCTTGGCATTTCAAAATATGTGAACCACAATGTCTGCTGAAAAAGTCAACTAGTTCTCTAAAAAATTGGTACATTTCTTAAATGCATCAAAATGTATTATACTTTAAATTTCTATATGGTTTGATTGATCTTCATGAAATAAAATAAAATGGAACTTATAAAAAGTTTATAGATAAAAATTTACTTAAAATTTTGGAGTTATGGAAATTGCAAATAAAACTAGGAGCAATACATTTCTTCAGAAATCATATGCAGGTAAACAAAAAAAGTCTTACAATGTTATTTCAAATCATGTAAGAATCTGCTTGCTAGATTCTCATTAGAAACTGATGACCTAAATAAACATTAACATATATTCAAATGAAATGCTTGTGATTACTGTTCACAGTAACTCAATAATTTACTTTCATTTTATATTTTATGGTATATTAACTACAGTGATTAGCTCTTCATGAGCTTCAGCTTATTTTCACAATGTTTTTATTTTAACTGCTACTAGAACTCTCTGGGTACAGAGAAATTATGGATGTTAAGTAATATGACTCACAATACATAACAGACTTATGGCTTGGAACCTCAAAAATTTTACAGTGAATAGGGACTGTTATCATTTGCAGAATTGTAAACAAGGGTTTGGAAAATGCCTCCTCTCTTCAGTTTTACCAATTTATTTCCTACCAGAATGTTTGCTAACATGAGGCATGTGCTAGTCTTGAGCCTGTCTGCTGAACGGGTGATTTGAGTCAGCCCGTGGCACACTCACAGACGTTTTGTTTTTCAGAAATGTATTGTTCTAATTAATACAACGAAAAAAATAGTCTTACATCTACCCAAAGAATTGTTTTTATGAATGACTCCAATCCAAGAGCTGCAAAAACTCCCTGAAACCTGTAGGGCATGTTTTCTTGACAAGTTGTTATATGGCCAGAATCTCTCTTGGTTATTGTTTGTCAACTGAGGTATCTCAACAAGATTAAGAACACTGGAGACTAGCCTAGAGTAAAGAAAAAATGCTAGGAATGTAGAAAAACAATATGTTTATATTGTTTTTATTGATAAAAAGAATGACTTTAGAGTATTCAAATTGCCCCTTCATACGCAGAATTTTGCAACGGTAGTAATAGTTATTTGTACCATTTAAGCATGGAATATAGTTTACTTTATTCTGTGGTTGCAGCAGGGTTTAACTATTTACAGGAATTTCTAAACTTAGGAAAATATTTCTCTTCTTTGGTTTTATTTTTGGGGGCTATTGAAGCATATTGGCACACATAAAGCAAACCTGTTACATCTTTATTTGTGTGGTACTGGGGATTGAACCCAGGGGCATTTTATCTCTAAGCTGCTGTCTGGCCTTTTTTATTTTTTCTTTGGAAACAGGGTCTCATTAGGTTGCTGAGAGTCTCAAAATGTTGCTGAGGATGCCCTTGAACCTGTGACTCTTCTGTGTCAGCCTCCCAAGTACTGGAATTACAGGCCAGCACCACCATACCCAGCTAAAGCAGACCTTCTTCAAGATGTGACTGTCACATCATAATCATGTATGAATCTATGTTCCCTCCTAAAAGTCAGAGCTGAATATTACCTTTACCTCATTCAAATAAAGTATAAAATGTTCATCGGACTGAAGATAAAAGCTTAGAGTATTCTAAACACAATCATGGTAAGTTCCTAAGGAAGTGTTCATGTGCATGTCAGGATAAAACCAGTATTTTTTACCTAAAGTAACAAAGAAAAAGTTGTGAGTCAAAATTAACAAAATACCTTGAAAGTAAATTGCTCATTGAAGACAGGATTAAGAGTTTTCCGATGGACCTTTGTCTCAAATTTCTTCTTTTTATCAGGCAGCAGAAACACTTTCACATAAGGATCAGAGGTGCCCCCCATGTCCAAGGCGGGCAGTTCGGCAGCCTGGATGATCCCTACCAGCAGCTGAAATGAAGGTCAGAAGACAAGCATGAATGTTTTTGGACATTTTCGAAAAATTGACTTGTTCACCAGTGCTGCATATTGTGATTTCTCCGTAGTCCTCTTTGCTTTTAATAAACTTTTATTCTCCTATGAATCTGAACACAGGAAGGCAAATGAAATGACTATCTAGACTTCAGAAACTCAATTATGACAGATGCAGGCTCTAGGAAGCCAAGTTTGAAGCACAAAAGAGGCTTTTAAAAGGTTGCTGATTACAGTTAAATATGGAATTCATATTTGCAAAAGGGCTGCAATCAAATAACTTTCCAGTTGCTAAAAGCTCTCGTGCATTGTTTTTCTTTCCAGGGCATGATTTATGAGTGGAAATGAATTGTTAAACAATCACGAGTCTGTAATTACAAAGTAGGAAATTTTTGTACTTTACCAAAAGCTTCAAACTGGCTAGATAGAAATTTCTTAGAAATTAGGTAGCATTTTAAGATTAAAAAATAAGATTCAAATTTCTCTCATCCTTTACCTTCACTGTGTACTGGTTACTTTTGACTTTAACTTACAACAGAATGGTTATTACCCAATAATTTTAGTGCTTAAATATAAGGTATGGAATCAAAGAAACATGATCTGAATTTCATAGAGAAGAAAGGGGTATCATACATGTGGTTGTTAATGCTTAGTAACATGGTTTCTGATTTTTTTCTATAGCAGTAATCTCTGTTTTTTGAAGCTGATTTCCACACTATGATCTTAAATCTCATTAAGGATATGAGAATATTATGGAATTGTTAGTATTTTCGCAAAGAATAAAAAGGGTGTCAGTGTGCTATTCTAGAAACGCCACCAGAAATTTTGTGTCAACATCCTGGCTTAGATCCACATGGGAAACCAAAGAAGACCCTTGTTATTGTAAATATATACTATCTGGTAAATCTGGTCACACCATAGGTTTTCAAATCAGAACTTGGAATTTTGAGTCTGTGACTTTTTAGTCAACAGAATAAAAAAGAAAATTTGCCTTCTTAGAAAAAATAACATCTATTTTCTGTAAAAGGTACCCACCATGTTCATAAGTGCATTTTGGCCAGTTGTCTTCATGTTTAACCGGGATCTTACCCAAAATGAGTATGTTGCTTCTATTTTAAAGTATAGAATGGAGAATACATTAGGAGAAAAATATTTGGTGTATATAAAAAGAGGTTAAACTGAAAAACATATGCATCTGCTTCGGGCATTGTCTCATAACAGAAACAATGACTGCTGGATGGTAGGTCCACAAAACAGACCCATGGTCCAAGAATAGTCAATGCAGACATTAGAGGATAAAGACAGGATTAGTGAAGCAAACAATCTCTTTGCTAAATTTATATTTGGTATTTGCCTTGATGGGGCATTGTGACTAAGCAATATCCTTTTCCCTTACTGCCACTTTTTTTTTTTTTTTTTTTTGGTAGTACTGGGGATTGAACACACAGGCATTCTGCCTCTGAGCTACACCTCAGATATATTTTTTATTTTGAAACAACGTCAGTCTCACTAAGTTGTTGAGCATCTCACTAAGTTGCAGAGTCTATGCTTGAAACTTTGAGCCCTTCCCCCATCTCAGCCTCCTGCTACTGGGATTATAGGCATGCACCACCATAGGCAGCTTTATTGACACTTTATAACCAGTTTGCTTTTGTGCAGTGAAAACACCAGAGATAGAGCGAAAACACTTAAAAATAACATCACCTATTATTTAAATGAGTTTTTGAATTTTTTGGCTAATTTGGGATGGTCTGATCTCTTCCAATTTCCCTTCAACTTCTGCCTAAGAGATACGTATTATATAACTCTATACCATGAAAACTTCTCAGGATTTTTAGTTTTTTTTTTTTTTTTTTTTTTTTTTTAGTTTTAGAAAAAAAAATGTGTATTTGACTATAGCCTTTTCTACAGAGTTCCTCAGACTTTATCTTCTTTGACACAAAAAGTCTTGCAAATCAAATTAGTGAAGACCACATAGAAAAATCAATGTAAAATATTAACAAAAGTCATATGTAGAATCTTTCAGACCCTCAGATAAAATACATTTTTAGATTTAATTTTTGCATTCAAGGGAGTAATAAATGTACTTTCATTATATATGGGTAAAAATCAGCGCTATTATTTTTTTCTTAAAAATACTATAGGTGAATAAAATGATACATATAGTAATTAAAGCCAATTTAGAAGTTTTAATATGGCTAACCAGAATTAGATGCTATTAGATTTCTACTGGCAAATATGAATGAATAGTACATTAGGAGAAAAATATTTGGTGTATATAAAAAGGCAGATTAAACTCCTGAAAAACATATTTTAAAGTAATATAAGTTGACCTTTCCTAGAATACATAAGTCATAGGAGATTTTTCTCTTAACCACGTCCTGTTGCTCAAATTATATTAGAAAAGATCCAGAAATGGCCTCAAATGACATATTTAATTAAATGTAAACCTATATAAGTCCCTAATTATAAACATACCTAATGTACAGATTTCTAGAAAGTATTGTGAAATAACTAGACAAGGTTATAATGATGTTCATCAAACATTTTTAATATAAAATAATATACCCATGCAATCTTCATGGGGTGCCCCTTGGAACTTTAAAAGTTGAAGATATTACTTGAAGTATCCACTTCTAAATCACAGAATTTCTTTACCAAATTAGAGTTTGACTTTAGACATTAGTCATCAAAGATGAGCGTTAGTGTTTGATTCATTTGTCATTCATTGCTCAACAAACTAGATATCATTAGCACGTGCTGTGCTAATAATTAGTAGTAATTATATTTACAGTTACCAGTCCTTTCTCACCACTCAAAATAAGTGAATAAACAGAAGGAACTGGAGATGTTTGGACTCCTCTAGTTGTAGAACAGTTATGTTGTAAAAATTCTTAGCAATCTAATTTTTTTTTTTTTTTGGTGGTACTGGGGTTCCTGGAAGCCCTTCTGCCTCCGGGCTACACTCCCAGACCTATTTTTAAATTTTGGAAACAGGGTCTCTTAAGCCAGCACAGCTGGCTTTGAACCTGCACGATCCTCCTGTGTCCGCCTCCCAAGCACGGGGATTACAAGCGTGCGCCACCATGCCCGGCATCTTAGGAATCTAATTTTGAACTTGACTGCTTTCACTAATTCTTATTTAGTTTGTTAATTTCTTTAGCTGAAGGTACAAAGACATCTCCATAAAAGTCATAGATCCTAGAAGGTCTTTGCAAAGAGATTTTTAACAGTTATCTTTGAGCTATTTCAGTAAAAGAGAGTCAATAAAATGTATCTAATAACACCATTCATCTAAATATTACTTTATCACTTTTTGAGAAATTGAAGTAGGAACACCTGTTTTGTAGTTTTTTTTTATCTGGTTGTCATTTCTGGGCAGCATTCAGGGGCCCTAGAAATCAAAATGCTGGTCTTTCTACTTTTGTAGAATTGCTATGTCATTAATCTCAGGAGTTTCTTCTGGTATCATATTATATAAGATACCCATACCTTTAAAATTCATGGACCACTGCCAATTTTTCAACCTTGCTTCCTTATTTAATTGTTAAACTGTTTTTCAAAACCTTGAATAGAAACTGAACTCAAAGGCACCTTGATCTGTTTTAATCTGAAGTCCTGAAGTCCAAGGAAGGCTTTTCCAGCTTGGGTTGGGGGACCTATCGGGGCTAGACTGGCTGGGAGCTCTCAGTAGGAGACTGACTGCTTTGAGTTAATTTATATTCTGCCTGCTTGCTCTAAGTGCCATAAGTAGATGTAATCGGTTGAATACTGTGAATTCTAATTACCAGAAGTTAAATTAGCAAGTAGGGGACTGCCTGTACTTAGAAATTATTTCATCAATAGCTTTGATAATTGCATTTTCCCCTCACAGCAAATGAAATGTTTTAAGAACTGTCTTGCTTCAATTTCTACTTGGTAATTTCAGAAAATGTAATGGAATTAGAAGACATTTTTCCTCCTTCAGACCTGGTTATTCTGGAAATCATAATCCAGGGAATATTGAAGTTTTCCCAGTTTTTCCTCTTCTTTGGGTTCTTCTTTTTCTTCCCCATCAGTCAATCCAGTTTCAGCGTCATCATCCTTCAGGGCCTATGAGTGAGGAAGGATCGGATGTGAGTTCAGGTAAATTTTCATCAAAATCCAAAGTAAGTCGCTCCTACAGTCATACTTCCAAGCTGTTAGAAGCAAGCACTAAGAGGCTGGAGATCTGTTTGTCTGACACACATTCACATTTGCTGCTTACATATTTTTTAAATTCCAGTAGTGCATGGAATTTTCCCCCCAATCAGCAAGCAACATGGAAGCAATGGACGAAGCCCCTCAGACTATTGCAAGCAAAAATCGTAAAACTGTTGGCAAAGAAATGTCAACTTGGTATTACAGTTGGCTCTGATAAGACTGCTTTTTATTTCTTTTTAATATGATAAACATGCTCTTAACCAGGCCAGTTTTCACATTCTTGTAGCTTAAAAAGATGCTTAGCATCGTGTAAAACGTCATTGATACATGCAGTGGAGTAATTTCTTATGAAATGCATGGGCTTTAATTGGCTTACTTCCTATGGAAAAGATGGTTAAGTCATCCCCAGATAATGTTAACTTTCTATGTTTCACATATATACTTGTAGTCATTAAAGAGAAAACAGGGGAAAAAAACATGCTACCAGCAAATGCATGTTAGAGAAAAGTTTACTCCACTTCCAGTTGAAGTTTACCCTTTTATTTTCATAACAGCTCCACAGAAAGCTAGGCTGAATTAAATTGATTTAAGAGTTTAGTTGATATCAAAAGATAAAAAGTTGTGTTTATGATTTTGTCAAAAACTCAAATTGGTATAAAAATTCATTTTTCATTAAAGTATAAGATTCATGAGACTGAACTCTCAAAATTTAGTCAGACCAATTAAATATTCTTCATAACCTAAAACTTCAGTGTTATATAAGTTGAAATACTAGAAAGCTCATTATTTCATAAAAATACATTCAAATGCTCTTTTATTCTAGTTTTTTGAAAAATAATTTTATTGGTGCTTTACAATTTGTTCCTGATTTATAAAAATTTTACCAAAAATATTAAACATTATAGAGTTTTAATAGTAAAGCTTTGTTTCTAAGGGTATACATTTTTATTAATTAAAAATTAGAACAATTATAAGTTTAGTTATTTGAAATTAAAATTATGAGAAGTGATAATTTCCTGATTACTAGTCAGGCTAAAAAAACCCCTAAAACAAAAAATATGTTAGCTATTTGCATTTTTCTTTCTGAGGTTTGCCTATACATATCCTTTAGGATTCTTCTTTTTTTCTTTTCATCATATTGTTTGCTTTTTTTCCTTCTCGAGCTACAGAGACACTTTGTATTTTAGTGGTCTCAGCACTGTTGTTGCCTAAAAATATACTGTCATCCCGTTTTTGGTGATGGATTGTGTGTGTGTGTGTGTGTGTGTGTGTGTGTGTGTGTGTGGGCGCGCGCGCGCACGCGCGTACATATTAGGATGCATATGCATTACTATAGAACTTCAGAGAAATCAAGGAATATATGAAGTGGCAGATTTCTATGCATCTCTGACAAAAAAGAAATTTATTGCCAGCTCTCAAATTGAATCTGAGAATTTTTCTAAAATTCTGATGCAAGAAGTTATAGCAAGGCTATGGATAGGCATCAGTCATCAGACCATGGCTCAAACACCTTGTTAGCTCGATTCCCCATGTTGTAGGGAGTTTTGCTCTGCTGTGATCCTCATTCTCATAGAATCTCTCCTTGCACTCACCCAGTTTCATAGAGACCCTCAGTGGGGCTTCAAAATTGTACCCATGGTCCCTGGATTTACAGTATTTTCCTATTTGGCTTTTCTCAGCTAATTCCAGGTGATTCTAAAAAGTGGAGAGTAGGGGCATCATAGATGAACAGAGCTTGGAGCTCATGATTTCTACTTTCAAGAGAAAAGATTTTATGAAAAGAGAGCTGGGCTCTTGTCAGGAACACCTTCCCCTTTTGTGCTTGCTGAAATTTCTTAGGAGCCTACAATGAGTTTAGAACACTCAAAATTATCAATATTACACACATCTGTGTAGAAATCTTTACAAATTTGTTTAGCCATGCACCATTTGATTTAGAAAGTTTAATATATATTTGGCTATTTCCTTGAATATTAAAATGTTGCCTTCCTGGTAGCCCAAAGCAGGAAACATAATTATTTGAAACTTTTTATTAATAATCTTTTAACCTGCAAGGTGAGGGCATCACACAGTCAGTGAAGTGACAAGAAAAGACTACTGAGATATTTTTAGAGAAGTTTAGGTGGTGGGTTCCCACTACCTTTTGAAAACCTTTGCTGTGTATAAATCTTTAGCACGGTCATAGAGGATGTGCCTAAGAAATTGCAGTTGTGGTACTTTGCTCCCTGAAATATTTAAAAATTTAAATAATGGCAAACTGATGCATATTTCTGTCTGAAAATCTACATTACTCTATTCTCACAATAAAAATTCCATGAATTAAAATACTTTTTTCAAAAGTCTCTTTCAGAAATGACAAATTATATATCATGTTTCAGCCCAGTCCAATTTGAAGTATCTGAGATATTAAATCTCCTTCTCTCCAAGTGGTTTCTGCCAGAAAAAAAGGTACAGGACCATCTGCAATTATTCTGCATAAAAGAGGGCTAAATTTTTGATAATTTCTCAGTGCTACTGTTCATCATGAAATGATTAAGTCTATTCCTGTCCCAAAGGCTGAGCTTAAGCAAGACATTTTCTGTACCATCACATTAAGTTCAGAACTATTAAATCAGTAGCCATTACAGTATCTCCAGAGCAATACCCCCACTGCCTCCCAGGAGACAAAATTTGGATGAAAAATCTTGTAAATTCAGCAGTTCAGTATATTGCAGTAGGAAAAACTATGCTGAGAACATCAGGTCTTCTTTTACAGGTGTAGTGGTTTACATCTGACTGTGGTTTGCTTTGACATTCGAAAGGTGCTAGATTCACAGCCACCAGAAGGAACATTTGTCCGTTCTGAGCTATATAGTTTGGGTTGGGATTTGCTAAGGCAACTAAAAAGATGGCACAAGGGACTGACTTTTCTTTCTGTGACCATCAATTTAAGATTTTGAGCTTTCTAATAATGTTGTAGGTAGTCAATGTTAGGAAAATTTAAGACGAAAACACTTTTTAAAAATCAATTTAGTTCAGCCTCTTGATGTGTGTCAGATGGTATGCCCTCAGCTGGGGAGTCCCAGCTGCCAGGCCCCAAATGTCCCTCAGCATTGACTAGGGATGTCTAAGAGCAGAGGAAACCTACCGCAAGGGACAGTCCAGAACAGTCATGAGACACAACACAGATAAGGAGGACATAGAAGGAAGAAATAAAAATTAAAATATCCACACACATTAGTGAAAACCATGGAGAAATGACCTTTCCAGACCTGTGACTTTACACACTGATACTTCCCCTCAGGTGTTTGGTGTTCTCAAGTTTTAAGGCATAAAAAAGAACTCATATATATATATATATATATATATATATATATATTTTTTTTTTTTCAATACACTATCTCCTAGCTACTTTGTGGCCATTCCTTTTGGAAAAGTTTTAACTCTCTTACATGATTAGAAAAATGTGCCATACAGATATATCACCGTGGACATCGAATTTGAATTTCTGTGAGTTTCATCTGGATTGAAATGGGAAAACATCGGTTTCCCTAGAGCCTATACAGCATAGGAAATCACATCTAAAAATCACCTACATCTGTCTTATTTTTGAATGAGAGGGACATTGTCTCCTCCATGTTCACTTCAATATCCTGCTTAAAGTATTTTGAAAACAGAATTATTTAAAAATAACTTTAGCTTGGGTTTATATCTTGAATTAAGATCATCTGATCATCACCATGTTTTATATAATCTTCCTAAAACCTGTAGCTTCTATTTTTTTTCTTTAGCTTTCCTAGAACATCAGAAACCCTTATAAGTACTTTCACTGGACTCAAATTGTAGCATAAACTACTGTTGTATAATTGTTTATCCCTAGGGCCTATTTTTACTCATCCAAATTATATTTCATTCTGTACATTTTACTGCTCAAAACTTAAAAATAAGACCTAAATTATAAGTACACAAAGTGATCTACTTAAAATGGTGCAAAGTAGCTTTTTGAGCAGTTTAAATCCTAAACATTTTGTAATAAGAGTATTTTATTATAAGTTATCTCTACTTAGTACTTTTTTTTGTGGGTTTGGGGATTTAACCCAAGGGCATTTGACCTCCTAGCTGCACCCCTGTTCTATTTTTTTATTCTTTATTTTGAAACAGGGACTCATTAAGTTGTGGAGGGCCTCACTAAGTAGCTGAGGCTGTCTGCGAACCGTGATCCTCTCCAGTCTCAGCCTCCTGAATGCTGAGATTTCAATGTGTGCCATCATGGCCGGCTACTTAGTACTTTCTTATTTGATTTTTTTTGTCCTCCCCACCTAAATGAATTAGTGATTGATGAAAAATCAACCACTACTAATTCTTTATTTGAGGTCTTGGTCATTTATCCCGGTCACAACAGGGGTAATAACACCACCACTATGCTATAAATTACTATTTTATGTCATACAGAACAAATTCCACAAATAAAAATACAGATTTATTATCCTAGGAAGAAATGTTATAGTTATCATTTAACGTTTTTCAGTGCTTTTGTTAGTTCCAGGACAGTAGGAAACTACATTTGAATTTTATGGTAATTAAGAAAATAATATCGCAATTCAAATTATTGGTTTCCCAGATACTGCAAAATAGCATGCATATTTTTTCAGACCATGTCAATCTAAGAGATTATTTCCATACTAAATCTTCCAATAAAATGTTTATAAAGGGTTTGTATTAAATCCTGCTTGCTATGAAAACTGCTGAAAAGAAGCAAAACATAATTCAAAATTTCAGTTTCTATTTAACAAATTAACCAAAGAGAAAAATCCTTACTAGACATCTGTACTTGTATATATGTGCATGGGATTTTGTAGCTATCACTAGACAGTGTCAGAAAAATTGAACCTTTGCTACTCTGAGCTTCAGCCAAAACCCTCTCTGAGCATGGGTACAGCCATCGCATCCATTCCACAGCTCAAAAATGAAGCAAACGTGTAGGAAGTTAAAAGGAGCTTTGTGAAATGAATAGACAATGTGGTGTTTTTGAGATAAAGAGTTTAAAACTGGGAAGGGGGTTAGTGTCCTGAGAATACTGCTAACTAGGAAACTATGCAACTGTATTTTAAATGGCTGTTATAACATTTGGTCAAGCAGTTATTAACAATATCCATATATTTATGGGTTCAACTGATAAAAAAATAATGCCATAAGATAAGAGGATAAACAGCCTGTATGTATTGCTATTTGGGGACAAACTGTTTTGAATTATCTGATGTAAAGCATTGATAGCTTCCAATATAAGTTCTGTGAAAATATCTACATTACTCTCTTTTATGTTAAGTATTCTTTATAAATATTCAATATAAATATTATGTCAAAAATATAGAGGCATTTAATAATTATCACTAGTAACAATAGACTTTATCTTGAACTAAATAGTCTAATTAATTTAGATAAAAAAATAGACAACAATAAAAAGGAAATCCAAATGGCTTCCTTAGGCTTGGGAAGGAAACCCAGCCAGGTGGAGTTTATACCAGTGTCCCTATGTGAGGACATAACATTTTTTTGTTTTCCAACTCTGTTCTGTTCTTTAATACTGGCTCATATTTCCTGTCTATCATACAATTCATTGTTCTTGAGATAAAATTACTAAGCATGGTGGCTATGTAGGAATGGTAGTTTTCATTAAGTATGATGAACAGCCATAAAACTCAGTTATTTAACAGTGGCTATAAAAAGTAAAAAGAAAAAAAGTTGAAAAGATTCTTTGCCAAAGAATGCTGGTACCCTTTCTCCTGGTTTTGAAACTCTAAGACTGGCTAAAGAGATGTAATAAAAATATTCAGGCATTATTCCATTATGCTGGGCCCAACTGAAAAACTCTACCAGAGATCTCCAGTTCACTTTGGGCTGTTCAGTAATGACTGGAAGGATTGCAAAGCATCCCCATAACAATGACATGTGACCACGAGCTGTCTATTTCTATAACTATCTGACACAAAATATCATTTGTAAACAGTCAACAAAATCATCTCTGAACAAACACTAGGGAGGGGTACGTTACCTGGTCTTTCATGCTCTTCCCCAAGTCTTTCACATCTTTCATGTTTATGGCATTCTTTCCGCCCTTTTCCTTTCCCTTCTTCTTGTTTTTCTTTTTGAAGAGACATTTCTTACAGATACAAAAGCAGCAGGTCAGGACCAGAAGGACTGCAACTATGGCTATAGCGATTAAGGCCCACGGTGGCACTGGAAGGAGAAAAATGCACACAAACCCTTAGGGATACAGCACTGGGCATGGAAAGGCTGTGAACCTGTTTGCTGCAAAGGCGGACCAGTGGGCATGCTTGCCTGCTTGCCTACCTACCTACCTTCCCTCCTTCCTTCTTTCCTTCTTCCATCCCTCCCTTCCTCCCTTCCTCCTTTCCTTCCTTTGTATTTATTGAGTGCTTACTAAGCTCCAGGCACCCTTTGCATAATATTTTATCCACACTTTTTTCTGCCTGGAGTTTTGTTTCTATCTTCTATACCCTCTTTCCACATATTTCAAATGTCACCTCCTTTCCATTTCTTTGCCTCACCCTCCAAGCTATAGGTTTCCATGAATTCAACCCTTCATTCATTCATTCATTCAGAGCATAGTCCTGGGGTTTGAACTTGAAGTTTAAATCTTGGTCCTATTTTTTTTTTTTTTTTTTTTTTTTTTACTAGCTGTGTGATGTTGGGTTGCTCATCTCATCCCTAACACAGTTTCCTCATCGGTAAAGTGGAGGCAAATTAGTGTGCATCTCAGAGATTCCTTAGGAAGGTTAAAAATAAGATGCAGTGACTGAGATGGCAAAAGCTTAATATATGGTAGCTGCTATTATTCACCTATGAAATATTAGATGTTATATTAATATACTCTGGCATGTAGAAAGGGCAGATATTAATCACACAAAGAGAAAAAACAGACGTAAAATCAGAATGGAGCTGGGTGTGGTGGTGCATACCTGTAAGCCCAGTACTACTGAGGCTACGGTAGGAGGATCATAGGTTCAAAACCAACCTCAACAATTTAGCAAGATTATCAGCAATCTAGTTAAACCCTATTTCAAAACAAAATGAAACAAAAAGAAACAAAACATAGCAGAAAGGGCTAGGAGTGCTCCTTGGAGGTTGATGCCCTTGAGTTTAATCCCCAGTAACATACACATAATCAGAATGGTAGTGAAGTTTAGGAATAAGGACTTGATACTCTGAAAGCCACCCACAGGGTGATGTACCTATTAGGAGTCTCCAGAGTCAGAGTCAGGGGAGTGGTTATGTTTCAGGAACTAAGAAACCAGGGTTGGATTCACACTTGGCCACTTAGAGGCCATTTGACTCTGTTTAATTCTTCTGAGTTTTTGTTTCCTCCACTGTGAAGTAGAGATCATAGTGGTGTCCATTTGATCTGGTTGAAGAGCAAAAGAGCTAATACACTAAAAAGCTAAGAGTGGCAACCAGTATATAGCAAGATCTCAATTAATGCCACTATTCTTTCTTTATTTGCAAGGCATAGGTCTCAGTGTTGTAGTTAATGCTTAGGGTATGTGTGAGGGCCATAAAAATGCACAGCAATAAAAAGAAAGACGTAGATACACCAAGAAGCATTTAATGAAAATACTAAAGGAACTGAAAGGGGGAAGAGATGACTGAGATAAGAGGAAAGACATCAGATTTACAGGCTCTCTTTAAAACAATAAAACACGCATAAATAAATATAATGACATTTAGTTTTCTGTTATAGTCCACCTCCTAAAAGTTAATATATTTTCTAATTTGACATTCTCTCTACAGTGTGTTTACAAAAATAAGGTTGCATGGAAACCTTTAGGTTTCACTGTGTCTGGAAAGGAATTATTCATGATTCAAATCACAGCTATTGAAATTAATCAGAAGAAGTAATTAGATTTGTCCACTGTAATAAAAAAAGACATTACACACTGAAATTATAAGAAAAATATAATATTCTTTGAGCCACATAAACATCATTAGTACCAATGACTGTTGAACACAAGTCAGGAGTACTTTGATAAAGTAAAAATTCTTAAAATTAATCTTTCTTCCTTCCAGACTCAAGAAACCCACATTTGTTCTTTCCCTTGTATTTAGCTTCATAGTGTGGCATATTTATGTTGCCTATTATGCTAGTGGATGACTAGATACTTGCTGTTAACTTAAGGACATAGAAAATTACAGCTTCTACCACTGATTTTTTTTTTTTTGGTTGTATTGGGGATGGAACCCAGGGGCATTCTACCTTTGTGCTATACCCCCAGCCCTATTTTTTTATTCTTTATTTTGAAACAGGGTCTCACTGAGTTGCAAAGGGCGTCACTAAGTAGCTGAGGCTGTCCTGGAACCGTGATCCTCCTGACTCAGCCTCCCAAATGCTGGAATTACAAGTGTGAGCCACCACGCCCGGCTCTGGCACTGTGTTTTTAGCCACAGAAATATTTGTGTGAATGTCATAGTCAAGTCCACACCCTTATAGTTCTCAATTAAATAATTCACTTTAAAAAAGATACAGATTAAAGTAAGCTCATATAATCAGTGATATTATTCATAATACTTCATTTAAAGCATCTACCTCTGCCGTTCCAGTTAAAGTCCTGTCATGCATGAACGAGAAAGTCCATGTGTTCATTGCAAGCAAGACAGTGTTAATAATGTCCCTTCATTCTGAACCTTGTAAATGATTCTCCCAGTCAGATTTTGTGATAGTCTCTCGGAAAGTCACATAACAGTCAGTTATATTACACAAGACAAGACAGAGAGGACTTCACAAGTTCACAAAGAGAAAATAGATGGTCAATGCAAAGGAACATTCTTTAATCAAAAGATGCTAAGGAGAAAGGAACACGGGATTACAGGGAGAAATCTGAAATAGTAACTTGAAGGTAATTTAAAACCACAGGAGAACTTATTTTGGTACTTTCATTTTTTTAACGTGCTGTTGTCTCCAAATTTGCTTTCAGTTAACCTTTTGAATAGTTTAATTTTAATTTTAAATATGCTATGTTCAATGTAGTTTAATTGATAGAATTGTCTTCACATTTTACTGGCACATTTAGTAAAAAAAAATAAAAATAGTAAAAAAGTAAAAAAAAAGATAAAGAAATTTTTTTTACCAGGTATGTTGGCATATGTCCGTGATCTCAGATACTTGGAAGGCTGAGGCAGGAGAATCACTTTCCAGACCAGCCTGGGCAATTTAGCAAGACAGTCTCAAAAACAAAAACCCTCAATATAATTATTTTTGTATATCCATAGGAAAACCTGATTAGTAAATAACAATGTAAATAAATAGCCTTTTTTCCCCTTAAACTGAGTATTAAATCCAGGGGCATTCTACCTCTGAGGTATACTTCTAGAATTTTTTATTTCTTAATTTTGAAACAAGGTCTCCTTGGGTTGCTGAGAATCTCACTACATTTCTGAAGCTATTCTTAAACTTGCTATCTTCCTGTCTCAGCCTCTCAAATACTGGGATTATAGGCATGTACCACCATACCAGCTAGAAACAGTCTTCTTTATTTTTTATTTATTTTTTTGCCATACTGAGGATGGAACCCAGGAGCATTCTACCTCTGAGTTACACCCCCGGCCCTATTTTTTAGTCTTTATTTTGAAATAGGGTCTCACTGAGTTGCAGAGGGCCTCACTAAGTAGCTGAGGCATCCTCACCTCAGCCTATCCTCCTGTCTCAGCCTCCCAAATGCTGGTATTATAAGCATGCATTACCACGCCCGGTTAGAAAATTGAGTTTAATGCTCATGTAAAAATATTTGACTTTCCTGTACAGAGCAACATATTTAAAATCTGGTAAATTTACTAAGAAACAATATCTATAGCATTATTCCTTTACAGTATATACAGAAATATATTTCAGTATTAGAAAAATACCAAGAAGCCGGGCGTGGTGGTGCACGCTTGCAATCCCCGCACTTGGGAGGCTAAGACAGGAGGATCACACAGGTTCAAAACCAGCCTCAGCTACTTAGTGAGGCTCTCAGTGAGACCCTGTTTCCAAATAAAATATAAAAAAGGTCTGGGAGTATAGCCCGGATGTAGAAAGCCTCTGGGTTCCACCCCCAGTACCACCAAAAAAAAAAAAAAAAAAAAGAAAAATACTGTGGAATATATTTTTGATTAGGTTAAAATTGATTTAAGTCCTACTTATTTTGGCCCAAGAACTGTGCTAAGGTTTTCTATATATTACTTCATCTAATCTTTATAGTTTTTTTTCATTATCACCTCCATTATACATAGGAAAACTCCCTAGTAGATCAAATACTTTGAGAAATTCAAATGTATCCTTAGGTTGTTAGGTTAATATATAAATATATGTATATATATGAACATTATATATACAAAGAAAAATTCCTTTTCAGTTTTGAAAGCTCTTTAATATAACATTTTATATTAAATCCAGTGAAGCAAATAAATAACAGTATCAGATGGTGCCAGGAGTGATTTATTGAATATAAAATACAGTTTCATCAAAATATTGCTACTGGCAGAAATCATCCAGCTTATTGTTACTGCTACCCAACTATCATCAAATGGAATTTCATAAGAAGAATTTTAACATTTAACTTAAAGGCTTTTCAGCAGAAAATAATAGACTAATATAAAAACACTCTGTTAAAAATGTTATTTCCTAGTTAATGAATCAATGCCACATACATTATTTGACCCAAAGGTAAACTGACGCATAAGAATTAAGTCAAAGGAAAGTTAATCAAAAGCTAGGTCTGATATGGCAGGCAGAATAACAGTCCCTTCAAGACTTCTACACCTTACATAACAAAAGGGGATTTTATGAATGTTATCAAATTAAAGATCTTGAAATAGGAAGATCAGCCTGGATTATTTAGGCCGTTCTAACGTAATCAAACTTGTGACCTCCAAAATAAGCAAACAGTAAGTTTGTATGTGGATTTTTGTTTTGTTTTGTTTTCCAGAAATTTGTAGAAAACCTTACAGCAACAATAGGAATTCAAAAAATACAAAGGCCACCTGAGGAGATTTATAGTATATACCACATCTAGATGGCCATACAACGCTAACACTCAGAAAGATCATTCCTATTCAGTCTACCCTTTCCTCTGTGCCTTAAATCTTTCCAATCTGCATCCATGCTCACGACTCTAATATGTACCCAAAGCTTTTTCAAAGATAATCAGTGGTTTGCTTTGGCCGCAATCTAACCAACATTATCTGTGGTATTAGAAAATCTTTATTACATAATCCTTCTTGAAAATTTCTTCTGCTCTTGTTCCTGTATCTTTACCCTTACCAGCTTACCCTTTCTTACCCCTCCCCCTTTGTGTTGCCTTCTCTCCTTTTCCAGGGCCAACAGGGGATGGGGCTGTTATTGAGGGTGGTCTTAACCCCTCACTACCCTTACCATCACTCAGTGTTGAGCACATCCTGTCCCACACTATAAGCATAAGCGTTTAGATCAGTTATTCTGTTCTCTGTTCTTTACTCTCATCCTGTATTCCCAACTGTCTATAGAATTCTTCCTAGAAATCCTTTACCTTCTCCTAAACCAGTTCTCCAAAGCAACTAAATGTCTTTTATCAGTGCTATCATTTCCTATTACCTACTCATTGAAACAACATGGAAAATTTTACTCCCATGGTCCACTGATTAGCAAGACTTGCCATATCTTTTCCAATGTGTTTTCTGCTTGTTTTCTATCTGTTTATAAGGTATCAGCCTGACTCTTCCTTCAGTGATCTCCATTTTATCTATTCATTGTTATTGGACAAAACTTTGAACCGACATTTAAAAAAATTTGTGCATAATGTTTAAAGTCAGCTGTCACTTGGCCCACTCTACTCCTCCATTTCAATTTCTCATTTTCTCCCATACCCATCTCTTGTCTCATTAGACTAGGTAATTCATTGTTTCCTGCTCAATTCTACTCCCATATTTCTTTATAGTGTATTACTGCTTTTGTGAAATTTTTTTTTCTAAGCATTTGAATGATTTTCACATTTCAAACCTTAATACAAGTCTCATTTAGCACTGGATGATTTTAAAGAAAAAACATTATATATATATATATATATATATTTGTTAAAATTCTACCCCTTTCTCCCAGTGGGAATATTGATCATATGTAATATATTTTTTGGGTGGTTTATATTAGAATGTCATAAGAAGATGCATTTTTAAAAATTATTTAAAATTTATATAAATGCATAAAAGATATATAATATGCACAAAATATTCTTGGCATATAGGTCACTTCTTTCTGATTAAAACTTGACTCTTTGGGGATTATTTGTAATATGAATACTAGTATAATATAGAATAATAAAATATTAGGCATATTTAGACAAAAGTTTGCATTACCGGGTCTTTTATTGGAAAACAGAACACAACAATTTTTCCTTATTAATAAGGCTATTTTTCCCCCTGGGAAGTAGTCATAAATTGAGCAGTGAATAAATAATTGTTTAATCAAAAGCATTTTCTGAGCATCTACCATGTGAAGGTTATTTTTCTCAGGGGTAGGATATAGTAGTACGCAGGTTTATGCAGTCATGAAGCTTATTATTTAACTGGTGTTAAAAAGTAGGTATTATTTACTTTATTAAAAGAAATCAATTTCTCAGTTTGTTAAACTTGTCTCTAAGGATATAATATGGTATATTCTAAAATTCAATCTACATAACTTAATAGTCTCTTGTGCATAAATTTAGTGCTGCAGGGATATATCTATTGATGAAATCAACTAGTAAAAATCTTTTTACCATAAAAATGTAATGCTCACCTTGAAACACATCATTTGTTTTTCTCTCAGGGAGTTTGGGCACAAAATACAATTTTGAAAAAAATTATTTAAAGAACGCTGGCATATTTTATTTTTTTAAAAAGTATATCCTTCTCTTCAAATTTTCTTCTCTTTAATAGAACAGTGTGAAATCAAAGACAAACGCTTCACAAAGAACAAGTCTATTGCATGGCGTATGTTTTCAAAAGGGAAATCTTTAGCATTACTGAATAGTGGCACTGTGTTAAGATTCTGCTCTCAAATCTGAAGTCTGCTTATTAGATTACATGATATCTCAGACTTAGAGAGTGAGTGGCTGGGGAGAGGCCCCCTTTTCCCAATTTACACAAAGCACTGAGTGGCCTAGGGGAGGCTGGCTGTACATAGTTTCTAAATAGATTTTTTTTCCATTCCCTGAAATGCCCAAGTCCCTGCTCAATGAATATAAAGAGATGGGGAGGGAAAGAAGGAGAACTGATGGAGAAAACAGCTCAAATAATGCGATGTCCATGTTAGAGAGTATCACTGCTAATCTCACTAACATGCATTGGGGGTGGGGAGAGGGGTGGGATTCAGAGGAGAACACACCAGGTGATGTGTGTATGTATGTTTGTGTCATCTCGAACCTTCCTATGATGTATAATTACAATGTACCAAGAAAAGCATATATAATAAAAAACAGCTTTAAAGAAAGCCACATAGCCCTGTTCTTCCAATAGAAGCAAGCGTGGACAGTCCTTGAGATTTGCTCCCAATCTGATGGGCTTTTCCACAGGACTGTCAGTCCTAGTTCATTAGTTCTGGTTTCCTTCTTCCTCCCATCTATTCATAGTCTGCTACTGCTGTCTCCTCAGCTAGCAATCACTGGTGGATTCCTCCTTGGGATCTTGGTTTCATGTAGGGTACAACTCACTGGTGTTCCTTGCCTTGGCTTTGCTTTTAATGGCAGTGTTGCATTATTTGTCAGTTGTATTCTCATTCACCATATTAAAAAAATAACCCTATGAATTCATATCTCATTCCAAAGATGTGCTGTTATATTTTCCTCTCTGGGGGAATATAAGCTCATTTGCATCAGGCCTGGATATTTCAGCCAAGATTCTCAAGACAACAAAGTTAATATCATTGCTATGGTCACTATAAAACTCTAGCAGTGACTTCAGGCATTTTCTACCATTGACAAATCTCTATTTTGTCAAATGAATGTCTCGCCACTGCATTAATGTCTGCTTAATGAATTTTATGAATAATATTCATATTTACTTATTCTTATATTTACTAAAGCTTTTTTGCTAACTGCTAGTTTTATCTAAAAGAATGTGTCATCTTCCTCGATCATCATAGTAATTTTGCAAGATGCATGAACAATATCAAAATAATTATTTTGCTATTAACTAGTAGAAATAATAGCCCATATTTCAAAGCCTTGCTTTTGAGGCTGTTTATGAGTTTCACATAATCTTTTATTTAAAAAAAAACTGTCAAGAAAGAGAAAAAAACAAAATAGATCTTGCATGTTCAAGATTTTTCTATATTATAGGATGCAAATAGAGAACTCTGGAAATATGTAGATCGATATAGTAATCAGTCACCTCTTGAGACAGAACATTAAACACAAATTTGAAAATGTTTAAAGAGTCACATGTACTATAGCTTAAGATCAAACCAACCAGTTAGAGGTCACAATGACCTTCATAGGTCAGAATTTTCCATTATAGGATAAAATGGCTTCAAATACTACCAATTTTTGACTCCTAATTAGATAAATTTATCATTTCTCAGAATGGGAGATTTAAACCTCATATGTTAAAATATGATAAAAGATGTGAAATCTTCATGGGAAATATATGGTGTGTGTGTGTGTGTATGCATATGTGTGTTGTGTATTTCAATCCAAATCATAGCCCTCAGGTCGTGGGTAGCACTTGCCTCCACATTTAAAACTCCTTTCCTGGGGCATCAGGATAAAATTTACCAAGGCTGGCTGAAGAGAGAGAGGGTGGCTCATTCCTTCAACTGGTCATTTACCCTTTCCTTAATTTCACACTGACAATTTGTTGTGTACTTATACTCTGCAGGGATGTGGGTAGAACAGAGAACATAGAGAAGAAAGGTTTCTTGCTCTGTTAGCTTAGAAACAGTAACTCCAGAGAAAAGCAGGAAAAAGATAGGAGGCAATTCAGAGTTAAATTCAGTGGAGCAGAAGGGCCCTGTAGATAGCTGCTTGGAGAAGGGCAAGATCCAAGGGTCTTGGAGTCGCAGGAAGGCTTCCTGAAGGAGGTGAGTTTGAAAGCATGCTCTGAAGCCCTGCTTTCTAGAGTGGAAATAGCATATTTAGGTCTCCCACTTCTTTGCCTCCTAGCCTTCCTTACTTTGGTTCTTTTTCATTTCCTTATTTCCTTCAGTGTTTAGGCTCCTTTGAATCTAAGTTATCACTCACTGACTTTCTTGTTAAATGAAGCCCTCAATAGGTCATAGACTCAGCAAAATCTAGATTGGATTTTTTTATGGTAGTAAATGAAAAGATGCTTTCTTGCAGTAAACTCATGTAGCCTTTTCCCAAATAGCCTTCAAAATTACTTTCTCAAGAACACATCTTACCTTCTCCTCTCACATACTTCTGTTTCATTGTTTGGTTTGTGTCCCTGCCAAAAAGTGAATTGCAAGATGTGCCTATGCTAAAATGTGGTAAGGGTGACCCAGGCTATTGGCTTGGTTCAGTGATATGCCTGTAGCTTTTTAGGGCAGATTGACTGTGGTTAACAACAGTGTAAGAGAGACTCATTCACTCACCCAATTAAGTGTTCATTTAACACTTTAATGCTCAGTGTACTGGAGAAATAGCAAAAAATTCTGAAATAATGTACTTAAAGAGCTTCTGGTCCACTTGCGAAGATTTGACTAATATATATGAAATAAATTATGGGCAATACCACATAGCATGTTAAATGTCAAATTAAATGGGATTTCTTGCTAGATTTCAATTCTCTATAGTCACGGTAACCTTATTCTATACAATGAATGAATACTTGTTTAGTTTTTTAAAAACCTTTAAATATTAAAGATGAAAAATCTGCCTTGCTTTGCTCATAAACTCTTAAAATCTGTGAGTACACAAAAATTTCAGTAAAATATGTGACACTGCTTTGATACAGTCACAACCTACACCTTGATAAATTTTTAATAGAATCTATATTCCTTAATCTGATTTCAGAATTTACTGTGCCGTGGAACAAATTCCCGTCTCTTGCTGAATAACATTAAGGTTACCGATGTTTCTTACTGAATGCAATGATTAGTTCTGATAACAGAAGTTAGTTGACTGAATGCCATTTTATCTGCATAAATACTAATCATATAATTAATTTTATAAAACATCTATAAGAATAATGGTCTGCTCTAAATGATAAGGCAGAGTCACCCATATCTTCACAGTCCTGCAATGTGAGAATCTGATGTGGAAAATAATGTTGGGTCTTTGGGCAGAGATAAATCCCAGCACAACTTCCAGAGGATTTAGATAAGGCTGCACAGCAGCCCAGGAGCTTGCTAGCTGCAAGCCCCAGGGAGATGTGTGTTGGTAAACACAGAGGGATGCCAGGTGAGTTGGCAGAGGTGAAGGCGATTCTCTAGCTAATCGGTTCTGAAGCCTTTGGAAGTCTGCAACAGTTTGCAATCATGCTGTGGACAACACAATTTCCTGGTTAAAAGAAAATCCATTTATTCTATGAAATTTGGAGCATGTCTCTCTTGAGTTCTGATTTCTAAGTTCAAAACTAAAGACAAGTTATAATTCAGTTTTTTCCCCCTTAATGGAAACTAACTCTTCAACTTTCCTATGAGGAAATCTTCAAAATAAGCAGCACAGGTTTGTGATTCATTCATATTTGGTTTTACTTTGATGCTTTGAACAGGTTAAACATTTCTTTGGTCTGTTTTCTAGCTTTGTTAAAGATACCCAAGGGGTATCTTAACAAGGGGAATATATATGTGTGTGTGTGTGTGTGTGTGTGTGTGTGTGTGTATTCCAAGAATCAAACATGCCTCTTGTTGGTAACTTTTGGATAATTAAATATTTGAGTTTCTACTCATTTCTTTTTTAAGCAATTTAATGTTACTAAGATTAAATTCATTTATGATAAAAGCACATTAGCTAAAAAGGTAGCTATATTCCCTGCTATTTAACAGTGTAAGGCCCTGGTTATAAGGAACAAACAAATGAAAATGGCATTTAGGCTCATTATCTGATTTGGGGAGAGTTTTCCCTCCAGTACACTCGGTTTATTATGCTATAAACAAGTGGGCTCATTTTTAGAATTTGCTATAACTTGGAGCGATTCGGCTGCACTGACAGGAGGCTTGTGCTGTGCATGAGTGGCGAGCAGGATGTTGGAGTCTTTCTAGTCATGAAAAGGAAGATGCAGGCTCATTAATTTCATTACTATACAAAGTGACAGGTAGACCAGAGTGGAAACAAAGCCGCTTGCTTGTCTCGCTGTCCGTGAGACATTTTTCCTTGATTACCTAATGGATTCCTGCTGCTCTAGACCAAACATCAATTTTCCTCTCCAACTGTTGTTTTTGATGTTTATCTCAACATATTTCTCTCTCTGTGGCCATTTCATCCGTCCATTTCCCAATTTGTAGCACCATTTCTTTGTTGTTTCTTGGACTGGAACTTTCATCTTTAGTCTACAATGCCCAGATTTCTGGATTTACTGTCCCTTCTGGCTTTTGAAGGAGATTTTTTTTTATTTCCAATCTTGTATATAATAGTTTTTTCTTTAAAAATTTAAAAACCACTGTATCCTTCTGTTTAGAATTTGTGCACTGAAGCACTGTACTGCAGCACATGACCTCCAGGCCCTACAGGAGGACTCCTTGGTTTTGCAAATCCTCACAGGTGTTCACCAGGAAGGTAGATTTCACTGCTTTCTTTTCTTGGCCAGAGTCAAGACATTTCTCCCCAGAGATCACTTCCAAGTGTTTACTTGAGTAATAATATACACAAACCCTTTGTTTATCATCCATGTTTATTCTTGCCTTTTCCCTTGTATTTTCATACAGCAATCCTTGTTTTCTAGTGGCCCTGCGACCTGTCTCTTCAACATGGGGAAGGCTACTCCAGGAGTGATAGTGTTATCTCTACTTCATCTGCTTCTGTGAAGCATCGCTTAGGATGGAGACAGGGTAAGACTTTAGCAAATGCTGATTGAATATGAGAAAGTATAATCAGAAGCATAAGAATCCTTTTTTTTTTTTTTGTGGTACTGGGGTTCCTGGAAGCCCTCCTACCTCCGGGCTACACTCCCAAACCTATTTTATATTTTTGAAACAGGGTCTCTTACGCCAGCGCGGCTGGCTTCGAACCTGGGCGATCCTCCTGTCTCCGCCTCCCAAGCGCGGGGATTACAAGCGTGCGCCACCACGCCCGGCAAGAATCCTTCTTTAAATATTGTTTATGCACAGGAAAAGTATGGTTCCAATAAACACCTTGTTAAAACTACATAGGACGCTTTTAAAAAATAGTTGGATCAGCCGGGCGTGGTGGCGCACGCTTGTAATCCCAGCATTTGGGAGGCTGAGACCGGAGGATCACGGTTCGTGGACAGCCTCAGCTACTTAGTGAGGCCCTCTGCAATTCAGTGAGACCCAGTTTCAAAATAAAGAATAAAAAACAGGGCAGGGGCTGGAGCTCGGAGGTCGAATGCCCCTGGGTTCCATCCCCAGACACACACACACACACACACACACACACACACACACACACACACACAAATAGTTGGATCAAATTCTGACAAAATTTCACACTGAATTTTTCCAGATCATTTAGAAAATGTGTGCAAGTATGCCTTGTTCTTTCAACTAGAAGGACTATAGAAATGACAGCAAGGTTCACTTTTCTGTTAATTATTTTTTCTAATAATTTTCACATCATTTATCCCATTAAAAAATTCTCTTGAAATTGTATTAGTAATGCTAACATAGTTTTCCCTTTCTTGAATGCAGCACCTGTGATATTTAATCTTATATACTTCATGTCTTTCATGTATATAGTTCTTGCACTCTTTGAGACCCTTTCACATTAGCTCAACTTGTTTGACCTTAGAAATGAAATTGTAGCATGGCTCAGGTGGTGGTACCATCTCCATTTCATAAAACACAAACACCATGGATTTGAAATGTGGCTTCCATAATGGAATTCTTATTAGACGTGGAGTCAGACTTTGGTCGTTGTGTTTCAACTTTCATTTTTTCCCCCCTATGTTAGTCTGGCACTTTTCTGTGTCTCCACTAAAAATTGACCCAACACTAATTACCTTACTGCCAAGAAGAGTTTAGTTTTGTTAACATAGTAGGTAATCCTATCAGGTTTGACTGAAGTAATTTTAAATTATTTACTCCAAATCAATGAAAATAATTTGTCATAAAATATAATTATCAAATAACAGGAAGATCATGGATTTTAATTTCAACCTCTGCCACTTAAATTTGTGAACAAATGTGATCATCTTATTTAAATTTTTCAAACTTTGTTTTCATCATTTGTATAATAGGTGGGGAGAGGGGCTATAATATAAATCCTGTGATTTGTGATGTATAAATTTATAATATATAAAGTCCTCAGTACAGTACAGTGGGTAACATAAAGAATTAAAAAATGTCTATTGTTGTTTGCCAACCATTAACCTTCATAGCTTAGAGCCCGACTTGGTGGTACATGCCTGTTGTCCTAGTGATTGGGAGGTTGAGACAAGAGGATCATAGGTTTGAGGATAGGTGTAGCAAGTAGTGAAACTTCCATCAACTTAGTCAGACCCTGTTTCCAAATATTTCCAAATAGAAAAGAAAATTGTGCTGAAGGTGTAGCTTGACGGTAGGATGCTTATGGGTTAAAAACCCAGCTCGCCCTCTCTCTCTCTCTTTCTCTCTCTCTCTCTCTCTCTCTCTCTCTCTCTCTCTCTCTCTCTCACACACACACACACACACACACACAGAGCGAGAGCGAGAGCAAGAGCGAGAGCGAGAGAAATAAAACTCTTTAACTTGAAAATTTTGAAAAATTGGCTGGAAAAAGCAAATTCTAAAACTTATCCAGGTAAAAGATGAAGAACAAGCAATTTTGTATGCATAATACAACTCCCAATGTATTCAACATGTTCTGACTTAACACTATATTAGAATGTCAGGGTAACATTCTAAAATAAAGATTGCTGTCAGAAAACTGAAAGGCAAGGCATTTTGGTAGTACTGAAGCTATTCATGGATAAATAATAGAGAGAATACATCAAACTTTGGAAAGAATAAGAAATAGTTCTTTGAAGCCACAGCGGCCAAAACTGCTTTATATTATTCAAATAATGGAAGTGCATTAGTATAATATTAAATTTTTACTAATGGAAACAAACAATATGTATAAATTGGTATTTTTGATAATTAGTCAACACAACTAATGCTACCTGAAGTAAATGTTTGCAACACAGCAGTAAAGATGTTAGTGGTAATATTTTTCACTGTATCTATTGGTAAAATGATAGGTTTGCTTGAATATACTTTCAGTTCTATAGTGAATATGCATTAACAACAAATGCTCTTCAGTGCTACTCTTTCTTTCCCTTTCAAAACTGGCCAAGAGTTTTAAGTGACAGAGAAAGCTGCCTTGAATATTTGTTATTCAGTAATTATTTACACAGAGATTTAAATTATAATGATCATTTTATTAAGAACCAAATTTAGGTTTCAACCATGTTTCCATAAAATTCTTGGGCTTGTTATTTCAGTTAGTCAATATCATCATCATTTAAACATGGTAAATTTTGCCAGGTATGGTGGCACATGCTTGTAATCCCAGCATTTGGGAGGCTGAGATGGAGGATTGACGTTTGTGGACAGTCTCAGCTACTTATTGAGGCCCTCTGCAACTCAGTGAGACCCTGTTTCAAAATAAAGAATAAAAAACAGGGCTAGGGGTGTAGCTCGAAGGCTACCCCTGGGTTCTGTCCTCAGTATCCTCCCCCTCTCTCTCATAAATAAATAAATAAAATAAAAGTAAATTTCAAGTACATAAAGTAATAGGACTCTTGAAAGATCCTTGTTAAAAATCTTGACCCAGTCTCCAGCTTAGTTCTTTGTCATGTTCTTTTTATTAATACAATTTCTGATAATTCTTTTTCCAAATCAATCAATTATGATAGAATTTAAGTTTATTTAGGAGCACATTTTTTTTTTCTTTTTTGGTGGTACTGGGGTTCCTGGAAACCCTTCTACCTCCGGGCTACACTCCCAGACCTATTTTATATTTTTATTTGAAAAAGGGTCTCTTAAGCCAGCGAGGCTGGCTTTGCGTGATCCTCCTGTCTCCGCCTCCCAAGCGCGGGGATTACAAGCGTGCTCCGCCATGCCCGGTTTAGGAGCACATTTCTTAATCCCTCATTATATACATTATTCTGTTGTAGAGGTCCTATTTATTTACACAAGGAAAAATATTTATTTCCTACTATCTCTGCTCACAATTTTCCAGAAAACAGGGTTAGTAGCCCTACATTTTCTTTTGGTGGATTTGAGTAGAATTGTAACATTAGTTATATTTACATTCTCATTTGATTTAATAAAAGAATGAGATAGGATTTTTCTTAAGGAATTAAAAGCTATGCAACTTAATAGAAGAGATAGCTGTGTTTTAAATTTTTTTCCAGTATTTTACCCATATATAACGGTCAGAGTTAAGAACCTCATCACTATGCAAATATTATGCTTCTATCCTTATAGGATCACTAAGTCCAGCTAATGCCTGGAAGAAATATAATTATCTTACTATACTGTGGCCTCTTAAAATTCTTTGAAGAACGATAATAGATCCTATCCGTTACTTAACATATTTAGGTGAATGACTTTTAAGGAATATAAAATTTTGTAATTGAAGTTCATCTTAATGTTTTTCAATAAAAGAACATAAAATGGATATTTCATTGAGCTGATATGGGCAAGTCTTTTTGGCTAAGGTTGAAATTATCATCTCTCCAAAGATATATTTATTTATACCTTTTACATATGCATTTATTTAAAATTAAATATTTAGGGGCAGAGAGAAAGAGCAGGGCACTGGACATAAAACCACAGCAAGAAGAATCTTCAGAACAAAACAATAAAGAAATGAATGGAGGGTGTTCATTCTTACTGAAGCAGCTAACCACTCACTCCAGAAAGGTCACTCACTTACTAGTGGTGATTAGTTGCACCAGACTTCTTTCATCAGGACCCTTTGAAGTCTTATCATACACTTGAGATAAATGAAGTGAAGCCTGGGTAGGTATTTTAGGGACAGTTAGTGACTAAATGCTTATGCTGACCTGAGTCACTTCTTCTTAAACCTTGCATCCCAAACTTCACTCCTGGCCCTTTCTGAAGCACAGGGTACCTTGGTACCTTGGTACCTTCTCTCCATTTATTCTACCTTTTCCTTGAGCTGTTTTATGCCTATTTTAAATGGAAGGGAAACAGGAGAAATAATATAGTACAAAGCTGGGGGAAGCTACTTGGAGCTATTTTATTCTTTTGGCACTTCTGATTGTCTTTGAGCAGCACGAAAACTTGTGAAAGAGGGTGGGGAAGTATAAGTAGACCGAGAGCTGCAGTACATTTCCAGAAGAGCTAAAGAGCAACTGGCGCTTCAACAGTGCTCTGGAGGTGGCAGAAAAAGCAGTTGGCACCCCTTTGTCCCCACTTCATGAGAAGGGGCCATTGCTCTATTTAAGGATGGTACAGGTGAGAATCTCAGGTACAGCCTCAGGAATACAAACCTGAGAATGCTTAAGATGAGCTTAGAGATGTACACTCTTCCACAAAGGCCTGGTAATCTATGGAGTTGGACATGTGGCACGATTGTATAATAGTTACTGGAAAAAGTAAGTGATCTTGGCGCTGTTCCTTAAGTCGGTCCCCACCAAGCAACAGTAAAGATTTTACAACAGCAGATGCTAACACCTACGGCTGAAAAAATATCAGAGCAAGGCATGAAGCTGGAGTTAGATAGAAGTTTCTATTCTTTAGAAAGTTAAGATAACCACTATTTATTTTGAGATGCTTTATAATTTTCTAGGCAAAAGTCCAACTATGCTCTAACATAAACTAGCCTATAAAATGGGCTCTTTCAGGGAAAAAGGCAAAGTAAAAAGAGATAAAGACTCATCAACCTCAACTGATCAGAATGATGAACATACACACAAAAAAATAAGTTCCTGGGGTAGCTGGAACATGATTGAGTGCTTTGAAGCCATTTTATAATGGAGCAATACATAAGGGTTTACCTTCTTAAATGAGAATTGACTTGAATTAATTGACTTCACACAGCAGGTATTTTGGTCTGTTGTTGGTATAACTTGATTCACAATTGAAAGAATGTTTATATAAAATGTATTTAATAAATGTAAAATTTAATAAGAAAAATAGTAAAATAATAGAAAATCAATTATACTATTAAATATTACTTTAAATGTTTATGATATACTAAATGTTGCTAGAGGTTTGGAGTCAGAGAACCCTGAGTTTAAAACTCATTATTTTTTTCTTTGAGTTTTTATTTTCTTATTTGAAAAGTAGGACTAATGATATGATAAGAATTATTGCAAAAATTTCATAAAATGGTACATGTGAACACCTTGCATGTAGATGAAATTGAATAAATACTAGTTCTAATTTGTATTTCTAGTAATAAGAAATATATATATATATATATCAAATTCTGTTCTACAATTTAATATTTTTGCTGACTCATTTATTATTATTATTTTTTAAAAATTTTATTGGTACATTGTTGTTTTTGTCCTAAAAGTACTCCTTGGTTAAATTTAAAATGGTTATATACATACAACAGAATTATATAAAATCTCCTGGCTTTTTTCTAAAGTCTTGGCTCTATTTGCTTCTCTTAAGTGTTAAATAAAAGAAAATTGGTCCAATGTAATTTCTATAATATAAAAGAAACACGGATAATTTGGAGCTAATCCATAATAAAATAAAAACATTCAAATTTTACATAGGGGAATCTACTAGATTTATAAGAGAACTAAGAGCATAGTCTGTATTTTTCAAGAAGGGAGAGTGAGAAAATAAACATAGTATATTAGTAGATACTGAGGATAGTGGGTATAGGGTGGTATAAATTATTTAAGCATTGATACATTCTGGAGGAACTTGAGAAATAGTAGATATGGCATAGATCCTTATGTAGGCAAGGAAGGTTAGTTAGCAGGCAGTTCTTGCCTGGCCACCACTTAAGAGTGTCCTATGGATTTTTGGCCTATGTTTCTGAAGTATAATAGCTCACGTTGTTCCTTCTACTAGAGAAATTGGCATGCTACAAGTATGAGACTACAGAGAACTTAATGACTTTACATCCCTGAAGAACAATGGTTGGTGGGGAGGGACTGCGTGAAATGGCTGAAGTTCCAACACTGAGGAGACCCTGGGCTACACTCAGCAGCTCCCAGTGATTATTCACGCAGAGTTTCTCCAGGTAGAGGGAGACTATTCACTAGATGACTCTCCAGTCTTTCTTCACTGATCTCATGATACAGTCAGATGTTATTTAAAAAAAGTATCCCTTTTTTTTTTAAGGGCTGAAGATCTAAGTCTATTGAAAACCAGAAGCAATTTATTTAGGACAACTAACAACATTATATTAATAGAAAGATTCTGAGCTTCAACTTTGGAGATTTTGACCATTGTTTGAGGAATGTGTAGTAGATAAAAACAATGAGATTTAGGAGCTGTGAAAAGACTTGGCCACCTTAGGAAGTTCAAGCCTGGGAAAGAGGAAATCCTCAGTGCTTTGTACCATCTGAGGCCAAGACAGTTTAGAAAGATGGTATTACGAGACACAACAGTTTTGTCTGATAGCTCATGTTGACTGTGCCAGAGTTCATAAAGCATAGGGAGCTGCTGTTAGAATCTGGGTATTAGGGTGGATCTGAAAATACTTATTATTACAGTCTCTCTTTTTTTTTTTTTTTGGTGGCACTGGGGTTCCTGGAAGCCCTTCTACCTCCGGGCTACACTCCCAGACCTATTTTACACTTTTTTATTTGGAAACAGGGTCTCTTAAGCCAGCGTGGCTGGCTTTGAACCTGTGTGATCCTCCTGTCTCTGCCTCCCAAGCGCGGGGATTACAAGGGTGTGCCACCATGCCTGGCTTATTACAGTCATTTTGAATCCATAAATTTGATTTTCTTGTAATAAGTACATTATGTCATGGTGGAACTTTTATGGTATTTGTGGTTCTCTGAGGCAGCACCTTGTATTTTGAAAGGCAGTTTGGGCTGTGTGTATATGTGAAGTTGGCCACCAATAAAAAAGTTTTTCTCTGGCAGAAGCATTCTGAAATGTTATGATTGTCTACATTTGTAAAGGCTAGAAATTCTTTTTTTTTTTTTTACCATTGTCTTGTTTTATATTTCTAATTTAAACTTAACACCTAAAGGTGTTAGACTATGTCAGATTCAGAATAGGCAATAAACAGGAAATTCAGTTTAATGTCAGGTATTGTGTGTTTGTAACATTTTAAGCCTACAAACACATTTACACCCTGTTTTAAGTTTAATTCCTGTATTTTCTTTTTTTGCAGAACTATGAATATCAACTCTGGCTGCTCATACAAAAAGAAATGTTTTCATTAATCAGAAGAATGTATAAAGATTTGGTGATCCCAAAAGGAAATAATGGAGACAAAGCCCTGGTTCAAATTGGAGAAACTCACCTGTGCTGAACATCCCCTTAGTTTTATGTGACAGAAGTTCCAGTTTTCCTTCTGTGATATTCTCATTTTCTTGATCACCCCAACTTCAAGGTAGTTGTCTTATCCATTTCTGTCTAAATTTCTCATAATTCTACTTCTATAAGTCACTTCATTTTCTCACCTTGCCCTTATTTATACAAACATTTTTTAATCTAACCCTTGCCATCCAGACTAATCAATCCCCACTCCCTCTCACCAACTCTATTGCCATGGCCTTTTACTAGTTTCCCTAATTCACACCTTCCCCAGCTTTCTTGCTTATCTTGTTCTCTTGCAGCAGATCATGTCACTTCTTCATTCAAAGTCCTCCAAAATCCTTGCTCAGAATAAAATACAGTGTTCCACCACCGGCCCCAGAGCCTTTTCTGATGTGTCCTGTATGACATTCCTTCCCTTTCTCGTCTTCTTACACTCCAGTCCTTGCTCACTTCACCCCAGCCACCTTGGTCTCTTTACTGTCTGCATCTCTGGGACATTGCATTTGCTGCTGTGTGTGTCTAGGATTCTCTTTTTCCAGATATTTATACACAAACTTTTTTTGTGTGTGTGGTACTGGGGTTCCTGGAAGCCCTTCTACCTCCGGGCTACACTCCCAGACCTATTTTACACTTTTTTATTTGGAAACAGGGTCTCTTAAGCCAGCGAGGCTGGCTCCAAACCAGCGTGATCCTCCTGTCTCTGCCTCCCAAACGCGGGGATTACAAGCGTATGCCATCACGCTGGGCTATACACAAACATTTAGACCGGCCTTCATAACACATAAAATTTTGTATTTGGCCTTTCTCATTATAGTTTTTTACACATTACTTCATGAACTTCTTTAATTTTCTCCAACATTTTTATTAAGTTCAAGTCAAGACAAAGGAAAGAAAAAAATATGCTATCCATTTACCCACAACAGAATGAAGAACTGAAAGATTATGGGTGCTGTTGGGGCCATTTATGATCACCGCCAACTGCATTTTTTTTTTAATCTCTTCCCAAGATAAAACCTCTACACAAAAAAGATACTGATTTTTCAGATATAAGTCCAAAGGCACAAGCTATTAGTATAAACAGATAAATGGGATTATAACAAACTAAGAAGCTTCCTAACAGCAGAGGAAATGCTCATCAGAATTAAGAAGTAACCTATAGGATGAGAGAAAATATTTGCAAGTTATTCATCTGACAATGGATTGATATCTAAAACATATAAGGAAGTAATAAGCTGGACACCAAATGAAAACAGGATGAAAAAAGTTATTCCTCAGATAATACAATTAAAATGGGCTAAAATACCAGCTAATTTTCAAAAGAAGATATACAAGTGAACAAGAAGTATACTAAAAATTTCTCAACATCATTAATTACCAGGGAAATATAAATCAAATCAACAATGTGATATTATCTCATCCTGGTTAGAATGAATATTATAAAAAAACAAAAAATAAGAAATGTTGTTCAGGATACAGAGCAAGGGAAACTCTCAAACATTGTTGGTGGGAATGCAGATTAGTATAGCTATTATGGAAAAAGTAAGAAGTTTACTAAAAAAAAATCTATAAAGAGAACTACTATATCATCTAGAAATACCACTACTGGGTCTGTATATTCAAAGGAGACAAGATCACTTTACCTCAAAGATATTTGAAATACCATATTTATTGTGGCATTATTCACAATTGCTAAAATAGGGGATCTATCTAGATTCCTATCAGTGGATAAGTGGATAAAGACAATGTG
Organism: Muscardinus avellanarius; assembly: GCF_963383645.1. Classification (NCBI taxonomy): domain Eukaryota; kingdom Metazoa; phylum Chordata; class Mammalia; order Rodentia; family Gliridae; genus Muscardinus; species Muscardinus avellanarius. The sequence goes on from NC_137797.1 coordinate 42,421,941, forward strand.
GAATATATGTACAACAGAATGTCTTTTAGCCCTAAAAAAAATAAAATCTCATCATTTGCAGCAACATAAATGGAACTAGCAGTTATTATGTTAAGCAAAATAACCCAGGCATAGGAGACAACACATGTTTTCACTCATCAATCTTGTAGAAGAATGCAGTAGTCAAGTGGTCACTAGAAACTGCAGGGGGAGGGTAAACAGAAAGAAGTCCAATACAGAGCACCAAAGCACAGAGAAAAAGAATGTGAGCACACAGGGTAAAAATTAGATTTTTTTATGGTGTGGTAGGGTAACTATTGATTAAAATAATCTATGACATACTTCAAAATGACTAGGAGAATATGAAATTCCCAACACGTAAAAATGATTAATGTTTGAAGCGATGGAAATGTTTATTACCTTTGATCATTAGACATTGAATAAGTGTATCTAATTACCGTAATGAACCCCATGAAAAGGTATAATATTATTTTTCAATACAAACCACCCCAGTGTTTTTGTTTCTACACATTTTTCATCCTTTTACTTCATAGAAGTGTTTTCTTAGGAACATTTTAGGCTTAACTTTTTATTCCTAGGTAAATCTTAGCACACATCGCAGTGAAATCTTAGCTCTGAACTTTCATGTGTTAGAATCAAAATTACTTAACTTCAAAATCATAACAGAGTAGTATATGTACCTGTACAATTTGTTTCCTAAATTATCAAAAGACATCCAATATGCCCAGAAATCCATTCCATGTGTGCTCTGTGTAGTTCTGCATCCATATTCTCTATCCTTGGAAGACTTATCATAGTTTACAGAAGTGATAGTGTTCAGATGTTTTCTCATCATCCCTTGTCTTATTGATACTTTCATTTCATATGGGCTGTTTGAAAGTCAGACTGGGCATAAGTCAGAAAAACATAAGAAGAGAAACATAAAACCTTGCCTTCAAACATGGCCAAAGTCATTTTGATGTAAAATAAATCAGAATTATTATTCTTGAGTGTAATCCATAGAGATATGTAAAATAAAGATATGTTCAGCTGACTTTCTTCTGCAAATGAGCTATCTTGTTTATATTCATAGCAAAAACAAAATAATCTATTCTTATATTAACTGCTTAATTTTCTTTCTCATCTAAGAGGTTGACCTTTTCCTCCTTTTAATAGACTTATCCTTTGAGAAACAAAATGCAATCATCAGAGGGACAGTCTCAGATGTCATTGTACCGCATCCTAAAACATCTGAGTTAGATTTCATCCTCCTTTTTGGACCTACTCTATAAAGCAAAGAATTTTTACCTCTAAGGCCGTAACTTTGATATGGCTTGAGAGGTAATATCTAAGGGGCTATGGAAACAAACATGCCATTCCAACAGTATGTGATTTTAATAGGCGCTTTTCTTTTTTTCTTGGGTCACTTAACAGTAATGTTGGAGTACAGTAATGATGACAGATTCCTGGTTTCTGCTTGTTTTGCACCAGAAGTGTGACTTCAGTGAAATAACCACTGGCAGCATGATAAATAGATTTAGTTAGTATGAGCCATGAGACAAACACATCACTTAACCTCAGTCCGTGACTGCTCATCAGCAAAATCAAGCTTTCAGTGACCACACATGCTGATCTCCAGGATAAAAAGGGTATGAGTTGGCCATTTTCCCACATCAATTAATATCACCTCTATCTACAAGTCTGGAAGTGAGTCATGTCTTATTATAACATCTCCCATGTTTTCTTTGGTTTCACACAAAATTGAGTTTTGATAAATGCTGCTACATATCTATTAGGGCTAAATTCCATGAAATTGTCTTTGGTTCTCTAAATCTTCAAGGTCATTTATCATGGCCATGGCCACACAGAGACTTTCCTAGTATGCTGCTAGAAGCAACTTTGTTAGTAATATGATCTCCACAGCAAACGGGGCTAAAGTTTACATTAGCAAGCTTTGGTTTGAGATTTCCTAAATTTAATTTAAAGGCAAATCATGGAATACATAGGGAGAGATTAAGTACCTTCATGAATAAATTTTACAATATGGCCACAGAGATAAAATTCAAGTGTAGGACAAACAAGTGAAAAATGTAGATTAATTGGTAGATTGTGTTTTTCTTCTGCTTCAGACAGAGTAACTGGCATTAAATTTTAGAAGGTTTCCTTTTATTAGTAAACTTTTGGAAAGATAACTACTGTTAATAGTCATGTTTATCTCTTGATCAAAAATTATTTAGGGTTATTGGCCAACTCCTGTTAAACATCTCAGAACTATGTTGTGAGACAAATATTTTTATCACTATAGTTAATCAAACTATTCTGTAGAACTTATAATTTTGGTACTTGTAACTCAGAAGTCACAAGGGTTGGCAGAACATTTGTGCTCGAGAGGGTAATGGTTTGATAATTAAAATGCCACTCTAAAGCAAGCACAATGACAAAGAATTAAAAAATACTTTCCTGGATATATTAAAATCAATCTGCAGCTAGAAGAATTTTCAGCATAACAAAACCTGAGATTCCTTTTTGCATTCTTATTTTCAACACCGAATGGATTTGAATTGTAATATTTAGAGGCAATTAAATACACCTGTGCTATTAAAATTGGAATTGCAAATATTAATAAGGAAAATGTGTGCCATGAGGCAGAATTTGTTTTGCTGTATATCACATTGTCTGCATGATCACATCATGGAAAGACTTGGCAATCATTTGCTTTTAACTTTTAACTGGAATTCATGCTCTAATGCAAATTCTGTCCATTTTCAATGCCATAAATGGGAAGCAGAGAAGATCATCTTTATTCTTTCCTAAGACTTTTTCTGCACATCTTTTACCATAGAACAAGCTAAGCTGCTATTCATTTTCTACTCTAAGGCATTTATTCTAACTCAAGAACTGCTTAAAGTTGGAATAATGATAATCTAAGTAATTAATTAATGATCACACATTCTCCCTATTAACATACTTTAGTGCACATTAAATTATTAGGTGTCTGCCTAATAATGTGGCTGAGCAAATCTATTTAGAGATCTCCATTATCCACAGTAATATGCAAACTGAGAGCTTTAGCAGCACACCTCAGTCTCTTCTCAGTAGGTCTAAAAATCCTCTGCTGAGAGAAAGTGCATAAAATGTAAGTGCAAGGTAGCCTCATTTTAAAGTCTTCTTTTGATTCTTTTTGTAGAAGGCCACTGCTCTTGTGAAAAGTGCTCCTGGTTGGTCAAATAATCATTCTCCTTACTCTGCTAAGGGAATGCTGACTTGTTCAAGCATCATGAAGATCTTTGTGTACTCAAGAATAGTAGGCTCCTTCCCCAGTTTTTGGGGGTGTAGTATGATTGAATTAAATCCATTTTGAAATTTCTTGAATTTTTGTCACTGACTTAGGATTATATATAAGATCCAGTGCTGCAAATAAGATGTAAGGAAATCTTCAGGAGAATTCAGGAAAGTATTTTCTTCCCTGATAAAAGATAGCTCATTGAGGGAACAAGATCCTTTTTGCCCTTGCTCCTTACAAAACCACTTCCCAATTGGATTTCTGTGTGAGAATATGATATTTAGAGCTGCCATGACTATCTTTTAATTATGCAGAGAAGGCTCAGAATTGCTAGATTAACCTATAAACTAGCTCTGGAACTGTCTTCCTCAAGACCTAATTTTTTTCTGAAATATTCAATGCTTTATTGTGTAAGTTGCCTATATTAGTGAGGATAAGTTAGATTATGCAGCAGTAACAAGCATTTCGAAGTCTCAGGGGCATGGCACAATGAAGGTTTATTTCTCACTCGTGCTTCAGGTCTACTGTGGGTCTGCTGAGTTTCTGCCAACTGTAGTCACTTAGGGATCTGGGTGGATGGAGCAAGGGCATCTCCAAAATGCTAGTTTGTGTTTCTGAAGGAAGAGTGAGTACTAGATCTTCTCATATCCATAATGCTATATGCTGCCCAGAATTGATGCATATCTTGTGCACTCACAACTTACCTCCCAAAACTAATGATGCAGCTGTACCCACAAAAGGGCAAAGAAGTGTGAACATGCCATATGCATTTGGCCAGGGCTAATCAGAAATCTTTGTTGATAGTACTAATGACTTCATCTGCTTATGGTGAGAGTTCTGTTACTGGTGGTGAAGGTATTCTGAATATGTTATTGATTTGATGATGATGATAATAATGCTTAAGATTATTGAATATTCATTCAATAGTAATATGTGTTTTGTTTATATATATTAATGCATTTAATAGGCATGATGATTTTAGAATGCAAATACTGTCATTATTTTCATTTCTTTGATAAAAAAAACTGCCTCAGAGAAATTCCTTCCTAAGAATCATTTAGAAGCTTAATGTCAGAGTCATGATTTTAATTGTGGCAGTTTAGCTGCAAAATTTATATTCTTAAATACCACGTCATAAATCTCTAATGGTTTTGCTATTCAAATGTCCATGTATATAGATATATAGATACATATCTATTTATTATGTTCAGAAAAAATAAACATAGGCAAAGGCCATAAGATTGTTGCTCTTAAGAATAAAATTAAATATTTTTCCAGAAGAAACTTTTCAGTCCCTATCCACTTAGTTGAAGTAAGCATATTAAGCAAAGTTTGAATCAATTTTTTCCAAAGCATAGGAGAAAGTTTTTCTTCCGTTATAGAGAGAAGTAAAGTCAACCTTATAAATTACCAAACCTGAGGCCACAACCACAAAAATAGCTTGAGTTCTACTCACTTGAGGATGACACAAGATTGAATATACTCTTTACCATCCATGGAAGGAAGCAAGTATCTATAGCCCAGAGCTATTTACTTGGTGGGTGCTTAAATTTTACACACAATGAACCCCAGGCAGCAAGTTCACACAGCAACTGCTGATAGCTATTATCTATGCAGATACCTCTGACTACATTTAGCTTTCTCTTTATTGGAAGAAAATTTCTCTATCAGTAATTTTTGATTATGTGAGGGTACATCAAAATTTGGTGATTCTGGATGCTTAGTGGACTTAAATATTCATTGTTTTTATTATTTATTATTATTTTTTTATTTTTTTGGGGGTTGAGAGGATATTGGGGTTCCTGGAAGCCCTTCTACCTACAGGCTGCACTCCCAGACCTATTTTATATTTTTATTTGGAAACAGGGTCTCTTAAACCAGTGCAGCTGGCTTCGAACCTACGCGATCCTCCTGTCTGCACCTCCCAAGCGCGATGATTACAAGCGTGCACCACCACGCCCAGCCATTGTTTTCTTTTCTAAGCAAGTCATATTTATTTTCTGGGAAGGTTTCTGCATTTATCCTTTCTGAATTTGTACTCTGGTACTTTAACAGAAATTTTATTCTCCCCAGGTTCATCATATCCACTGTTTGGTGTAAGTACCCTGATTCCTTCTTCGGAAACTGCTTCCTCATTCTTAATTGAAGTAACTTGAGTACTATTGATTCTGTGTTCCCTTTTTAAAGGATGGGGCTAAGTGTCAGGTCTGGTGAATCAAAATATTCCATTTCCCCAGTGAATAATAATTAGTTCATGGCTGGACACATGGTCCAAGTCAGTGTAATAGCTCTCAGACTCAGGACTATTGTGCCAAAGGCTGGATCTAGAAAAGGAAATAGAAGAGCAGAGACTTTCTCATTGTCTTTACTGACCTCTATCCATCTTGAGAACATTGCCGGCACATCGCAAATACTCAATATTTGTATTTATTGAATGAATGAAAAAGTCACTTTATGCTAAGCTGCTCTGCTGCTCTGTGTAAGTCTTGAACTCACAGGCACCACATGAAGAACTCCTGCCTGTGAGAGAAGCCAGAACTGAAGAAACCCAAGCCAACAGAATTCCAAAGATATTATTTGAGCCTTAGGATCCAGTTATCTGGAAGCAAGTTTTTATAGGTGGTTTGTAATATTTCCTCAAGGCTCCTGTGTTGAAAGCTTGGTCCTTAATGCAGCAATGTTCGAGGCAGGGCCTTTGGGAAGTGATAGGATCATGAGGTTATGATCACATCAATGGATCAGTTCACTGATAGATCCATGGCTGAATGGAGTGTTGGGCAGGCAGTAGGGGCTAGTTGAAGGAAGTAGGTCACTGGAAGAATGCTCCAGAGCTTATATCCTGTCCATGGCCACTTTCTCTCTTTTCTTCTCCCCTCTCCTCTCTACTTTCTCTTTCCTTCTCTCTATTCTCTCTTCTTTCTCCTCTCCTCTCCTCTCCTCTCCTCTCCTCTCCTCTCCTCTCCTCTCCTCTCCTCTTCTCTTCTCTTCTCTTCTCTCTCTCTCTCTCTCTCTCTCTCTCTCTCTCTCCTAGTTTTTGTCATGGGCTAATTTGTCCTTCTCTGTGTTCTTTTTCACTCATTAACACCCTATCCACTGCCACATTGCTCTCCTTAGTGTTTTGAGACTCAACTCTTTGTTTTTACAAACACCACACTTCTCCATGCTTTTGACATGCCTGTGCCCTAAGTGCTATGATGTTTAAACAAGAAGGCAGCAGAAGTCTCTGGCTTCCAAGTTATTAAGATTTTTTTCTTTTTCAGATATGTTTGCTTTCCCCTTCTAAATATGTCAGGTGTAACAGAGGTTCTCCATCAGTTCTTTCTATTGATTCCTAATTATTTTTTTTAATAACATTTCTCTTTAAAAAAATCTAATTTTGTTATATTCTCCATCATCTCACCCATTCTACCTACTATTATAGCCTATCTTTTGGATGTAAGAATAATAATCTTGACTCTCCTTTAATGAAGGATTCACTTTAAGTATTTTCTCAGCAATGTTGTTGGTTTGCACCAATCTTTAGGTGACCAGCTCATCAGCTTCAGTGTGGAGCATCCCAGGCTAGATTAAAATGGACTATGATGTTAATGTGGCCAAACAGTCTTAGTTCTGCCTCAGTGCACTTTAAAAATTGGACTTAACCACCTTCACTGCCCTTTGATATTTTTTTAAACAACATGATTTTTATTGACCCTCATTTTATGAAAACACAATTGCAGGTGTACTTTCTTGAGAAAAAAGTTCCTCCAGGGTGTTTCTCAGGACATTTCCATCATGTGCTTCTCCTTCCCTCTGCTCATTCCTAGATTTTTACTCTTGTTTTCTGAGACATTTGATCTCCTGCTCTGGAAAGTGTTCTTCAACTCTTTGCAATGTGTTTGGTTTTCCCTTTCTTGTATAACTGTGAGCCTTTTTTAAAAATTTTTTTTTATTTTTTTATTTTTTTATTAAATTTAATTTTTTATTGGTGTGCTGTATTCATACATCATAGTGGGATACAAACTTTTGTAGACATACATGCACACATCACCCAGTCAGCCCCCACCTGATCCCCACCCCATTCTCTCCCCATCCCTCCTTCCCATGCTTGGCTTAGTGGTTGACATCTAGTATTATAGCAATTTATCCAAAATTAAAAATGATAATCTCACATAATAGTTTCATTTGTCTGATACCAAGCTTTTGATGACTTAAAGATAACATTTCAATATTTCTTTCTGCTTTCTTTCTTACCAGAGAATATTTTTTTTCTATTTTTTTAGGTGAAACTATTATATATTTATATATTTATTTTTCAGAAAAAAATCTATCCTAATATGGAATATGGATTCTAGATACCCAAAATGATCTTGAAAAAGAACAAAGCTAGAAGATATATATTTTCTGATTTCAAACCATATAAAGCTACAATAATTGAAACAGTGTAGTACTGTTCTAAAGGCAGATATATAAACTATTGGAGTTAAATACAAGCCTAGAGCTAAATTCTTCCCTATATTGTCAAGTTATTTTTGACAAGGTTTCCACGAACATTTGGTGGGGGAAATAATAATCTTTTAACTAAATATTGTTGAAAAATAATAATTACATGGAAAAGAATAAAATTGGACCCCTACCTAATCCCATATACAAGTATTAACTCAAAATAAATAAAAGACCTAAATATAAATCTTAAGACTATAAACTTTTAGAAGAAAATCTGGGTCATAAAACCTAACAACATTGAAATTGGCAGTGATTTCTTGGTTATGATTTCAGTGGCACAGGCAACAGAAGAGTATACAAACTCCCTAAAAAATAAAAAAAATATTGTATATCCAAAGATAATGTAAACAGAGTTAAAAGTTACTAATAGAATTGGATAAAATATTTCAAAATGCTGTATCTGAAGGTATATTAATGTTCCAACTAGACATCCTAAAAATTAACAACAATAAAGGCAAACAATACAATTTAGAGATAGGTAAAAGACTAACATAAATAATGAATCTCCACAGATAACCAATCTTAGTTGACTGTTGGATGGAAAATCTTGTTTCTCTGGTTCTGGTGTGTGTTACCTATTTCTTCTTTGTAGTTAATCTCTTTGAGTATTTTCTCTAGCGCTGGTTTTGAAGACATAAATTCCTTCAGTTTCTGTTTGTCATGGAAGCTTCTTATTTTTCCATCTAATTTGATAGAAAGTTTTGCTGGGTAGAAAATTTTTGGCTGGAAGTTGTTTTCTTTCAGAGTTTGGAATATGTTACTCCAAGCCCTGAGCCTTTTGAGTCTCTATGTCAGTGCCCCATGAACATACATTGTGTTGTAACTCTTCCCTCCCACCTCACTGTATAGTCTAGAAGATTGCTTAGTACACAGCAGGCACTAACTGTTGAGTGATCTACTGCCAATGTAGAGGTGGATGCAAATATTCCACCATGTGCAAAAGGAATATATTTTTTATTCTTTTTAATTGCTGTTGGGATGCTGATAGCCCTGGGGTCTTTAATAATTATCCATAATTATTTCTTTCATAGTAAAGGGTTGTATGGAATAGATTTTGCTTGTGCTACTTTGCATTATACCTCAAGAGTACATTAGTTCTAAGTAAAGAACGTTTTAAAAATATATTATAAATTTTAATTATAAGAAAAGATGTCCCTACCTTATAAGTTGTAACTACTAGATGGTTTGCATTTTTTTATATTGGTGAATCAAAAATTCTGGCAAATAGGAGAAATGAAAATACATACTTCATGAAGGTATACAAAGATACTTAATTGCCTCTGACTTCAGAATGCTTTTATCAAGTCTTATCTACTTTATTAAAATCATATACTGGAAGGTCACAGGAGCTAAACTATCTACTAAACTCAATTATCTTTCTCTCCCCTCTCATGAAACTTGAAATTATTGATATATTAAAAAAATATATTTTTTGGTGGTACTGGGGTGGAACCCAGAGGCTTTCTACCTCCGGGCTATACTCCCAGACCTATTTATACTTTATTTGGAAACAGGGTCTCACTAAGTTGCTGAGAGCCTCACTAATTAGCTGAGGCTGGCTTCGAACCTGTGCGATCCTCCTGTCTCTGCCTCCCAAGCACGGGGATTACAAGTGTGCGCCACCACGCCTGGCTCATATTTAAAATTTTTAAACAAAAAATATCTTCCTTTGTCTTCTCCCGCAACTGTATATTTTAGTTCTGTCACTTTATGCTTTTAACATATCAAAAAATAAACTCCTTATCACTCTTATCCTCAACAATAATGTTGTAGCCATTAGACTGGATAAGGATCATAAAAAGAAACTAAGGCATAATTTCTAAATCTTCTAAGAACTTGCTAGAGTTGACATAAGAGATAAATGATTATAGTGCTAGAAAGAATTAGCAATAATTTCTTCAGAGGCTCCCAGGCTGGGAATGTGTTTCTCCAAAATTTATAAGTTGAAATGTAAGCACCGGTGTGATGCTTCTTAATTCACTTCTTAATACCTTAAGAAGTGAGACCTTCTGGAGGTGACTTAATCAGCAATGCGATCAGCGCCTCACAAAAGAGGTTTCTCATAGTATTTACCTTTTTTTCCTTTTGCTCCTCATTATGTGAGGACACAGTGTTTGAAGTGCTTATATAGGAAGCAAAGACTGGGTGGTCATCAGATACCAAATCTACTAGTGCCTGGAACTTGGACGTTCTAGTTTCTATAACTATGAGCAATAAATTTATGTTGTTTAGAAATTTTCACATTGCAAGTATTTTATGATAGCAGCGGGACTGGACAATGATAGAGGCAACAGTTAAAAATGGGGGAAACCTAGAAAAATAAAAAAAAATTGGAATGGCTTCATGGAGGTGGTATCACCAAGGAAGTGCAGAATTCAACTTGCAGAACTGATAGGGGGAAGGAAAGGGGCAAAGTGAATAAAAGAATGGGGCCAAAATAAGCACTAGCTAAGGGTGTAGCTCAACAGGAAGTTGCCCGCCTCCCTTGTGCAAGGCCTGGTTTCAGTTTCCAGCATTACCACCACCACAAAAGCAAACAATAAAAGTATTGGATTTGAAAATAGGAAAATGCTTTGTACATAGACTTTCTTATCTTTTGGAATTGATCACTTATTTGTTTTCTGATCCTTAGACTTTACTATTTCTTCTGCAAAGTACCCATAAAATATCACATTTATAGTTTGATTAAATCTTAATGAAAATCTTCAATAATCACCTATTTTTTAAGCAGGAGAAGTGATGTTTTCTAATTGATATTATGATTAGATGCTAACCATTCATTTTATAGTAGGGCACAGGAGCCTTTTTTCTACAACCTCACTGATTTTCTACATTCCTCGGTTATGCCACATTCTAGCCAGATCTGCATTTGCTGGTTTAATTTTCTTTCCTGAAGAAAAATATGGTCTTTTTTGGTCTACTGATCTACAAGATCTTCTTAAACCACTCTGTCGAACACTTCCACAATTGAAGAAATCACACATCATGCTTTTTTGGTATGTCACTTATACCTACCCTACTATGTGATTAGTAAGAAATCAGGCTGAATTTAATTAGTGAAAGAAGCTAGTTTTAGGAATTTCTCCTGATGTTATTTTCAGAAAAGCTTGCTTTAATGTCAGTAAGAATTGGTAAAATCGTGGAAGATTTTTCTCTGGGCTATTTTTTCTCCTTTTTGTCATAATTCTTCATGTTTATAATTTGCTTCTCCTACATGTTACTTTTTATAACATTCTGCACAAAAATATAATGTTCTGTTTATGAAGTCAAAGCAAGGTTAGGTTTTATTTACTTATATTGGAGTTTTCAAGTAAAATGTAAGGTGATATTTTTAAAAAGCATAGCTCCTTCACAGAGTTATGACAAATTTAGAGTCATTCCTTTGGGAAGAAACCTCATCGCTCATCCTAGGTCTTGCAGCCATAATAGTTGTCATTCCAGGGGAAATAATTTCCAGGAATTACATTTATTTGCTGTAATGGCCACCTACTTATCAGACTAAGTTTGAGAATGACTTTCAGAGGAATCTTTCTTTTCTTGCCACATAAGGAAAGAAACTACAGAAAGAAACAACTTTAGGGGAAAAAAAAGCATATTCAAAAGTTGAGCCAGAAGCTCATTTTAACTAGTTCAGTGAGCATTAAATTAAAATGTGTGGAAATATAGGGAGAATGGGTTAATATATATTGTTTTAGCTTTTCGATACCAATGTTTTCTGCAGAAGTGTAGAGAAAATAAAAATTTCTACAAAGAGAGAGGGAAAAATGCAAACAACAAGCTGTGAAAAAAATCAGGTGAAAAATTCTTGAGGATCCAGGTGTAGCAAATAATAAAATATTTGCAGTAGCAAATAATAAAGATATTGAGGGTGCAGCAATGTGGAAAGCCAATGATAGTGCTGAAGGTATTCATAAAGGCACCTTAACTTTAGATCAGGAAAAGAGCCCAGAACATAATAATTATCAGTACATAGTGCTTCACTGCAGTACTTTAAAATTCCCAGAATTGAATCTAGATAAATCAATCAATTGTTTTCACACATTTGAAAATGTGGAGTGCAAGTACATGTGAGGCCGGGTAAAATGTATAATCAATTTTTTCTGCCGTATGATAGAGTGCACAGCATTGTGCTTTTATGGCATAAAATCTATACCACATTCCAAGCACTGCTAGGTGTGACGTTACCGCCCCACCTCTGCTATGACTTCCCTAATTTCTTCTCCCCTCTTGGTCTGTTTTGTTCTACTTGAATTTTAACTGTTGCCTTTTCCTCTTTGATTGCCCTGTTAACTTTGTTCCCAATTCTGAGATAAGGATACTTAGCACATGTAAGAAGTTTGAAATTAATATTTCAATTACAGCCTCTAATTAAAAGCAACCCTTTCCCACGAGGGTTCGGCATGGTGGTGGTAGCTCTGAGATCTCCTGCTTTCCAGTAATAAAGCTTCATGGTCCTCGAGTTTGGAAACAGAAAAGAAATGAAATTTTCTGTCATGCCCCATACAACCCTAGCCATCCTTGCTTCTAAGTAAGGTCCTTTAATTTTTCTTGCTGTACTGATTTTGTTTGAACATTCTAAAAAAAATCTTACAAAAGGCATCTAACAAGAATTCCTATCTTAATTTGCCATCAAAATTACACCAGTGTGGAAAAAAAATGCCCTTTGTTAGATGTTTCAGTTGGCACTGAAGTGTGAGCAAGCATGTGGTTAGACTTGAGTAACCTAAAAATTCTATTTAACAAGTTATAGAGGAAAAAAGTCATGAAAAAAAAATGAAGAAATGGGGAAAATTATTCTCCTTAAATTTTAGAAATCATTTTAGGAGAACAGTTACATGGTATGCATTTAATATAAGTTCCATACAAATTACAATATATAAGTTCAATATAAATTACATATAAAGTAGATCACACAGTCTTACTATGGGCAGCTCAGAGGAAGAAACAGAATCTCATCTTGGGTGAGTGCTTGTTGGTTCTGTAACCACCAGCTCAGTTGTGAATTCTGCCCTGCTACTCCTTAGTTGAATGACCATAGCTAATAAATCTCCCTAATCTTCAGTTGTTTGTCTAAAAGTGGGGGTCATGATAGCATCAACCTCAAGAGGTCATTGTAAAGAATAAGGTAGATAATTGTGTATCACAAGGTGCATATTCAGTAAATGGTATCTCCAATGACAACTAAACTACCATACACCAAGTGGTTTTCCAATGAAAACATAGGAGAGGGACTCTCTGTGGCAAAAGTGCCTTTGGCTGGAGTTTTATTTATCACACATTTGAAAGTAGAGGTGGGAAAGATGTTCTCCTGTGGCCTTGAAGAAGAAGTCATGTTGTTATGAATTGACTATTCCAGGGGCACATTTAAAAACTGAGGGTCTGAGTTGAACAACTGCTCTGGACTGAATTTCTGCGAGAATTCAGAAAGAGATTAGAACCCCCCCCAAAAAAACCTAAAGATCCTTTTCTGTACTCTGATTGAAACTTTGCAACCTTCTTACACCATCTGCTGTGAACCCCATTAAATTGTACCAGGATTCTTGACCCATAGAAACTGTAAGATTATAAAATATATGTCATTTTAAGTTACTAAGTCTGTGGCAAACCAAGAGAAAATGAATATAACATTTCTCCACAAGGTCAGTATTTTGAATATATTTATAATAGTAAAAACAGTCTTTTTAGTTTCATTCAATAGATAATTATTTAGTATCTACTCTATAGGAGAAACATATACAAAAATGTCTATCTTTACCCTCAAAGAATTTAGAATAGTCTTGATGACCAAGATAAATAGCTAGAAAGAGCCCAGCATGGTGGTGCACGCTTGTAATCCCAGTACATAGTCGGGAGGATCGCAGGTTTGAAGCCAGCCTCAGCTACTTAGTGAGACTCTCAGCAACTTAGATCCTGTTTCCAAATAAGATATAAAATAGGTTTGGGGGTGTAGCCAAAGGAAGAAGGCCTCTGGATTCCATCCCAGCCCCCCCCCCAAAAAAAAAAAAAAAGCTAGAGGGAAGAATGCAATTGGCAAGTGCCATAAGCTTGAGGCCTCTGGAGAACCCAAGGACAAGTAAGTTCTGATTAAAGGAAGCATTACAGGTGTGTTGGTACGTGACCTCAGCAACGCTTTGTTGTCAAAGTGAATTGGACTGTGAATAAACCAGGAAGAATTTCTCACTCAGGGCATAAGTGGATTGTTCCTCACTTTTCTTTTTTCCTGTCCCAGGTTCACAAGCAACTTCTGTTATATATATATATATATATATATATATATATATATATATATATATATATTCTCTATATATATTCCATATATATAAATATATATTCTCTCTATATATTCCATATATATAAATATATATATTCCATATAAAAAAATATATATATTCCATATACATATTCCATATATAAAATATACATATTCCATATATACATTCCATATATAAAAATATATATATTCCATATCTATAAATATATATATTCCATATATATATTCCATATCTATAAATATATATATTCCATATATATATTCCATATCTATAAATATATATTCCATAGATATGTGGCAACATTGGCATTAGCCAGGAAAGAGTCAGCTCTGCCTACGGTAATGGCCGTCTATCTTCTCTCATCTTATCCCATTTACCACCTGCACTCTGACCCAATTTCCTCTCACCTGCTAAATGTGTGCTGCGATTCTGTCTGTGCACGGATGGGAGAGAACAGTTCATGTTCAGGGCTTTTACTCTCTTCCCACTTCTTAACACCTCACCTCATGCCCTGCACATTGACTTCTGATTCTCATGAAATGAGGCTGAGGCTTTCCATTGCCATGGAAGAGCTTTAAATCCAAGGGACTTTCTCAGGACTAATCTCCCATGATCAGCTTGAAGCATTTGCTATGCCTGGATGCATATATCTAATTATTTTTTCTTTTCATGGTCAAAGAAGGAAAAAATTAAGTTGGTTCATACTCTATTCCTGAAAGCCCACAGAGGCTGATGGTTTGCAGAATAAAGCCTGACCTGTTTAGCAAAAGATTAAAAGTTCTGAAAAAAATGGGGTGCTATTCTTTCTTTTCCAACCACATCACTAAAAGTATCTTTCAATCTATTAAGACCAGCCTCACTGTTAATGACAAAATCCTGCGGTACTCTGCTCAGATATGGGAATGCTTTCTATCAGTTCTCTGTGTATGCAAATTCTTCTCTGGTTCTGTGCAGAATTTAAAGCTACCTTTAAAAAAAAAAATCTCCTTTAGAGCCAGGGTTGGTGGCTCATGCTTGTAATCCCAGTATTTAGGACGCTCGGATTACAAGCATTACCGCAGCCAGCCTCAGCTACTTAGTGAGGTCCTCCACAACTTAGTGAGACCCTGTTTCAAAATAAAGAATAAAAAATAGGGATGGGGGTGTAGCTTGGAGGTAGAATGCCCCGGGGTTCAACCCCCAGTACTACAAAAAATTTTCTTTTTGTCATTCCATAGTAGTAGTTCTGCTTTCTTGTACCCAGAATACTTGGAGCTCTCTTTAATACTTAATTTGTTCTAGTATTAAAACTTATTTTTCTTAGCATATCTGAGACCCTTTATTTCCCCATAAAATGGGGATCATAAATGTATACCTAACAGGGTTGTTACAAGTAATAATTGTCAAATTTATGATTCAATGTAAAAATGAGGGCCAGTATCAAGCACTGGGAATATGTTGTTGTTTGATGATGATGATGATGATAGTTATGATGGTGATGATGTCTGTAGCCCTCACCAACATATTTCATGCCTATTTCTTTTCTGTTTATCCCAAACTATTTGGCACTGTGTTCAATTCTTTTCTTTGACTTGAGTTGATGATTTCTCAGAAACTCTCTCTTTACTTAGCTTCCAAGACACTCCACGGTTCTTCACCCAATACTCTTCCACAGTTCACTTAACTCTGCATCAGCCTCTCCGCTTATCCAGGAGTCTTGTATTTTAAGAGTCTATTATGACTCACTTTCTCTTTTGTTCCCCTACACAGACCTACTTATGACAAGTATCCACATTCACAACCTAAACTCCTACGCAGTCCACTCCAGATATCAATTTCTAATGCTCTACTCACTTGTATCCCCAACTTTTTAAGAACATGATTCTGGAATGGATATTCAGCCTCTCTGAAATTATTTTTCACTTTTTCTCTCCTTCACACCCTCAGTCCCAGTTATGGTGCCTGTCAGTGGAACATTCACACCTCCTGCCACATTTGTCCTTTCCTTTCCTGGCAATTTTGGCTTTGATTATCTCATTCTAGTGTCCTTCAATTACCTTGTTCCTGCCTGCTCCCTCTCCAAGTTCTTCCCTCAGATCCATCCTACTTACTCACTGCCTCCAGATTGAATTTTCCCAGATAAGACTATCACTATGAAACTCAGTGAGACCTTCAGCAGCTTAGTGAGACCCTGTTTCAAATAAAAAAAATAAGGATGGGGGAATAATTTGAAGGTAGAATCCCTCTGGATTCAACCCCCAGTATTTTCTGTACTCCTTTCCCCGAAAAAAGACTACCACTATGCTATTTCATGTTTAATTATCTTGAATGGCTATGGACTAGCTCCTCTTTAACTATAGAAATAACTTCATATATCGATATATATGTTTTAGATACTCCCTCCCAGTCTGTGAGACTTCTTTTCATTTCTTTTTCTTGTATATTTAGAAAATCAAAAGTCTCTACATTTGGAGAAGTCTGATTTATAAAGTTATTCTTTTACAGTTAATTCTGCTTGTGTCCTTTCAAGAGAGCTTTTGCCTAAATTAAGATTATGAAATTATCTCCAATGTTTCCTTCTAGAAGTTAAATATTTTTGACTTTTGCACTTAGGTCTACAATCCATTTTGTGTTACCATAGAATTTCATATTAAACTACAATAATATACTATATATATTTATATATAAATATATATATTTATATATAAATATATACATATATTTATGGCTAAAATAAAAAAAGGATAATTCCAAGTATTTGCAGGATGTATAGAACTGAGAATCTCATACATTGCTGGTGGGGATATGAATAATATAATTACCTTCTCAGATTTTTTTTATAAAATAAAATGAATTGTGTACTACTCACAATTCTCTATCTAGGTAGTTTCCAAGAGAACTGAAAACACAGACATGCCCACTCAAAGATTTGCACAAAAATATCTATTCTTATTCTCTCAAGCCCCAAACTGGAAACATCCAAAATGTTCATCAAGAGATCCATGGCTAAGTAAACTCTGGTTATCCATACATTGGAATTCTCCTTAGTAATAAAAGAAATGGACTCCTGAAACATGCAGGAACATGGATGTATCGGAAAAACATTATGCTAAGTGAAAGATACCAGACACAAAACCCTATACTGTACATGATTCCATTTTAACAAATCACTGAAAAAAGGACAACTTACAGTGACAGAAGGCAGATCAACCATCATCTAATGCTAGAAATAATAGGATAGCAACACTGGGAGGGTCTAGAGGTACTTTTATGAAGTGATGGTTTCAGGGCATACACATGTCATATACACACGTCATATGAAGGTTTTGTGAACCTTCAATAAGGTTCACAAAAGTGGGGAGTTTAATAGATGCCATTGAATTTATAAAGATAGCCTGGAATTATGATAAAGCCATGGAAGTAGGAGAATGAAGGAAGCATATCTTTGGAAAGTTGGAGGAGGCAGTGAGAAAGTGTGTTCAGAAAAAAAAGAAAGAATTTGAGAATAAAGTATAGGAAGTAAAAGGCACATGACACAGGATGCCTATATATTTACATCTAAATATTCCTTGGCTGGGTGAATGACCAAATCAAGTAATTCAGCAACATCTTTAATGGTAGATAAAAGAAGCAGACCAGATTGTGGGAAGCAGCCTACATACTTTCCTATAGCTGAAGTACTGATGCAATCATGTGGTGTCAAATTTTAGAACGATTATTAAACTCAAACCTTGATGGAAGTGTCTGGCTTTCAATCAGTAGCACTGGTGTTATAGCTTAAGACTACTTAATGCAAAACAGCAAACAGATGCACTACTGATGAGGACCTGGAAGTCTGCCAGGTGCATCGTATTAGAGCCACATTAGCAGATCTGGGAAAAAAAAAGATGGATGAGTGACAGCAGCCATGGAAAGGTGAGGTGACGTGGGATGGCTCCAATCAGCGTGGGTAGGAGATGGCTGGCAAGGCCAGGCTGAAGCACCTCTTCGAGTGATACCACTGTTGTGGCCTTATCTGCAACAATAATAGCTGAAAGATTCAAATGCTGGGCTTTGTGTACTTGATAGGGTGAGATAGGGAAATTCACACAAGGTTCCAATAAACAGCTACTCACCAAAGCACACCTCCTCAAAGCACCCATTGCGGGAAAAGCCACTGTAACATTTCTAGTCATCTTTTGAATTCTCTAAGTGAAAGCAGAGGACACTGGGCTGTGTTAACATGGCAGTTGTTATATGAAATGAGCTTATCTTGCTTCCTGAGCATTCCAAGGCAATTCATTATTTTTAAAACTAAAAGACTAACACTGTATTCCAGATTCCCTCTTGAACGTAGCATGGTCAACGTCGACACTCATTGTTGCGAGGGGGGAAAGGGGGCGAGGGGGGGAGAGCACTGAGCACTCTGTGAATATATGCCATTTTCAATATGATCCAAGTAAAAATAAAATAAAATAATAAATGCTTGTGGGAAGGATCATTTACCCGGAGGACCAATTTGGTGGCTGCTTGCCTCTTAAGTCTGAATCAGCCTGGGCTGCTGGCAGACCCAAGAGGATAAAACAGACAAGGACTGGTTTTAATCAGCACAGGAAAACGGGAAAGAAAAGAGAGAGCAGAAGATGACAGTGTTAAAGAAAGGTCCAGGAAAGGGAGAAAAAATAAAAGGAGAGTGAGAAGTAGAAAGGTGGTCTGATAAGTGTGGTGTGATCAAGGGCACAGCAGCCTGGCTGTGTGAGGGTGCCTACCTCCTGTCTAGGTGAATGCTGAATGTCAACTGTGACTACTGTGCCCACTACCTTTTTCATTTACTTTTTTTTTTCCTTTTGATACTAGAGATAGAACCCAGAGGCATTCCACCTCAGAGCTGCACCCTGAGTCATTTCAATTTATTTATTTTTTTAAATTTGAAATAGGTCTCACTAAATTGCTGAGATTTGCTGAGGTTACCCTCAAACTTGCAATCCTCCTCTTTCAGCCTCCCAAGTACTGGGGTTACACGTATGTGACATTATGCCTCACTCCTCGCTCGCCAATTTCTAGTAGGTTCCTGTGCAGTGGCCCATACCAGTAATCCGAGTATCTAGGAGACTGAGATATGAGTAATTCAGGTTCTAGGCCAGCCTCAGAAACTTAGCGAGACCCTGTTTCAAAATTTAAAAGCAAATTAAAAAGGGATTTGGGTTGTAGCCTGGTGGTAGAATGCCCCTGGCTTCATCTCCAGTACCAAGGAAAAAAATACAAGCATATGCAACATACAGATGTGTAACATAGGAAGACTTGCTGCTGCTGCTGATTGATAGTAGGTTAGTAATTTAATAGCAGGGGACAGGAAGAGCTTGAATCAGGAGGAGAATTCAGAAGGATAATGAGAAGAGCAGTAGTGGTTAGGAATTTTAGTCAGAAAGGCAGTTTGTAGGAACACCTGGAAGCATGACTCATTTCGGCGAATAACTCAAAGATATTTTGTCCTGTTAAAGCAAACCATGTGAGGGTGAACAGTTGGAGAAGGGGCTGGAGCTTATACAACGGCTGTATCTAATACAAGCATATCTATGTGCATAGCCACACAATTCACAATTGCCAAAGTATGGAATCAGCCAAGATGTCCATCAACAGATGAATGGATTATAAAACTATAGGATATGTACACAATGAAATTGTACTCAGCCATAAAGAAGTACAAAATTATGTCATTTGCAGAGAGATGGATGGAACTGGAGAACATTATGCTAAGTGAGATTAGTCAGTCATAGAAAGTAAAAATTGGATGTTCTCCCTAATATGCAGAGACTAGGAAGAAAAAGGGTCACAGGAAGTACTCTAGACAAAGAAGTTAGAAACCATAGATGAGCAAAAAAGGCTACCTAACTGAGGGGATTGGAGAGAGGGAGAGGGGAATTCCCTAATGTACACGATGTACATTCACAAACATATCAAAGTCAATCACTAAGCCAAACATGAGAAGGAGGGACAGGGAAAGGAACAGAGTGGGAATTGGGGAAGGGCTAAATGAGTGATGTGTGCATATATGCCTCTACCATCTTGTGCCCCAT
Organism: Muscardinus avellanarius; assembly: GCF_963383645.1. Lineage (NCBI taxonomy): Eukaryota > Metazoa > Chordata > Mammalia > Rodentia > Gliridae > Muscardinus > Muscardinus avellanarius. The sequence goes on from NC_137797.1 coordinate 42,441,995, forward strand.
TAAGATACATGATCAGTGCACCAATGGTCAAGATATATGGTACAATGCACCAATAAAAAAAACTGAAAAAGAAAATAGAAGCATACAAGACTTCAATAAATAAAGATAGAAAAGGACTGTATTGAATCATATCATACAGAGCTGCTGATGTCTTGCTAGAAGTTTTAATTTAGGAGTACTTCTGGCCAAAAACTTCTGAGTTTTTATTGAGGCCCAGAACATGTCAAAATGATGTGCTCTGATTTACATCCTTAGCACAGCTTTGATTTTGTTCTTTAACTTACACAGGATGTATTATAAGTCTGGTACCTACAAAAATTCTATATAAACAGGCAGTAGAAACTTATGCAAATTTTTAATATGATCGACACTATCCTCCAGACATTGTCCCTAGCACTTTATGTATATTAATATTTCACTGCTCAACCTTCCCAAAAGAAAACAGTGCTATTATTGTTCTTATTTCACATAAATATTAAATGATTTGTCCAAGGTCACACACCAGTAATGGTAGAGGTTGAATTTTGAATCTAGCTAGACCAACTCTACAGTCCAAACTGTAGACCACCTTACTCCACAGCCTCTCTTCAGAGCCAGCAATGCTCCCCTGACCTGAGCTAGTCAGTCATATTGGGTTAGAGTTTCTGGGTGATTAACATTGCATTACAGACAACACATTTGGGCTACTGAAGTATACCAAAGAATTTCAGAAGTAATATTGGTATGATTATGATAACAATAATGTAAACTCGCTGTGATGGCTGACTTATTGTAAAGACTTGCTCCAAATCCTTAGGAAATAAACTTATTATAATAAAATTCTACTTTTAAGGAATTGACCAGTATGATTAGGTCAATGATAGTCAGTTACCCTGAGATTCTGGGTGTTTTCTTTGTTTCTGTGAACAGGTATATGCTACTTTGAGATAATGGCATATTTATCAAAGACAAATATATTTTTATTGTTTGTAATCTATTATTGCTTTTCCTTTCTTTCATTTTAAAACTTGCATGCATGAAAACAGCTTAAGAGGAAAGATAAAAAGGGAGAGGGCACAAGTGGTTTGAAAATTTCTCTAGGGCAGCAGTTTGAATGGAAGTATTGCTTGGTGAGGAAATCTTTAAATGGGCCAATATTTTCTTAATCTTTACTTCAAAGTTATCTACATTCACTTAAAAGACAGGCAAGGAGGCATGTGGACTCAGAAGATATGAAGTTTAAATCCTTTTATTATAGTACTCTCAATAATGAAAATCAAAACAAAGAAAAATAAAGCTAAGTGCTAAAATTATAATGGTACATCACATAATTTCCCTCTGGTTTCTGCCCTTAAATTCTTTATCCAATTTAACAGAAACTGGCACAAACCTGACAGGTCAGCAATGTAATAAAAGATCAACATAGTCATTAGAGTGAAGAGAAAATGGTAGTCCACCCAGTTTCTCTCAAGTCTGCTGTTTTCTCAATAGATGTGGCTTTTGTAGTCAGGCTTTGCTGAGTGACAACCTGGCCTTATTTTGCAATGTTAACTGCTGTGTGGTAAGAAATACACTTTCAAAGCTATATATATGTATATGTATATGTATATGTGTGTATATATATATATATGAAATAATATGTATATATTATTTTAGCAAGGTAATTCCCAAACTATTTTAAATATAGGTCCAAAATATTATTCAGGTTCCTTATTTTCCTCAGGTGTATTCACTTAATATCTTTGATATGCTAATAGAATGTGGCCAAATAAGGCTTTGAAACTTAGCTGAGATCTTAATTCACTTGGTAGCTTTATGTGTTTACTGTTATTCATATTACTTCGGCTTTGGAAGTTTATAAAATCCCTCGACACTAGTTCATTTTAAAGACATGAATTTCGGGGGGGGGGTTTCTGGCTAATAGAATTTCTACAGTGAAACCACAAGGACACATATGAACAACCTTTCTGAAATATATCAGCAGTATGTGCTTTTGTTAGGGTTTGATATTGCTCACAGGATGCTGATAGAGTTGCATTGAGCATTGTTTAAAGTCAGCATTATATACATGCTTCACTTAATAACAAGTATTTTATAATAATTTTCTCCTCTCAGAATGTAAATGGATAAACCACATAACTTACATTTGTAATTTAAGGAATCAATAACATATGCTAATTTTAATATAAAGGAGAAATAAAAGATAATAGTGTGTCATAAATAATTTATATTTCAGCACAAAAATTCTCAAGTTCAACTGCACTGGAAGGCACTGTGAACTAATCAAATGCTTTCAACTTCTAAAAAGGATGTTTTCATTTAGAGAAGACAATCAGAAGAGTTTTTCAAACATCAGGAGAAAGTCAAAGAGCTTAGGTGGTCAGTATAATAAAAGCTATTTGGCAAATATGAGAGAAATGAAAAGACATTAATATTCATATGTAAAATAGTTCTATTTCTCAGCTCAGGTTTCTCAGCTTCCTTTTGTATGCATGTCCTATGAAACTCTTGAAATTTGTGTGGAATGCAAAACAATTCTTTATTTTGTCATGTGGTCCCAAAAGATGCAGATGAGTAGGATCCTGGGCCTATGTCTTCTAGATGCTAGGAGCTGCTCCCATAACCATTTTTTAGCACAATGAAAATGACCCAAAACATACCCAGTGTATCCTGTAGGAGGCAGTGCCAACTATACCAACAACTGTACCTACTGCTGTAGGTGAACCAGACTTTCTCCCATAGGATTACATTTTAATTGTAACTCCTAAAACACACACACACACACACACACACATACACTATTCACACATATGCATATATTTCCTATATTTTGAATGAGAATTAAACTAAAACAATTATGATGATAAAGTATATTAAACTAAAAATACATGTTTATTGAATAGAAGCATGAATCAATTCACTGCAGTGTGATGAACTGTGATCCTTAACTCTAAATGTCTCTGTCCCAAATAGATTCCTTCAGCATTGCCTTGTCGAAGTTACTTAGTATTGCAAAAGCACTTGCTCTGAGAATAAGACTCTCTGGGATCGTAACTTTTTCTTATAGCTATTTCTATTTAGTAAATGAATAATTTCACTTAACATTTCAGTGAATGCTTTTGTGAAGTGTGAGAATTGAGTCAACAGAGAGAGCTGATGCTGAGTCATACACACAGAGTTCATTTGCACAGTGAAATAGAATCTATCAGTGCTGAGGTGGTAAGAGTTATTAACAGGACAATTTATCTGAGTTAGGGCAATGGAAGAGATGCAGAAACAAAGGAAATAACTTCTGGATTTTCAAATAAGATCATGCAATGAGAAACTCTAACTTGTATTAAAACGAGTTCCAGTTATCAAAAGATGAATATTAAATACCAGCCAATAACTCTGACTGGCTCAATAGAACACTGGTAGTCTTCAGTCTTAGTTGTAATAAGTGAAGATACAGGTGATTTAAAGCTTTTGTGATATTCTCTTACGGCTTAATCATAAAACTGATTTTTTTTCTCCTGGCCATACCCCTATACCTCCAACCCATAACATATACATCATTTGAACAATTCATGTACCTTACCTAGCCTCAGTGATCTGATCTATAAAATGAGAATAACAATTGTTTTCCATGATAAGAGTTTTGGCAAGGCTTAATGGATTTTTATTTCACAGAATGTGCGGCACATGCATACTTGCTGAGGGTTTAACAAACACTGGTGATCACAACGGTAATTATTGTTCACATGCTCTGGATCCTCTGTGTTCTCAAAGGTTCATCTGTCTCTTACAATTAATTTCTATTTCATCACATTCACATGTTGTTCATGTCATTGACCTATGACAATGGCATCATCTCCATTCTGCAGTCATATGAGGGAAAACTAAGTTACTGGACTGCGTTTTTCTTTGTTGATGAATATTTGCTTGTATCAACTATATCAACTATCATTTGTTTAGTTTCAACTGTAGTTTTTTGTTTTAGTGGCTGTTATGAAAGATAATACTGATCAACCTACTAAGTTTTAAGACCACTGCTTTCAAATTGTGTTCCATACAGCCAGATATCTTTGCTATTGACTGAAGTATCCCAGAGGGATGAGTGGGGGAGACATCTTGGACTTGCAGCAATAGTTCTGATGTGCTTGATCCACTTTATAATTATCAGTATTTTTATTTCAGCTGACAAAGGAATTCTTGGTTAAAAAGGTTTGAAAACTATTGCTTCCTAGATCTTAGTTTCCCTAAGCATGGCACAAGGACCACTCTGCTTAGTATAATGTTAAGTTTTGTTATATGATATTCACTATGGTTGTTTCTAGCATAAATTGATTTAGTCTCAAATAAAACAGCTACCTTGTACTGGAATAAGAGCTTTGCTCTTGGTATAACCCCAACAAAGTGCCCAGCAGAAGGTGCCTTTGGTGTCAGACACTATCAAGTTATGGGACATACAAAGATGCATAAGAAATGGTTCCTATCCATGAAGAACTTAACCTGCTGGTGAAACAGGCAAGCAGAAATCCCCAGATAACCAAGACAGTGAGAGATTTGAATGATAAGATTTGGAAGATTAGAAGAAGGCTCACATGGTTCTGCTTTGGAAAATGAGGAAACCTCTCATGCTAGTGGTAACACCTGAGCTGGCTATTCAATGATAAACCAAAAGTATCAGGTTTAGTGGAGCCTAAGATAAAAAAAGAGCAAGAAAGTGCTGGCAGGGTTCAAGAGATGTTGCAGGACAAACATTCACAGGACTTGAATGCAGGTGGAGAACAAGGCAGTAACCAAGTTCAAGGAGGGAAGGACAAGAGTGAGATTTTTTAGTTTAAATGGCTAAGTGAATAGGATCATCCCAGGAGAGCCTGCCGAATAAGAATGACTAGGATTAAAAATGTCAGCCTGAAAAAAAAAGAACCTCTGTCACCAAAGAAAAGAAAAGCCAATGAAAAAGGAAGGCAGGGTGGTGGAAGAGAATAAGGAGAGGAATTAAGAAGACAAAAGGCGAGTGAGATCCAGGAGTTTTCAGATGATGGGGGTCAATAGAGACCATCATGTAGAAATATCTGATAGAATGAAGATTTTGGAGGCAATAACCCTAGTCATGTGTCAGGAAGTACCCAATGACTTTAGTGAAAACAATTTTAACAGTACATGAAAGATGGTAATCAGAGCAGAAGTTGAGTTGCTAATGGGAGGTGAAGAAATAGATGTCTGGAATCAAACTATGCTTTTTTTTGGCTAATTTTGGTGGAGACATGTAAAAAAGAACAGAATGGCAGCTTGGGAGTGAGGTAAGATCACAGAGGAAGAGAGTTTTAGAGAAAAGAGCCCTGGTGTTTCTTCAGCACTTATTTCGTACGTAATTTTGCCGAGCACATTCTGATCTGTGAACCATGAGCCACAAGCATATGTCCCGGATACAAGAGATGAAAAAGTGAAATTAAAGAATGAGCCGGGCACGGTGGCGCATGCTTGTAATCCCGACGCTTGGGAGGCAGAGACAGGAGGATCGCACAGGTTTGAAGCCAGCTGTGCTGGCTTAAGAGACCCTGTTTCCAAAAATAAAAATATAAAATAGGTCTGGGAGTGTAGCCCAGAGGTAGAAGGGCTTCCAGGAACCCCAGTACCATACACACACACACAAAAAATACAGAATGAAAGAAAAGGGAAATTAGAAGAGATGATGGGACGAGCAAACACCAAGAGGTAATCGACTTTTCCTAAAATGAGCATCACAGGAGTGGAATTAAGGAATGCAGTACACATACATTTAGTGGCAATTTTCTCTATTTGGTGACTGGCCTGAATAGAGACCTTGTCTAAAATAGAAATAAACTTGTTAAAATAATAGCTGGAGTTTAATAATCACCACCATTTAAAAAGTGCTTACTCTGTGCCAGAAACTCTGCTAAGCACTTACCACACATTGACACTTTTACCCCATACTCCTATGGTGGAAGAATATTTTTGTTCTCATTTTATATTGGAAGAAAATATACATACAGCTGCGATGGAGTGAAGCTGGGATTTGAACTTGTGAAGAGCTTGTGTTTTTAATTCCTGGATCAAACTGTCTACCCCCAAGCATTTCTGTATGGATTACACAACTATCCCTGGCCCACTTGCTCTTATTCTGGTCTAATCGTCAGGATGTGGCTGTTTGGCTTTCTGCTGTGCTCAAGAAAAGGTGCTCTCTACTTCAAGAAACTCATGAATATCAAAACCTTAATCACAGCTATTTGGATGACACGAGTTCATGCTTTACAAACCAACCATGGCCCCAGTCATATTAAAATCAAAGTTGCAAAATAGAGAGACATTCTGAAAAACCTTGTCTGCTTCATTTAGATAACAGTGTACAGAACGAATTGAAAGATAAAATATGCTAGACATTTACCATTTCCTTTTCTTTTTTTAAAAAAATTTGAAGCCCTATGGTGTTATGGATGATATCATCAGGCAATTTGGTCTGAATATGTTCCATGCTGGACTGTGCAGATTACTTAACTAATGACATGCACACTCTTTGCCATTGTGACACCTCTCTTCTTACAAGTGGGAATTTCAAGTGACAGACTAAAGCTGTTTGCTATCAATTTTGAAAAACAACAACAACAACAACAACACATCTGCCAGATAGCCATGATTTAGCTCAGTGACTGAAATCGATTAATATTCTAATTTGTTACCCATCATTAGTGTCACACAATATTATACCAAGCCAAAAGTGATCAACTTTTTGTAACATTTGCTCCTAGAGAAATTTGATTTTAGGGATCTGTTTTAGTTTTGCTTAATGTTGCTCCTTAGTGTATAAATCACATTAGAAATTTCAGTTACACAAGCAGTAAAAATTGTGATGTATTAAAATAGAAGTGTAAAATATACATTGTTCTATACTCTTATTAAAACTGTATAGCTCTATTTATGATACAGATTTTTTCTAGTACCAATTTACTATCACATTTTAAGATTTTACATATTTTACTTGTTTCTTCCTACTACATCAAAGAGAGTGCTAGCAATATAATATTCTCCATAGGTGGCACTTAAATCCTCCAGTGTTCTATTAGTTTAGGTGGCTCGTCAAAAGCAAATCTCTGTGGAGGAGGAAGAGATTATCTGGCAAATTTCCAGGACCTAATAAAGGGACCTGGGATGGGGCAATGGCCTGGCAAAGAGTAAGGTAAGGCTGGCAAAGGAAAGGAGATAAAAAGAGTATATATTTTTTTCCAGCTGATTGTTTTCCTACTGGTGAACAGGGAGGAAGTAAGGAAGTAGTTGGCTCTAAGTGATAAAGGTGAAAGATGTTGGAGTTTTCATTACAAAGAACATTTTCTTTGTTTGATGGAGCAATTTATACTTTGTTTTGCTTTTTGCTTTTCATTATTACTCTATTATTATTATTATTATTTGGTGGTACTGGGTTCCTGGAAGCCCTTCTACATCTGGGCTACACTCGCAGACCTATTTTTACATTTTTATTTGGAAACAGGGTCTCCTAAGCCAGCGCGCATGGCTGGCTTCGAACCTGCGCGATCCTCCTGTCTCTGCCTCCCAAGCGCGGGATTACAAGCGTGCGCCACCACCACCCGACCATTATTACTCTATTTTGAAGGCACAGTTAAGCACTTTCCTTAGTGTTGGAAAGTTAATACTTGTGCTTTAACAATATACTTTAATTTGGCGGCATCTGAAAGACTCCGAGTCTAAGAGGGATGGTTATAAGGATGTAAGTTAAAGTGAGATTCATTCATTAGTTTATTCTGAGCATCTTACATGTTCTAAGTGCCACCACCATATACAGCTGTGTATAAAATAGACCCAACTTTTTGCCCTCATGGAAGTCACATTATTTTGGAGGGATTCAAGGAAATTTAAAACCAAATAATAAAGGACAAGGTTTTTCAGGTGGTGCTAAGTAATATGATAAGGAATAAAATGAGGTTTGGGACAGAAAATTCTGGGAAAGAGGGGTTAAGATGAAAAGTGCTACAATTTTAGACAGTGTGTGTAGGGTAGGGAGGCCCTAAGTAAGAAAAAGACAGTGAGCCCAGACCTCAGGGAGAGGAGCGAGTGAGCAATGCTGATTCACCGGGAACATTTCAGTCCTATAGCTATCGGCCTTGCCATTGGGAACGGTCTGGATTTAGGATGTCCCCGAGCCCTTATGGAAATAATACAGCAATGTTGGAAGTGGGAGTTTGTTGCTAAGGAGGGGTCCCTGGCATCATATATATCTTCCCCCCACCCCCGCTTGCTCTCTGCTTCTGGCCTCTGTGATGTGAGATCAGAGCCTGTGCTTGCGCTCTCTTGTCTCTCTCTCTCTCTCTCTCTCTCTCTCTCTCTCTCTCTCTCTCTCTCTCTCTCTCTCTGTCTATCTCACCACTTCTTACTGTGATGCCTTGAGCTCCGCAGGCACTGACCTCACATGGCTGAAGCCCCAAATCCTTAAAATGTGTGAGCAAATAAATCTTCCTTGCTCAAAGTTGTGTCATCATGTCTTTTCAGATCATGGCAATGAGAATGTTGACTGAGACCTCATGTGTCTCATCTGTACTCATGCAGAGGAGGAGCTGGTTTTGAGACAAGGCAGGATATGTATGCATCCTATGTGGTGTTACTCATTGCTTTCTCTGCTTCTAACAAATTTCTCTTATAGCTAATACACACACACACACACATACACACACACGTGTGTGTGTGTGTATGTGTGTGTGTGTGTGTGTGTGTGTGTGTGTGTGTGTGTGGTACTGGGGATGGAACCCAGGGGCATTCTACCTCTGAGCTATACTTTCAGCCCTATTTTTTATTCTTTATTTTGAAACAGGGTCTCACTGAGTTGCAAAGAGCCTCACTAAGTAGCTGAGGATGGCTGGGAACCCGATCCTCCTGTCTCAGCCTCCCAAATGCTGGGATTACAAGCGTGTACCACCATGCCTGGCTTCTTATAGCTAATATTTTAATAAAACACTTTTTAAGTGAGAGTTTGTGCCCATAATATATGCATTTTGTTTCTTCCTGGTAGTTACAACCTCAGTGTTATAGCAAAAGTACTCAAAGTTAATGCTCTGGGTTCATTAGCCCTGCAGTAGAACAAAAAAAGGAACTGAGATTTTGCATTTCTTGTCCCAGGGTTTGATCTATTGGGCCATCTCTCTTCTGTTATGGATCTTCCTGCTGAGAATGCTAATTACTGACAACTGTGCTAAGAGTGTGTCTCCGATAAACTTGGATTTATTAAAAGCGGATGGACAAATCAACACGCTTCTAATTACTGAGGGAGAAGAAGTTGATTTCTCTTGTTTTTCAGTGTCTAATAATATTTTGAAAGTCTTGCATCCGGATTTTGTAATAGTCTGGTTTCTCTTCTGCCCTAGCCCCTCTATAGGTTATTTTCAGTACCCTAGCAAGAATAATGTTTGAAAAATCAAAGTGAGATCAGGAGATACCTCTGTTTTGGAAAATACCCAAAAGGCATTTTGTTTTCCTTGGTAAAATCTGAGTTCCTTAGAATAATCCTCAAGGCCCCACATCACATGGCTTCTGCTACATAGGATTCCTCTTTTTCTACTCTCCACCTTGCTTGTTCTAATTCTGATACATGGGGTTTCTTGATATTCCAGGTGAAATTTTGCCTATTTACCAGATTTTATGATAACTTTCTCTTTCACTCCCCTCAAGTTTTTAATGAGAAAACTTGTTCTGTAACCCTAAGGATATGATATATTACCCATTTACCTTCTTGTTTTTCTATACATTTATCACCACATTTTATATATACATATATATATATATATATATATATATATATATATCCTCTTTATTACTTTACTAATCCCCTACTCCCAACTAAAATATAATCTCTGTGAGAGCTCAAGCCTTTGGTCCTAGCACTTGAAAAAATGTGTAAATGTGTAGTATATAAAAAATGTTCAAACTTAACAAACAAGACAAAGCTGTAGTTTAAGTTTCAAATTAAATGACCCTGGCATGGGGTAGAGCAAGAAGGCAGAGTGGGACTCCCTAGTGGTTTTCCACCTGCAGAAATATCAATTTGAACTACTATCCACACTTGAAAATGCCTTCACAAGAGCCAAGGAAACCAGGTGAGGACACACTACCGGGTAGTGGCATCATAAGAAAACAAGATGCATTGATGAGGGCAGGAAGGAGAGTTTTGCATTACATGCACCACCCCTGTCCCAATCCCATGCCCCATAGCATGGAGAAAGGTATTTCTTCTTGTGGAAGAGAGCAGAAAGCAAGCACAGGATTTTGACCTGGACTCTACTATAGTAAGATCCAGCACTGGGCAGAGCCCTGAAGTCCTATATTTTAGGCCAGTGCACGTGGACAGAACCTTTAGAGCCACGCTACTACCAGAAGGAATCACACAGTTCCAGGATTCAGTCTTATATAGCAGACTCAGTCTCTGGCATGCACGACTGCCTGGCTGATGTTGATGACTCTAAGCTCTGGGCAGCCCTCAGCAGCTCCTGGCTTTAGGTGCTCCCAGAACCACACTGGTCATACCGGCCCCCAGGCTTCTGGAAATACTTCCTTGGCCACAGCTGCTCTGGGCTTCTGGTATTGCAACTTCAGCCATAAGGACATTTGGCTTCTGAAATGTTTTAGTGCCTTGCTGGTTACATCTGGACATATCTGCTCCAAGCATCCAAATTGGAAAGGAAGTGGTTAAATTGTCCATTTTTTGCATATCCTATAATCATGCACACAGCCATAAAACTTCACTAATGAAACTTTTAGAATAAATTTAGTAAAGTTGCACCATGTGAAATCAATATAAAAAAATCAGTAGTGCTCCTATGCATTAACAGTGAACTATCTGAAAAAGAAATCAAGGAAATCATATATATATATATATTATACAAAAGGAAATACTTCAAAATAAATTCAACCAAGGACATAAAAGACCTCTAAGTTGAAACTATAGACCTTTGGTAAAAATAAAAATGACAGAAGTAAGTGAAAAAATACCTCATCTTCAAAGTTTGGAAGAACAAATGCTGTTGAAATGTCTATATTATCCCCAGTGAGTGACAGATTCATCATGAACCCTATCAATATATCAATGATATTCTTAACAGAATTAGAAAAATAATCTTGAAATTCATATGGAACCACAAAAGAATCAATGAACAAAGAAATTTTGGGCAAAAAGCACAAAGCTGGAGACATTATTCCATCTGATTTCAAAAGATACTACAAAGCTATGGTAACCAAAACAACACAGCACAGGCATAAAAACAGATACATAGACAATGGAACAGAAAGAAAGCCAGAATTTAACCCACAAATTTATAGCCTACAAATTTTTGACATAGTAGCCACAAACACATAATGTGAAAAGGACAGTCTCTTTCATAAATAGTATTGAGCAACTGGTTCCATGTAGAAGAATGAAATTAGATTCTTATCTTGCACCAGATTAAAAAAAATCAACTCAGTGAGACACTGTTTCAAAATAAAAAATAAAAACTAGGGCTGGAGATATACCTTGGAGGTAGAATGCCCCTGGGTTCCATCCCTAGTACTAACCCCCATCCCCCCCCAAATGTTTATCTTAAATGAGTGTAGAATAATAGTTAACTCCTGGTGAAGGGGTTGAGGTGCAAGTTGAGGAGATGTCCATAGGATACAAAAATTTATTAGATAGAGCCGGGCATGGTGGCGCACGCTTGTAATCCCCGCACTTGGGAAGCAGAGACAGGAGTATTGCGCAGGTTCAAAGCCAGCCGTACTGGCTTAAGAGACCCTGTTTCCAAATAAAACTATAAAATAGGTCTGGGAGTTTAGCCTGGAGAAGGGTTTCCAGGAACCCCAGTATCACAAAAAAAAAAAAATTATTAGATAGAAAATGTAAGTTCAAAAGATATATTGTGCAACATGGTAGTTAATGTATTATAGTCTTCAAAAATGCGAAATGGATCTGTATAAAGTGTTCTCAGCATGAAAACAATAAGCATGTGATGTGATGCATATGTTAATTAGCCATATAGAGTACTGTCCAGATATAGCAGATTATATATATCACAAATATATGGTAGATTATACATGTATACATACACACACTTTTAAAGCATATGATGTGATGCATATGTTAATTAGCTGTATAGAGTCTACTGTCCAGATATATCAGATTATATATATCACAAATATATGGTAGATTATATATGTATACATACACACACTTTTAAACATAATGTTATATACACTACAATTTAATCATTAGTGTAAAAATAAAATGAAAATTAAATGCTACTGATTGAACTTATTGCTACACTTACACAAAAAAATGTTGCTAATAGTTTTGTATTTTCTGGTAACAAAAAAATATTGAAGCTGGGCGTGGTGGTGCACGATTATAATCCCAGCATTTGGGAGGCTGAGACAGAAGGATCATGATTCGAGGACAGCCTTCGCTACTACTTAGTGAGGCCCTTTGCAACTCAGTGAGACCCTGCTTCAAAATAAAGAATAAAAAATAGGACTCAGGGTGTAGCTTGGAGGTATAATGCTTCTAGGTTCCATCTTCAGTACCGCAAAAAAAAAGAAAAAAAATTGAAAATTGGGCAAAAGATTTTTAAATGATTATGAATGAAAAAATCAGATTTGCAGAACTGGGAAGTAAATATTAGTGGTTGTTTAGGAATTTTTTTTGTGTGTGTATGTGGTACTATGGATTGAACCTAGGGGCATTCAACCTCTGAATTATACCCCTAACCCTTCTTATTTTTTTTTGGAAACAGTCTCAGTATCTTGGTAAGAGTCTTGCTAAGTTGCTGAGGTTGGCTTTGAACCTGAAATCCTCCTGTCTCAGTTCCCAAGCACTGGTATTACATGCATATATGCCACCACACCTGGCAGAAATAATTTTTACAGTGGAATCATTTCAAAAATGCAAGTTCAGAAATATGTAATGTAAGCTATGGGCATTCATATTCTTGAGAGAAACAGACATAAAAGAATATAGCTACATTAAATACAATATGCAATAAAGTGGACTGCCATTTATAAACTGTAAAAAGTTAATACGAATATTCAATTTCCAAAATAATTGTTATTGCAATTTCTATTTTTACAACATCTTTGAAAAAAATAAAATGTTAACAGTTCTGCTTGTTTTAACCAATAAAATCAGATGATTTTCAATATTCTTACTCAAGAAACAGTAGAGGCTACTCACGTGGAATTTTATGTAGCTCATTCATGAACTTCTCCTTCAGCTTAGAAAAGGCATCTTCCTTTCCTTCCCCAGGACTGGCCGGCTCCGTGGCATTATGTGGTAGCACAGTCCCCACAGTGGTGACTGGAGGGGCAGCCAGGGCCTCGTGATGACTCTCGCTCACCATTTTAGTTTCAGGAGAAACTGTAAGGGGAGGGAAGCAAAAAGAAAAACAATTCAAAATGGCTCACCTGACCCCACATCAAAGGTGGACCAGAGATGAAAACACATCAGAGGTTGCACCTGCTCACTGGGTAAATAGTCCATCATTAGCATATTACTTTATGTTGGCTCATGAAATATTTATGGGACCACAGCGAGTGGAGAGTTCTTTCCCAGAGGGTAAGACCAGACGGAGTTACTGAATAGCATTCTCTCCCAACAATACTATGTCAACTGTCACCTCTATTAGTTATTTATACAGTCTATTCCTTGCTGTATAGATTTAACTTCCAACCTGTCTCTTACTGAAATGTGTATGAAATATAATTGCTAACAACACACATGCTCTATATTCTAAACATTCTTTTTATTTTCTAACAGGAAAAAGGAGATATTTGTATTGGAAATGTTGATAAGTGGTAGCATACTTTCAGAATGTCAGTGACTCTTTCAATGGTTGTAATGATACTATTATAACATTGATAGTCTAAGATATTAGAATTATTCTATAAAAATTATTCCTGGAATCTCATGTATTGGTGGTAGATTTTCTTTTCAGTATTTTTTCTTTGACATTTAATAAAGACGATGCTCTGATCAATAATTCACTTGTCTTGCTGGGTGATGTTTTTAGGTCACTGTAAATGTGGCATGGGCGACTACATATATCAAGACTGATGAAACATGGCTCATCTGTTTAATTATTTTAATTTACTTAGGTTCATTATATCCTGGAATCATTGTGTTAAATTAATTTATTCAATTATTTTAAGTGCTTGTTTATCTCCAAACTACTGGAAGACAATCAATCCTAAGTAAGTCACTGAAATCATCATAGTTCTGAATTCAGAACACATCGGTCTTATTCTATCACTAGCTAAATGAATTTTGACACGGATTTGACCTCTAATTCAACAACCTTCTGAAATGTAAAGAATTGAATGTGCCCTTCCTATATTGTTCTTGGTATAGCACATGTAAGATATAAATATAAGAAAAAAATTCTAAAGGAAAAGAAGTAGGCTCATATTCCGCAATCTAAAAATATAAATTCACTGTTTGATTTAAGACTTCAGGCTATGCTAGTGAGATACTGGTCCTGACTTTGGGCAGAAATGGACAAATGTAAACAGGCTTGGGCAGGTATAACTTTATAGTCACAACAGGGAACTTGATGGGGAGGAAAATATCCTATGATTTATGAAAAAGTAGAGATATTCAGCAAACATATAAAGGGTTTTTATAGAAGATGAATCTTTCACAACTTATTATGTATATTACATATTTAGTCAAAGTATAACTGAAATAGGATAATCTTAGGTATGTAGTATTATTAAAATGTTAAATATCTAGAGATTTTTGAATCTCTTGGAAGGAGAATATGGCAGAAGTCAATACATACATAGAGAATCCATTTTTATTATATAAATAATTCTCATTTTCAGCTTCTAATTTTTAATGGGTAGCTAATAATAGAGTCCTAAAAGGGAGTATCAGAATGATACAGGTTCAGATCTTCTCTTTTCATTTGTTTTATTTGTAAAATCAATAGAATAATTAAGGAATATATATGAGTTTGAAATGAGATAATCAATGCAAGGAGCTTGGTACAATGTCTGACATATGAGTTCCATCCATCCATCCATCCATCCATCCATCCATTTATCCAACCATCTTTACTTCTTTAATAGTTCTTGGCAGCCCAGAATTTCCTAAAATGTAGAAAAATTTCCTTTCCCAGAAGCTCTTTCCTATCTCTCTTTAACTCAGAAATCTGTCCCCCTGAAAATATTTTATAGACATTATTTCACTGCCAGCACAACTTGATGAAACTATTGACATTGATGGTATTTTAACTTTTATATTTCCTACAAATCAGCCAGACTAAGATTACACATACACATTCGAGATATTAGTATGAAAGTATTTAAAAAGTAAGTTTGTTTCTCCACTTTGAGAATCACCAGTTATGAAATACTCGATTCCTCATCTATATAGAATAATTGAGGATATTTAAGAAATATGATATTAAATATGGAAATAATTAAATTAAATTAAAAGAGCCAAACTCAAAAGTACCATCATTAAATTAAAGACATATTGTCTGTTTTTTTGCTTATTTTTTGTCTAGTTCTAGAAGCTGGGTAATGTTGCTGGCCCTTCAGATCGACATTCATTTGCTAACTACAAGTGGTTCTCTGGCTGCTTTTAGCTTTTGTATGCAGAGAGGGATGGGTCCTTTTCTACTGGAATTGTTAAGTATGTTTTATATTACTTTAGCTTATTTTGAAATATAAAACATAATTAAAATGATCTAAAACTATGGAAACAATAAGAATTTTGCTACAAAAGGTCAACATTTAGAAAATGTGCTTGAAGGATCCTCCTGTCTCTGCCTCCCAAGCACGGGGATTACAAGTGTGTGCTGCCACGCCTGGCTTTACACATTATATATGGGAACCATATATACAATTTTTGTCTGTATGTTATATACTGAAAAGAAGTTTCACATAAATTAAGCCTTACTATGCGTGAAAAACCTTAATATGTTCAATATAACTCTGTCAGTTTCTTTTACTACAAAATTCTCCTTCCAAATTTAGTTTCAGAGTTCACCAATGGTTTTAAACATGCAATTTGCAAAACCACTGTAATAAGGCATGTTAAGATACAATCACACTAAATGATGCTAATAATTAAATATGCTATTTATTATATACCTAATATCTGTAAAAATAGTATCATCATTATAAAAGTATACTATTTTCAATTTGTAATATTATTCTGAAAAGTAACTTAATTTTATTTTACAAAAGAATTTGAGATGTGGCTCTCCCAGTTAAATTATCTGTCCTGCACAGAGTTTTCCTGATCTAATATTCTTTCTGTTAGTCTAATTTAGTAATACCATATAAATATTGTTAAACAACTAACAATACTTCTAGTACCAAAGACGTATTTATGACTTTCTTTCAATTTCTTTGCCAGTAAATAGAAAACAAAGTTATCTTACTAACAGGAAATAAATTGTTTAACTTTAGAGGTAGAAATGTTTGTTAATGTAGAAATGACCATGCTGGAATATATACCAAAAATATTACTGGATAGAAAAGTAAATTATCTCTTAAAAGAAAGTTCAGTACAAAGGATATGGGTAAATGATTTCTAAAGAAATGCCAGGCGTGGTGGCACACGTTTGTAATCCCAGGGTTCGGGAGGCAGAGATTGGAGGCAGAGATTGGAGGATCCTGGTTCACTGACAGCCTCAGCTACCTAGGGAGGCACTTTGCAACTCAGTGAGACCCTGTTTCAAAAACAAAAGGACTAAAAAATAGGGCTGAGGGTGTAAGCTCAGAGGTAGAATACTCCTGGGTTCCATCTCCAGTACAGCAAAAACCAAAAATAAATCCCTCTTTCCTCTTTAAGAAAAGAAAAAGAAAAAAGAAAAAAGTTGCATTTCACAAATTACCAAAAGATAGAAAAATAACAATGAAATAACATACATTCATTTAAAACATTGGCCAAAATAGACTGTGAAGGTGGTAATATAGTGAACTGAATAATTAAGGAAGATAAATTAGAAAAAATGTTTTGTTTTGTTATTGGTACTAAGGATTGAACCCAGAGGCTTTCTACCTCTGATTTACACTCCCAGCCCTATTTTATTTTTTTTGTTGTTTTGAATCAGGGTCTTCTAAGTTACTGAGGGTCTCATTAAGTTGCTGAGGCTAGTCTTGAAGTTGTGATCCTCCTATTCCAGCCTCCCAAGTTCCTCTGGGATTACAAGTGTGCTCTACCATATCCAGCTAGAAAAATATTTTACAGGTGACAAACAGAATATATAAAAATCTTTAAAAAGGCTCTTTCTTATTTAAGAAATTTTTGATAATGAATCTTAGATGTACAAATTATTCAATATAAAGATATTTATAGTAATCTTATAATATTAGAATTAGCAGAAATTACCTACAAAAAGATATATTAATTATGGTAATTCATAAAATAATGTTATTAAATTATCCTAAAGATTAATGTAGATAAACTTGAAACCATGTGTCAGTGTTAGATGAAAAATGTAAATTATGAGACAAAATATAGTAAGTTCAAATTTTCCAAAAATATTTTCTAGAAAAGAGGCCAGGATGATAAATATAAATATTTTAACCTTCTAGTAGAATCTTTGTTTTCCCTCTGTACGTTGCATTCTCCATATATTACAAACCAGGATTATTATTTTTAAAATTACAAAAAATGCTGTGAGCACGTATGTTTCTATCACTGTGAACCTCACTATGGTATCTAATTACTATGCGCCAATAAAAATAATCCTCTAAAATTGTTCTCCTCTTGAGAAAACTGGACCTTGCAGACTAACTTTAATTTCCTAATCTCAAGTTAAAAAAAAGATTAAAAAATGCAAACAAGCTAAATGCCAAGAATGAAAGCTATAGCTACACATTTAAAAAATATCTCATACAAAATAGCCACTGGTTAAAATACAATGTACAAAATATTAAGGTATCATAAAGGTTAATACTTTCATGGTATAAAATGAAGAAAATCAGGATTTTTTTGTTGCCATGACAACTTCCCTCTCTCCCCTTATTTTTATTCTCCCTAGTAAGACTAATTATGTCTATCTCTAAAACTACAAATTGATATGGATTTTCCAGATTACATAGTGAGATAGTCTACTCTCCTCCATAAACATAATGATTTGTAGTGAAAACACTATTTCTACCTCTATTTAAGTATTATATTTTATAACAATAGCAGGCAAAATTAAAGAGCAATCAGGAGAAGGTCAGAGAAATATTGAAAAAAATATTGTAACTAAAACAAAAGTATTCTAACACACAGAAGCCTTAGACTGAATATAACTCTTGGAGTAATTATTCAAAACTGTCTGGAAGATACTGGAGAACGTGTTAGGCTGTATTCTGAGATCAAGAATAGAAGGTGGTGTTTTTATTTTATTAAAGTGTCCTTTGCGTTATCATACTGTAGGCAGAAACTATAAGTGGATGCCATGTGTCTCCCTAATACAATCTCTCCCCACCTTTCAGGGATGAGGCCTTTAGCTTCTTGCCATCAATTTCAGGGACACTGCCCGCTGACAGAGCACAGCTAAGCAGCCCCTCCTAAAGAACTGCCTGTGGCCAAAGGTCGCTGCCTAGCTTCAAGTTAAACCCATTCCTGAGGAACAGCCCTCATCTTGTGACTGGTGGATGAGTGACCGGGGAGGAAGCTCGGCTCCTTGCATCAGTTTAGAGCATCTCTGAAGGCTGCTGTAGGATCAGCTAAAACTCCTAACTCCACTCAGTTCAGTGAGCATTTTCCTTGGCCCAAACCTGCATCCTTCAAGTCCCTTACACAGTACACATCCCACAGGATACTACCTCAGACTCAGAACAGGTTCCCAGCGCATCTGGCCCCTAGCACTCATTCTGAAAGAATTCTTTTGGGAAAAAAATGAACCACTGTTAACACTTTCATTTAAATTCCTTCCATGCCCAAGGATCCGTAGGCATTAAGTGAAGTCTAGCAGCATATCAAAATATCCCACGAGTTTGCAGATGTTTGAATGTCAGGCTCAAGGTATATCTTCTCTTCAGTTCACACAGATAAATTCTGTTGAGGGAAATAGGAGATTATACAGCCCTGTCATGGTGCAGGAGGGCTGACTCCTGGTAGCAGTTTCAATGAACAGGTGGCTGGGGAAAATTTCCTCTTCAGACCTTGGAGCAGGGGAGGCACTGCAGGTGGCCAAGCCTACAAAAGCACCTGGGTTTCTCTTCTTCCTCTCCTCCTCCTCCTCCTCCTCCTCCTCCTCCTCCTCCTCCTCCTCCTCCTCCTCCTCCTTCTTCTTCTTCTTCTTCTTCTTCTTCTTTTTTTTTTGTTTAAAATAGATTCAGGTAGTTCCATATTTTGCTCATTAATAGAGTTAGAAAAGTCTCCTCAGAAGTGCAGAGAGAATTTTGCTTAAGGGTATGTTGTCTAGGATGTAAAATACTTTTAAAAAACTGAATATAAGTGGGCCTTCTTAGCATTACTTTGAGAATAGAATCATTATTCTTCCCCAGTCCCACGGGACTCACATTACAGACACTGATAAGGCAGATGGATTGTTATGCTGAAAGTGTCTTTGGAAGAATGTGGGAAGGGATGAAATGTTGCATGCTCGCCGGCTGCCTTTCCTGAGTTCCTTCTAAACATCGCTCTTCTTTCCAGTGCCCAGCTCTTTAGAAGTTTCTATGTGTTTTCTTTCTCCCTTCTTCTAAAGCTGTCTCTCTGAAGCCTCCTACAGCCATATTGATTTTTCATGTCTCTCTGTACTCCTCATCAAAATTCTCCTGTTTGTTTTTTCTATACCCCCTGCCTGTCTTTCCTTCCTTCCTTCCTTCCTCCCTCTCTTCCTCCCCCCCTCCCTCCCTCCCTCCCTCCCTCCTTCCCTTCTTCTCTCCCTCCCTTCTTCTCTTCCTCCCTTCAATTGTAATATTTATTTATTTATTTATTGCAGGTGTGGGATGGAATCCAGGGCCATTCGACCTCCGAGCTACACCCCCTGCCCTATTTTTTTATTCTTTATTTTGAAACCAGGTCTCACTGAGTTGTAGAGGGCCTCACTAAGTAGCTGAGGCTGTCCACAAACCATGATCCTCCTGTCTCAGCCTCCTGAATGCTGGGATTACAAGCGTGCGCCACCATGCCCGGCTCAATTGTAACTTTTAGTTAGGTTTCATTTATCACATGCTGGGCACTTATTATATGTGCTCTGTACTTTATGGCAATCTAATACTCATATATCACAGAAATCTTATATCTGCATTTTGTATTTAAGAAAGTATAATGCAAATAAAACCCAGTCTCTGAGTTTACTTGGTTTGTTCGTTTCTAGAGAACTTGCATTTATAAGTCAGAAATGATGAATTCTGTTACTAAGCCTTTGCTCTCCATTCCTGACGTTCATGGAAGACTAATAGAACTGACAATATTGAGTGATGTGGGGCTCCTATCATGTAGGCTTAGAAAAATGCATGGAGACTGATAGTTGAGTGACAGATTAAACATTCAGCAGCGTAAATTCTTTAGCAATATTTTTTGACATTTTTCATATCTCCAAAATGGGGATTTTTCTTATAATCGGTGGCATCTTACTATCACTGTCTGCCAGACCGAGTAGTTATTTGCTATGTATGCTCAAGGTGGTTCTTATTCCCACTGACATGCCAATCAACAAATTGTTTAAGGGCAGCCCCAGGAACGGATCTGGATCCTGCTTGTTTTCTGAAGTCTTCTTATGTCACTGTATAAGATCAAAACCAGCAGAATGAAATGAAAGCAATTCACAAGATTTTGGAGGCTACAGTAGAGCAATACTGACAGACATGCTTTAGCCTAGTATTCTTGATGACACAAGAAATAATGGTGTGTGAAAAAGATGGGCATCATCAATTCTGAGTTGAGGACAAAATTGAGGAATTTTAGGAATTCATTAAACAATCCATGTTGTATTTATTTCCCTCTTTCGTGTGCACAAGAGTGACACAAAATAAAATTGGTGTTAATAAATCTGACTTATCTTCCTAAAAATTCAAGTGATATAAGTGATATAATAAAAACATTTTTTCTTAGAGGTAAATAAAATGTAGTGAATTTGGTAACTAATTGCTTCTTAAAGTAAAACCATTAAATATAAAATAAATATTTGCTAAAAATGAAGATAAAATATGGACATTGTTTAGAAACAATGTATTATAAATTAATTAGCTTTACAAAATTTTGAATGAACGTAGTTTCTCATTTCTAGATTGACCACACTTATACTTAGCAAATGTAGTTAAACAAAAAGTTTAGAAGAACTAGCTAAAATAAAAATGAATCCATGAGCCAAAAAAGAACTCTATCCATTGCTATATTATTTTCTCTTTCAGACCAATATTAGAATGAAAGAATGGAAATAAACAAAACATATGCAAGTCAAAATCCAAGCACCGAATTATCATAATAATAATACAAAAACCAAGAGTCTTATATAAACTTAAAATTTTTCTTTATATAGTAAGGACACTATTTTTAATAATATGGGATATTAGAGATATTGCTAAAAGTATTTGATAATGAGTTCACAAGTTTAACATTGTTTTTGCTAATAACCCATTTCTTACCTACCCATTTCTCTATTAACAAAATATTTTATCCCCGAAGTTTCAAAAACTACATTCATTAAAAAAAAACTCACATAATATTAGAGAATGTTTATGGTCTTAAAGGGCAACTCAAGATTTTTTTTTTTTAAAGAATGGCAAGGTCATGATCAAAAGAAGATATCAGAATAGCCCTTACAAATGTATTAGAAAGACTTCAAGTGTATCTTGTAGCGCCCTAAAAATGGTATTGTAAGAATCAAAGTTTCTCTTCTTTTTATTTTTTTTTTAATAGGAAAGGCAGACATGAAAATTTATAGCTGGAGTTGAAATCTTTCATGAATCCATGTGACACAGTTTTCAACCACTACACTCATTGTCTAAAATATTAATTGAAGTCACCTTTCTTTAATGTCTGTATACTAAGAAGAAATTAGATTCTTTTGGCAGTCTCTAAAGAAATACAGTTTAGTCAGATGAAGCCAATTGGTTCTCAAAACATTTTCAATAGAACCTACAAGAGAAATTGGAATTTCCATTCTCCATTGCTTTGCTGAAACTCACTTAGAACTCTTGCTGTTCCTGAGCTGCGGGCACTTGAAAGAAAATCTAAGCCTGCAACTCAGGCCCTCTTTTATCAAACTGTGTTCAAACTGTCATTGTTTTGTCACACAGTGAAGCAAAGCTTTTAAAATCAATCCATATCCAGTTCAGATTGTGGTAAATTTGATAGAAAATGCTTCAGTCTTCCAGGCAGAAACAGTATATTAATAAATAAAGAGGACTAGCACTTATCAAGCCTTCATAGACAGACATTGTAAGTGTTTTAAACACATAAGCTCATTTAATGCTCACAAAATAAACCTCATGAGTCAGGCAATATTATCGCCTCTCTATTATAGATGAAAAGACTTGTCAAAGGTTTTAGAGCTAGTAAGTAGGGCCAGGATTTGCATGGAATCAGTTTAGTTCCAGAGCCCATGGAATTCTGCCTTATTAGTAAATGAGTAAATAAAGGCTGATTAAATGAATAAATTGTGTGCCTACGTATTTTATTGGTTTTGAGGTTATAGTAGATGGAATTGTTTTATTTCTTTCACTGTGGATTCACTGTTGTCATAAAGAAAAGCAATTGATTTCTTTAGGTTGATTTTGTATCCTGCAACTTTGCTGAATTGGTTAATCAGCTCCAGAAGTCTTTTAGTTGAATTCTTTGGCTCTTCTAGATAAAGAATCGTGTCCTCTGCAAATAAGAATAGTTTTAATTCCTCTCTTCCTATTTGGATTCCTTTGATTTCCTTCTCTTGTCTTATTGCTGTGGCAAGAGTCTCGAGGACTATATTGTAAAAGAGTGGTGATAGTCAGCATCCTTGCAGTAACATATGCATACCCATGTTCATAGCAGCACAATTTGTAATAGCCAAAATACGGAAACAACCTAGGTTTCCATCAACAAATGAATGGATTGCAAAGTTATGGGAAATACACACAATGGAATTCTATTCAGTTATAAAGAAGAACAACATCATGTCATTCACAAGAAGATGGAAAGACCTGGAGAACATTATGTTAAGTGAGATTAGTCAAGCACAGAAAGAGAAGGGACATATGTTTTCTCTAATATGCCCAAAGTAGGGAGTAGTGGGAATACGAGAGGGACTCCAGATAATCTGAGGGGAAATCTCAGCAAAGCTAGAATGAAAGGATAGGAGAGGAAGAAGGCTGAGGTTGATTAATGGAGGCGCTACATACGAATATGTGTCAAAGTATGAATATGGCATGGTTAACCTGGACACTCATTGTTGGCAGGGGTGAAGGGAAACTGGGTGGGGGAAGAGGGTACCAAGCACAGTCTAAATGTATACCATTTTCAATATGTTCCACATGTAAATAAAATAAAATATGAAAAAAATATTGTGTGCCTACACAGTTTTTAACATGACACTAGGTGCTTTGAAAAATTCTCAATTCATTCAGAATCTGAATGCAGAGGGATATAGCTGTGCACACAGAATGATTACAACCAATGTGATGTGTATTGTGGTAGAAATGACTAGGGAGACTATACTGAGAGCATGCCACAGAGAAAATCATTGCGAGAACCACTTAGAAACCTGAGTATAGCAGGGCCTGAAGATGAAGTTTATATGCTAAATGTAAAAAGCATTAATTTGGCTTACTCCATCTGAAACTCTACCTTCTGTTGTGTGCCAGTTCATTAACTTGAGAACATGAGGCATGGACAAACAGTATCCACAATTTACAAAATAACAATAAATGAAATCATATGTGGGTTGCTTACTGAACACTTCTTTCTTATAATTTAAGAAAAATCTAAATTTTTCATACAACTATTACTCTAGGGAGAACATCTCATCTTCATCAGTATTATTACTCTTTATATCAGTCATGGTAACCTGGTTCTTTTTGCTAATGGTTAGTTTAGGACTGGAATATTATCCAATTTAACAGGAACCCCTTGGTCAGGTGTGGCAGTACTTGGGAGGTTGAGACTGGAGGATTGTGGGTTTGAAGTCAGACTCAGCAATTTAGCAAGATCTTGTTTGAAAATTAAAATAAAGAATACATATGTATAAATTAGGGCTGGATGTGTTGCTCAGAGGTCCAATCTCCAGTACAGAAAAAGGGGTGGGTAGGGGAACTCCATTGAGTAATTTCTAGTAATGTTTTTCTAACTTTAAAGGGATCCACAGAGGAATCAAGAACCTCAAGCTTCAAAGATCAGTAATAAAGATCCACAGAGGAATCTGTGGAATCTTTAAAGAGATCAAGAGAGGAATCAAGAACCTCCTCTACTGGGTGGTTGTATGTTTGCATATGATACCTAGAACTGTTTGCAGCTATGTTGTGATCATAAAAGAATCCAGTGAAAAAGAAGGCTGATGCTTTAAGGATGGTAGAGTTGAAAGCTGGAAGTAACTATGACTTCCATGATGGGGATGAGTAGCTATACTAATCAATTGTATAACCACCGTACCTTCAGACTTGTAATGAGAAAGAATACATTTTCCTTCTGGTTTAGCCATCAGGATTGGTTTAATACAGGTTGTATGGTATTTGCTGTTGCTTGCAACCAAAGGGAAGCATATATAAATACTCTATGATTTGATTTGCATAATAATAAAAAGTCAATTTCTTTTTTCTATAGGCTTCTTTTCTATGATGTTTGCTGACTTGGCTTTTTGCTGGGGCCCTCTACCTGTGTGTGCCTCTTATGCCTAATATTTTCTTCTCAGTAGGTCTAAGAGATACTCATTATACTTTATACTATTCAGAGCAAATCTGTCTCCTCCTTATATCCTGTATATTACGGTAAAGTTCAACGCCTTCCATCATATAGTACTAAATGAATATGAATTGAGTTGATCTGAAAAACAAAAACAAAAACTGGCTTTGTGACTGGTTACATTTGAAACATTTGATACAAGTATGCTGAAAGCATAAATAAAATATAAATGTTGGTTTAATCATCTAAAAGATACCTTGCATTATAGAAGGTGAAATATAGATTAAAATAGGAGATTTGATAAAATTCTACTTGTTTACCAGAGATTTTGTTCATTGAAACCACTGAGAGGTCTTTGTAACCACAGATAAATCAAGGAGAAAAAATTAAACCCAAAGATTCTACCAAAATTTTGTCTCTTAAAGAAAGGAGGGGAGAAGAACAGACAGATGGATGGAAAGAACATAATGGTATTATAGTGCCACTAAAATAAGTAGACCAAAAATCATAAAATCAAACTAAAATATATGAGTAAGATTTTTAGATACACTCAAAATCAAATAATTTTTCATACTAAAAAGTAGACAGTATATGTAAAATGTAGCTCTATTAGAAGATTTAAAGCTACAAAGGTAAAAATAATAACAGCATAGCTAAAGGAAGAATAATTTATAATGAAATGTGGGGATTAAGGTATTAAAAACGGTGATAAAAAAAAACTCAGCAAAAGGAGAGGGGACTTTCTCAGGGTAAGTGTTATCATGAAAGTAGCTCCTTGGCCAATTGGAGAGGAATCTCAGTTCTGACACTTGTCTTTTCCTAAAGCTAAGAAACACATGTGAATGACCCTTGTATTCTGAGCCAGTGTTTCCTTATTTAATAGGAAGCCCACAGCTTGTGCAATTATTATGGAATTAGATAAGACAATAAATGAATAAGACATAGCAGCCACTCAATGTTTGTTAGTAAAAGTTACATTACTAATACTAATACATTACATTAGTAATAGTAATGAGTATTACTAATAATACCTCATCTCATTCCTATAGCACACATATATTTATTACAGAGCCAGAAGCAATGAATGATTCTTAATTTGAGTCCATGAGGGTTAACAGTGTTATTTGTCATGCCTCATTCTATACCAGGCAAGAATGACAGGTGTGAAGATGCCATGTCCAATCCCTAAATAATTATGAGCATTCCACTTTACAGATTAGCCCCTTGTGAATTGGTTAGTTCAAGCCACACCACCAGATGACTTTCAGAACAATTTTCTAAGCTTTGCACTTTGAAGACAAGGTCCTGTAATGCGGTCAAATTTTTCTTCTGACCTCTTTGTCTCCTTGTCCTTTGAGCCTGATGCAACTTCAATTAGACTTGTAAACAAATGAAAAAATTTTGGTGAGTTTCTTGATGGAAGTTGCTTATCTTTCTCTATAAAATAGGATATATAAATATATTTTGGGGCTGATTGATTTTAAATAAAATGGCAACTGCCTCCAAAGGAATTTTTCAGGAATGTGTGAGTGAAACTGGCGAGATTTCCAATGCCAGCGGACACTGGCTTTGTGGGACACTCAGATGTAGCCAACTATTTACAAGCTCTGTTTCCATGCAGTGCCTATAGGGAAATCATCCTTGCCTATCCCACACAATTCTGCGACAGCTGCCAAACAAATGTGAGGCTTTTGGAGGTTCTCCCCTCTCACAAACAAGCAAGAAAGCAAGCAAACGTGAGGATTTTTGAGGCTCTATAGCCTTAGAAGTGAATAGAATGAACAACGAGCGAGACTTGGAATGAACCAGGAACAGATGTAAAGATGACAGTGTGGATGACCGGCTGGCCCAGGTGACAACCCTCTGATTCCTCATGCTCTTCCTTGAGCTTTTATCTTTTCACTCTATGTACAAGTTTATTGTTTATCAAATGGATAGATTTTCTGCCTACCAAAAATATAAAGGCAAATATAACCCAGGTGGGGGAGTTATGCTACTGGATTATGTAGAATAGTCCAGTTCAGTACTAGGTAAGAACATGAGCTCAGAAGGCAGGAAGCTTACATTTGAATCTTCTATCAACAATTATCAGCTGCTGGCGTGGATTTCTTTTAAACTGTGAAAGTCACTTTACCTCAGTTAGCCTTTATTCTGAATTTGAAGGGTTGATTGGAAGCTTGGAGGACTTGGTTATAGGGTTCTGATGAATAGATTCCTTCCAGATGACTGAGCAAGTAGGAGTAGATAGGCTAGATCTGGACTTTCAAGATAAGGAAAGCTTTTCTCTGGGAGTAGATGTTGTTTTCTTTCTGGCAGGGGGGCTGTTCCTACCATTCTTCTTCATTCCCTTTGAGATTAGGAGTACCCGCATTTGCTTCTTTTGGTCCTAATCTCCCTGTGAAACCTCATACTCAGAGCTCACTTAGTGACTCTAGTACACTTACGTGTATTGGAGCCAGTTGTCCAGCTGTGAACAGGCAATTCTGTTTAATCAATTGCTCCATTATAATTATATCAGGCATAAATCCTTGGGCAATTTGTTGAAATATCAAGGGTCAGCTGGGAAAAATGGCTCCTTTCTCTAGAGTACCTTTCTCCCAAGCAGTTCTGTTGTAGATTTCCTATGTCTGTTATCTCCATCAATTATATAATGCTGTCTATGCTTTTAAAACACTTCAGATTTTGTTTTGTTAAGGTACTTTCAAGATGCCCAGAGTTTCTTGTTCTTCACCCTTTTCACATCTTTTTTACCATTTGGTAGTTTTCTGTAGGAAGCATAACTAACCACTTGTAGTTAATATATACCAGCAAAAGAGCCCCTATTTATAATTGTAATGAAAACACTTCACATTCTCTGTTCTTAAGCATGTAAAAAGCACTCCCATTATATTTTGGGGAAAGGAAAATATAAGGATTTAAATGTATTATTATTGCATTTTTAGACTCATCATATATTATGATTTACTGCTTATATAGCTATTTCATTTCTCAGACCCTGAGCAACCTGAGTTTTTGGATAGGGTCTTATTTGTATTTATGTTTGCAATACTCATCACAATGTGTTAATCTCTACTATGACATGATAGGAAATTGAAAGTGCTTATGATATATATTTGTATTTGTACAAACCAATATTACACTATGCTTTTCTAAAGGAGTGAAACATATAAACCTAGGAAAAGTTAGGTAAATTTGATAAAGATTCCTCATTTTTCTCTGGTGTCATGAGTAGGCTCTGGATAGTCTTCTGGGTTTTGCAAGTAAGATCCGATTAAGTTCAATGCTAGAAGAATTTGGTGTTTCGAGAGGTGAGAGGGCATTTCAACAAAGAGAATGGAGGCCTGCTTCAAACCCTCAGTGAATAGGAACCTCCATGACATTGGGCGCACATCATTACTGAATCTTTTTCATCCCAAAATGCTGACAGTGGAGAGAGAGAAGGCAGCTGGCAGAGAGAAAGCGGATATAGAGCATTCAGCGTTGAAAGAGGGGCGCATGTGGCTGCAAAATCATGCTGTTATTCATTACGGGTAAAAAAAAAAAAAAAAAATCC
Organism: Muscardinus avellanarius; assembly: GCF_963383645.1. Taxonomy (NCBI): domain Eukaryota; kingdom Metazoa; phylum Chordata; class Mammalia; order Rodentia; family Gliridae; genus Muscardinus; species Muscardinus avellanarius. The sequence continues at coordinate 42,470,329 of NC_137797.1, forward strand.
AGACAGCATTTTGCAGAGAGTGTTAGAAGAAAAGTCTCTGTGGAAATCAACTGATTAAGATGGCACTGTGTAGACATCCATCATCAGAGACTGAATACAGTTGTGAGTGAGAAAAACAGCTTGCTGGAAGAGCCAGGAATGGTGTGGCATTCAAGTTCATCAAAGAACTTAGACAGCAGCAAGTCTCTACTGCCCTTGAGACTTCTCTCTTGGCCCTGCTGGCTAATGAGAGAAATCCTTTTCTCAGGGAAGGAAGACTAGAAATCGATACCAGAACGCCAGTTGATATCAGAATGTCAACGTACAAAGGGTCAGGGGCCCAGAAATTCCACAGGCTTACCCTTCTCCCAGTGGCCTGTTGTCATGATGTCTGGGCATGTTCTGTGTTACATTTATAACTTAGGCCTGAGTCTTCTGCTATTATCAACTGAATTGAAAGAAAATGGCGAAAGTCCTTAAATGTAAGCATTTCCTTTTCCAGTAGGAATGGGGGACATAAAGCTGTAGCAACTTCTTTCCACATGCTCTCTCTGTCACTTTTCACACTTATATCTTGTTTCTTGAGGCTTCTCTAAGTCTCAAAACTCCTGACACTTCCAACCACGGGCATTTATGCTACTACATAAGACAAAAAAACTAAAAACTAAAACAACAAAAAACCCCACGCACACTCAAAGTTAATGTTCAACTTGATTCAGGTATGAAATTCTAATACCATCCAGAGAGGGCTCATGCTGCTTCTAAATAATTTTTGTGTAATTCCACAGATAAAGAAACCACTTATATCAATAAAATACTTGTTTTCCGTGTATTGCATAAAATCAATTTATATTCAAATATTTGGCCACTGCCAAGCCAAAGTCTTTAGAGAGCTCAGAAACAAAAGTACTGCAGAGATTAACTGTGTAACATTTTGCTCCACCAAGAACAATAAAACAGAAAGTAGAATATTAACAAAATTGCAAAGCTGTTGACAAGTTCACTTTTGTAGCTCTGGGTTATTCTGAATTAGCAATTTCCTACCACCTTTTTTTGTGATCGATTTTTCTCTCCTAGCTCTGATTTATTTATTCATTAACTTAAGGGATTAGTAAAATTAATTAGAAATGAAGTTGATCTAAGTACTAAGACTTGAAAGATAAAGAATAGAGAATATCAATTTGCTTTTCTTCCTAGTTAATTCTTAAAATTAAATTACAAAGTAGAAATTTATAACAAATTTCTACAAGTTTTTTTATTGTATGGTTAGCAAAACTTACATGTATGAAATGAAATTTTTTAAATTTTGGTCTAATAAGAGTTAACATTTAGAATTAATTTTCCCTGTTGGTATTACTTAGTTTTTCAAGGTAATAGTGATATTTTGTCTGCCTTATTTTTTGGCTGTCTTACTTGTCTCCATCAGAGAGTTTTTATAAAAGAAATGATCTATTCATTAAAGTAGCCATGCTATCTTTTAAAAATACTAGCTTTCTCTGAGGGATTGGATTTATGTAACTCTAGAGTATTTTTCTCAGAATGTACTTCTGGTTTAAATACTATACACATACACAGATTAACATCAGTACCTTATTTATTCCATTACTGATGTCTGGACAAACTAGTAGCTAATGTAAAACATATAAGGAATTTACATACTGGGTGGAGTCAGCTCTGATCACTATTAAGGATGGGCTAATCTCTCAATTCAAAACAATATAATTATAGCTTTAACTTTTTCCTATATTCTTGTCATAAAAGAAATTGGTTTTGTATTAAAATTCTTAAGTGTTTTCTCTTCTTACCATCTTACATGAAATGTCCATTTTTCTATTTTTCTTTCTGTTTGCTCACTTTCTGGATCAGAGGGGTTGCAGTCTCTTGCCAGGCTCAGAGTCTTGTATGAGACGTAACTTTGAATTCAACTTAGAACTGGCCCATAATCCTTGGTCTACCCTGAATTTCAACTCTATGCTGAATTTTAGACTCTGATATGGCAATGGACACTTCATCCAGAATTTTGTGTAAAATGAAGATCTCATCAAATTTTATTACTCCCAGTTGACTCATGTTTTCTTGGCTCATCTATCTCACAAATCTTGTACTGTTTCTACATAAGGACTTTATTAAATATAAATAGAAATTCAGTGTGGACCTCTGAAAGAGAAACAGGTTTGAACCGAATATTTGGTCCCTCAGATTTCCAACCTCATGTCCAAAGAAGGAGAGTCACAAAATTGCATCCTGGGAATTAATTAATCACATTGAGTTTTCCAGGAACCCTTCAGCCACATCATGTCAAAGATAAAATCTGCAGCCTTCCAAAACCATGAATACAACCTGACTAGTTTTGACAGACTATTATTAATTGCTGCCAAATTCTAATTGTTATTGCATTATCATTGCCTACCTGCCAGAAGAGCAGCGTCCACTATGCATCTGTCTCTGAAATCCGAATATAAATTAATTTTTTTAGGTTTCACCACTGATATTTAGCATTCTTATTATTTTCAGGCAATTTAATCTACAACCTCAAATAAATTGTAAAAACTGGAACTAATTGTCCCACTAATTGATTGACTCTCTTACCTCCTGTTGTGTGTATAATGCATGTCATCTGGCTGTATGTAGCAACGGGAGGGCAACTATCAATCAATCATAGAACAATTAGTTCTGATCTGAAGATTTACCCTCTGCGTTGAAAGGGAAAATAGCTTCCCTAAAGGTTAAAGAAACACATTTCTGCTCTGTAGTTGCTACTAAAGAAAAAGGTATATGGGTAAAGTTATGTAAGTTAGATTGAGTTTTCCCCCACATATAATTTACATTAAATTCTTTTTTTTTTTTTTTTGTGGTACTGGGGTTCCTGGAAGCCCTTCTACCTCTGGGCTACACTCCCAGACCTATTTTTATACTTTTTGAAACAGGGTATCTTAAGCCAGCGCGGCTGGCTTCGAACCAGTGCGATCCTCCTGTCTCCGCCTTCCAAGCACGGTCATTACAAGCGTGCGCCACCACGCCTGGCCTTAATTTACATTAAATTCTAAGTCACCACTCTAAGATTAAGAGAGGTACTCAGATATTATAGGACTGGGGACCCTTGTTATGCTGTATCCTAGAACCATGGGCTATTACACCTTAATCAGAAGGCGGAGTAAGGAACATCTGCTTATAACTGCAATCACTTAAGATATGGGACATAAAAGTTCCATAATAAATAGTAGTTGAATGAATGAAGAAATTTTATCATTTTCAAATACTAACACTGGAAGTGATTTCTAAATTACATATGCCACTGAGTCATTTAGAGGCTGTTTGCTATAAATTCACAGATACAGCAGTTAGAGACATGTAGTTTTAACCTTGTCTTCTATAATTTTGTGAAAAGGAAAAAAGTAGGCAATTTGGTTTTTATATTTTCTACCATAGCTCCTCCCAAGTTACATTGCAAAAGAAGGCAGGCCATGCGTCAGAATGGTGAATTTGGCATACTTTAATCTGTTACATCTAAATCTTTAGGATTTTCCTTATCCTGTGTGGCTCATCTTCTTTCTCCATCAAAAGTCTCAAAGCCTCAGAATGACTTGCAGTTTTCTTTTTAGGGCCAAAATGGTTCCCAGTGTTTCTGAAATTCTGCATTTTCTCATTTTTCAAACCCAGTTTGTATTGTATTCTAATTTTTTTTATGGTTATCACTATTTTCGGTATAAGATTGTACAAGAGATAATGCTAAAATAAACTATTCAAAATAGACTATTCAACCCAACAAAATGCAGTATTTATTATTATTATTATTATTATTATTATTATTATTATTATTATTATTTTAGTACTTGGGATTGAACCCAGGGGAATTCTACCTTTGAGCTACACCTCCAGCCCATTTTTTATTCTTTATTTTGAAGCATGGTTTCGTTAAGTTGCAAAGGGCCTATGTTGCTGAGGCTGGCCAGGAACCTGCAGTCTTCCTGTCTCAGCCTCTCAAGTACTGGGATTATAAGTGTGTGTCATTACCCTGGGCTTAATATTTCTTTTAAAATATATAACTAAATAAATATAGCTATGACTTTTATCTTGATGGAGTGAAAAAAAGTTAATTTTTTGGATTTTGAAAACAGATTGCTAAATTGAGAAAAATATTAGAATAAAAAAAGTACAAAAATAACAGAAAATACTTTTTCAAAATGTTCTTATCCTTCTTGCAAAAGTAAGTAAACTGCCACTAAACTCACATCACACATCTACATCCTATTGGAACAGGCAAAATGAAAGACTGCTAGTAGAAAATAGATTTCATTACACAGCCTGACACGTACTTACAAATTAAAAGGGATAGCAATAAATATGCAAAATGGGCTTAGTTAACAATAGGGACTTCCTTGCTTATTTGTGTTTTAATCAGGGCTCTCCGGTTAAAAGAACTTGTGCTATTAGAGTTTATCAAAGTAGTTTATTGAAGTGCCAATTTCGTATCTATCTGACTAACATTAAATCCTCCCAGGCAGGATTCTATTGACAATTTGACCTCAGCATTTAAGACATTCCCGGTAGCTGAGAATTGGTTTTGGCAGCTTTGTACATACATCAAAACAGCTCCAGAAGGTAGATATGGTTTTATTCACTACCGTACAACTAAGAAAAAATTCAAGAGATAAAGAATGTAGTTGGTTGAATGATGTGCAAACATACACGTATCTTTAAAAAATAACATGCTTTTCTTTCATAGCCAAGAATCAACTTTAAAAAATAGTTATCTGTATGTGTATGTGCCTGTGTATTGAGTTTATCCTCACAAGGTTTCTTAAAGGTTTCTGGACCAGGAACATTAACATCATATTAACATGTTAGAAGTACAAATTCTCAAGCCCCACTCCGGACACACTGAAGATAGAGTTCTGTAATCGAGTCTAACAAGACTTCTAGGTAATTTCATGTTGCCTAACTTTGATAATCACTGTAGTGATTACATAATTAAATGTAGATGAACCCAGGCATGGTGACAAATGCCTGAAATCTCAGTACTTGGGAGATTGGGACAGGAGGATCTCAGGTTCAAGGCCTGCCTCAGCAACTTAGCAAAACTCTCAGCGACTTATTGAGACCCTGTTTAAAAGGACAAAAATAGCACGGGCTTGGTGGTACACGCTTGGGAGGCGGAGACAGGAGGATCGCGCAGGTTTGAAGCCAGGCTCACTGGCTTAAGAGACCCTGTTTCCAAATTTAAAAAAATATAAAATAGGTCTGGAAGTGTAGCCTGGAGGTAGAAGGGTTTCCAGGAACCCCAGTATCACCAAAATAAATAAATAAGTAGATAAATAAATAAATAAATAAACAAACAAATAAATAATAAAAAGACAAAAATAAAAAGGGCTGAGAGTATAGCTTGGTGATAATAACCCTATGCTCAATCCCCAGCACACCCCCCCCCATTCAAAAAACAAATCAACAAATATAAAACACATATGACACTGTTCATACTCGCTTAAGAAAAATACAAAAGCAACAATTATATTTTTCATACACTACTACTCCTAATTCAAGGATATCATTATTTTTCATATTTGAAACTAAGAATTGTGATCTTTTTCTATGTTATGCTAGATTTACTGAGAAACAGGAAAAATAAGCCTGCTGAATTTAATGGAAGTCTTACTTTCAAAATTTGTTTAGACTGTAGATAATATTTCCTTCAGATACTACCCCTGAATAAAATGTTACTTTTCTAAATAGATTTAAACAAGTTTCAATGCTTAGGAGGTACTTAAGATTCTTACAAAGAATTTAATAAAGTTACATTCTTGTAATGATGATTCCATGAATTTTATAACCAATTATGTTTTTTCTTAAACTCCAGTTTTTTTTGTTTTTGTTTTTGTTTTTTTTTAGCAAATCTAGGTATCTGATAATTCCAATATGGTCTATGGCAATTATATTTTCAGATCATAATGGTAAATAAAACTACCTAAAGTAGGAAAATAAAACAAAAAACAAAATTAATTTTTAAAAAGCAAAACATTCTGTAAAATTGAGAGTAGATATCTAAAATTAGATTCATTCATTTTGCACACAAAAGTATATTTTGGTCATGATTCTTGATGGATCTAAACAATAGTAAAAAATAAATTGAGTATAGTAAAAATAGTAAAATAAATAGTAAAAAGTAAATAGTAAAAAATAGCCAGGTGTGGTAGCACACAATTGTAATCCCACACTTGGGAGGCGGAGACAGGAGGATCGCGCAGGTTCGAAGCCAGTCTCCCTGGTTTAGGAGACCCTGTTTCCAAATAAAAATATAAAAAACAGGTCTGGGAGTGTAGCCCGGAGGTAGAAGGGCTTCCAGGAACCCCAGTACCACAATAAGTAAACAAACAAACAAACAAACAAATAAATAAATAAAAATAGTAAAAAATAGTGTGGCCTTCAATCTCTTTTCTTTCTCTTTGCATCTCTTCTTCATATCATGTTTCTCCCACACAATACTGTAATCTTGTTTGTTTAATCTAAAAATAATACCACACATCTAAAGCAAAGGGGAATTTGTTGGGTTTGGAATGAAATTAGAAATACTGCTAGCCAGGCGTGGTGGCGCACCCTTGTAATTCCAGCATTCGGGAGGCTGAAACTAGAGGATCGCGGTTCGCTGACAGCCTCAGCTACTTAGTGAGGCCCTCTGCAACTTATTGAGGACCTGTTTCAAAATAAAGAAAAAAAAAATAGGGCAGGGGATGTAGCTCGGAGGTCAAAAGGCCCTGGCTTCCATCCCCAAACCTGCAGGAAAAAAAAATACTGCTTTTGCTCAGGTCTACCCCTAATGTTACCTTTTAAAGGGAGCCTTTTAAAATTCCTTTATGTAGAAGTGACATTTTTCTTTTGTACAGATTATTGTTATTTATGTCTGTAATTTGCTATGGCAGTAAAAATGGCATGCCTTAAGATATGGTTATTTGGGAATGAATCTCATATTCTAATGCTAGACTGGCAAATATCTAACAGATTGTGATGAGGATTAAAGGATGAAATGCTATTATGTGTGAAGTTCCTGGCACATGTTAATGTCCAGAAAAATTTTCTTCACAACAGGAAAGGATTCGCTTATCACTCCTTTGTGAAGTATAGAAAATATTACCCAATTTAAAAAATATCTCAATACATGGTCTAATTATTCTGGTGTAATGATATCCATATACCCTCATGTGTGTAGCAGGAAGTTGAAGAGAAATGTATAGCAACTAAAATTCAGGACATTATAATATCATTATAAATATTCCCATTAGCAGAAATCATCAGTACAAAGCATTGTCTCTTCTTTATCCCTTAGGCTTCTCATGAATTGTACTAGAATCTTCCACTTCTTGAGTAAATTTCAAGTGTGTGCCTTTGAATAGCAAAATAGATTTTATACATGTTTTTAATAAGTAAAATCCAATAAGAGAAATAACATTATGTGGACTTACATCTCATCCAACTTTTCCGTCATCGTTGGCCTTTATTTTTAGTACTGAGATTGAACCCAGGGAGATTATACTGAGCTAAAACACCATCTCTAATTTATTTGTTTTTATTTTGAAACAGGTTCTCACTAAATTGCTGAGGTTATCTGTGAACTTGTGATCCTCCTGTCTCAGCCTCCCAAGTACTGGGATTACAAGTGTATGCCACCATTCCTGGCTTATCACTGGTTTTGATAATGGAATAGTGATGTATTGAGAGAGTCTTTTAGCAATAACAACAGCTCCTAGAGTAAACAAATAAGATACTTGAAAAATAAAGCAGATTTTAGATGTATATATTCAGTGCAAATTACGAGTCAATAATATAGGTGTTATGCAAGTATTTAAACTACTGATCCTCCAAGTCTCACATTTTAATTATCTCTCATTGGTAAGTGAAAGGTAGAACTTTCTGTGCATAATTAGCACAAGGAAAATGAACCTTCCTGCTTTTGTAAGCACTTGCTCTCATTATTAGGGGTTACGGGTACCTCTTTGTAGAATGATTACAAAGAAACATGTAATAGATTGCTCTATGAAAAGAATAACTACAAGACACAAAGTTCTCAAGAAAAGGGGCCACTGGAAGTAAAATGATCAAATGCTAGAAAGATTAGCCTCACAAACAGAACTAATGAAAAGCTAGGCTTTTTAAGTCCATCAACCTGTGATATTAGTGAATAATGACTATAAGTGAATGAATATAAATTGCTTTCCAAATGAGCAGCATATATTCTAAAATAGCTGAAAGTCATTTCTCTGAAAGAAGAGCATTAATCTGAAGAATGAAATTCTGATTTTCCCTCATGTTGAGAAGTGCTGCACTCAGATGATAACATGAGAACTGAAAGTGTACATTCAAGTGTTATCAGTTTTCACCGGTTATGGACTACCATGGGGTGGAAGCTCTGGCTTCTTATATCTGAGGTGAAGGTGAGCGTGTGTTTTGAGGAAGTTTTGTCTATGGCGTCCTTAGAGCCTTTCCATACCAATTTTATCGATTATTCAGTGAATTCCAAGAGAAATGTAAACAAGCTTTGGAGCTGCCTAAGAAACTTCATCTGTTGTAGATGATTCTGGTAAGAAAGAGGAGTAGGGTGTAACATGTGATTGAAAATTGTGTTAGAGGAAAATGGAAGGAGCTGGTGATTATGCTAAGATTAGTCAGTCACAAACAGTAAGAAGTTGGATGTGTTTCCTACTATGTGGAAGTTAGGGAGAAAAAGGATCATAGAAGGAACTCTAGATGAAAGAGGAGAAACCATAGATGAACAAACACGGAGGCATAACCAGGGGTGATGGGAGGGGGGAAGAGGGAAATTCCCTAATGTACATGATGTACATTCAAAAACATATCAAAGTAAATCACTAAGCCAATCATGAGAAGGAGGGAGGGAGAGGGAATGGAGTGGGAATTGGGGAAGGGCTAAATGAGTGATGTGTGCATGTATGCCTCCACCATCTTGTATCCCACTAAGATGTATGACTACAAAGTACCAGTAAAAAAATTATAAAAAAGTCTTTGACTTTGAGTTTGCATCCATATATATGTATTTATTTAGATACAGATAGTTGTGTATACTACATGTATTATATATATATGTGCAAATACATGTATATATACATATTATACATATACTTAATATACATTTATGTGTGTGCAATTTTTTTTTGCAGTACTGGGGATGGAACTCAGGGGCATTTACCTCCAAGCTACACCTCCAGCCCTATTTTTATTCTTTATTTTGAAATAGGGTCTCACTGAGTTGTAAAGGATCTCACTAAGTAGCTGAGGCTGCCCCGAGCTGCGTTCTTCCTGTCTCAGCCTCCCAAATTCTGGGATTACAAGTGTGCAACACCACGCCTGGCTTGTGTAATATTTAAATAGTATGTTTTATTCTGAACTGGCAGGTTTAGAACAAAACTACTATAGATAAAATACCAATTATAAAAACAATATGAGGAAGATTGTTAGGTTGATTTTTTTTAGGATCTAATGCTGCATTTAATTATGTGTTTGTCATCTAGACTGAAAGCAGAAGACTTTGGTGCTGGGCTGGCTGAGCTCTGTGGCTGAGTGTAGACACTGGAATCAAAGCTGATTACCATCCTATGCCACCTCTAGCACTTTTTTTTTTTACCTGCAGGAGTGTATATTTCTTATGTTTTCCCATGGGCAAACCAAAGATAATTATATCTTCTATACTGAGTTAATGTAAGGACATATAAATAAAGAACTTCATGTTTGGCATGTAATAAGCACTTGATAACTGTCCGCTCATATATGAATATTTAAGAATTATATTACCTATATTTTGAGGTATGCTAGTTGTTTAATGTATTTGTAATAATGTAAAAATAACTCTCATAATCAAATACCAGCTACTGATGACCAGATGCCCCAACACAAAGTGCATTTGATACAGTTCCTTCTATTGCAAGTGCCGCATCCGTTTTATTGATGAGGATGCAAGTGTAGGTGCATCAAAGAGCTTATGTAAGAAGAAATTTGAACCTTAGACGCTTACTGCAAAGCCATTCTTAAAAAGTACACTGAGACTCTTACCAGGCATGGTGGCACGCACACTTGTAATCCCTGTGCTTGGGAGGCAGAGACAGGAGGATCGTGCAGGTTCGAAGCCAGCCGTGCTGGCTTAAGAGACCCTGTTTCCAAATAAAAATATATGTATAAAAATAGGTCTGGGAGTATAGCCCGGAGGTAGAAGGGCTTCTAGGAACCCCAGTACCACCAAAAAAAAAAAAAAAAAAAAGTACGCTGAGAATCCTCATTTTAGAAGAAGAAAATAACATTAAAAAAGGCATAGCTATTTTCCAAAATCATAAAGCTAGACAGTGTTCTAGTCATCATTTTACTCAATTAGCTCTTCTTCTATCAGCTGAGCTAAAAATCAGAATGTGGAAGTTGATGTCCAACATAAGATGTCTCACTGAGGGAGAACTGCTTTCAGAGCCTGAGCATCAAGATACTTTGAAAATTGGAGAGTAATTTAACACATCTCTGGTTTTCCTAAGAACAATAACATGAAATATGTATTCCTCCATGCATTTTCAGACTTGAAAATGTTTCAGTCACATCTCCTGGACACCTCCTCCACAGTTAATGGAGTTTTGCTTGAATTTTCACCATTACTGAATCATTTATTTGGGTTGATTATCTCTTTCCTTTGCTTTTTTTGTGGAGACAAAAACAAACAAACAAAACAACAAACAAAAATCAAATTCTTTTTGGAGCGATGCCAGGAATTTCAGATACTGAGATCCTTCCTTCAAGAGAAAAAAGGCTCAGCAAGTGCGGTGTGCACTTCTACCACTCTCACTATGAACTGCATTATGATGGGAGACCATAATGCACCAATAAAAGTATAAAAAAGATAAGCCAGATACGGTGGCATACACCTGTATTCCCAGTACTTGGGAGACTGAGACAGGAGGATTGCAGGTTCAAGGACAGCCTGAGCAAGTCTCATCAACCTAGTGAGACCCTGTTTGAATATAAAAATAAAATAGGACTGGGGATGTAGCTCAGATGTAGAATGCCTCTGGGTTTAAGAAAAAAAGAAAGAAATAGAAAAGAGTTTTAATAGGAAAGTCACACTGGGTGCACAATAATTGTGGAACTAACAGGTTAAATGGCACAAAGAAAAATGCAGCTTATTCACAGCTTCATCTATGGCCAGCCCTTGTAAGTGGTATGAAAGCACAGGTGTCTCCCTCCATTTGGAGACAACAGGGATAAAGGGAGTCAAGAGATGTGAAAACAATCTTAGTCCCGAGCAAAGGGTCCAAAATCCAAATTACACCCTTACTTTCACCTTAAAATCAATTTTGCATGGCTACTTTCAGAAAGGAAGGAATTGCTTCTAAATCATAGATCTGAATTCTAAAATCCAATCAAAAATCTTGCACTCAGATGTTCCAGATACATTTTTTATAAGTTTCAAATCCATTTTTCATAAGGCCTAAAATGGAAAAAAATTCTGTCATTTGTAGAATGTCTTCATTCTAAAAATATATTCTGATATGTTGGGCTTTTCACTACCTTACAATTTTACAAAAATCACTGGATTAATAAGAGAAATGGAAAAAATGTTTTAAAATAGCGAAGTACAAAAGATACAAGACACTAATATTAAATTAACTATTTGGAACTGAAAAGGAGTAAACTGTGATGTGTTCGTCTGTGTGCCCTCATGAGTGTGTGGTATGCGTGTGTGAGTGTATGTGTTATAGATGTATCTCTTTTTTGACAGTGTTTTGATATCTCAATGAAACATGACATTCTATATAATATATAATATTATATAAATGAGAAGAATTGAGAGAAAGTGAAAAATGTAAGAAATATTTGGTATCTTCTGGTAAGTTTTCTTGGAAGAATTCAAATTATACATTTTCTGGGAAAGATATGTACAGTCTATTCATCAATAAGGATTAATACCCCAAAATTCATTATTTAATGGAACTTAAATAACTCCACAGCAAACACCAAATAATCTAATTAAAAGTTGAAAAGATAATCTGATTATATTTCTTAAGATATATAAATGGCCAATAAGTATATGAAAAAGGAGCAGCATCACTAATTATCAAGGATAAGCAAATGGAAACCACAAGGAGATATTATTTCACTCAGTTAGAATAGCAATTCTCTTATCAAAAAATAAATGTTGGTTAGGATGCAGAGAAAAGGAACTCCCAAACACTTCTGGGGGAATGTAAATTACTATAGCCATTATGGAAAACAGCCTGGAGGTTCCTAAAAAACAAAACAAACAAAACAACAACAACAACAACAAAAACAAAAAACCTAGAAACAGAACTACAATATGATCCAGCAATACAACACCTGGGTATTTATCTAATATAAAGAAAATCTGTATGTCCAAGAGATATTTGCACCCCCAAATTTAATACAGATCATTCACAACATCTAAGACATGGATTTAGCCTAGATGTCCATCAGTGGATGGTTGTATAAAGAAAATGTGATATATGTACCTACTGGAGTATTATTCAGTCATAAAATAATGGAATTGTGTCATTTGTGCAAACACGGATGGAGGTGGGGGAAATTATGTTAGGCAAAGTAAGTCATGCACAGAAAGACAAATACTGCAATTTCTCACTTCTATGTGGAAGCTAAAAAAATGTTGATCTTCCTGAAAGACAGAGTAGAACACTTGTTATCAAAGGCCAGGTTGGGTGGTGGGGAGGGGAGATAGAGAGGAAATAGCTAATGGATATCAAGATACAGTTACATAGGAGGACCAAGTTCAAGTGTTCAATAGCCCAGTATAGTAAATATCATTGACAATGTTTAAATTATATATTTCAAAATAGCTTGTGGAGAGGATTTTGAATATTATCAACACAAAGAGATAATCAATGTTGGGGTGATGGATATACCAACCCCTCTGATCACTGTACATTATATACATATACTGAAATACCATGCTGTACTCATAAATAAAATTTTTAAAATGTCAGACATATAATCCCAGTACTTGGGAAGCTGAGACAGAAGGATCGCGTGGGTTCAAACTCAGCCTCAGCTACTTAATGAGGCTCTCAGCAACTTACTGAGACTCTGTTTCCAAACAAAATATAAAATAAGTCTGGAGCTGGGTGTGGTGGCGCACGCTTGTAATACCCGTGCTTGGGAGGCGGAGACAGGAGGATCACGCTGGTTCGGAGCCAGCCTCGCTGGCTTAAGAGACCCTGTTTCAAAAAAAAAAATATATATATATATATATAGTCTGGGAGTGTAACCCGGAGGTAGAAGGGCTTCCAGGAACCCCAGTACCACCAACCTCCCCCCCAAAACAAAACAAAACAAACAAAACCAAGAACAACAATAAAATTAGATATTCTTAAAAAAGGAGATTCTTAGTGGTCTTGGGAAGGTTTCCATTTGTTCACTACCAAATATGCTTTCTTGGAAGAAAATACTTTTCTGCCCTCTCAGGAATAGTGAAACCAATCTACTGGGACAGTAAGAAAGCTATTTCTAGTGCTCCCAGTAATCTTTTATGAAGCCTCATCTGCTCTCTCCATTAGAAACTAAAAATAATGCGAGGTGATACATGAATATAAAATGGAATTTTAAAGATGCTCGCTCAACCTGGGGGAAGGTTCTCGCTGTTACAACAGGGATATTACCCAAATTAACGTGAATTTATGAAATCCAGCAGGAAATGGGTCCCAGGTGCTTGTCATCTGTGGGAGATGTGAGTGAGAGACAGGCAGGAAGACGAAAGGAGAGCATGGAGGTACTAAAAGCCTTGCTTTCTGGACTGTACCTGGGGCACGCTGATGGGAGAATTATCCCAACGCTCCCGAGCAGCTGCTGCTTATGACCTCCCTATTATTCCCTCCGTTATGCTCAATGACTTTTAAAAAGCTATTTTGAGTGCAGTTCCTGGGCTCTATCCAATATATATTTTTTTATTCTTCACTGGTATATTGCCACTTGAATGGGCTTTGAGAGTTATGTAAAACAAACCAGATGGCAGCTGCCAAGGTTTGAGATAACTTGTGCTGTAAGGGGGGGGGGGGTTAGAAAAAAAAAAAGAAACAATAAAAACATGAAAGCATGTGTAAATAAAGTAATTTTTAGATGAGGAAACTATCCTTTCTTTCTTGTGTCTAATTAGCAAAACATTCCTGAAGTTGTCTGCAGAAAAGATAAATGTTAAGTAAACTTTTTAATGAAACTAGATTAGATGATCTTTTAAGGAAGAAAACAGTAATAGCATTTATGTTCATTGTCTCTAGGAATTGGTGTATCATCATAGCTAACGTGCTTAACACGACTATTTTTGTCTTTTGCATGAACTGAAAAAAACATGAAATTGACATTCACTAATTATTCATTTGCAAGGAAAATGAATCTCAGGCCTTAATTGTATACTACTTAGAAGATGACAAATTAAAATTTCAGAAGTCTAGAAGGAGAATGTGCATCCTGTAGCTAGTGTACAGTGTAGGAGAGCAGGGACCCAGGAGTCTGCTTCCAGCTTTACTACTTATGAAACATGTAATCTTTGGGAAATCATTTAGCTTCTTAGAAATATTTTTACCAACTGAAAATGGCAGCATGAATAAAATTTCTTTCAAAGAAGTTTTAAAAGTTCATGAAATTTTTTTCTAGACCTGTGAATGGTAATAATTAAGGTGCACACAAGTAACAACACATACACATCATAATAAAATTCTGGGCAAAGGAACACAATCACTTACAAATATCCTGTTTTACAGTTGAGGAAAAAGAGTGCCAAGCATTGCAGGACTAAAACTCAGGTATCCTACACTATTTTTTGCTATTCTGTAAGAATATTTTTACAGCATAATTTTAGTATACACAAAATGTAAACAAATTATAGGTACCATGTATGGAAAGTATAATCAGTAAGAGGAAGTCTGGATGTTGAGGATTGACAAAGTAAATGTATTTTACATCACAGCACTTATAAAATTAGTCTGACCTAGGGGATGCGAGAAAATTGCATACAAGGAAAGAAAAGAGGAGGATTTTAATGGATGTGAATAGGAGAGGATTCTTGAGCATAAAGAAAATAGTGTGGTTTCAGGGAAAGTGAAATGGTAGAAGCTCGGTGAACACCCAAAGCTGATAAAAATGCTACAAAAGCAAAATTAACTCTTTCTAAAGATTAAAATGTCAGAAGATAAAGTACAACAATTCTTGACATGCCACATGATTTCATATACACTCTTGTTGGCCAAAATATTGAAGATTTTTTAACAATAAGAACACCTCTAAGACTTTATAATGGAAATATAGGACATATTTAAGAGAAAGAAAATGTAGAGTTAATTTTGCTAAAACATTTGTCATCACTAAATCTAAATAACAGATTATTTGGTTAAATGGAAACAGCATATAATCATGGAGACCTTAAGACTAGCTCATCTATATAGCATTCACCAACACCTTAGTCAATACTGTTTGTAGACAGCTAATACTATAATGATTTACTATAGTTTATTAAAGATTTTAATGGGCTCCTTTTTAAATTTTTTTTGTCTTTCTCCAATAAAGATGTCTGTTTTTTGAGGAATCAGACTATTTCTTCTGCAGTGCAAACCTATGTTAACAAGATATAGTGTGGCTACCTATCTGGGTATTCTGAAGAAATGTAACACAGGAAGGATACTGGAAAGGTGAGATTGCTTACTCTGTAAAATATTGCACTAGAATTGCTCCCATGTACATCCAACTTTAAAAGCCTGAGGGAGGTGGAGACTGCTCTATGCAACAGGCTTTCTTAGAAAAAATGGTCTAAATAAATGGAAACACAAATAGCTAAGCGAAGAGTGAATGGAAGCATTCAATTTCATTTTAATATTCCCTTACTTGTCATTTAAGTAGGTAACTCTTCATAAGTATTAGAGATTGACTTCTTATGAGCACAGGAGATTAGAAATTCACATAATAAAAAACCCGGGTCTAAAGTCTGCTTCTGGGTGTCACCAGTGTGTCTTTATGATTGGTAGCAACAGACTAAGATGGCCACACAGAGAGGAGAGCCTGCTCTGATAACGCCTTTTTATTTGGCGGCATTTCTACTTGCTAATCAAGAACTAAGACAGTATTAAGTCAGAAAAGAAGGAAAATTTTGATGTAAGAGAATTCTCAGAGAAAATGTTTTATTGCTACCAGTTAAGAGAAATAGTCCTTTTCAAATTATTAATAGTTTCCCAGTGAATCTAAGCTACTTAGAATATGCATATGAAAAAATATGCTAAGACTATTTCTACTGTTATGATTCTATGCCTAGACAATTATGTTACTTGGAAAGAAAGCTTAAGATATTTCTAATTTTGAGCAGTCGAGAAATCCTGAACACTGGCTATGATGTTAGTAAGTTTAGGATGATTTTTAGTTGTGTCTGTAGGAGACACATTTAAGATAATCATCTGTGGTGACAACATGAGTGGCAAAAATATTGAAATGGCTATATTAATCTTGATTCATTAGAATCTCTACAAAAAGTGGGACGATTTGCTGATGGCCTTACAGCCAGAAACTGGTGATACCAAATTCAATCCTAGGATTCTCCTGCTAGCCTCTAGCTAAGCTCGTCTATTTACTATATTGCTAAATCCAGCTTTCGAAAGCTTAAATCATTTATCTAATGTTATGGAAGTAGTAAAGGTATAAATTCCATTTGGGTTTTCATCATTGCAAAGTAAGAATTCATATTCAGTCATGCTGTACTATAAGTACAATGACCTTACAATCCAATATTGTTTTCAGTATTTAAAAGAAAAATACGGTGAATTTCAGATTAATGTCCCTGTGAGTTTTCTATCATCTGGAATATAATACTAAAAAGAATTAATATGACCAATTTTTTTCTTCATGATTTAAGTAATTTTTTGTCTATTTTATACAAGAGAACTATATGAGAAAAATACTGATTTACATGAGAAAATGCAGAATATTATGAAAAACAAATACTGAATTATTTCCTCACCCTGGGAAGTTTGATGCTCCTGGTATTTCAGGAAGGTAGCTAAAAAAAAAAAAAGAAAAAGAAAAAGAAAAAAAAAGAATGGTGGCTAGCGGAGTCAGTGATGTAGGCCTGCTGTGAGCTACAGAGGGCACAAACACACTGGAAAGGAATTGCAATTGTGGATTGTGCTTGTACTTCTTGTTATGAGATTTTAAAAACGAAGTTGTTTTCTATAATTATGCCCAGCAGGCACAGAACTTACTACCTTAGTGCTTCCTCAGAAACTTTAGTAAGCATTGATTGACCCTTGAGAACAGCCCAGAAAACAAATAGAAGGTACATATTTCAACTGAACAGTTTACCCATGGAACAACAACAACAACCACAACAAATCAGAGGCTTGAAAGGAGATGGTCAGAGGTAGGAGCGGCTTAGAAATATGGTTTACATTCCCTTTCTAGGGGAGAATCTAAGAATTAATCCTAGAGTAGGGCTTCTCTGCCTGGGTACTGGTGACATTTTGGGCCAGGTATTTCTTTGTTTGGAAAGTAGCTGTTGGGCACTATAGGATGTTTAGCAGTGTTGCCAAATGTGCTTCTCCTTGAGTTGTGGCAGTTAAAAATGTCTCCATGTATTGCCAGATGTCACCCTTTGAAAACGTTTGCCCAGTATGAACCAGTTCCTTTTTATAGAAGACCTTCCTATCTGTCCAGCTTACTGTGTTTACTAAAAGCTGTTATATCCTATTCAGCACTGTACTCACTGCAGGGAGAGACAGATATAAGTTATCCATATTCTAGTATCTTACCCAATTCATTCCCATGCAACATGCTTGCTGTGAGAGCAAAGGTTTTGTCTGGCTTGAGTCCTTAATACCCAGAAGAGTGACTTACACGTGAACAACCAATGAACAATATATGTTTGTTGACTTGGATAGTAGATATGATTAAATATTTTATTTCCTGACTGAAAGACATAATACATTTTATTCTTTTTCTGAACAAAAACTATAAAGACCAGCTTGTATCAGAAAATGATATATATCAAGTGACATATATCACTTGAATCTGTAATAATGTGTGTGAAAAATATTTAATGATTTAAAAGAATTAGGCTTTTATTATTGAAGAAAGAGAACTGATTGAAGAAATAGAACTGATTTCCAATAAGAAATAACAGATGATTATTAATGGTATAACTATGGGCAGTTTAGACACAGTAATAGAATGAAATTTGCACAGTAGAAAGGCTAAGAGTTAACATTTGTGTTTTTAAATTATAGTTTAGATTTTTTCTTGTGGACAGTTAAACAATATTGCCATACTAAACTGTGATGTGTACAGGCCCAAGAGGTAAAGTCCTAGGAGTACATAGCCTGGGATCTGAACATACATTTTCTCCTCTCACTACTCTGAGCCTTATGCTTTGAGTTCCTGAAGTGTATTATGCCATTTTCAAAATCCAGGAGAAGTACCCCATGGCTAATTCTGAAGATTGTTCACGTAGTGAATTATTAAATGGAACTTAGGAAGATGTTGCCTCGTGAATTATTAAATGAGGCTTATGAAGATGTTTTACAAAATGCCTAATTTTAGAAATTGGTGCAAGCAAACAAAGAGCGAGAGAAAGGGAGCCATAATAAATGTGTCCTGAGTGCTGCCTCCATGTACGCCTCGACCATCTTGTATCCCATTCAGACATATGACTACAGTGCACCAAAAAAAAAAAAATCATGTCCTGGGCAGTCATAAAAAAGTACTTTAAAGAAAAGACCAATCATTTCTAACAATTATAACAGGGAGTTTGAGGAAGATGGAGATCAGGAAAAACTACTGGAATTAGACTTTAGAGGTCATTAGAAACTTTTTAGAGAACAGTTTTACAAAGTGAAAGCCAGATTGCAAGAGCTGAAAAAGTGTGTAAAAGCTATGGTTTTTAAAAGAGGTCCTTTCATAACCCTACAGTTCAAAGGACAAAAGCAAAGTAACAACTCAAAGGCATAAGGTAGAAGAAGAAATCTTGATGGGTGAGACCTACATATGTGTGGAAGACAAAGAGAATTGTCAAGTGAGAGGAAGATTAAAAGAATTATGAATTAAAATGGAAATGATTTATAGAATACAGCTTCACAGGAAGAATGTGGGAAGTTAGCCTGAAGAAAAAATAAAAAGAAGAATGAAAATGAAAATATTTTAAGAAAAGGAGGATAGAGTTGGTAGGAACAAGCTGGGTGTGGTGGTGCATACTTGTAATTCTAGTACTTAAGAGGTTGAGGCAGGAGGACTGCAGGTTCATGCCTGGTCTCAGCAACTTAGTGAGGCCCTCTACAACTTAATGAAACTCTGTTTTAAAATAAAAAGATCAAATAATACTGGGGATGTAGCTTAGAGGTAGAATGCCCCTGGGTTAAATCTCCAGTACTCCCACCCACACACAGAATGGGTTGCAACACAAATGGAATATTCTTGGTCTTCACATCAAGTAAAAATCAAGATAATCAGCTGAAAGAAAATAGAAGAATTTCAGATGTCTTCAGGCTGGAGCAGGCGTGGCAATGAAAGACCACTGATGTCACATGTGGAGGAACTATAGTGGTTCTCATCACATGATCTAGTCATCTACATTTAGTGACTTTACAATAGGAATCAAGAAATCAGATTGTGGGATCTCAGGAACTGTGTAAGTAGAAATATTAGCAATCTAGAAAGGCATAGTGTTAGTGTACAAAGCAATGGAAGCCCTAGAAGAAAAATAAAAGAGATTATATTTAGAGAGTAGCATAAGTACTACATAGATAAGGTCAAACTTTTTTTTTTTTTTTTTTTTTGCAGGTCTAGGGGATAAGGTCAAACTCTTAAGCAGCAAACATAGGAAGCTGGGTGTGTACTTGTAATCCCAGTTACTTGGGAAGCTGAGGCTGGAGGATGGCAGATGTAGGCCAGCTTGAGCCACTTAGAGAGATCCTATCTCGAAACAAAATTTTAAAAAAGGGCTGGGGTTGTAAAATACTCGGTGGAAAATACTTGCCTAGTGTTTTGCTTAGCTTTTTCATTGATGTCAACAAACTACCCAACAAGCACAACTTAGAGGAAGAAAGATTTATTTGGGGGCTCACCACTTCAGAGGTTTTGGAGGTTTCAGAGGCCAGTTCATGCCAGCCAGCTCATGGAGGCAGAACAAATTGGTGGCCAGGGCATGTGAAGGAGGAAGAAAATCAATGGCAGTGGAAAGCTGCTAAGGGACAGATATAATGCTCAAGGCCACATTCCCAGTGAAGTATCTCCTCCAGCCGTGTTCCCCCTCCCTGAACCTCAATGCACTGGGACCAGGTTCAACACATGAGCCTTTTGAGGGGAAACATTTCAGATACAAATCACAACACTTATATGAGAGGCCCTCAGGTTATTCCTGAAGATGACAAAACAAGAAAAGAATATGCATTTAATTATTTTTATATTGTCAGTACTTCATTTCCTGCTAACATGATCCATAAAGATAAATCTATGAGATTTTCTACTATTCTCCATTTCCATTGTGTGAATTATTTTGTATTTTATATTTTTAATTAGCCTAAGAGACATGCAATCATGAATACCAATGCTTCAGCATAAGTTATTCTGCGTGTCCAGGTTTATCTAGCCTTCCAATCCTGCTCTGTTTGTACCGTGGCCTAGGTTGCCAGATTTGAATTTTGGTTTGGAATGCGGAAGTGAGTAGTAAAGAATTCCCACTTCTATGCTTGTTCTAGTAAAGCATTGTATTATTTAAGATATATTACTCAATGCTAATATTTTCAAAGATAAGTAACAAGTGATTTATTTTAAGTTGTACACCAGTAGAAACACAAAATGGTGCAATTTTAGTGGAGGAAAATTTAGCAAAATTCAACAATACTATACATCTTTGGCAACCCTTGTCTCTGCAACCCTACTTCTAGAAATTTATCCTGAAGATATGCCTTTAACAATATAATATAAAATATAACATGCACAAAGCAAATCATTGTGCCATAATATGGGGGAGGGTCTAGACATGAAAGTACAGGAGAGTGGGTGAGTAAATTCAGATGATCCATAAAAGAGAGTCCTATAAAGACAAAAAAATAAAGGATATCTGTGTGAACCATCAGTTTAACACTGTTGTGGTAACTTTCCTCCTGTTGGTCTTTTGAAGCAAGATTTGTGTATATTTTTCAGAGGTGGTTTCAAATATGTTTACTTGCTGATACAGGGTAAATCAAGGCTTTTCAGGGATTCAGTCTGGACAAAATGTTCAATGATTCCACATGCAAATGATGCTAAAGATGATGAAACATATGCTTCAGAAAAAAATAATTTAAGTAGCTAACACATAAAGCTAATTTACCATGGAAATTCAAATAATGAATTTTTGTGGAAATGGAAAATTTATTGTTAAAGGTTCCAAATAGGATATCTCTAAAATTATTTTAAATATATATGTTTTAAAGAGATGTGCAATGAGTTTGCAACCTGTGCTTTTGTAAAAATTTTAAGGGTTCCTTCTAATGGCACCTTGATTCTCCTATTTCGTCAGCAGCTAAATTAAAGTCTCTCTGCTAAGTTTGACCAGATGACTTTACGGACAGACTAAATGTGAGTCAAGTTAAAAGTGTTTACCACATTATTACTATACTGATGAGCAAACTGTGAAGGATAAAACCCAGAGCACCAACAAAATCACAGCAGCAAATATCCATTACTTTTCTCTGATCAACTAGGCCTATGTTGCAGATAATATTTTCCATTGTGTTTCTATTAGAGCTAAAATTGAATACAGCGTAAGTTCCATTATTTCATGGTTCCTTATTGCATTAATCTCGATGGAGGACAGGCTAAATCATGTTTCCTCAGAGCACAACACGTATAGAAAACAAGCTGGATATAACTCCATTAGATGTGAAGAGCAAATCAAATCCCTTGGACGTGATTTTTTGATGATACAATAAAACACTTTGAGACTTGTTGAGGCTATGATGAATATTCACTATATAAAATATATTAAAGAGGGATGGAAAGAACCTGCAAAGTAACCCATCTAACCACTGGATGGCATCATGACTACATTAGAATACGTTGGCAAGACCTTGTTTCCGTCTCTTAAAAACTCCTAAGTTGTTAGCAGTGAGCTCCAGTGGAATGTTGCTAATTCCTTATTATAGTGTGGAAGGAATATAATTTCTCAATATCCCAAAGTGACTTGGGATTGAAAATGATTAAATTATGTGACTTTCTGTACTGTTGACGGTTGCTTGGGGCTTTTACTTAAAACCTTTGTTTTCCTAATCCTTGCAATGGGTTCTTCCCAGGTCCCTTTTCCTTTTTTCTGACTACCTACCTTCCGACTATTAGTTTATCAGTATCTCCTACATCCAACAATGTTACTGACTGCTTGCATTTTATTGCACATTGTAATACATTTTCAAATCTTTCTGCAAAACTCTTTCCAAATTTAATTAACTAAAATCTGATTTCCTCTGATGCATGCTAACCTATCTGCCTATAAGGCCAGGAGTCATACAAAACTAGGTAGAAAAGACCAGCCAGCACCATGCTCTTAAGCCATTGGCTTTTTCTGTCCTTACGCCATTACATTTCCTCATTGGTGTCAACAGCTTCTCGGGTGGTTGCCCCTTCTTTGGCTTATACAGAGCTCTGCCAGCATCCTTAGAGCCCGTGGCATCCATTGAGGATTCTTCTCCATTTGGACCTTAAAATTATATTATTTATTTGATTCTAATGATTTCCATAATTATAACGTAGCTTTCAACTCTGGGCTTTGCTCTGCTTTCTATAATACGTCATGCTGAACTTTTCTTCACGACAGCTTTCTGCCTTCTCTTTTTCTGTAGAAATTTGTTCAGTGTTTTTCTCCTAGTTTGACACAGGTCATATTAGTTCAGCTTTTCTCTCCTAGTTTGACCCAGATACCAGTTTCATTTGTCCAGCAACTGAGGCTGAATCTACAACATCTACTATAATGATACATATTTTCACAGAATGCCAGATCCACTTAAATATGCATGATATGTACTTTCTAATTGCGTACACTTCATGTCTACATTATTCTTGCCTCTTCAATATTTGTAAAGTCATAAATCATACTAGGTTTGTAAAAAAATTCATTCCGGTGTCAACTGGGTCCTCTTTGATGCTTTGAAATCTTTTAGCTATTTCTGCTGTACTTTCTACACAGCTCCTTATGGCAGCCTTTTTTTTTTTTTTTAATCTTGCTTGTCTTAATTTGTATTCCTCTTTTAAACTTAACTTAGATATTGTCTTCTCTGTGAAGTATCTGTGGATCATCCCAACCATCTGGGATCCTTTTTCTCTGAATAGCATGGATGTTGTCTATTTTAGGATTGGAATACTTATTTTCACTTCTCATATTTCAACTGAGTTAAGGGAGAATTTCCACTGTACTCACTAAAGGAAAAAAAAATAAGGGAGAGGTACTCTCATCATTTTGGCTGCTTCCTTCTGTCCATCTTCTGTAGCAGAGAAATGCCTGACTTAATGGTTTAACTTGGTAAAGGGGACTGAGTATTCTTGGTCCAGGTTATCTGGGGTTATTACTACGCATTTGCCTACATAGAAGCTATATGATATTGTATTGGTATGAAGTGAACTTAGGGGTATGCTCTGCTCTTGCAAAGGAATCTTGCTTATTTTAACTGTAACTCAGTTCTAAGAACCACATTGGGGATATACATTTAAGCCCATAATGGAATTAATGTGCTCCAAAAAGCAACAATTTTGGTTGATAGCATCTTGATTCCTTGCTCTATATCTCAATTGTTTCTGGGATTTGGAGTGAAAAGGTAAGAGATGATAAGCAATTCCTTAAAATGCTGTGGATATATTCTTTCTATGCCACATTCTTTTGTTCTCTGGGAATATTTCTTACTAAATACAAAATTACCTTTTGCTTTTGAGGGTCAAATTTTTATTGAGCTGAAATATATGTAGTAACATCATGACATAAATTTATTGAATTAAAATATAATGCTAATGTGAGAAAGAAATCTAGAATTTGATCCTCTGCATTGTCAAATAACCACAGTATTTTCAAGGGAAAATGCCTTACTCTATAAAAATAGTAAGAAAGTTACAGAATAATGGGGTGGTTTATGGAAGTTTTATTCAAAACTGATAACAGAGAATTGGAATTCACTAAAAACTGACAAGTATAAGTTACATGAATACTTTCTAACTTATAAATTTAATTCAGAGCCATTATAAAAGCCATCATATTAGATTTACCCTATATAATTAACTCCATTTTCTAGAAAAAAGTTCTGATAAGAGAAACAATAAAATAACAAAAAACAGCACTAATAGCAAAATGCCACAAAAAGATCCAAGTAATAACCAACCCTACTTCTGAATAAACATGTAAATTGCTGGGCATGGTGACACAGGCTTGTAATCCCAGCTCCTGGGAGGCTAAAACAGGAGGATCGAATAGGTTCAAAGTCAGCCTCAGCTACTTAGTGAGGCTCTCAGCAACTTAGTGAGACTCTGTTTTCAAATAAAATATAAAATAAGTTTGGGAGTATAGCCCGAGGTAGAAAGCCACTGGGTTCCACACCAAGTACCACCAAAAACTAAAAAAATAAAAAATAAACATGTAAGCTACTGTAACATCCATACCCAGATACTGTCTTCATATTTTCTCAGAATGATTTTATTTTTAACCGCAATAAATGTCTTGACACTTAAAAATGTAATTATTTCTAGAATGAAGTCCCAATATACCTAAAGTTAGTTTTTTTTTTTTTTTTTTGCGGGTCTTGAGATGGAACCCAGAGGCATTTGACCTCTGAGCTACACCCCGTGCCCTATTTTTTATTCTTTATTTTGAAACCGGGTTTCACTGAGTTGCAGAGGGCCTCACTAAGTAGCTGAGGCTGTCCTCGAACCGTGATCCTCCAGGTCTCAGCCTCCTGAATGCTGAGATTACAAGTGTGCGCCACCACGCCTGGCTTAAAGTTAGGTTTTTTAATATATATGCATGCCCGGCTTAAAGTTAGGTTTTTAAATATATATGCCTTATGTTTGAAAGTAAATTCAGAATAAGGGAAGTTGAAATATCTAGTTCAAGCCATTTATAATCACTAGACAAATATTACTTTTACGTCTCTAATGGACTGAAACATTGTTGTATAATTAAGCATTTACATCTCTATTTGAAAATATCTTAGGCACGCGGACAATTCACTTTGAATATTTCAATTTCACTTTCTATTATTTTAGATCAACAAAAGAGGTATATATTTGCATGAGTACATCCATAAACGTCAAAATACCTTAAAATAGTGATGTGTTTGCACTTAGGAACTCTAACCATAACTACCATTTATTGAGTATTTATAATAGATACTTTAAGAGGTTCTTCAACATGCTCTTATTTAAACCTCTCATTAAAGCAGGGAGGGGACATGATTATTATCCCATCTTACAGGTAAGAAGACTTGAGTGTGAAGATAATTAGTAGTTTTTCTGTCACATAGCTAGGAAAGAGTACAGCTAAAAGTATAGCTAAGACCACCCAGGTGGTCCAACTTCTAAGCTCATGGTTCTAGTAATTTACCTGCCCAACCTCTCCTTTGAAAAACCATACAGTGATTTGGCTGATTAAGTCTTTACTGATAAATAGTTGAATTCCTTGAGGGATATATGAAAAATAGTGACTGTGAATTAAATTAAGGAACTCCTTTATATTCAATAATGTTATTAATATAAAAATATAAAAAATTGAATGCTCTCCCTAATATGTGGAAGCTAGGGAGCAAAAGAGTCATAGAAGGAACTGTAGATGAGGAAGGAGAAACCATAAAGGAGCGAATAAGGAGACCTAACTGGGGGGTGATGGGAGGGAGAAAGAGGGAAATTCCCTAATGCACATGATGTACATTCATAAACATATCAAAGTCAATCACTAGGGCCAAACATGAGGAAAAAGGGGAGGGAATGGGTGAGAATTGGGGAAGGGCTAAATGAGTGATGTGTGCATGTATGCCTCCACCATCTTGTACTCTGTTAAGATGTAGGACTACAATGTACCAATAAAAAAAAGTAAATGACAGAAAAGAATGTCAAAAACTCTTCCTCTGGTATGGTTAATTAGTCGCAGTAAGAATCATCTTCCTTAAAATTTGTTCTGTTCAGACTATATTTCTCCTCAGAAGTATGTATAGTGAATTCCAATGATGCCTTTTCAAATCTACGTGCATCTAGATGTGGTCATGTAAGTCAAATCTGCTTGCAGCTTTTGCAAGTGAATCTGAACCTTCATTGATTCCATCTTCTTTCAAAAAAGTGTTTAAAATTCTGTTTGCCTTAAACACCCCGGGCCCCTTCTCCAAATAATTCTGCTCACAGATTCATGTAGTAATAAGCAAATAACAATTAGGACTGCATACATTTTTATTTTTTTCTACATGAGTTCTTATCTTTTTCCCGATTTTTATTCTTTATTTTGAAACAGGGTCTCACTAAGTTGCTGATGGCCTCATTAAGTGTCTGAGGCTAGCCGTGAACCTACGACTCTTCTGGGGTCACTGAGTCTTTGAAGCTGGCCACAAGGCTGGCAGCGTACCTGTGATTGACCATGCCCAGATCTCCAGTCCTATTTCTATTCCAGTCCTATATTCTATTTTGAAAGATGGCATTACTAAGTATCAGGCTGGCTGTGAACCTATGATCCTCTTGAGTAGCTGAGGTCTCACTGAGGGTCTCACTGAGTATTTAAGGCTGGCCACAAACCTGCAATCCTACCTCTGCTGGTTTTAGAAAGGATATTTGCAGGAAAAGGTGTAAATCACATTGTTGTAGAAATGAAACAAAATGACACCTTGTCTTTTCTGTAGTGCCCAGGAAAGTAGTGTTGTAGTGGGTCAGGAATCTTGCAAATACAATTACGCCACTATTCAACAACAAAACATGATAACTTGCTCTTTAAGTAGGAATTAGAATTCCCCATAAGGGGGTGCCCTGTTTCTGGAAGTACTGCAATACCAGGTTGATACATGGAGTGGACGGAGCAAACTCCCATTCCATCTCCTAGTTTCAAAAATCTATTTAACATATTGTCCTCGAATAGAGGATATATCAGATATTAAACTGATAAGAACAGATACTACATTTGATCTTAGCCAAAAGGCCAAGAATCAATGAGTCTTTATTTTTTTTAAATATGCTTTTATTGGTGCATTGCAATCTCACACAATAATGAAGTTCCGAGTGATAGGGACATACATGCACACAGCCCTTGGGGAGCTTCTCCCCTCCTTACATTCTCTCATGCCGCCTTCTCCCTCTTCCCTGTACATGATATTAAGATTGGCACTGATAATTTTGTGTATGTACATAGAGTCAATGGAAGTGTTTCCTTTCTTAATTCTCTCTCCCCACCATGATCACCCTCTCCTAGACCCCCTCCATGGCTGCTTTGCTTTCTCCTCCTTTCTCTGAAGTTCCTCTTGTATCTCTAGATTTCACATGAGAGAAAATATATGACTCTTCACTTTCTGCCTTCGTGAGTTCTTAGATTTTGAAACATTTTTCCTAGTATTTATACTTTAGAGTTCTGGAAGTCCGGGCCATTACACATAGACACACAGACACACATACACACACATATACACACACTTTTGAAGAATTCTCTGGTGATCAGAAGTACTTGTACAGTACTTTATAAAACTTGTTAAATACAGTTGACTGATACCTTAAAACCTATTCTTGTGTGAATATTTGGAGCTATTAAAAAAAGAATAAGAATACTCTTAAAAATGAGGCAAAAAGACATGAATGGGTTAATATCTGTAAAGAGTTCTAAGGGTATTTTTTAGAAAGACATATGCAAATGGAGAAAATCAGAGACTTCCTGCTGTCCCTTGATTCATCCATAATTTCTTTGGGCCTCTCATTTAAAAGTATCTACATTGTTGGAAACCCATTTAATTTCTCATTCACAAAAGCATTCAACTGGTGATTGCTGCAAACAGGGAAAATTGCTGCTCAAGTATTCAAGATGCTTTGAAAAGAATATTGAAAACTTTCAAAATAAAGAAACTAATGGCCCAAAAGGATATGAAAAAGCTATTTAGAAACCTGACTTTAGATTATTATCGCTAAGGACTAGTTAAATTAGAAAATGTTATCTGTTAATTAAGGTAATCATAGATAATTAGCCTCTTATACACATTTAATACACAATAGCTAGTTGTGACCTCAAAGCCACTTTATTGCTATCCTCAGACTATATAACTATAGCTACGTGAACATATTTCTGAGGACAAAGTTTGGTTGAAAACATTAGTTTCATGAAATAATCTTTAGAAAATTGTGTTATTTCTTAACCATAACACTGTCCCTTATATTCCAGTGACTAGATTAGAAAAGCTTCAAATGTTAATTTAAAGTTAAAATATGAAAAGAAGATGTGTTTATCCTGTATGAATTAGTGAATCACCCTTGGGAAATGGTAGTATTCTGTGGCAAAGAGAAAGAACAGTTTAGTGTTCTTTGATGGATCCATATATCACTTGGTGGCTTAAGAATGAAGACTGAGATTCCATCTAACTCCAATCAGAATGGCAATCATCAAGAAGTCAAACAATAATAAATGCTGGTGAGGATGTGGGGAAGTAGGAATTCTACACTCTTGATGGGATTACAAATTAGTGTAGCTTCTATGGAGATAAATGTGGAGATTTCTCAGAAAACTGGAAATAGATTCACCATATGATCCAGCTATACCACTTCTGGGTATCTTTCCAAGGGCACTGAAATCAGAATAATATATTAATTCATGTATATTTATGTTTATAGTAGAACAATTCACAATAGCCAAATTATGGAACCAACTTAGATATCTATCAACATATGAATGGGTTACTAAATGTGGGGATAAATACACGAAGGAATTCTACTCAGCACTCAAGAAAAAAAAAATGTCTCTCCCCCATGATCACCCTCTCCTAGACCCCCTCCATGGCTGCTTTGGTTTCTCCTCCTTTCTCACTTAACAGGAAAATCTCACTTAACATAAGTGAGATTAACCAGTCACAGAAAGTGAAGGGAAATATGCTTTCTCTCATAAGCAGAAGCTAAGGAGTAATTGGGATATAAGAGGAACTTTAGATAATGAAGGAGAAACCCCAGGGGAGCTAGGGAGATGGTCTTGGGGAGATTGGGTGGGAGAAGAGAGAGAATTAATGAAGGAAACACTTCCAATGACATTACATACATACCTGAGAATATCAATGACAACCTCAATATATTTTATGGGGAAGAGGGAAGTGGGGAGGGTTCTGGGGGAAAGCCCATCAAGTGCTCTGTGCATGTATGTCATTAAAACGATGAACTATATTATTATGTGAGACTATAATGCACCAATAAAAATATAAATTTTATAAAAAATAGAATAAAGACAACTGATTTATGGAACACTTAGTATTTTTTTTAATTTAGCCCTTCCTCAATTCACACCCCATTCTCTTCCCTCTCCCTCCTTCTCATGTTTGGTTTAGTGATTGAGTTTCATATGTCTGTGAATGTACAGCACATGCATTAGGAAATTTCCCTTTTCCTTTCTCTCATCCTCCTCAGTTTGGTCGCCTTATTTGCTCATCTATGATTTCTCCTTCCTCGTCTAGAGAATCATTTACTTTTTTGAGTCTCAAACTTTCAAACTTTTGCCTAGGATTGTGTTGGTCACTTTTGTTCACTGTGAGGCCAAGTCTTTACCCCAACTCAGTGAGATAGACTTTCTTTACAGATAAGGGAACAGGCTTGGTGAGTTCATTGGACAATGTCACACTGACACTCAAATGAGGCTTATCCCAGACCTGGATGAATCCCCTTGGCTCCCTCTCTCTTTATTTGTCTAAAGCAATCACTAGACAACTAAGGCGTTAAGGCTATACATATATGTACGACCATAACATAATTTATCTTTAATTCTTATTGTTTTAATTCCAACTTATTAGACCTTAGGAAAAACATAGCTACAAATATTTGGTCACTAAAATTTAATCGTTTTTTGTAAAAATAATTACCCATTTTCTACATAGTAGGCCTAATAAGGATAATTTACCCTTACAAAACACATTTGATATCATTTTATGTTCTTTTGTATTATATGTTTCATGTTCCTCAAATATATAAGCTTTTTTTTCCCCCCTGCGGGTTTAGGGATGGAAACCAGGGGCATTTGACCTCTGAGCTACACACCCTGCCCTGTTTTTTTTTTTGTTTTTTTTTATTCTTTATTTTGAAACCAGGTCTCACTGAGTTGCAGAGGGCCTCACTAAGTAAGGCCCTCTGAGTCTCACTAAGTAAGGCCCTCTGAGTTTGCGGACTGAGGCTGTCCGCAAACCGTGATCCTCCATGTCTCAGCCTCCTGAATGCTGGGATTACAAGTGTGCGCCACCACGCCCGGCTAATATATAAGCTCTTGAAGGAAGGTAAGGAAACATTTTTATTTCTGAGTATAAATTTCAACTCTATTTCTACTATACACACACACACACACACACACACACACACACACACACACACTTATTTCTCTTTGTGTAGGACAATATTTTTGATACAATTATCAATAAACAAGTATTATCGATTCTACATTTCAGATTTAATCCTTAAAGGGACTTTTTTCTTTTCTTTTCTTTTTTTTTTTTTTGGTGGTACTGGGGTTCCTGGAGACCCTTCTACCTCCGGGCTACACTCCCAGACCTATTTTATACTTTTTATTTGGAAACAGGGTCTCTTGAGCCAGCGTGGCTGGCTTCGAACCTTGGCAATCCTCCTGTCTCCACCTCCTAAATACAGGGATTACAAGAGTGCGCCACCATGCCTGGCTCTTAAAGGGACTTATAACAAAACTTTTGTTTTTGGTTTATTTCCCTTTAACTCACAGATACCCAAAGTGTGCCCTACCTGTTCTTGAAACTGTAAAAGGCTCAAGTCTAGTGCTTTGTCTACCAGTTTTCTGTTCCTCTTGATAGATTACTGAGATGTTATACAAGTATGCATTCAATTGCCAATATTTTCTAAAGAAGAAGTTCTTTTTCTACTTGATGTGGTGGCACACAGTTGTAATCTCAGTACTTGGAAAGCTGAGATAGGAGAATCCCAGGTTCAAGACCAGTCTCAGAAATTTAGTGAGTCTCTGATTCAAAATCAAAAATAAAATAAGGCTGGGGGTATGGCACAAATATAGAATGCCCCTGAGGTCAGTCCCCAGTATTAAGAAAAAGAGAGAGAGAGAAAGAGAGAGAGAGCAAGAAAGAGAGATTTTCACTTAATTGCATTCATTTTATTGTAAATAAATTCCTTTTACCCATTCTATATTTAATAAGTAATTACAATATGTTATATTGGTATTGTGCTTTACTATTAACAAAGCAATTTCATTTTGTTTCTTTTTTAATTTTGAATTGGTGCAATGTAGTTGTATATCTTAATGGAGTAGAAGATGGTAGTGGCATACATGCACACATCACCCAATTAGCCCTTACCCAATTCCCACCCCATTCCTTCA
Organism: Muscardinus avellanarius; assembly: GCF_963383645.1. NCBI lineage: Eukaryota > Metazoa > Chordata > Mammalia > Rodentia > Gliridae > Muscardinus > Muscardinus avellanarius. Next base: position 42,501,863 of record NC_137797.1, read on the forward strand.
CCCTTCCCTCCTTCTCATGTTTGGCTTAGTGATTGACTTTGATATGTTTCAAGTGGTTTACAAAACGGAACTTTGGAAGAAATTATTATCCCCATTTTACACAAAAAAAATGAGACCCAGTAGAATTAAATTTAAATGATTTACTTTAAGAACTTGGCTCCCAAAACTTGGATTTTTCAAACACCAAGACCAAGAGTCCTTCTACTATTCAAAGCCATATCTAAAGTTTTCCTCTAGAACTCAAATGTCATTTGAATGGCATCTGGAGCTCTTTCACACATATCCTCTTATTTGATCTTCACAAGACCCAGTGAGGTAGGTATTTTTATACCTATTTTGATGTCAGTGCATTTCAAAAAATAAAAGAACCTGTTAACAACAAGGGTATAGGGCTATTTGTGATGCTTTGGAACCATTCCTAGGGCATCACATCATAAAAATAAAATAAATAATATTTCAGTTTAAAGAAATGACCTAGATGGCTATTAAACATTCCATTCTTTCTTCCTAAGATACTCTTCACCAGAATATCACCTTTTCTTCCTAGTCTCTGTAGGGTATATAACAATATAGAGCTTGATCTTTCCTGCATAGAATTTGAAGTGACCACTATTAGAATTAGATACTAACTTCTATTTCATGCATTACATTAAACTTTTATGTTCATCATTGGAGTACTCTATTGCAATTATTGTGGTAGAATTGACCAGAAATGAATTTTTAAAAATTAATGACCAGCAGAAGTCACTACAGAGTGTGAAAACTGATATCTGCTTCAAAATTCCAAGTTGCCCTCTCAAACATTAGTTATAAAAATGTGGTTTAAAAGCAGGTCTCATGACTCTTAAGTTTCATTTGATAAATAAAAGTAAAATTTATATTATGTAGACACTATTTCACGTTTTGTATAATCAAACTGGAACCACAAGTTGATTAAAATGGCACAACATTCAATTTTGATTATTGATTTTGGTTTGCCTTTTCCATTTGAAAATAAAGGATAGTCTTTTTATATACAACAATAAGAGGCAGGTGGTCAAAATTAGAAAAGGTAAGAAAACTTGGATGAATTCTACTGATAATTAGATTTTAGCTTTAAACATCAAAGAAAGTTTCCTATAATGTTATTCTTTAAAAGAAAATGTGGCTGGGCATGGTGGTGCACGCTTGTAATCCCCACGCTTGGGAGGCGGAAACAGGAGGATCGCACAGGTTCCAAGCCTGCCGCGCTGGCTTAAGAGACCCTGTTTCCAAATAAAAAAGTATAAAAATAGGTCTGGGAGTGTAACCCGGAGGTAGAAGGGTTTCCAGGAACCCCAGTATCACCAAAAAATAAATAAATTTTAAAAAATGTGTTTGTGTTCATTCTATTGTATATGTTTAATCTATATCATTATAAACAATGAAGATTGGCAATTCAAATTCCATTTAATATTTACTTATCAGCTCATAGAACAGACTAGCAAAATATAAAGTTGTGTTACAAGGATTAAAAAGGACAGATTAATATTCATTTTACATAGAGATGGGAGTTAGGCTTTCAAATAGCAAGTGCTTGATGATAAAAACTCTTGAGTTATTATAAGAATAAATAATTGCTCCAAATTGCCATCTTACTTTGCAATCAAGACAAATTTCCTAGGCATTGGCTGGAAGGATAAATTTTCAGTGATACACATTTTAATAGAAGAATCTTCACACATACCATCGAATAACACCAACAACGATATCTTCCTTAAGGAACATCAGAAATTTCTGAATATTTTTATAGAACAAAATATTCTCAACACTACTCAAAATGAGAATTGGTTTGATGCCCAAAACACTTATTTTTAAAGAATTCTCTTGAGCTACAAATATGCAAAAATGTGTCTATTTAAATACCATATAAGCTTTATAATTAATCATTTTTTCTAGCTGTTTAATTATGACATTTAATTATAAATGACATAGAAAAAGAGTTAAACATTGTTTCTAAAGATAAATGCTACACAAATATTACTCCCAAGAAGCTTCCTTTAAGTGAGATTAGATGTATTTGTCTAAGAAAAATTATGCTTCAAAACTCAAAAGTAAAATTTTTGAAGTTGATACAAAAATCAACAACAAAGATTCAGGTATAAGAGCTCTCCATCTTCACGTAACAAGTTTGTGCCCAACACCCTTACAAAAGATTAATAATAGCACAAATATCACTTGTCTAGATACTTGCCATTTACTTTAAATCAAAGTCTTAAACTAAAGGATTAAATCTCCCTCAACAAAAATTTCGGTATCCACCCAGGTTCTGTTTAGTCATTTTTTTCCCTGTGTGCTTTAGCCACTGATTTTTATGTTATATATATATATATATATATATATATATATATATATATATTTGCTTTTATTGGTGCATTATAGTCTCACATAATAATTATAAATTATGTTGACAATTGTTTACATGCACACAGTACTTGGTGCCCCCCAATCTCCCCATTTCCCTCCCTCTCAAACCAAGTGCCCAGATTAGACATTTCTTATTTATTACATGTAAAAATTATTATTTCTTGACCTAGTTAAGAAATGCATTTAAGTCTGATCCATATTTCGATGTACTAAAGAATGCATAAACAAGCTGGGTGTGGTGGTTCACTCTTGTAATCCCCGGCATTCAGGAGGCTGAGACCAGAGGTTTGCAGTTTGTGGACAGCCTCAGCTAATTAGCGAGACCCTTTGCAACTCAGTGAGACCCTCTTTCAAAAGAAAGAATAAAAATAGGGTTGGGGGTATAGCTCGGAGGTCCCCAGACCCCCCAAAATAAAAGAATGGATAAACATTAAAATCCCAATGACAAAACAGGGGGTCAACAGATACTATAGTCATTTAGAGAAGTACTTACTCAGGCTTTCTCTTCAGTATGTGTTTTTGAGGGCATGCTCAAAAGCAGGCAAAAGCATATTCTCCTTTACTCTCGTGTACTTTATGACAGCTAAGACTGATATGGATGATTGGTGAATATTTATTCATGTATACATACTTTGTAATTTAGTGTACCTCTATGTAACTTCTCGTCAAATTTTTTGTTAAACAAATGGAAAATTAGGACTGAAAGCATAATCTAATTTAGAGGAGTTAATTAATACTCGGTAGGAAAAGAGAAGTTTTCTAAAAATAGACACATGCTAAATTTTCCAGGAATGCTTCAAGCTAAGGGGCTATTTGCAGTAGTGTGTTGGAACACCATTTATTCATCACTGATAGGAAAGTACCCACAGTTCTTAGTTATTTCATTTAAAAAGTACAACTGATTAACTGATTTGATGTTCTTCCTATGGTAACATAATGCTCACTCCCTTTTGTGCTAGTGATATTATTTTTTAATAGAAAATGAGCTATAGAATTAAGAGTGCTATGATATTTTGAAAATGGTATGAAAATATGTTATCAGTCATTTATCTGAGGTAGAAAACATACCACAATGGCACAGGCTGGGTTTCTTTCTTTTCATTTTTTTTCCTTTTTACTAAAAACCTGATTTAAGAAACGAAGGTGTGTGTTGGGCACTAAAGTACGTACCTAACAAATTGTTAGAGACATAACAATGTATAAAAAAGTATTTCTCTTGATTTAAAAAAGTTAAAGCTGGGCATGGTGGCTCACGCTTATAATCCCAGTATTCTGGAGGCTGAAACCTGAGGATTGCAGTTCGCGGACAGCCTCCACTACTTAGTGATGCCCTCTGTAACTCAGTGAGACCTAGTTTCAAAATATAGACTAAAAAATAGGGCAGGGGGTGTAGCCCGGAGGTCGAATGCCCCTGGGTTCCATCCCCAGACCTGCAAAAAAATAAAAAAATAAAAAAATAAAAAAGTTAAAAATTATAGGCTCCATAGTAGACTATTTAAATTCTACTTTTGGTTTTGCTACATGCCTGTCAATTAAGTCTTACTTGTTCACAGAAGATAAATCTCTTAGTAATTAGTAACTGTGGGTGCCAAAGTCCAATTGCTAATTTATGTGATGAAATTAAAGGTAGCACACCAGATGACCCTCTTTTAACAATGGCTCAGGTGAGTTTTCATGTTAGATAATCCTATTGGAAAATTCACCCTGACAATTACTGTGGCAGACTACTGAAGTTCTTTATGTCTTAGATTCTTGTTTAAGTGTGTATGAGCAACCCTTCTCTAACACTGTTAAGCAATGTAGGAGATGACATGCACAAAATGTGTGGCAGAGAGCCTGGCACATGGTGAATCCTTAGAAAGCATGCACTGGTATCATTATTAACACTATGGCTCCGATAGTTCTCAGAGAGAAACTCATGTGGAGTGAAAGGCCTCAGAAACTCATGTGGAGTGAAAATCAGTGAGTCAGATAAATTGATGCTCATAGATTAGTTTTTTTAAGGAGAGAAACACAATGTTCTTCATCAAAGGTATATTTATGGTTTCCAGCAACGAATATTGTAATCAGGATGAAGACTGAAGAAGATCTGAAGGCTAGAGTTCTGGATAATGGCCAAGGAAGTCAAGTAGCTAAAAATCACAAATGTCACACAGGACTGGCTCACAGGTGTGTCACAGTGTGGTAAGACTCTGAAGGGATGCAGGCAAATGTAGATGATGCTGTGGATATCTGTAGAATGTTGCAGAGGTAATGCTTAATGGCTAATGCAATATTCTAATGATGAATCAAATCTACTTTAGACCTTTTAAAATTATGTATACCTCAGTGGAGAAAACCACCAACACTCACTATGTATATGAACATTACATAGAATGAGTGGCAGGTCTTTTTATTTGCAGCTGTAAAAAAAAAAAAAAAGATAGACTGGAAGCTGGGCTTAAAATCTAGAATGGGCCCAGATAAATTTTAATAACAAAATATAAAGTTTTGTATTGAATTTTATGACAAGATGGCCACAACTTTACAAAAACTGGTTATATAAGATTTATCTTGGCAGTTAATGTGAAAATAAACCACTGAGAATTTTTATTTACTAAAACTAGTTAAGCACCAACAGGTGATATAGATGCTGAAGAAGAGAAAAAGCTAACTCAGTAGTAGGTCACAAAGCATAAATACAGGAATGGTCACTGGATCCTGAAAGGGTCAGAGCGAAGCTCCAGGAGTGTGTTTAATTCTAGATGTCCTAAGAACACTGATAGAATGATTTTTTTTAAAAGAGAGTAAAGCAACGTAAACACTAAAAGAAGCTTGGAATATAAATTAGACACACAAAGGTAGAGTGACATCATTAATACTAAAAATCGGCGCGTGGAATCATGTCGGTGGCAAGCTGGTACCAGTTAGTGTGCATGTGACTCGTTGCCAGTTTCCCTTTGGAAACCTTAAAGAGTATCTAAAATGGAACCAAATAATGTTATATGCATCTGCGAATATGTAACAATAGATCCTACTACTATCTATGTAGAATTATATCACATCAGTAAAATTAAAAAATAACAGAAGAAAAGAGAATTAGATATTAAAAATGGGAGGTTTCATCTGATGTTTTAAGTTTCTATCTTTTCTCATAAAATCTAGAGATTTGGTAAAACAGGGCTTTGAGGGGCTGTTATCTCTGTATTTAATTTTTTTTATGGTACTGGGGATTCAACCCAGAATTCTATTTCTGAGATATAACTCCAGACTTTTCTATTTTTTTTTTTTTGAAACAGAATCTCTCTGGACTTAAACCTGTAATCCTCTTGGTTCAATCTCCCAAATACTGGGATTAAAGGCATGCACCAATGTGCTTGGCTTTGCTACCTTTTAAGATGGGGCTTTATTCTCCATTTTGCCATACTTACTATTCCCTACTTTTCACATCATGGAATTCAAGGATATTTTGTTGTTATCATCATCTCACTTTTTATGGTAGGGGAATGTTTCTTTGTTTCAATCAAGAGAGAAAAATGAGGATTAACAAGGTTACATGTTTTAAGAAAACCCATCTTTTTGTACAAGTGTTTATAGATAAATATGTGTCAGTGTCAATCATCAATTCCAGATGCCATTAGGTAGAGAATCAGCTCAGTCTCTCAGGATCATGGCTTGCTTGTGTCCTCTGGAAGAGACTTGGGTTTGCTAGAAGTACTCTATATATAAAGAATTAAGAGAAATGTATGAAAAGGTACAAGAAGACAGACTTTGTGTAGGCTGAGAGTTCATTATGACTCTCAAGAAGGAGACTTAAATTCAAATTCCTACTAAAGCCACTTAATAGTTGTGTAACTATTCAAGCCTTAGATTTTCCTTATTTATAAAATAGAGATGTGAGCATCCATCATGCAGCTATTAATAAGTATTACAAATAACAAATGTAAAATGTCTCATATATCTTAGTATTCAATATATCATAGTTGTTTGAGTTTCTTGCTTAATAATTTAATAAGAAAGAGCTTCCTTTTCTGGCTAAATATAGCTTACTTTAGGGTTCTATCCTTGAATCACTTTTTACTATCCTTTTATATTTTTCTCTTGGCAATTTTTCATGCCATAGTTTCAACTCTCCCTATGAATAGATGACTTTCAGATTTATATTTCTGGATCTGACCTATTTCCAGAAATATAGACCACATTTGAACTACTCTTAGAACATTTTCTCTTGATGGCCTGGCAACCTTTTCAATGTAGCACATCTGTAATTGAAACCTTTACTCTTTTCCAAGCACACTGCTATACAATGGTTCCCCATTATCTATGGGGATATGTTCCCCAAAGCTCCAATGGATAGCTGATACCATGGCTAGTACTGACTCCTACAACACTATATTTTTCCTATACATCCATACCTATGACAAAGTTTTACTTGTAAAATAGAGAAAGTTATGAACAATAATGATGAAAAGCATGTATAATATACTATAATAGCATTTATGTGAGTGTGGTCTCTCAAAATATTGTACTGTATTCAGTCTTGTGATGATGTGAGATAATGCAATGCATATATGAGGGGATGAAATGACATTGCAATGCAAGCACTGAGACAGCCAAGTGGGTAACAGGTAGGTAATGTAGACCATGTGGATGGACATGATGGACAAAAAGATGACTGAATTATATGGCATGAGCTCTCATCATGCTTTTTAAAATGGCATACATTTTAAAACTTGTAAATTTTTTTATTTCTGGAATTTCAAAATTTTGGTTTTGGACCATGGCTGAATAGATTGGTTAGCCAATTTCATGGTTAATTGAAATTATGGATAGCAACACCATAGCTAAGAGAAGACTACAGTACTTTTTAATTTCTCTAAATCTACTGGAACCACTTTTCTTCTAGCCCATGAATATCATCAATTATCAAAGACCTTGGATTTATATCTTCCACAATATGGGTCCAATCTATCCACATTCATTTATTACTAATGCTTTCTTCTAATTAAAGTCTATATGACCTCTAAGCTTTTTTGCTGTTCATGATTCAGTCTAGTTCCACAATTTCATTTACTACATCACTTGAATGCTTTCTAATTCATTAACTTTAGCTCAGCCCTTTTTCTTGAGTAGGAGTCTATATCCCAACTGCCTTTTGGGCATCTCCACATAAAAGTCTTACTTCCATTTCAACCTCATCATGTGCAAAAAGTCATACTAATAATGTGATAACTCTATATACTCTTGTATGCTTTGGGTATTAAGGGCTTTACCTTGTAAACCATCTTGGTCACTATTGGTTATCCTTAAAATTCTCTCCTTCAGCATCTCCAAATAGTAAGATGTTTAAGTCCAACAATTCTATTTTATCAATATCATATACCCATTATCATCTCTCTTCCTTAATCACCACTTTCATTTATTCTCAGTATGTCCAATATATTTCTATCCAACATTAAATAAGCATTTTTTTGTGGTACTGGGGGTGGGACCCAGGGGCATTCTACCTCCGAACTACAACCCAGCCCTATTGTTTTTATTCTTTATTTTGAAACAGGGTCTCACTGAGTTGCAGAGGGCCTCACTAAGTAGCTGAGGCTGGCCGTGAACCGTGATCCTCCTGTCTCAGCCTCCCAAATGCTGGGATTACAAGTGTGTGTCACCATGCCCAGCTAGCATTTTTACATTAATTTATGTTCTAATTTACTCATTGACTGGTACTACTGATTTAATTTATATTTACCAGTGTTATTATAAATGATAGTTCATGGATTCATAGATTATATAAATATAATACATAGATTCATAGATTTAAGGTGCATTTAACAACTATGAAACTAGAGTGTATCTTATGATATACAGCCCTTAATTGGAAATCCTTTTCTTAGTTTTTCTTGAAATCATGCATACTTACAAGTGGGATAAAACATACGGATACTTTTCTGAATACCTTCCCATCCTTCATGTATAATCTCTAGACCTACCTAATTCCTAAACTTTACTTTTTCCATTATTTGGACAAAATCCACCAGCCTTTTTTCTACTTTACTGTTACCTCTTTTTACCTTCCTTTCTGCCTCTATTATTTATGGGCTTAAAATCCAAAATCTTTAGCAGAGCATAAAAAGTCTTTTCTAACCTGGTCCTAATGTAATTTTCCTTTCTTTCTTTATTTCTCCCATATACCTTTATATACTTTTTATTTTGGTTGTGGTATTCATGATTTTTTAACATGGAGTTGCTGTACCACTGAGTTATATCCCCAACCCTTTTTTAGTTTTGAAATAGGGTCTTCATAAGTTTCTCAGGCTGGCCTTTAACATCCCTTCCTCCTGCCTACTCCTCCTGAATAGCTGGGATTACACACATGCACCCAGCTCTCCCACATGCATTTAGTGGCAGTTTTACAAATGTTATCAAGGTTCCATGAACAAACTCATTCCTCAGTATGTGTTACATGTTTGTCTTGAAATACTTTGACTATATTCAACCTGTCTTTTAGGACTTGGATTGAATATCATCTTTCAGAATTTTTTCTGGTTCTTCCTGGGAGAGTAACTCTTTCTTTTATGTGTTTTATAGCATGGTGGGTGAAAATATAGACTTGTTGGAGTCAGACTCTTTGAGTCCAAGGTCTGTTACTTTAGTAAATCATATAACCTCTTTATGCCTTATCCTCTCCATCAATAAAGTATGGATAATAATAGCAACTATATAAAAGATTGTTGAGATAAATAATATGTTTAAGTCATGTAAAAAAGTTCCAAAATAAAGAATTGCAAAGTTATCGCCCTTATTTTAATGTCTTATACTTGTTTATCTCTCCAATTAAGAAAGCAAGTTTCTCCCTGAAAGGGATATAAACTGTTTTTCCTTTGCATCTTCAAACCTCAGTGTAACTCCTGACACATACCCAACATGCCATGAATACTACTGGGTGAACACTGTCACTAAACCAACATTGAAAAGAAGCACCTGTTTATCATGTATAGTCAAAGGAGCAAACTGTTTTTGTTAGGTTCTGCATATAGAAAGAGTTAATTCTGTTTAGGTTTCATTTAAAGTGGGGGATTTCTTGTCACCTTCCATTACAAAGAGGGTATTTAAAAATAGCAACAGGATTGAGGTTGATTCTGAGTAGCTATTTTGATTCTTTTACCTCATGTCAGTCTGTCTGCAGGAGTTTTTAATTGCCCAAGGAGCATTACCTGCAGTCCTAATTTCAGCCAGCCACATCAATGCCCAGGGTGAACGACAGTCATGGCTATAGAATACTGTGCTTTAAAAGGTTACTATTAAAATGTTCCCTTGAAATAAACTGCAAGCAGCTCACTTTGTCTCATGGAACAAGATTGATGACTTTAGATGGGAAGAGGGATGGGTGTCCCAACCTCATGGTCAGGTTGGAGATCCTACCCTCATCTTCATCTTCCTTTTCTTTTAAAAAAATTTTTTTTATTGGTGGATTGCAGTCATACATCTTAATAGAGTACCAGACGATAGAGGCATACATGCACACATCACCCAGTTAGCCCTTCCCCAATTCCCACTCCATTCCCTCCCCCTCCTTCCTTCTCTTGTTTGGCTTAATGATTAACTTTGATATGTTTGTTAATGTACATCATGTACATTTCTGTACCTCACTCTGATACCATCAATATTCCCTCCTGCTCCTTTCTCTTCTTCTCCATCAATCTGCCTCTCTTTCCCCCACCTACAGCAATCCTGGAGGTGAAACTTTGGCCACCACCTTCCTGTATTAGTGAGCTGCAAATGTTTGCTTGTGGCAATTGGCAGCAATGCTTGCCAGAGGGGACACTTTATAGAGTGAAGTCACTGAGTACACATAATCAAAACTTGAAGTTGGGCTAAATTTTGACTATTTTTGATTAAATGATTAAGTTACATAAACTGGACAGCTGGCAGGTTTTATGCAGTTCAGTGTTAATGCCTCTGAGGGTAAGCCACCTGAAGGCATTATACATGCACAGAAATCATTAACAGGCACAAGCAACCTGGAGATAAGTCAGCACCCAGTGAGCTTCCCTGATGAAAATGAGGCCACCGGGCTTGGTGCATCGGTCATGGGCTTCAAAGCCAGACCTACCTCCGTAGGTAGATTTTACCATCCTGCTCTTTTGTTCTGTGAATCTTGGTTTTGTCATTTATAAAAGGTGTAATTAGGGCCCAGTATGGTTACACAGGCTTGTAATCCCAGTATTTCTAGGCTGAGACAGGAGGATCATGGTTTGCAGCCAGCCTCAACTACTTAGTGAGGTCCTTGAAACTCAGTGAGACCCTGTTTTAAAATAAAGAATATAATATAGGGCTGAGACTGTTGCTCAGAGGTAGAATGTCCCTGGATTCCATTACCAGTATCCTCCCCCCAAAAGGTGTGATTACATTACTCTTCTTGCTTGAGATCATGTATGTAACACACTTGACACACAGTACTTGATGTAGGTGTTTAAGATAAAATGCTAGACCCAAATGGATTTAATTTTTTTTATTTATTGGGTGCACTGTAGTCATACGTCATTATGAGGTACAGGATGGTAAAGGCACATATGCACACATTACACATTTAGCCCTACCAAATGTATTTTAATATGTGGTTCCTTTATAAAGATTGGTTAGAGACTGAGTATATAATTTAATATAACAGCAGCTACCTAGGCAACCAAACCATTCACTGAAGTTATGTAACTGTTAACAAATTCCTATCTAATATTAGCTATTTTAATCGTACTCAAGCCCTACACTGCAAAGATGGAGTACTCGAAAGGGACCTGGAGCCAGCAGAAGAATTCATTTTGGCTCTTTTCCTTCTGAAATAGAGTCACCATTAAAAGTTTGCCAGAACAACAATTTTTCCCCCACTTCAAAGCACATTTTTAAAGTTAAAATAGATATTTCTAGTTGTGCAAAAGAGTGCATTAACAGAGTCATTACTCTAATAGGCTGCCATTCCTGATAAATAAAGTACATTTAAAAATTATTTTGTGTCATTTAGAGGCATCAACTTGTGAATCTAGGACACTACTAAATTATTCACAAATTTTAAACAAAGTATGATGAACAGAAAGTTTCACTCTATTTGAAAAGGATGTAATGCCAACAAAAAAAATGCAAGCATGCTTGAGTTACTGATGCATCAAAGGCAATAATAACAGCTTTTCATATTTAACAATGGGGTTCTAGGGAGTCCCTACCTTTTCTGAATTTTTAATTAATAAAGATAAATAGCATCATTTCCAGTGTTCAGAGACAAATGCAATCTAATCCCTCTTGGCAACCCATTCAAATGTTTTATTATATCCTGGGTCAAATGATTTTTGGTGTGTCACTTTCCAATCTCTGGCTTTACTCTCATCTCTTACATATGTTTGGTCCTTCATGGAAAAGGACATAACTCTAAAGCGTGGCTTTCACCAAGAGATAACATAATTTCAAGTAGAGTAATCTCATTTCTCCATGAACTTGATGCTGGTATACTGTTTCTAAACTTGGCTCCTAAATGTAGTCAAATATTTATCTTTACTTTTTCTTGCTCATGGGTTCCTGAGTTTAAGAGCTCAGAGTTGTGGATTGGCAGTGCCATGGCCATATGGCTGTTTTATGTGAGAGAGCAATTTTCCTGGCTCTTTTGTATACCCCTTGATAGATGTATCCCACGATAAATCCATCTAAGTGGTAAATTCTACATTTGGTGGCACAGGAGCAGAACTTCTGTCTCCATGCCATGCTTGTCATGTTGATTCCAAGGGCTAAGACCATATGCTTTTCCTTCTGAATCATCTTCACACATTCCCAGGTGAAGCGATGATGCCAATATGCTTCCAACGTCCCTTCCTCAAGGTGTTTCAAGTTTGCCCCTCATTGGCACTATGTGGTCCCCACTGTGACACAAGCCTCAATGATGATATTTTTTTTTGAAGATTTAAAGAAGTTTATTAAAAGATAGAAATACAGAGAATAGGAACAGCTCCATCCCAGACTGGCACAGAGGGGTGACTCGAATGAGTACACCCAATGATGATATTTTCTAATTGCCTCACTCCACAGGGGTTTTCCTGTTCACCATCAAAGTACAGTATGCTATGTAAGCATGTTCTGTTTTTATTATTTTTCCCGCATCTCTACCTGAGAGTGGTATAAAGCAAAGAGGAGTCAGACTGATTCAAAACCTAGCCCCCAAGCCAGGCATGGTGGCACATGCTTGTAATCGCAGTACTTATGAGGCTAACACAGGATGATCTCATAGGTTTGAAGCCAGCCTCGGCTACTTAGTGAGGCTCTTGGCAATTTGGCGAAAACCTGTTTCCAAATAAAATATAAAATAGGTCTAGGAGTGTAGCCTGAGGTAGAAGGACCCTGGGTTTCATCCTCAGTAACCCTCCCTACACACACAAACACAAAACCTAGCCCCCAATCTTGCATGTTGTATGACCTTGTTTAGGTATATAATTTCTCTGTCCCTCTGTTAGAGAGGGAGAAAACAAAAACAAATGCGTATATGCCATAGAGTTGTTTTGAGGATTAAATAAATTCCTACTTCAGTTCTCAGAACAGTGTGATTAAGTACTCAGTATTTCAAGGTAACATTTAACTAATAAGACTGATTTTGTGGTAATTTTTGAAATCCTCAGAGGCCTTTAAAGGCTCCTTAAGACATCTCAGAACCTTTTAATAATTTTGACACTGTAGACAGTTAACCAGGAATCAGATTAGTACCAAAAAAGTTGGTTAGTACCAACGCAAGTTAGAGTAATTTCAGTCTATCATCTCACTACTGATGGGTAGAAGGTTGTTGAAGACGATACTATACAGCAAGGACATTGCAGGACCTGAAGTTGATAAAATCAGGGGTGCAATTCTCAGATTTGCCAATTAAAATCTGCTCTGTTCTTTAACTTTTCCAAACGTCAGTTTTTCTAACTCTCAAACAGAGCCAGTATTATTTCCAACAGTGATTTACAGGTGGCACAACTTTTATATCCAACCTATGAACATTCATTCAACCTGATTTTTCTTTCGAACCTCAACAGCCTAATTGCATACATGGACGGACAGACAGGGAAAGAAAAAAAAAAAAAAACAGCACCATCACAGTGACTAACTTTAAGTAAAGACTTTTAACTTTCAAGTTTACTAAGAAATTGTGATGACAACTGAATAATTTTTCATGCCAGGGAGATTAAGATGTGTAAAGTTCATCTGAGGAAGTAAAAGAATTAGAAAGTAACAGCACTACAGTAAAAATATTTCCACTGCTATGGAGTTTGATTCAATCTTCTATGGCAGGATAATTTGCACATAAAATGAATGTCCTCTTCTTTGCTTATATTTACTTTTTCTAGTCATAATTAATGTGTCCCTATTGTTACTCGATTGAGTTTTTAATCATAGTCATCCTATATCATAGATTGCATTAAAGTAGCCTATAAACCATTAAGATTGTAGCTCCATTTTTCTTTTAGACAAACAGAACAGATTGTGTTAGTGAAACAGAACAGATTTTTCTAGCATGTTTAATGAATCTTCCCTTCATCCATACTTTTGATGAAAGTTATCTAGTGGCGTAGGCTCATTGTAAAATTCAAAATCAGGTGAGTTTGGGCTGATTGATATCCTATTGGCTCCAGGGAACATTACCACCATATAGTTTAGAGTTTTCATTATACAAATGGCAAAAACTGATAAATCTGTGGTATTAAGTAATTTTGTTAATACCTAGACCTGGGCTGAAAATATACTAATTTCTAAGCCTTTAGTCTTCCAACTGTGTCCTTACTCTCAGCAGATAATTTTGCTCATGTAATAGATTCCTCTCTACAATTCCTCATATAACAGGTAAATATTATATGATGGATTTTAGGTATGGAATTATCTACTCATATAATTTCATATGATAGTTTCTCTTTCATATAATTTTTTCAAAAAATAGAGGTAAACAGAAAATAAACGCCTTGATATTTTGCAATTTTAATCCCATTTCTAACTTCTCTACAAAGCACAAGGTAATTCTGATTCCATAAAGATTCTAATTTCCTTTCCTTTCTTGCCAATAGAGGAGATGCGCCTGTCTCTATTTTACACCTTACGGCTGCCAGCTTCCTAGATCTTAACACCCACACGGAGTCCTGAATATTTATATCTTCTTTTGGACAGATCTAGAATAGGTTTACAACATTACCTAGAATCCCCTTCTTGACTTACTAAAGTCTTCCTTCCATATCTTCCCCTAGGTCAGGACATTCTTTTCTCATAGGTATTTACAATCTTCTGTTCAAATTTTCCATAATTTATTTTACTTTCTCTTTCTCTGTCTCTCTCTCTGTCTCTCTCTCCTCTCTCTCTTTCTCCTTCTCTCTCTCTCTCTTTCTTTATACTAGTATCTGACACAGTTGACTTCTCTCCTTTCAGAAAATTTCTCCTGTGGTACCATTTTTCAGGTTTCTTCTAGGTATGTGCATCTTAGTCTTCTATAAAACGTCTCTTCTTGCTTGCTCTGAGATACTTCCTCAGTGTGTGTGTGTCCTGGAGTATTCTATCTCTGAGCTATACCCTCAGCCCCATTTTATTTTGTATTTTGACATGAAGTCTAAGTTGCTTGAGGCTGGCCTTACATCTGCTATCCTGCTCTCAGCCTCCCAAGTACTGAGATTATGGGTGTGCACCACCACACACAGCTTGGGCTCTTCCTTTTTTATATGTCTTGATATTTCGCTTTCTTCACAAGTCCCAATGTCCTCTCTTCTGAGCTTCATATTGTTTTTTCCCCTTTAGCATTGCTCACCTTTATACCCTTTTGCTACAAATAATAATATTATATTTCCCTGGTTTTCCCTCTGACAACCAGGAAGCTGGGAATCATCTGAGATTTCTATTTTCCTTCAACACACACATCCACTCAGGAAGATTCTAGATGCCAGCAGTGTCTCTTGGTAAACCATGAGCTCATCCTCTTAGGTTCAGCTCATTATCTCTCAAGTACATGTCTGCTGACACTTGGTCACCTCCCAGTTAGTCTTGTTGCTGTCAAACCAGCCTTCTGTTGCTATTAGGGTGTTCATAAACTGTCTACCAAGCCTGTAATTTTCCATATTAGAGATCATTAGTGGCTCTCTTTAAATTCTAAACTTAATAAGTTGGCATAGGACGTCTTTCAATGAAGTGATTCTAACCAACTCTCTAGGTTAGATAGCACCACTATGAATCTAAAATCACAAACCCAAATGATTCCCAAGTACTATATTTTGTCATTTTCTTAAATCATTCTAAAATGGATTCCAAGCTCTCCTTTATGTCTAGTGGGAATGTCAATCTGGGTAAATACAAGATTTTGGTGATCTCAAGGTTGTTCCAAGGTTGAAGAGATTTACAGAATGCCAAAGAATAATGGAAGTAATGAGAGTTTCTCTGGTCATAATTCATCTGCTCAGTGGTACCAGTTTCCCACCCAGCATGGTCTTTTCAAGGGGCCTCTCACTCCGTGGCTCCTTTTCTTTGTCTGTGCTTGTGGCTCAGGACACAGAAGCCAGCAGCAGCCTCCTTACCATTTTAATGACAGAGCCATTACCATCTTCTTAAGGTTCTGGTAAACTAGTTCTTTTTATCTCAAGGACTATTTCTTCTTATTCTTTCATTGTCCTCAAAAGCGCACTCCCTTATATTCTTGTTCCTGGACACTTAGTTTATGTCTTTAATGTATTTAAACTCATCAAAACAGGTGCACTCTTATTTTTTTCTTTCTTCCTTGGAAGAAAAATCCTCTAAGTAAAGAATGGATTACTTGCTTGAAATGGGGGAGCGTGCTACACCATAAGGCAAAATAGCATCTCATTTCACATTCTGTATCACTATTGCTTCCCAATTTCTATTAGTATCTCTAACCAGCCAATATTATTTGCAGTTGATTTTACTTACTTTGTGTTCTTTGTCAGCTCTGTAACTTTGCATGTGCCAAATCTTGACTTTTATGCTCTCCCTCACCCTGTTCATCTAGACTGTCCTTTATGACTGAGTTTAGTTCTCAATTAAAAGTGATCTGATATTATGTATTCCTTATATTAACTATGGATGTGAATCTCAAAAATGTATTCTTTCTGTGTAAATGAAACTTTGTACCCTCTGGCCAACATCTCCCCAACCTCCCTGTTCCCTAATAGTCTTTGATAACTATTTTTCTAGTCTACTTTTGTAAATTTGACTTTTTTTAGATTCTACATGTAAATGAGACCATACAGTATTTATTTTTTCTGTACCAGGCTTATTTTGCATAGGATAAATGTCTTCTAGACTCAACCTAGTTTTCATAAATGACAAAATTTTCTCCTTTTTAAAGGTTAAATAATATATCATATATATATATATATATCACATGTTTTTCAAATCAAAACATTTTTGAAAAAAATTTTATTCATCCATTCATCTATTGGTAACTACTACTAGTAGTTAATCTATTGATAAATGATAATATATTATACATTTCAAATTGTTAAAAGAAGCTTTTAAATACTCTAACCCAAAATACAATGTACAGGTTAAAAAGATTGATTTTATCATCTCACAAAGTAAAATAAATCAAAACGTCCCAACATACCCCATAAAAAATACAGTCATTATCTATTAGTTAAAATAAAAATTTAAATCTGGTCTGATCTGGATTAAATATAACCTCCACTTCTTCCCTCCCTTCCCTCCTTCCTTTTACTTATTTATTTAACAAGTATGTATAAAGTTGCTACCATGTGTGAGGAATAAAACTAGGAACTGAAAATACTATGGTAAGTGTGGGAGAAGCTATGAGTCTTCATAGATTTTATGGTCCATCGTGAAGATGATTTGAAAAACACAGTTGCCAAACAGGGTGTATACTGCTGGAGGATACACGTTCCTTCGGCAGTCCCTGAAACTGTGATGTTTAAATAACTCCCTTACAACACTCACTATACTAGTTTTAAATTTACCACTTGTCAACCTTCCCCATTAAACTATGAACTTTACACAGGCGAGGCCAAGGATTTTCATCTATTTTTAGATTAAAAAATGTTGTAATACGAGAAAGGCTACTCAGAAAATAATTTTATACTACTTAATGTTATTAGAGGTAATGTAGAAAAAATTACCATTACAACTTTAAAATACCATACAAGCAGTTCATTTTACTTAAGTAAATTATATACAAGTTAACAAATCTTATAAGGGAACTACATTATCCATACTTGAATTAAAAATCCTCAAGAGGGAGAAATATATTTCAGTTATTTAATTTGAAATTTCACACTGCTATATTTCAAGCAATATTTTTCAAACAGCAATAAAACTAATATTCCTCTTCAAAGGTATAAACAAAGTTTTCTTTCATAAGAACGTTTTTTGAGGTTAGGAGGGGTCTATGATTCAAAAGGTCAAATAGAAAATGTTAATGAAAACAGAATGTAGTCAAGTCAAATAAAGTAAGAAAATAAATCTAGATTTTCCTGCAGGCATTGCAAATCAGATTTAAACAATCCTCTCGTAAGAATAAAGCTGCTGTTTACTGAGATGTAAAGTAACAGTCTTATACTCTTTTGCCAATAACTCTCCTCTTTAGCATCAGGATATATAATTCTTTCACAGATAAAAAACTAAAATAATTTTTATATACAAGAACTAATTTAAATGATTGGGAACCTAATTAAAAAACCGGGATTGAACAAAATAGGTCAGAAGATCTTGTGAAATTACTAATTACCAGTACTTAATAAAGAAAGCCAATGGGTAATTTTATATATTAATGTTTTAGAATCAAATTACAGACATTTTAATAGTGATTAAACAAGTCTATGATCATTATTGTTTTAAAGCTGTAGGAATTAATTTAAGTTTTCACAAATGCAGATCTAACACTGCATGTCTTTGGAAACCATCATGCATCATTTTTTATAGCCAAAGATCTGTTTCTACCGCATCATGCCCCCTTGTCTTCCACGGTATGCATTAGTATTCATAGAATGGTGTTTGGACCTATGGTACTGTCAGTTACATACAACCAAGAGCATAAAAATACTATCTTATGTTTATGAAGTTGTTCTCTATTAGTTACCATGAAGCATGTGCCTAATAACTGATCTTTAGTTGGACAGGTCCAGGATGAATCAGAAAAGGCTGTCTCTTAAAATTAAGAGTATTAATTTCAAAATCAGATAGCAATGTAATGGTGGAATTAACTTTGTACAATTTTATGAAAAAAAAAGAGATTATTACTGAGAAATGCTTTCATTGTCTGTCCCAAATTGATTATTTCTACCTCACGGTCCCCAGGCTTTTATAAAGGTTTTTACAGGAGCTTGGAAGAAGTGTGCTGCCCACTCATGGTGATGCTTCAAAAACAGGTTCCTCAGAATGGATCAAAGGCTGTAATTTCCATGCCATTTCTGTCCAATTTTCTTTTCTCCTAATGTTTTCATTTTTTGAAATGGCCATGATTGCAATCCAATTTTGCCCACACAGCACTGCAAGCCTAAATGAACCATTTATCACAAACTTTTTGTCTTTTTGATGCTTGAGATTTTATTTGCTTAGAAATCTTGTTTTTTTCATTAATGTTTACCATTCACGCTGCATTACAATTACCTTCAGTAATTACTACCTGTTGTGGCTTATATTATTCTATTCTCCAGATGTGGCATCAAAAGTTGCTATTTCAAACCAATTATACGTTAGTGTAAGAACGCATTGCTACTTCACCAAATAAATATCCCCTTATACATTCTTGAAAAAAATCAAGTCTGATCCTCATCCTGGCTTCCTAACACAAATACTTTAAAATTCATATTTCTTCCTGTGTATCATTTCAAAGACTTTCATGAACTCAGTAGGTATATCTGTTTCTTTGTGTCAATTAACATATTTTGAATTTTTGTGATGGGACTGCTGAGGTTGTTAGCTACTAGTGTATAAACTTGAGTCACATATTTTAAGAAACAGTTATTGATTGACCAACTTTGAAATATGAGCTATGTTAATGTGGCTTAACAACACACAGCATGCTTAAAATTGCCCAAACCAATGTAATAAACATTGTAATGAATATAAACTTTCTTCTTTACTTTTAAAATTAATAAGGATTTTGAAAATTAGTGTAGATCTAAGCTGGGTGTGGTGGTGCACGCTTGTAATCCCCTCGCTTGGGAGGCCCCTGCGTTCCATTCCCAGTACCACCAAAAAAAAAAAAAAAATAGTGTAGATCTAGGAAAAATGCTATAATCTTTAAAGTGTAAGACCTTAGATTCTTTCCTTGTTTTATTTTTATGGAAATTTATAATTTGTAGAACATAAAAATTACGTTTGCTAAAGAAAAGTTTTGTTTTCAGATATTTTGGGAATAAGCCAGATAATAGCTAGAATTAGTTAATAATAATTAAGTATTAGTTAAGAGGTAAAAGAGTGGTAGAAATATAAAGAGGTAGCTTACCTAGTAATTTTTGTTGATTATTACAAAGATACAGCTTATCAACAACATTTGCACTGTGGCAATTTACTTATTTATTTTTCAAAGTAGATATGTACTACTTAGGCCTTTTATCTCTGCCTTCTAGATAAATATCACCCCCCAAAACTAATCAAGTCAGATCTAAAGACCTTTAGAAAATATTCTCTACTTGCTTTCAACAGCTCCACAAAGCCAAGCCATTACTTTCTACAATTGCTGAAGTATAGACATTGTTTTCATTACTGGTATCTCTTGTTGGTTTCTGAGGAGAGTTTCCAGAATATACTAGCCTCAGTCTTCTAGCCTCAGTCTCTTTAAATCAAGAGTTTGGGTTATGACCCATATACAGTGGTGGTGGTGGCATTATGAGCTTTCAAGACAGAACTCAGTTTGAATTCAAATGCTTTCATAATCATCTGTGCGATCTTCAAAAAGCATATGGAACTTCCATAAGCCTTGGGTTCCTCTTCCATAAAGTGATGACATTTACATGAGACAGTACAGAGAAAGACCTGACCTGGAGTGGACAATCTTTGTGAGCTCTAGTCCTTTTAATGGACTGTTTCTTAGAGAAAGGTTCATTTTCATTCTTTTTCTCATTCATATTGATTCCTCCTCCTCCTCCTCCTCCTCCTCCTCCTCCTCCTCCTCCTCCTCCTCCTCCGTCTCCTTCTCTTTCTTCTCTTTCTCTCTCCTCCCCTCCTATGTTTAGGGCTGAGTGGGTGGTTAGGGTAACAGGCTCTCTATTTTTTCACGATTGAAAAATCCCTGAGGTCTGAAATAGCTTTTGCTTTGTGTTGTTTTTTTGGTAAGTTCTTTTTCCTTTCCTGCATAGGACCTAAAATACCATGTGTAGATACAAAGGCAGTGTAGGTAGTATAATTATTTAAAACTTGAGCTCTAGGGCCTAACTACTTGAGTATTAATCATTGACTTGTGATGTTGGGGAAATTACTTAAATCCTTCCTGTGTCTTTCTGTTCATCTGCAAAACAAGGCTATTGACTATGTCAAATTACATTCTGTATGAATCTGTTGTTCTATCATATTGTTATACACAAATTTTAAAATCCTAGCCTCCATAACTCAAAATATTAAATTTTTTTCTGATAAAATGCCTTCAAAGTTATTTTATCTATAGCATAAAATATTTAGTCACACTAAACATAAGTCATGTAGTAATTAGCAAGAGCTAACATGCACAAGATGCCATCACCAATCTTAATTTTTTAATTTATTAAAATTTACTCACTATTGTAAAAACCTAACATCAGTCAGGATTCTGAGTTTTACTTTCTCTTAATGTCAAGCCCACATTTTTCCATCTCAAGATAGAAGATGGCTCACTCCAGCAGCTTCTATTTCTCCATGGTGTTCTCTATCAGGAGAATAGAGTTCCAGTGGTGAGAAGTGACTCAGCAGAAATCAAACAGATTCTGCCCAAGCATTTTCTTTGTCAAAGGCAGTATGGGAATCTTGTCAGCAATTCTTGATACAGAATGAACCAAGGATAAGTTTAACTTTATAGTCTTATGTCATTCATGGCCACTTAAGTAATATTGCAATATTTTACTAAAGGATGAAGATGACATAGACTAGTCATCACTTGCTTGAGCTAATGAATGTTTGATCAGAATAAAATCATATCCAATACTTTCTTCATGCATTTAATAAATTATACAAGTGCTGAAAATGCTAGCTATATGTTATTCATTTGATAGAGAAATATTAATGAGCAAAACAGAGGTCTATTTCATCTATGGAGCTTACAATTTAGTAGGACTCAGACAGTCAAAAATAAGTAATTGTATATTTACCTTCAAAGGAAAATAATAAAATCTTAGAGTATCAAAAGGGATGATAGCCATGCAAAATAACTTATGACAGTATTCATTAAATAGACTTATTTAAAAGTCTATGATACTCATCTGGGAGTTGACATGGGAAGTTTGCTAAGGAAATATCAAATTGACACTGAAGTTCAATGCTAGGACACATGCAAGAGTGGGAATCACAATTCTAAGAAGAAACAGTTAACAGGAGGAAAACACCAGAGTAACTGAGAAGAGAAATAAGTACTCATAAAAGAGTAAGTTCTGTAGCCTATCTTAAAAAAATATGTCCTTCAGATACAATTAGATATAGCTTCCAGGTACCTAATGGAAACTTAGGTAATTTTATTGCTTTTAATTTTGTGGTTAATTTTTAAACAGAAACCTAAAAGATGAGTTTATTTGAATCTCACTTGTTAATTGTTTCGCAGACAACTTTCAGTGTAAGTTTCTCTGTAAGTTTTTATTTTATTCTTGTATTTTATTTCCAAGCTTCAAAAAAGTTATTTTTAAGTTGCTATGTGAGAAGAGAATTCAGTTTATAAAACATTTATTGAACAACTACTATAGGAAAACAGCTTGCTATGTGATGCTAAGCATAAACTACACTTACAAGAAATGGTATCTCAGCCGGGCGTGGTGGCGCACGCTTGTGATCACCGCGCTTGGGAGGCTGAGACAGGAGGATCGCATGTGTTCGAAGCCAGCCTCAGCCACTGAGTGAGGCTTTCAGCAACTTAGTGTTTCCAAATAAAATATAAAAAAGGTCTGGGAGTATAGCCCGGAGGTAGAAAGCCTCTGGGTCCCACCCCCAGTACCACAAAAAAAAAAAAAAAAAAAAAAAGAAACGGTATCTCTTCCATCAGGCTTTGCAATTGTGTGGAACGAGTATATTTATATCCTCAGAGTCCTTTTTTTTTTGTACACAGCTATGAGCACATACAAATTCATAAATAAGTTTTAAATTATGGAGAATATATAAAATAAGGAGGTACCAACACAATAAAAGGGTTAAGATTAAATTGCCTTTTGAGGCAATCTCATGAAGACTAGGAATTAAAAACCCTACCATTAATAAATAGTAGGGACTAAAAAGTCAGAGCATAATATAAATAAAAACTGGAGATTTGATCAAAGGATAAAAGAACTAGAAAAAATTTAAGAAACAATGAGTCTGGCAGTTCAATATATATATATATATATATATATATATATATATATATATATATCAGAGGTTGAATTATAAAGCTTTGATATTCTTGGGTCATAATCAGAAATAAGAGAATTGAATGAATGAAAATATAAGATTTTCCCTGAATATCAAGATAGACATTTGAAAGACAAATTTATTGATTATATGATAGATGTTTTATAGGACACATTAGCAAATTTATTACATGGGGCAATAGAAATGAAGACAGGATAAAATCCCAGGGATATAGAATGGGCAAGCAAATTTGAAGTATTGTT
This sequence comes from Muscardinus avellanarius, assembly GCF_963383645.1. Lineage (NCBI taxonomy): Eukaryota > Metazoa > Chordata > Mammalia > Rodentia > Gliridae > Muscardinus > Muscardinus avellanarius. The sequence continues at coordinate 42,525,007 of NC_137797.1, forward strand.
AGTTTTTTTCTTCCTCCATTTTTAGCTTTTATGTCTTTGTACTACTTAAATTATTGTGAATTTAAATTTCTTGTTTCCTTTTACAGCACTATTCTTTTATGCACACACGTGTGTATGTGTGTGTGTACATAATCATCTCATGGGAATATCCATTTTATCAAGTTTTGAAAACACCAGCCTGAATCTTAAATGAGTTTTAGATTTCAAAATAAAAGTTTTATGAATGAAAGTCACAAAGGGAGGTAAACTTAGAAACGAACCCAAGTACAGAAGACCACAATTATGAATACTAGTCCAAACACTTCCTTAATTCTGTGGATGGTGTAATGGTGGCAGCTATCCTGTATTTGAGAATTACCACACTCCAGATACTGTTCCCTGTGCCTTACAGTCACTGCCTCACTAACCCTCATCAATACTCCAATACTATAGGGTAAGGTTAGGTTCTTCATTTTCTATACATGAAAATGGAAACTTAGAGAACCATTGTCACTAAAGTTCACCTTCTCTTTACGATGCCTCTAGGGACAGCAAATAGTTCAGAGCAAGGTCAGACTCTGATGCTCCTGATTATTGAGGGGACCAAACCCTGAATGTGATGGAAAACTCTGACATGATACAAAATTTAGAAAGTGCCTTTAGGTTACAGCTCAATGGGATGAAACAGTATTTTGATTTTTCTCTTACTGATGGATACAGGCTATTTGTTTCCTGAAAAGGTAAAACGTAATTATTGCTAGTTTAAAATGAGAAAGCTTATTGATAGCACATCTTCTGGCTGACTCCAGAAGAAAAAGTTTCTCTTATAGCAAAATGAGTCAGCTGTGAAGTTGGTAGAGCAGTCTGGCCTTCCTAGAGCCCAGTCACTGACACCTCTGAGCAAAACGTCTCATTTGTAGGCCTGCTGCCTGCTGCTGGCAGGCCCAGTCCTCTAGAGTTGGGAATTATGCTACCTGGGATGTGGATGCCCGAGGTGTGGAAGCCATTGGAAAGGGTTCTCAAATAAAAGCAAATAGCTCATTCTCTTACTCTAGTGTGGACTGAGCAGGCTGCTGTGCTGTTATCCTGACTGATGGGAGAAAGAGGAATTGTCTCACTGAAGAATATCTCCTGGGATTGATGTCTTTGTTCCCTTTTATATATATATATATATATATATATATATATATATATATATATATTTCTGATGTATAATTCCTGTTAACAAAGCAGGCTTGTCCTGCCTGATTTGCGATTTAGAAGAAGTAAGTTTGGTGCCCGGTAAAATATTACATAGCTGCAGAATAGCACACTTTACTGATAGAAATTGAAAATTAATTTGATCTCTAGTAAAATAAATGAGCTAATTTTGGAGGAAACAATAAGCCAAAAAGGTGACGATGGATGTGCCATTAGCAGAAGCATATTGTGCTCAGCTGTGGGGTGTTCCATCTTCCTCTGCACCTCTCTAAACTCCCCACCTAGAGTATTTTGGGAAATCCAAAAACATCATGCAAATCTGCAATCACAGCACAAAACACGTCTCCCAATTTGTTTTCTGGATGTGTTCACACTTAAAGTCCTGAATTTAGAGAGATCTCTAACCTGAACTGACACATTCTCTGAACCCTGGGACTGTACCCAGGCTCTGTGTAGTGTTATTTTATAACTATTCCTTTAAGGAGTAAAATAGAGGAGCATTTCTCTAAGTGGCTTGAATTGAATTCTTTTCAGTGTGATCAGAGTAGATGATTTTTAGTATAAAAAGGGAAAAAAAAACACAGCAAAAGCATGTTTCAAGGAATTTGACGATGGCTACTTGCTCTGATTTTGTGTTTTCAAAATAATACTTAAGATAAAATGGCTAGGTTGTGGGAGAAGCACGATTTAAATTTGCAGCAGTGCCAATGTTTCCTTTGATTTTCTTATCTGATTGTGGCAGCCTCGTTGGAGCTGAGCACCCACCACTGCTATGACTCAATGTTCCCTTTAAAACTAATGACAGCTCAGTGTATGAAAGCTTTTTTTTTTCATATGCTGAAGAAAGACCAAACTTCAATTTAACAAAGTGCGTGAGGATATAAACTAATGAAAACTACCTGTGGGAAAATTTACATATGCTTCCCTGAAAGAAGGCTGAATAAGTTGTCCTACACACATGCAGACACTGCAAAAGACAACAGCTTACAATTTTAAAGGAATTTAATTAGATTACTTTTCTGGTTATGTGTTATGCCTGTGTAAGAGATGCTTACTAGTACCATGGTTCCTATGGTAACAATCGCTCCTAGCAACATGAAACGAGCTTACGATCTTAACAGGATCTGCTCTTAAAAAATCCATTTTTGGAGTATCATCAGAGGACACTGTGTATTAGTTTCTATGCCTAATCACCTTTTTTTAAATGCACATTTTCTCAAAATAAAAGCCCCACAAGGTTACATGAAGACAATCTAGGGTTTAGAGCTTTGTGATATTGTTTGCTTCTCACTTATCCAAGGACAACTCACACTTGACCTCCTGCCTTAAAATACGCTCGAGGCTGAGGAGTACATCCCTAACTATGCCTATTGCAGTTTTCTGTAAGCAAAAGTGGCAGTCCTTCAGGCTGTCTGTGGCTGGCACAAATCCCACAAATAAATTATTCTCTGATTCATAACGCTGGATCTTAGACTCATATACAAGTGTATTCAACAATAAGTGATGGAAGTCTGAAAAGAATTCTGGTTCTCAAGTGATTAAAAGCAGTGACAGCCATTTTATTCTGCTGTTCAAAAGACAAATGAAAGTCCATGTGAAACTGTGATATGCTTGGAGTTTCTTCCTTCTCCTCATTTTACTAATGTTTGCATTTGATAGATTAAAGTTTTCTCCACTGGTAAGCATTTTGCCAAATGAAAATATTTTAGTCCATCTATCTTAGTAAGGTACTATTTTCTGGCATATGAGATTAGTAAGAAGTCATATTGTTAAGTCACTTATGCTTTGGGCCACATGAAAGTTTTCTTTTCTTTTTTCCTAGTTACATTTTTAATTTATTTATCCCAGCCAGCCTGTATTTATCTCTTTAGTCTCATCCAGAAACTGAACATATTAAGCTTCTCCCAAAATGTGAAATTTGAAGTTCTAGTAAAAATAAGTCATAGCTTAACTTCTCAATAATTTCTCAACAGTAACTTTAGAGCATTACTAGAGAAGGTGAGATGCTTACCTGACACCACAGGGGCCCCCATTGTGGAATTCTGCACAGGTGTACGGTAACATGAGGAAACCCTGAGGCCCCAGGTGCAAGGCTGGCCAGCGCTGTCTGCACCTTAATCACTCAACAGTGATCCTGACATTTCCCGAGGAGCTTTCCTGCGATGCCAAAGCAGGCATAGCCCCACCAGAGTGCTGCAGATTGCCCAGAACCCATTTCTTCGCTGGCTCTCAGAAATTCTGTTCACGCCTCACACAAGACAGCTACTCAAGCACATTCAAGGGCATTCCCTAAGAAACAATATGCTAATTCTGCATCTCAAACTGCTGCTAGCTAAACTGGGTCCTGATATACTTTGGAGCATCCTTAAGAAAGAAACCAAGTCAATGACATACACTGCTTAGCCTAATGAATTATGCATCCTAATGCAATTTGTGCTTATGGCCCATGATGCTTCTTAGAAAATATGGGCTCAATAAACTACAAAAATAATTATGAGAACATTAGAAGCAATGGATATCATACCCTGGCCCTAACTTAATTATGCCAAGTAGAATATTTCTGAATAGCAGTTTGTATTTGTTTTAAAAATAGTTCATAGCTGGTCTCCCATATCTAAGTAATTTTTACTAAATTAGTTATCTTCATAGTTTGCCCCAATTACTCAATAATCTCTGTTTCTCTTATTGATCATGCTAGAAGAATATTAGTTAGTCTTACTTGTTTTGAACTATGTAATACAAAATTAATTAGAATGTATCTCATGTTTTTCAATGTGTTAAGAACTATAATAGAGAAAAACAAAATAAACAGCTTTTTCTTTAAATGATTTATTTTAGCATGTCCAATAGTGCATGCAACATTATATGTGCTTAAAACAAATTTAAGAAATAAAAGAAGATATAAATATGCATCTTTCCAAAAAACTTTGTTTTTGAAGAAATAAGGAACCTACAATGTCATAAGATATTAAATATAAAATGTATATTTTGTAATAAAATAAAATAAAGCAGAAAAATAAATATACTAATGTATCTTTTGAATCTGATTAAAGCTGGAGTGGAGGGGACTATGAAGATGAATAAACATCATATGGAAGGGAAAAATAAATATTTGTTGCTGAATGTAAAACAATATAGAACTTTGATGTCTGCAGGGAAACAGATGGTGTACAGGCGTATTCCTACAGATAAAAATAGTTTTTGTTTTAATAAAACTCAAGATAGAAACCAAAGGAAAAGAAGCTATTGGGCTGTATTTTTCATGAGGAACACTTTAGAAGTTTACTCCCTTGACACTACAGGGCCTTAACTGCCAGCTCTTTCTGCTGCAGGCTGGCCGAGCTCAGGTGGGGTAATGACCAGAATATAATGATACCAAGAGGTGATATGATTGTTTGTTTTTTTGAGGGAGGTAAAGCGAATTGTCACAGTGGTACTGGTGACATGTTAACAGAGAAGCTTCTCTCCCTCAGAACACCAGAACTTCAAATAGTGAAGGAGTCAACACAGCCTGGATACAATGGAACATGAAAGCAATGGTACCCAAACTTGAGCACCTGAAAAGGTCAATGAGCAGCTTAGAAAAACAATTCCTGGGCCTCATCCTAGAGATAATAATCCAGTACTAAGTCTAGGCAGATTCTCAAAATTCTGCATCTGGTCAGCATTCCAGATATATTCCAGACTGTATGAGATCCGTAGACACCTGCATGGTAATGAAGCATACAGTCTTTTATAAATGAGGGAGATCTGAGTTCAAACTCATTTGCTTTAAGAGCAGTGTTTAACATGGGACAGGGCAAAGACTATATTTCAGGAGTGAATCTGCTTTTATCTTCAGATAAAACCACACACTGAAAGCATGCAGGTAAGCATATACTAAATCGATATCAAGGAGCGTTCTTTTAGAAAACAGTTCTTACAGACACCAGAATTATGAAGGCAGATATGCCATAAAGGGAAGCCTGACTATGTTTTCTGTACCAGGAGAAAATGAAGACTTCCTGGGGCAGGTTTTGTAGAATTTGAAGTTTATACACTTTCTCTTAAATAGAAGGCCACTGCTTATTAGCCCAAGTTGCACTAGAATGGCATCATATGCCCCGTGTTTTGAAAGGCTGTGGCATAGCAAGAACTTGGCTCTGTTTTCTACACTAGCAGGGCCTTCCCACGATGAAGTGTCTCTGGCAGCTGTGTGCCCCTCAGGGAACCCAGGGCCAGAACAAAGCCATATGCTGCCTATCTGCTCCTGCTGTGGGAGCTGCTATGCTTCCATTAACTTCAGCACACTTGTTAAATAAATCAGGAATTTTTTTGTAGGCTTGCATGTACTTTCCCTGTCAATTCATGGCCAACCTGAAATGCTTCGTAGTTTACCCCACTGCAGATATTATTTTGCATACAATTTGGTAGTGGAAGGATGGAATCTTGGTTACCTCCTCTTTCCTCTCCATGGCCTGGACCTTCTCTTCACCAGGCTGCCTAGTGGTGGCCCAATTCTTTCCCTTGGCAAAAAAACAAGAGGACAATGTGTCCTGACTCAGGGGAGGAACAAATAAAGACGAAGAAGCATCCGACAGTTCACCTGGTCCATGATTAGGTGTTGATAGAAGCTTATTTAAATATTTGAGAATAAGTGAAACATGAAATAATAGGACAGTATTATAGATATAGAATGTAACCATTCTCCTTTATAAGAAAGTACTATGAAAAAGGTACTTTTTCAGATGACTACTATTAAAAGTTATCCGTACATGACGAGTACTTAGAAAACTCTTAATCATCAGGTTGTATTATTCAAACCAGATAGAAAAGAAAATACCTATGGAACATTCCATTTATATTTAGAGCATTAAGAGGAATCCGAAGTTTATTTTGTGCCTCCCAAATTCATTATAGAAACATGCGTCTTTATGAAATGCCGTGGTCAAAAATCACCCTGGAATGAGGAAATTGAAGTAGCGTGGGGAAATAGATGATTTTCCTTTATAGCTTTTTCAACCTTAACATATTCCAGATGAGGTCTTCTCACTAGAGCTCTGTAACTGTAGACTCTTCCATTCCTTCTCAGTTCTCAGCCTTCATTCACCCTTTCTTTCTATCCCCAAAGTCTAGCTTCCAATCTTTCTACCTCAAACTAGAAGAAAATGAGGTTGTGCAGGAGGCCTGCTACTGAGAACACACACAGTGGCTATTGTTTCTGCAAGGGGGCTAAAGAGCTTTGAAAGATGTTTGGGTGAGGCTGGTGAAAGCAGTACTGGGCTGAGACTTTCTAGAATCTAAGCGGAAGGCAAATACCAGTCACATTGATCTTGCCTTTATTTAATATTTTGAATTTTTTCTATTATTGAATTTGAGATTAATTTTGTTATTTAAAATATTGTGGAAAATATTATTTTATCTTGACTAGTGCATTTTAACCATCTCTTAAAATTTATACTTCATTTGCCTTACCCTGGACCACCCTCAGTGAAAGCCTTACAGAGATAGTTAACCAGGTATGCACATGTATTTGTGATACAAATATACAACAAAAGAACAAAGGGATGGGATTCACATTTGTTGAGACCCCACTATGCTTATGTAAAGCATTGTTTGTGAACACACACACACATACACACACACGAGCACACACAGAATTATGAGTGTAGTAGCAGATGCCTGTAATTTTAGTACTTGGGAGGCTGAGACAAGAAGATGACAGGCTCAAGGTCAGCCTCAGAAATTTAGTGATATCCTTAATTACTTAGACTCTGTCTCAAAATTATAAATGAATGAATGAATGAATGAATGAATAAATAAATAAATAAATAAATAAATAAGCTGGAGGTATAGCTTGGAGGTAGAACATCCTTGGCTTTAATCCCTAGCACCAAGAAGAAAAAAAAAAAAGAATATCTGTGTGTATATTTTATTTAATCCTTTGGGTGAATTTTAAATTTCCAGATTTAGAAAGGAAAGCTTGAGAAGGTAAAATAATCTGCCCACAGTTGAGGGTGAAAGGGAGAAGATGATTGGAAATGAAAGAAAGTGATCTGTTATAATAAAGTAAGTAATAAATTCCATTATATGACTAGTTATAGTCATTGGATTTGGGAAATGAAGTAAAATGTAATTTATAGTTTTATTAAGTAGCAATAGGTCCATGCTTCTTTTATACATAGGGAAAATATAAGGTTGATGCCCAGGAAAACAAGTTTCTACTGGCCCTTTTTTCCAAATCTTACATGAAATTTCTCTGGTTTCAATTAATTTCTCAAGTATTTTCTTTGAATCACTGCATTTTCAGCAGTTCTTTTTGTGTACCCCACTGATATTCTGTGAACTATGAGATGGAAGTAAAATACTTAAATGTCAGAGAGTTTCAGGGGTAAAATATTTCTCTATCAATCAGTACTAGTGAGAGCTGTGTGTGTTAGAGGCAAGATCGGGAAAATCAATATTAATTATTTATGTTGCTCTTCATGTCATGGTGAAATGAATATCTGTGAATGACGTTATGGTTAAATGAGTATATGTTGGGGTTTGAGAAAGGACATGAATGCCTACGATCATATTTTTATGCATGACAACTTGCAGGAATGGAATAAATACCAGCTAACAAGATGACACCAAAATGATTTGTGAAGGGGAACAGGAAAGAAAGAAATATCTATAATCAATACTAAAGCAGGGTCATATACACAAATACTAGTGCTGGGAAAGGTCAGTACTGCTCATGCAGGGTTACAAGAGTAAATATGTAAATAAACAATTATAGTCTGTCAGCTAAGTCAAATTTTATTCACCTACAATCAAAGACCATGCATTAAAATGTCTATGAGAACAAACCAAAAATTAAGTGGACTCAAGACCTTATTTTGCCACACCTGAATTTTCAGTAAAAGTATCTCATAGACGGGAGGGTGATAGTATAAAAAAGAATATTAGGAGGCAGATAGTCCTGGTTTTGGAAATAGCTTTTGTCATTGCCATCTCTACCAAGTGGGAGAGTTATTTAACTTGTCTGAGCCGCACTGTTCTTGTACATGCATAAGGATATTTTGGGGATGGTTGTATTAATGAGATAATGAATATAAAGTTCCAAGTTCAAATTAGTTTCAAGTATTGTGCCTGGAATATATCACTTTATAGAGTAATAAATGCTGCACCTAGTTATTGCTATTATTACTGATGTTTGTAGAGGCCAAGGAATAACACCTGAAACAAAAATCTGACATGAACTATACAAATGACTACTCATACTTTGAAAGCATGAGATAGTAAATTTAAAATTTTTCTCATTTCCTAGATAGGTAATGCCAGCAGAATTAAAACTAGAGAGGCACAACAATTTTAATATGCAGGAGAAAATATTTAAAATTGATCAGATGCCATTATAATTAATAAAAAATGAGAAATATAATTTTCTCTAAACATAAGGGATTTATTATTTATATGCAATAACTCTACTTAATAGATTTTCTTGTAGTTTAATAAAAGTAATCAACTGCTGTCCAAAAAGAAATATTTAAGCAAAAAATAACAGGAGAACATGTTAAAAGTAACAATTACAGCAATGCACTCCACAGTCATTAATAATTAAAATATCATTATTATAGTTTTACATTGGATGGATACTATGGAAAATATATTATCCTAATGCCTAGTATTAATATGACGATTGTGATTGAGTACCATTTTACTCAGCACATTCACCTGCAGTTCCTGAAATTACTGCCGGTCAGGGTTGGCAACATGAGCTGGTGGTTAAGAAGGCTTTGATGTAAGTATGTTTGGACTCCAACCCAGGCCTTAACTCTGCTGAGCCGAGAGATCTTAATGAGTTACTTAACTTCCTTGTACTTTTTTTTTCTTCTTTATAAACATAGGATAATTAATATACTGACCTTATACTACTGCTGTGAGTTTACTCAAGATAATGCAGTTAATAGATATCTGGCTGCTATTATGAGTTCAATAAATAGCAGCTGAAATGATGTCTACTCCACCAACTTGAATGGCATGTTTATTTTTTTACTAACTGAAAATTAAATGATTTTCTGTCTCAATGTTAAATTATAAAACTCACCATTTATTCTAAACTTAGACATATTTTATCCTATGTAAGCTGAACTTAACCCATCTCCTTCCTTTTGGACATTTAGGCAATTTTCAGACACTGTGGTCTCATAGTGTCCCCTTGGGCTTTAGAATAATGACATGACTAAGAGTGAAAGCTTGCCACTTTGATTTGCTTTCCTAAGTTCAAATAGCAAAAGCTTTTAATTAGCCATTTATTTTAATTTCTCTTCCTAGGACACCATTTGTTCAGAAACTCAAGCACTTGAAAGGGAACTAGAATTTCTCAGTCCTACTTACGTTAAGAGACTGAACATCCACATACTATCCTGACCTCTCTCTTCTATGGTCCAAAAAGAAAAGGCATGGGTTGAACAGATGTTCCTGAAGGTACTTCTCAGCCAAAGGAAGAGGCTCATGTCAACCAATAGGGTATTTCCAGCCAACACTCTCATTCCTTCTTATCACAGAATGCAATGTTGAATAATTACTTTGAGTGTCTAAAATTTCTTCCCAAGTAGCTTGTAATATTTTCAGTCTTTGTTCCCTAAATTAAAAGGCTATATCATGTTTATTTGATATGTATGACAATAATGAATAACTTATTTGGAAACTGACTCATTGTAATGGGAAAATTATCTTCCTATCATAAGTGTCTCGATTATTATGATATCATGAGTCTTGGTTTATTTTGTCCCCAGATATACTGATATATTATTGACAAATAAAATTGTACATACTTAAGGTAGACAACATGATGATTTTATATAGATATATGTGTGATGACCACAATCTAGTTAACACATCTATCCATTCACGTAATTACCATATTTTTTTTCTGTGTTAAGATTGTTTAAGATCTTGTCACAGAAAATTTCAACTATACAACATAGTATTAATAATTAGGGCAACCATTTCTACATTAAGATCTCTTTAATTTATCCATCTTATAACTGGAATTTTTTATCCTTCCACCAACATCTCAATTTCCCCAACTCTCCCAGCCCTATCAAACACCATTCTATTATCCAGAATGTGGGAAGCTTTTCATAATGCCTAGTCCTGCTCTCGGCAGGCAATATATACTCATTGAAACCTTGTTACTTACTGATTAGTATCAGAAAAGCTTAGAATTATTGCATACATATAAAGAAACATATTTAGAAAAAAGTAAATTCAAGGGATGAAATGTGATGAATGGAACATACCTGAAGCATATAACATGCCATTAAATGTATATATTAACATTTTTGAATGAAAAATATGAGAGTATTCAAGTAGAGATGATGAATGTCTTTGGAAGTTTGATTTCTTCCTTTTGTGAAGCTGCAATCAAATCTTGCTATGTACCAATCATCAGAGTGTACTAAAGTGCAAAATCCCAATCGTTACCTAGACATTTTGATTTAGCTTCTGTTGAATACCCAGTCAATTCTTCCAATATTCAGAAAAAATGTTCCTCAGCATTTACCTTATCATTTTGATGATGCTATACATCCCACAATCAAACAGAAATTGCCCTGTCTCCTTTTCTTTTATGGTGATTCAAATATATCTTTGTAACCTGATTTACTCACATTGATTGGGGAATATGATTTATTATTATTTTCTTGATTCCGTATTTTTCAGGTAAAGGAAGATATAATTATTCATTTTGCATATGTATAATACAGGTTTAAAACTTTCACACTTTAAGGGGAGGTAGATTTAGGTTTGACACCTAGAAACAAGAAAAACAGGGTATGAGATTTGAGGCAATTTCCTGAGTCACAGTGAAATCAGAAGGTGGACTTTTATTGGAAAGATTGGCAGAAAATTGTCAGCATGACTGGCACTTTGAGATTCAAGAAAAGAAGATAATTTCTGATATATGAAGCTTGCAATCTGTGGACATAGATGACTACCAAATCCATAATTTCTGTCCTGAATTCTGGCCAGTTCATTGGGAATTTATACAGCATGTCCGGCTGCATCTTCAAACTCTTTTTTTTTTTTGCCGGTCTGGGGCTGGAACCCAGAGGCATTTGACCTCTGAGCTACAACCCCTGCCCAGTTTTTTATTCTTTATTTTGAAACAGGGTCTCACTGAGTTGCAGAGGGCCTCACTAAGTAGCTGAGGTTGTCCACAAACCACGTTCCTCCGGTCTCAGCCTCCCTAATGCTAGGATTACAAGCGTGTGCCACCATGCCTGGCTGCATCTTCAAACTCTAATTTCCAAAAATTGCGATCATAAATTATCTTTCCAAGCTGGCTACCATGTTCAACTTTTGTATTGCTGTAAAAATTGCCATCACTTTCCAAGTCTCTGAAGATTTGAGAGCATTTTAAATTGTTTCTGGTACTAGAACTAGCCATTTAGTTCTATATTTCTTCTTTCATGTTGATGTGTGTGTGTGTGTGTGTGTGTGTGTGTGTGTGTGTGTGTGTATTTCTTGTTGATGCCTCCTAGGCCCATCACCTCATTTTGAGTAGCAATGCCAAGTAAATAATATATAATAAAGCTTTTACTAATGGAAACAAAAGTCACTGATTAACCACACCCCAAATTATTGGAGCATTTATCTACAGAAACTCAAAAGAAGTAAAATGTGGTCCAAAACTAAAAAAAAAAAAATTTTCAATTAAACTATTATATCTTCACATAGATATGTATATATTTATTTATTAATATATGCTATTAGAGTTTCTAATATAGTTTGACTAATATTTTATTAGTGATTCATATTTGTGTTTAAAAATGGCATTTAAAGTGATTTGTTATTTTAATTCTCCATCTAAAAAAGAGTCCAAAGAAATTTTTCTAAGAGTAGGTTTTATTTTAGGAATACATTTGTATTTTGTAAGGTTGATGAACATAGACATCAAATCACTGTTGTTCAATGTTTTAACATTTGTATTATGACACATTTCAATGTCCTGCTGTTTTTTTTATAATTTAAAAATTAGTTGCCATTTTTATGGAAAAAAAAAAAGCTTAAGCACTGTGGATTCCCTAAATTTTCTCTGAATAAACCTAGGATTGTCCAGAATTCAATCATAGAAATCTCTACAGTACAACATCTCTAAAGGGCTTCTTAGTTCTAATATTCCCTAATTTTAAGTTATCATATGCAGGTATGCACATATAATTTTAAGGGAAGAAATGAAGGGTAGAATTATAAAATACAGTGAAAGAGTCATAACTCCAAATAATTCAGTGTTACAGACTGAAGGGTCACTTTCCTTATAGATGAGGAAATCAAGAGCCAGAAAGAAAATAATTCATTCAGAGCCACTCAAGACAGCTACATTGCACTAAGGGCATCTCTGGACCACTGCCCAAAGCCCTTTTCAGGACTCAATTGAATTAACAATTATTGCCATTATGATTATTTGTTTTGGCCTTGCCCTGTGAATATTTGTAAAGAACTATGAATGATCTGAGGTTTTGCCCTACATGTAAGAGAACTAGTTTGCTCTAAATTCATGGATATGAGCAGAAGATATGAGACACTTAGGTCAGAAATAAAGGCCTTTATTTCACATGACATACAATGAACAGCATGAGCTTTGCATCTGTGCAAGTTCCTCTTGATACTCCACATTCTGTGGGGGTGAATATGGCATGAACTAAGCAGATGTGTACATAGTGGGTTTCTCTTACAACTGAGAAATCCTAAACTTTGAAAACCTGCATCTTTTGTAATGCAATGCAAGTAAATGAGTCTAATTTTTGCTCTGGATCTCTAGTTTCCTGAGCTGCTTGACATACAAATATTCTTGAAAAGATAATCTGGAACCAACACAGCCAGTCCCTATGCACTCTACATGTACAACAAGACACTAATGGAAAACTCTGTCTCTAAGCAATATAGAGGCTCAGTGAACTTAGAGATAGTAGACAATATAATGCATAGAACATAAAATGATATTTAGACAATAACTTATTTCTATAGTAATTGTGTGTTCTAGTTTTTGTTTATTTTTTGTCACTATGATCTAAATACCTAACAATGTCATCTCAGAGGAGGAAATATTTACTTTGCTTCATTACTTCAGAGCATTTAATTCAAAGTTAACTGGCTTCATTGCTTTGGGCCTGAGGTAAAGCAGAGCATCATACTTGGATAGTAGGAGAGAGGAAAGCTGCTCAGCTCATGACAGCTGGGAAACAGAGAGAGAGGGAGTGAGGGAGAGGCTTGAGCCAAGAGAAACATGTCCAGATCATGCCCACAGTGACCTACTACCTTATCGGAATCCATCTCCCAGTAGTCTGGTCAGTTACCAATGGATTCATCTACTGAGGAGGTCAGAGCCTTCATGACTCAATCATTGTCTAAAAGCTTCACTCTGAACCTGGCTGCACTGGGGACAATACATTTAACACATGAGCTTCTGGGGATATTACAGATTTAAACGATAACATAGAGCAAAACCCTCACCCCCATATCCTAGTATTGACCAATTAATGCCTTTAAATTTGTTTTAGCATCTCTTCAAACTCTTATATGTATTTCATGTTAGTACATGTATAGTCACTTAGTTATAACTAACTGTAAAAACAAGATTAAATTTCTGAAATAAAATTCTTTCCAGATGAACGCAAAAATTCTTCTTTCATGTGTGACCATATATCCTTGAATTCCTACTTAATCTTAGCAAATTTCACATGGTTTTATGGATAAAGACAAAAAGAAGTTCACTTAATTATATAAGGGTTTCTGATAAGATCTAAAATATTTTATCTAAAAATCTTTAGTTTTTCTTGTAAAATTGTAATTATGTGGTCATGTGTAGAATTCTTTACCCATTTAAAAATAATATATTTCTGTAAATATTTATAATGTGTCCATGTTGAATCAGATTTGGTATAACTTTATATTTTATCTAAAGAATTGTGACTTAATTGAAATTTTGCACATCTATGCTTAAGTTCATTGTATTAAAATTTGTCACATTCCTACTTATATTTTCTGGTTATGGTATGCTGCTAAAAGATGCCAGTAAGTCTTCTGATCTAAACTGAAATTTTTGTGTGTATGTGTGGTCCTGAGGATTGAACCCAGAGGCACTCTATCTCTTAGCTACACCCCCAGCCCTTTTTATTTTTTATTTTGAAACAAGGTCTCACTAGGTTGCTGAGAGTCCCACTACATTGCTGAGGCTGTCCTCAAACCTGTAATTCTCCTGTATCAGCCTTTCAAGTACTACAACATGTGCTACCAAACCCAGCTAGATCGTAAAACTTAACCCAGAGATTCTCAACCATTTTGTACTCTTCATATATACTCCAATATTAAATCACTGTTGGCATTCATACTTAGTGGAATTAAAATGCTAAAGTATCATGAATAAAGCAACAAATTTTATAATATCAACCCTACTGGAATATATTGGTATTATATAAAGCTTAGAAAAGCATCTATGGTTATATAAAATGTTACCTCCAAATATTTGAGGACTTTATGATTTCTAGGAAAATATGCCAAGTTTTTCTCACAACTTGAGTGTACCTTGCTGTATTCTCTAGAGCATAGGCTTGAAATATGTATGTTCAGCTATAATTCAAAAGGAAGGGGTGTAAGATGCTCCTTATTTATCCTCAATTTGAAATTATGATTATTGTATTCATACCATTAACATCCATCCATCCATCCATCCATCCATCCATCCATCCATTCTTCCATCTATTTATCCATTCAATCTATTTATGCATGCATCTATTTATATCTGTGTTCATACAGTTGTTCACATATCTACCTCTTTATCCATCCATCCATCCATCCATCCATCCATCCATCCATCCACAAATGTCTTTCTGGCTAACCATTTTTGAATGAATCAGTGTTTCCACTTGTTTATCAAATGTACAATCTATATTATCTTTCTATTTGACTATAATTTTCATTTCATTTTTAAATAGCTGAATAATATTAGACAATATTTGTCGTCCCCTTAAATAAAATTCAGTATTATTCTGTAAAGAAGGCTCCTTCCATTGCTTCTAATAAAGACAGGGTAAGCACTGTTTTCTAGGCCTCTTATGAACTTTTTGTCTTTGTGAAGGTTAAAAATACTTGGAAACAGAAACAGCCATTCAAAGGAAGGATTTTGTCAGCAAATGGAAACCCGAGGCACTTAAGTTCTCCCAAAGTGAAGGAGGGAGGATGATCATTTTCATGTCCTTGTGACTTGTCATGATGACTTTGTTCAGTGCTTACTAATACCTTCATATTAATCTTTCAAGCTTGTTACCATTATTCTCTCTCCTCTTCTTCTCTCCTCCTCTCTCCTTCTCTCTCTTTATCTCTGTCTGCACTAGGGATTAAACCTAGCCGCATTCTACCTCTGAGCTACACCCCCAGCTCTATTTTTCTTTTTGAAACAGTCTCACTAAGTTGTGGAGGGCTTCACTAAAGTCCTGAGTCTATCCACATATCTGCAATTCTCCTGTCTCAGGCTCCCAAGTACTGGGATTATAAGTGTATGTCACCATGCTGGGCTTTCATTATTCTCATTTGACAGTTGAGAAATCTGAGCTTTATAAATACTAAGTAGCATGGCCACATTCAAATGAATGTTAAATGGCAAACTCAGGTATGATATAACCACACTGGCTTCAAACCTCTTACTCTCAGATGTTATTAGATGCTATCAATACAATATATTTCATGATGAAAACTGCCCCCCTTTACATAACTCTTGCAACCAGTGATATGTTAAGTGTAAAGTCAGATTAGGTGTGGGATAATCAGGCATTGCCAGGAAGCCAATGTGTGAGGTGCACCAAAGTTTTTCTTTGGAATGTAAAATGGAGAAAATTGTTTTTACCAGCACTGGTTTATGACTCTAGGAGAAATACTTCATTAATATATTGGGTGGTGGGAATGAGGTTCTCAGTGATTAAATTTAAATAACAAATGCTATTTTTTATTTTTGTTGAAGGTAAATCTAGATAATTCCTGAACTTCCATTCTGTTGAATAAAATATAAAACTTTGGGGCCACATTTTAACATGCAAGACAATATATTTAGTACTTATAGATACCATCAACAGAACCTTGACAGTCTTTCTGTAGACTGTGACCTAGAGAGGAGTGTCCTATAAATGTGAAAAACACAAAATTATATCTAAGTAGCATAAGTGCTAAGTCTCAAGTTGATAGCCAGAATTTTACTGAATTCAGTATAGACATCACAAGGTTAACAAACAGAATCCATGAATTCATGTAATTGGTAGGCTTTACCCTAACATCAATCTTAAGTCCAAAATATGGTAACAGAGTCAAGGGTCCTGGGTTCCTCTCTCTAGCACCCTTAATCCTGCTCAGTTAGTGGCCCGAGACATCTGGGATTTTTCTTAGTGCAGGTCTGAAATAACTCTTACCAACACCATTTTGAGGTATTCAGACAGACACCTTAAGTGAGATCATCTGATGCTGCACATATAAATCCTCTAAAGTGACTCTTTAGCTGGAGCTATTTAAAATTCCGCAAAAGCTGGGTGTGGTGGTACATGCTTGTAATCTCAGCATTTGGGAGGCTGAGACAGGAGGATCGTGGTTTGAGGCCAGTCTCAGGTACTTAGTGAGGTCCTTTACAACTCAGTGAGACCCTGTTTCAAAATAAAGAATAAAAAAGTAGGGCCGGGGGTGCCTCCTGGAGGTAGAATACCCCTGGGTTCTATCCCCAGTACCGCAAAAAAAAAAAAAAAAATCCACAAACAATTCTAGATATTGTTAAAGTAGTTTAACAATGTATATGTATTGTACATATATTTATGTAATATATTGCATAATAAGGGCATAAGCTATTTTAAATGTGCTTATATTAATGTTTGTCCATCTCTGATGTCTAATGAGAGCTTTGTTCTTCTACTTAATAGCCTTTAACAGTCATCTATTTAATAATCACTGAAAAACAAACAAACACCGAAGGACTGATCATTGAATTCCTCACCCGTGCCACACAGTAGTAAACCAAAGAAAGTTTTTAGTTATGGAGAAATGACACTAAAGGAACAGGTATCACAATGGTGACAAGTCCTCCAAGAAAACAAAGAACAATCTGGTTAGGAAGGAGAGGGCTTAGTGCTCATGGGAAGTTGGGGACAGCCCCCTTTGATTGGAAAGCCTTTGTGCAGAGGAAGAACCTGGGGCCCTTGTTCTAGGAAGAGTGCCTGGCCCTGTTCTATAATACAACCTGATACCTGTGAACGACGTCACTAGATATTGGAGAAGCTGAAGGCCTTTTTCAGAGAGAAGCTGAAAAGTGTTTCATACTTTTAAGTACAAATAAAAAAGCACTAAACTTTTTTTTTGTTGTTGTTGCTGTACAATGTTTGTTAGAAAAGAACACAGTTCTGAACTAGAAAGAAGAAAAATGGAAAAAAATCTGTCTGTTGTTTTCCACTTGCACAGTTTTTAATGGTGTCCTTCTATTTTTCTTAGGGAATCTTCAGTAATTTAAACTTCTGTGATAAAAGAATCTCCCAGCTAAGACACAAGGCAAAGAATGGATGGGTGAGTCTTCATTAGAAAGGAAAAGACCCAAGGATTCATATGCTAATGTGAAGGTCCCTAGAAAAAACACAGAAGAGCAGAGAATGGAGGGGGAATATATAACATCTTTTCATATTCCCCCCATCTCTCAATTACCTAACTCTCCCTCTTTTTTTTTTCTTTTCCTGGCTTAACCTCCAGTCTTACCATTCTTCCACCCTGTACTTGGCTATTTGAAATAAAGCAAGTACTTTGTTTATACTTGAACTACTACACATTTTAAATTTTTAAATCTTTATTTACATTTGAGTAGAGATTTGATTAGAGGAGGAGGAGGAAGAGGCGGAGAAGGAAAAGGAAGCAGAGGAGGAGGAAGAGGAGAAGGAGGAAAGGGGATATGTTTAATCTAATAGGAAATGAACTTCTGTTCACTTGTTTTAGATGTATCAGAATTAATCACTGATAAAAGTTCATTGCAGTCTAATACCAAAAATGGAAAACTAAACCTTTAGACACCTGCTGGCAATTAAGGAAATGTAAAATGCTTCAATCTTATGTTAGCCAGCAGGGGAAAATATAGTAAGATTATATGCACAAAAGTACTGGTTTTATTTAGTAAATGTCTTTCCAAATTGTAAGTGAACAGAATGTTTTAATACAATAATATAGCACAGTGATTAAGAGAATGGGCCTGAATTACTTAATTCTTATGAGTTTCAGTTTCCCTTTCTGGAGGATAGAGGTGATGTCAGTATCTATAGGACCAAGCGAAGTGAATATTAGGTGTAATCATTTTTAACATAGTTATTGATGTTTCCTCTAGGATTCTGGTTTCTGAAGAGATAGCTAAGGAATCTCAAAATCAATTTTATTATTTTGTTAACGAGTCATATTTCATCTTGTTTTTCTTTCTACATCAACTACTCCCTACACATACACAGATGCACAATGTGTTTGTAGAGTGCTTTAGAAACAAAGAGTAGTGAAGGATCAGACCCTTGGATGAGAACTGCAATGCTAAGTTTGCCAACATAAGACCTATTTAAAATAGATGGGAACCTAAAGCAGTTTTGCCCAAGAGTCCACTAGCTTCTCCCTTGCTTGGTGTCAAAGCCTACTAGACACATGGAGATTAAGTGGCAAACTAGTTTGAAACTTTGTAAAAGATATTCCATTTTTTCCATCAGAACTGAATTCAGCACATGTTTCTGTGGGTGGTTACAGAATCTACAGAAGAAAGGGCAAAATACTTTCTCATAAAGTTTCCTCTCATCACATGTCTTCATTTCCAATGAAACTATTTTTTTAAAATGATAGATACTGATAATCTAATCACCTTACTTGAGAGGTGGCACCAATATAGCAAATTGGATTAAGAAAATGATAACTTGGAGGCTTAGGCAATATATGGAAGGTAAAAACCATCTTTCTCAAAAAAATGTGAGATTTTATGATTTACTAGGAAATTGATAGACAGAAAGCCTCACCTTAAATATCACCATTTTTCAAACATTTCTCACTCAAACCTACCAGATTCAATGTATAGGCAACAAAATGAATGGAACTTCTATATGACCAGGAAAATTTGCTTTACTAATCACATTTGAAATCTGAATTAGACATATTCAAGTTCAGTAATAGTTCAGTTTATGGGAATCTTTTAATAACTAGTTAAATGTTCACATACTTATTTGGAATATGAACATATTTACCTTCTTTCAAAGGAATTTAATGCCTTCTTACAGTCTTTTATGACTAATTAATGAGGGATGATGAGTTTGAGAAGAGATTGCACTCGAGACATGTGTAATAGATCTATAATTTGGAGGATCCTAAGAATCTTGCCAAGAAACATGATCGACAGAAAATAACTACTTCAAAAAGTGCTAAAAGCAATGACATTATCATAGGTGTTTAAACTCAGCTTTCATAGTTCCCTTTTGCCAACACAGAAGAACATCTCATTTTAGTTATATAAATGGATCTAATAGGAACTCAATAAATGCAAGTTGACTTGAATTATATCTATTATGTCATATATTTTTATTATGTTGACAGATTCTTGATATTTAGGCAAATATGAAGCATAGCCTTATTTGAGGCCTTTTTGGGGCATCAATGGCACTAGCTGGGCTTTAGAAATTCTTTTGGAGAGGATCTCTTATTTCCTTTTCACTAACACATCCAGTGGCTCAGTATACCAGCTGAGCAGCTTCCCTGCTTGTTGCTGGTCACTGGCTGGCCCACCAACACTAGGGCTTACAGATAGCCAGGGATAGGTATAGGGCCATCTCGTGGGTGATGATGGGGGTAAAAGGTGACTGTGGTTAACAAGCTCTGTGTGGGGATAATATGACAGTATAAAATCACATACTTCTGTACAAAGGCCCTGCTTCTGGACTCAGCAAGAAGTCAGCAATGTTGAATAGCAATTTTCCTTTCTTTTTAGATCTATTTGATGCCCCAGAGAGATTTATGAACTTTTTATTCAAGAATAGATGTTGGCAAAACCCAACAGACAATGAGAACCCCCACCTTCAAATTAGCATATGAGGCTGTTTGCTTTTGCAGAACAGAAATATTAATGGGCCAACTCCAGAATGCTGGGGGAAGAGGTAGCTTGAAGTGTTTTGGGAGATAAACTTTTGCAGCTGACAATCCAATGGCTCTCGAAGCTTATGGCAGTGTCAGACTCAAAACCCAACTACCTGGACCTTGGAAAGATTCTTAGTAGCTAAACTCAATCCCCACATCCTGGTGGTTGCATAGGGTGATTAGAGGTAAGGGTGTGGGTAATGGGTTGTCCATGAATGGGAAATGGGGTTGCCAGAGGAAAAGAAAAGACAGGACAGGAATAATTACAAGGAAAAGAAACAGATTCCAAGCTTGGAGTGTGTGAGGGTCAATGGGATCTTCTGGACTGAAGTCCCATAATTCTATTAAGGCCTATTTGAGACAACACATAGGTAATATCTCTGGGTTTGAAAAATTACATTGAACATGGTCTCAGTTTCCTAAATCATTATTGTTTGCGGAAAAGAGGAGTTTGCAGAACGCAGAGGAACTTTCTCCAAGATTAGAGATTTGAGTTTTCAGGTTGACACAGGCAATGACATTTGATAGCCACTGAGCTGCTACATACTTTAGATTTTTGGCCACTAAAGAGAAATTTGGATCAGATTATGTCTGTACTACTTCCCAATTGTATGAATGAAGCATTTAAGACAATTCTCTTAGACTTTAACTGTAAAAATATCATGTAAATTTTTGGTGAATATACATTTTTATATAGATTACTTTTGTGATGCTTGTATTTTTTATATGACTGATAGGTATGAGAGAAGAAAACAAAAGAATATCTTAGAAGATTGTGCATAAGCATATGTCGTGTAAGTGAAGTTTTACTGACCAAGTGCTCTTTCTCTCAAATTTTGCAGTTCATATTTTTACAATTACGTATCAATTAATTTCTCTATTCTTCTGAATTGACTGGGTTCACATCACCACATAAGGACGTTCTGTCTTGGGTAAATGTTTTTCTTCCCTATGCACAGACCCATTTCTTTGCATGGAGATACTTCCCACAGGCAGCAGAACAGATAGGGGAGTTGGGGATCTGAATTCATTCCTTCTTGGGAGGCCTCTGTATGCAAATGTTCAGCTTGATTGGCTGGCCTGGTCTCTTGGATACTGTTGCTCCACAGCAAGTCTTTAAGAGGCAGCTGGGACTTTTACTACATCTGGCTATATTTGGGATTAAAAAAAGAAGAAGGGAGATGATATTTTTCCCATCTGTGCCTTGGGGGATGCCTAATTAGTTTCCGTTCTTACTCAAGGGGAGAATAAAGCTATTTAAGTAATTTAGCTTAGGGAAAAAAAAAAACTTATGAATTAATTTGGGAAGTAAAGGAATCTTCAAAAATTATTTGAAGTGTTTCTTTTTTGTTTCTGCAAGTCCTAAGGTTTTTCAAGTTCATGTGCAAGCATACATTTCTGCTCACTAAGCTCTGATACCAATGATGTCAACTCTTCGGAGAGTTAGTCAACAACTTCTCACATATAAAATCCCTTATAAATTTTTGTATGATTAAGCCAGAGGAGGATTTCTGGTGAGTGATATTTACTGACTCTTAAAGGGTGAAGAGGAATTAGGTAGAAAAAGTGAGAGTATAAATAAGAAAGACCTTTTGGGCTAAAGAAATATTATAACTAATGAAAAATGATGTTATGTAAGAAAAATATAAGGAGTTGGTATTTCTGGAGAATAAACTGGGGTCAAGGATGGAAGAGGGATGACGTTTTATAGAAGAAAACATGAACCAGATCAAAGGGCCTTATTAAGGAGCTCTGTCTGTTTCCTAAAGAAAATAGAGAGTCCTTGAAGGTTTTAAAAAGGAAATGGCATACTTGCATGATTTATACAGACTTCTCCAACAGTAGTGCAGAAGACACAGTTAGGGGATTAAGACTGACAGCAGGAGATACATTAGGTATCCAGGTGAGAGAGACACTAGACATCTAAGAAGATGGAGGGGATGGCACAGACTCTCTACTTGCGTTTGGACAATACTGAGGAAGTCAAATTGTATTAGGAGAATAGAGAAAAAATAATGACTATCCTTCTCTTCCCTTGGCTGGACAGAAACAACAATCACTGAAGAATTCAGGGGACAGAGTAGAGAGAATAGGGAATTCAAGAGTAGATATTTTAGGATGGAATATCTAGGAAGAAGGAAGATGTATGGTTAGTAGGCAGGTGAATATATGGGTCTGTGGTTTGGGAGAAAGGTACCAGTGGAAGGAATGGGTTTAAGAGTAATCAGTGTATCAACCAAAATCAAGAAAAGAAGTGAGATCACTCAAGCTAATTATTGATGTGTAGCAGCTAAAGAGTCAATAGGGCCCATTTGGCAAATTACTTAATACCTGTGAACTTGGATTATAACTACATTTTGTGCTGTGACACTCAGAGGAGATAACACATATACAATGTCTGACTCAACATTGTCTTTTACTAAATCTTCCTTTTTCTCCTTACCTGATTTGTATACTGATGCTTTTTTTTTTGTTACATGGTAGATATAGTAAACTTAGCTCTTATCATTTGAAACAAGACCAGAGAGACAGAATATCATTAGGTTTTACACTGCGATCCTCTTGTCTCAGCCTCCCCAGTACTGGAATTACAGGGATGTGCCATCACACCAAGTCCAAATTTTGAAAAACCTAAGCCAGTAGACTGCTGTTCATATATTTCTATCAATTTTAGCCTCTATATTCAAGTCCCAGTCTTAACTGAAGTAGGACAAAACATAAATAGTAATTCATAGGCACATTTGTTAGACGACTCATTGTGATATGTATTCATAAATATAAGGTGACGGGGTAAGTGGCAATGTAGTTCAGGAATGAAGGGTCTTGTCAAATAACAGACTATACTGTGTCTACAAAGACCAAATTACCGAATGGATTCAGGAGAGAGAAAAAAATCAGAGACAAGAGCAGGGAGTTCAGCCCTGTGCCAGAGATTTTCCAACTCATGTGTCTACCTCGGTACAAATTTGTATGGTAAATACAGTTATTTTTAAGTCAATGATAATAATTTGTGGAACAATTCTAAATGTTTTAGGCTCTAACCCCATAACTCTGAAGATCATGAGTTTGAAGCAGTTTCTCTAAGACTTCTATTATTTCATTACAAAGTAAATGGCCAGAATTTATGATAGCTGACCACCACCAACAAATTTATAAGTAGAGCTAGCTCTCCTGTGTGCAGTGACTGGCCTTGAAAACCTCAGTGAAGCCTGTTTCTCTTCTCTGAAGTTATATTGTACATGTTTAGAGCTAGTCCTATGCTACAGGCAGGTGAGCTGTCTGTCGCTTCTCAGCCCCTGTGCAGAAGCAGGGGTCTGCCGGGTCCCCAGCTGCTGCTGCTGTTGCTGACAGGGGATTGATCAGCTCTGTGCTCACACGTGGAAGCTTTTTGCTTGATACGAGTTTACTCTCCAGGAGTGATGGTGTGGAACTGCAGTCAGCAGCCATCCGATGTGGAGCTGCTTGCTCCTTCTGAAATTGAAATAAATTGGCTGAGGGAATGTGCAGAACAGCAGTTGGTGAATTTAACACGGAGCACTGTGGGCCCACACAGATAATGACTGCATTATATTAAAGCAGAGAAATGCAAAGGGAAAACCCACTCAAGAATATTGTATTTCTCAGTACATATCAAGGCATCAAAAATGTAAACAGACCTTTTATATTGTAATTGGAGTAAAACTGAGTGAAGAGGGGATTTAATTAGCTTGTGAGTGATTTTATTGGGACCTCCATCTCTCATTAATTTGTCCTTTATATTGCAGGGAGATTAATCTCTCCAATAACAGGACTTTCAAGAAGCAACTCTTAAAGCCAAAATTTACTTCGAGTCTATAATAGACAGGCTTTAAAATTTTGTCCCTTGGCTGGGCATGGTGGTGCATGTTTGTAATCCCAGCATTTGGGAGGCTGAGACGGGAGCATCACGGTTTGCAGCCAGCTACTTAGTGAGCCCCTCCACAACTTAGTGAGGCCCTGTTTCAAAATAAAGAATAAAAAGTAGGGCAGGGGGTATAGCTCAGAGGTCGAATGCCCCTGGGTTTCATCCCCAGACATGCAAAAATAAATAAATAAAAAAATAAAAAAATAAAAAATTGTGCCTTGGCATTATCTTTAATCTTTATTACCCACCAATCCTTATATAGATACATAATCTGTTTGCAGGACTGCTTGTACATTTTAGGAGAGCCCAGACAGAACTTAGGCTGCCATGCTCATGGGAGTAGGAGGGAAACTTCCAGAACTTCAAAGGTGGAACTCAGACATGGGCAGTTGTAGGCCTCATGATACAAAGATAAATAAGAAATCCTCCTCCATTTTCTCAGTTTACAATTTGCAAAAAGATAAAGAGATAGAAAACAGAAACTTACTTTTCTATAACTAAGTGAGCATAGCATACCACAGGAATCCAAAATAGGCAATGACTAACTGACTGAAAGGGGAAAACTATGGGGATAAATGCTATTAAAACATAGGCCTTGGGTTCAGAAATCCTGAGTTTGAAGCCTGGTTTAGGCATTTTGGACACATTATATTAATACAGTAAGTAAGCTGTAAGCTTCCCATCTACTCAGTGGGATACAAACAAGGTTTTTTTTTTTTGTTGTTTCTTCTGTATTAGAGGCTTTATGTGAATCCCAGGTGAGGACCTCTGCAACCCGCACAGAGTTGTCTTTTTGAACACTGTACACATCCAAGTGTGTGTAAAACTCTAATTGCATCTACTAGTGAGCCCTAATACTAGACTTCAACTTCTTGGGTTCTTTCGGCCTCTCTTCTTGGGCATGCCCATTAGACATAGCAATACTTCTAGCAACAAGAACTTGAGGAACGATGCTCATACACATGGACCGAGGGCCCATTTGTGAGGCTGCCTATTATTGTTCACTGTTTACCTCCCTTACTCCTTACCCTGACCTCTGAGGAAGGTCTGGTTATTTCCAATGTAATGACAAGGGACCTGAAATTTAGAGACAATAAATACGATGGTCACGGTTATCTAGCTTGTTAGTGACAGATGCAAGCATCAAACAAAGATCTAGTTTTGAAGGCTGTAAACTATATTCTTCTCTTCACTGGACTTTAGTCCCTTTGCCCCTTTCTACTTTCAGAATATGCAGGGTATGGTGTTGATGTTGATTGATTAGAAATCTCTCGCATGAACAACGATGAAGTCATAATGATTTTTAGAGAACATTATGATTAGAGAAAGAGGGAACCTGAGGGGGCTGGGGCCTCCCTGTCCTTTTACTAGCATCTTGAATTTTTTTGAGCGTTTTAACGAACACATTAAAGAAGACAGAAAAGCAGTCATGGAGTGAGTCAGGGAAAAACATCAAAGGAGTCATGAATCAGGGAATGAAAGGATAAAATTCAGTGAAAATAGAAAGTTTTCAGGGTCTTTGCTTATTGGTCTCATTTGGTCCCTGCAGATTTATCTGCATGCAGAAATCTCCACTTGGATGGGCAGTTTGAACCCCTTCCAAGCTAGACCGAGAGAACCGCAAAGCTGCTGACTAATAGGCTTCCAACAAGAATATAGAGAAGAGAGACATTTTTAGAGGAACTCAATATGTATATGGTCAGCAGAGCAATGTCTCAGACTTTTTTTTATAAACACAATGGTAATTTTAGACTGGGCTGCTTTGGGATGAAGCTTCTCTGTGCAGTAAGAGAGCTTGGACTGTGTACAAATTTCACAGAGGATATTTGGCATTTCCTAGATTCCTGGAAAAAAATTGCCATTATACTTTTTAAGAATTACTAATATTCAGTAACATCAGTGGAGGAATCTGTGGTTACTTTGTGGTTTCTGTGAGAATTATAAAATGATGATATGCAGAGACCAAATTCTCCTACTGCTCTTGAAATACCTTCTTCTAATTCATCTAAGGTATTTAAAAGTTTGTCTGATGTTATGGTCAGATATAGAATGTCTCCTGAAGAGACATCATATTGATGCTCAGAGTTTATATGATCAAGTCACAAGGGTTGTGATCTCATTAGTAGATATAGACATTTTGATAGGTTTATCTTGTAGTCACCTAGGCAGGTGGGGAGTAGATGGAAAAGGTGGGTCCTTGGGTGTGTGACCTTAGTGACTATGCCTTTGTCTTTGAATTCCTTTGCTGGTTGCCTCTCTTTTGCTTCTGGCCTCTATGATGTGAGAACTGAGCCTTGCTCTCTTTTCCCTCTCTCAGCTTCTTTGCTGCGATGCCCTGAGCTCCACAGACCTGGCCTGACATGGACTCAACTCTAGAATATCCAAAATACTGTGAGCAAATAAATCTTTCTTCCTCTAAGTTGAATGATCATTTGTTTTGGATTGTATCAGTGAAAATGTTGACCGAGATATGGAGGCAGCACTTTTAGGTGAAAATGCAAATTACAAAGCAACAAATCAATGAATGGGTTTTTCAAAAACTAATGGAGTGAAGTTGATGACAGATTTATCGATTTGGTGCTCAGAGGCCATCCGCTTGATAGACCAGGAGTTCTCATGAAGTTATTTTAATTCGAACGTAAGGAAACATTTAAGAAACATACCTATCACATGGGAAAAATACTTGTCACTATTTAAGTGTAATAGAATCTGGTAGCTAACAAAACTAATTGCTGAATCTTCTTTTTAGTTATTTTCCTGGAATCATTTGCAATTCAGTCATGCTCAGAGGCAAAGAAAATGGGCTAGACATGTTTTTGAAACTCTTCAGAGTTATAATTTTATGGTATTGTAATAAATTTCAAGATGACCATAGGGAGTATATTTTCCTACACAAGCATTTTACTGCTACTATGAATTTATAGTAATTGGAGATAATTTACTATTTTATGAGGCATAACAGAATAATTGTACCATTTTCAACTTTAAAGAGAACAGCTAGAGAGGTCTGGTCAGGATGAGAAATGATCCCTACCCTCCAGTAACTTTTTCCTTTTAAAAACACAAGCTGGGCATGGTGGTGCACACTTGTAATCCCAGCATTTTGGAGGCTGAGACAGGAGGATTGTGGTTTGTGGCCAGCCTCAGTTACTTAGTGAGGCCCTTTGCAACTAAGTGAGACCCTGTTTCAAAATAAAGAATAAAATATAGGGCTGGGGTGTAGCTTGGAGGTAAATGCCCTGAGTTCCATCCCCAGTACTGCAAAACAACAACAACAACAACAACAACAACAACAACAACAACAACAACAACAGATAGACTCATTGTAGAGAATAACATATTCAAAGTTTTCATTTCTCAACATTTTAGTCCGTTTTTGGCATTTTTGACTTCTTAGAAGTGATGCTGATATTTTCAGTTGAAGAAATTCTTTAATTTTGCTTATATGTGGCACACATATTGAATTCACAGCATATTGAATCTTCTCTTACAATTAATATTTGGACAAGAAATATACAGGTCCACACAGACCTGGCCAGCAGTGTCCTAATAGAACCCATGTTTTGTGAACATAAAGAGCTGTATTTGTCTTAACAAAGACGTATTTCTGGCCTTAAGTCTTGGTAGCCATTATGAACCAGAGTTCAATGCTGTAAGAAGGAGCTTCTCCAGGGCTGGATAAAACCCAGAGGGAAAGCACTGGAGGAGGAGTTGTGTCTTAGCTGTGTTGTCCTTTACCACTCTAGATTTAAATCATACTGGCCGAGTGGGAGAAGAATTAAGCATCAGCTGCTCACCTTCCAGTATCTACCTGGAGCTACCTGATCAAGAACCAAAGGTTAACTGTCTGAGAGGCAAGACGCCACTTTCCCCACCTCTAGGTTATCTACAGGTACCGAGGTGTGGACAGTGTTTTTAAGCTTTCCTGAGTAGGAAGACAAGCAAGAAGGAAAGGACTTAGCTTGCTCCCTACACTACATGGTTGGAGGGAAGCACTATATTTCTTCTTAAAAGTTGTGTTTTCCCACAGGAAGCTATGTTAGAATCCCTTCCTTACCTCTCACCAACTCATACTTCAGATATTAGGATATTGACAGAACTATCTTGATTCACTAGTCATCCCCACAGAGCAAGGCATTTTCCTGAAGGAAAAAGAAAAAAAAAAACACACCTGGTTCCTCTCTTGTCTTTTTCCTTCCATTATGTTGCCTTTTTGTTTTTAAGTGAAGACCATTTTTCTTTTTGTCCCCATCAGATCAGAAACAGAAAACATTGACTGAATGACTGGATAAAGGCAGCAGAGTTGGGGAGACAGAATAATCAAAGATAATTGTCTTTTTTTTGATGCAGAACTGGATAGAAATATGGAAATCCCATAAACACCTATATTAAATTTGAGCCCAGTGGGTGTCTCAGAACGGGCCTCTCTAGCCGTTTTTTGAGAAGTGGGGTTAGAAGTGAACAGAATTTTTATTAAAACTTTGCATTTCCCTGGTATGTAAGTCTGGTCTCATTCTCTGGAAATATTTCTTAAAATCAGAATGGAATATGAATAGATATTAAAGGAAAATAACTGGATTACGTTTCCCAAGAAGTTTGAAAAGCTCTTGGTTGGATAAAGTTAAATGAGTTTCATTTTTGGGCAGGACATATTAGACTTTAATATGGTAATGCACAATATATCTCCAAAGGAAAGAAATATATACATTTCCAAAATGCAGTTGATAATAGAATTTTTCTTTCATATTTTGTTTCATGGAATTTATTATCTAGAGAGTTTTTTTTGCTAACTAATACAATATAGTTGTAAAGCCATCTCTTTTGAGATGACTATCTCTCATAGAAAGTATCTATTAAATGTCTATAAGTAGCACATTCAAGTAGGCATTAAGGCAAGTATCTTCCTATTTTATTGATTGAAAACATCAAGTAAAATTATTGAAGTTGATCTCCTAAGGCATTCAGGGATGCCAGTTCTTATAATTAGCAGAAAATACTTAGTATTGACACTATTCAAATTGACACATCATACACAAAATATTTTGATTAACTTGGATGGGCAACACAAATACCCCTAAAACGACTCCTTTTGAAAATAACAATCAAAAGCGACTTTTTAAAGAAACACATTTTAGAACTGATGGCTGAGCTTGCTCATTCAGCAGCAACTATACCTGACCAGTTCATTATCTCTTTATTTACTTCTGTGAGTGCTTGTGGATGATTCCAAAGAAACTCGTTTATTTGTTTAATTTATCTGGCTTTCCTTTGTCTTCACTCTGCCAGTTTAGATGTCACCTATAATAACTATGAAAAATTGCTGTGCGCTTCAAGTTCTCCTTTCTTTAAAATCGGCAATACAAGTTCTCCACAACTACCAAAGGGACTTGAGTTCCAAGAAATAACAAATCTAATTTAACTGTACTGAATTGCAATCTCTCATCCTAATAGGCCTTTTGTTTAGTATGAAAACTCATCAGCCGAGAATCTCTTAAAACTGTTTCATCTATTTTGGGGGAGCAAACTAAGGAATGGGCTTATTTTAGATCACCTAAATATTTTCTGTAATCTGATGGTGTAATTAAATGACACTGTTTTATCGTCTTTATCTCAGAAAACCTGACTAGAATCCTTGCTTTCAGTTTCTCATGGTACCCTGCATCTGTTCCGTGGTAGGTCATCTTTACAAATATCAGCTCTAATAATGCCATTCTCCTGTGTGAAATCCCGAATGTTTCCCCATTACTTGTCAACTGATAAATGAATTTCCTAGACGGGCATTTCGGGTTTTAACAATTCACTCTTATTCACCCATTTTCTTTCCTTTTATCACTCTAATTAAACTAGCTCTCTCCAAAACAGTCCCTCCGTATTTTTGCGTTCTAGCTGTTGTTAAATGTTTCATTATCTCCCCAGAATGACCATCCTTATCCTTGTTTTTTAAAAGCTAACCAGCTCTGCAAGTTTCCTCTTAAATTCTATTGCTTCCATGAGTCTCTCTCTCTCTCTCTCTCTCTCTCTCTCTCTCTCTCTCTCTCTCTCTCTCTCTCTCTCTTTTTTTTTATTTTGTTACTACTGGGGATTGAACCCAGGGGCCTTCTATCCATGAGCTATATATACCTCTATCCCTTTTTATTTTTTATTTTGAACAGTCTCTCTAAGTTGCTGAGGGTCTCATTAAGTTGTTGAGACAGGCCTCAAACCTGTGATCTTCTTTTCTCAAAACCCAAGTACTGGGATTATAGGGGTGTGCGCTACCACATCCAGCCTGTAAATCTGTTCTTAACCAACCCCCTGGATCATCTCTTTTTGGGGGTGCTTACAATTCCCACCTTAAAAATCTTGAAATACCTAACAGATTACACCAAGCTTAGCACATAAAATTAATTAAAAAACTTTTTTTTTTTTTTTTTTTTTTTTGCGGTACCGGGGATGGAACCCAGGGGCATTCTATCTCCGAGCCACACCCCCAGCTCTAATTTTTTATTCTTTATTTTTAAACAGGGTCTCACTGAGTTGCAAAGGGCCTCACTAAGTAGCTGAGGCTATCCGTGAACCATGATCCTTGATCCTCCTGTCTCAGCTCAGATTATAAGCGTGCGCCATCACACCCTGCTAAAATTAATTATTTAATAAAGACTTATTCAGTGAACTATAGACTCTCTTTCAGCATCTTTCTTGCCTTGAATGACTGTGACTTTTGTTTTTCTTTCATCCTTCCTTCTGGGCTTTAAATTCTCTCAAGCCCAAAGACTGTATCTATTATTTACTACCACTCTGCTCTGCAATAAATAGTTAACTCAAAATTCAAAAAGTTAAAACGTTTCTGTGGAATGCAGGCACTTCTGTGTAGTAAGATTATTTAGAGCATGAGATGTGGTCAATCTGTACTTTCCCAGGGACCAATTCCTTCTCTGAGTTGTGAGGGAGACAGCACTGCACATGGAGCTCAAAGACGTGAGCTTGAGTCTCAGTTCTTTTTGTGGTATGGTAGCATTTGTGGCACGAGATAGGTTTCTTAACTCTTCTGTGTCTTGAGTTTCCTATTATTTAAAAATGAGAGCATTACACTTACCATAGGGGTTTACCATGAAAATTAAATGAGGTAACAGGAGACTACATGCACTGCAAACTGTGAGACACTTTGAAAGATATTTTTCCACTCAGCAAATACTTTGTGAGTGCTGCTTTTGTGACAGGCATTAGGAGAGTCTTCTTTTTTTTTTTTACAACTCATTATAACTTATTATAATTCTTACAATGTATTACCATATTAAGATGAGAGAAAAATTCATTATCCCTGCTTGGAAGCTTCTGAGAGCCTAGGAGAGACCGACTTATGAGCAGAGAATTATAACAATGTGTGAGTGTGTTGAATGATGTGCTGGAAGAGCAGGTGCTTATGAACAGGAAGAGGATGGACATTGATCCAACAAGGTAGCACAGGGCCCAGAAGTCATCCTGGGTGACGGGACACGTGAGCAAAGATGTACAGAATATACTTAATCACCTAAGCGGAGTGCAGGTGGAAAGGATGTGTTGGATGTGTTGGAAGAGACAGTATCTGTAAAAGTTTATAAAGGAATGGGAAATAATGGCGAAATATTGTAGAAAAAGGAAAAGAGAGTGAGCAGATGGGAAACTACCCCTCTTTGATGTTGATACATTCATCTAAGGATTTTCCTTCTTTGTGATGCTGCCTCCTGCCCCCTCAGCTTTGGTAGGGATGATTTCCTAGATCATGAAGACACAGAAGGCTTTCCTCTAGCAGTGCAGCTAGCGGATTTCATGTTTTAAGTGAGTGTGATTTAGATTTGGAAAGTTCTTTTGCATTGGTTATATATGGATTATTTTTTTAAGAAAACCATAAGTAAAAAGTTATCCACAGTACAGATGAGAGGCGAGGAGCACTGCTTATCCAGTGAGATCATTGTGTGAAGAGTCTAACTTTATTACTTTAAGGTTACATGTTCTTGGGTAGACCATTGAATTATTATAGCAGTATTTCAATTATAAACATTATGAACAGTAAAAGAGGTAATACATAACAGAGAACCCCATGTGGCCCTTGGACCAGCTCAACAAATGTTAGCATGTCAGCCTTTATTCTGACCTTCCCAAGAACCAATATCGAAGCACATTTTTTCCTGTGCCATTCTGTGTATGCTTTGCTTTCTATTCAACATGTGTTTAATTAAAATTTTGCCTCAATTAACAGATGAAATTTTTAAAAAAAGGTATTGGTTAAACTGGATTGTTAGTTGAAGCACTAGGGTTAATAAATGTATAAATCCAGCCGGGCGTGGTGGCACATGATTGTAATCCTGATTCTTGGGAGGCTGAGATAGGAGGATCACAGGTTCATGGCCAGCCTCAGCTACTCAGTGAGGCCCTCTGCAACTTAGTGAGACCCTGTTTCAAAATACTAATAAAAAATAGGCCTAGGGGTATAACTTGGAGGTAGAATGCCTTTGGGTTCAATCCCAAGAACTGCAAATAAATAATAAATGACTAAATAACCAACAATGTAGCTAAAGATAAAAACTTCTGATATAAATATGCCATCGATAAATATTCAAGAAAATGTTTACTAGATATCCTGCATTTCTCATGATTTAAACAGATGAGATTCTTTAACTACTCTTCAAATAGTAAAACTTAAACTCTTTTTAGGGGGAAAAAGGGTTCTGAAGTTCCTATTCATCAGTTGCTGTGGAACTGAAAAAAAAATGGCCTTTTTCTTCCCCTTATTTTTTATTCCTTCCTGTCATTTATCACAATAATAAAATACTCAAGAGAAAATACTGAAGGTGAGCTCTATTTTTCTTTCTTTCTGTTAGGGAAATCCAACCTACATCTCAAGCTATTTTCTCTATAGGGCTCTGTATGTATGGCAAGACCTTCCTTTAACCTCTTTTTCATAAAAGAAATAACAACAAAGGAGTTTTAAGTTTTTAGTCATTTCTCTGGAGTAGTTCTCTTGTGAGACAGATTGAAAGTGAACAGGAGAAACATATTATTCGAATAAAATGAGGGTGAAATGAAGTGTTACAATTGAATATAATTGAACCAAAATGTATCTCAGGTGCTAAAATACTTATTCATAAAGTATTTACTACATTTTTAAATCACACATGGTTATTTTTTCTCATATCTCATCTGGGAGTTTTTGGGAGTAGTTACGTATAACTCAAAAGTTTTTGAAGTCACATTATTATTTATTGCATCTAAAGTCCTGTACAGCAAGATAGTCTCTGTGGCTGTGATTTACTTTCAAAGAGGCTACTAACAGTTCAATCCCTAATAAAACACTAACTAGAAACAACAAGGAATTGAAGTATCAATATTGGACCCATGAAAGAAGAATTACTCTTACAAAATATTGCAAATTTTTTAAAGAAGTAGGGAAATATAAGTGTGGAAATCTAGAAAAATGTCTTACTACCTGTTTGCTAGGAAGCATGGGGAGGGAGGGAGGAAGAGAGGCAAGGTGGGGTGGAGAGGGAAATGCAAGAGTTGCTTGCAGGTAAATTTGGATCAAGTTGGCCCTCACTATGTTGCATAACTGCAATGTACTAAACAAAGTATATAAAAAGAAAGATGATTTATAGAGAAGAGCCTTTATCTAAATATTCAAATGCATCTCCAGTTTTCCATGATGATACTTTACATTTCCAGAGCTTGCTATTCAGAGTTCTTACCTGGATGACATCATTTGGGTTTCACAACACTGTGCCAAGTGTTATTCTTTTCATTTTACAGCCGAGTTGAGAAAATTTTAGCTCAAAATGTTACATAACATCTCAAGGATGAAGGCAAAAAAGTGATATAGCCGGGCATAAGCTCTTCCTGTCCTACCTCTGAGTTCCAGTGATGTTTTGGACATTTATTTAATTTCTTTGACCATAGATTTTATTAATTAATTAATTTATTAATTTTTGGTCTATAAAATGGCAAAAGCAGTAGTCTCCTCCCTATAGAGTTTGATCATTAATAATGCCTCTGGGTCTGACCGTTATGCTAATGCCTACTAAAGGTTATGAAATTATTTACTATGGAGAAGTATTAAATCTATAACAAAGTTTGATATGTACAAGAAAATTAATAAAAACAGTTTTTAATTAATGCTATGTTAAAACCCTAACTTGCTAAATTACATAAGGTGCAACTTCTTGACTTTAAATATTTTTGTTTTTCTGATCATCAAAGTAGAATGTAATATTGTAAAGTTTTAAAGAATCTTTAAAAACACGAATTAGAGAATAAAAATGAATTGCGTAGATTTCCATTTCCATTTTCATTCCTATTAAAAGGGCATGAGAGGGCCTCTCTCACTGTCTCTTATCAATCTTAAGTATTGTATTAACATTTTAAAAAATTTTATTGGTGCATTGTAGTCGTACATCATAATTGGGTATTAACATTTTAAATCACAAAATTTATGAGATAAAATGACCTCGCTCCTTTATTTTCAATTCATTTTATCTCTCCTTTATTTTAAATTTACTTTGTTAGTAGTAATATTGACCTTTTAATCTTTTTATTTCTTCTGTAAAATTTAGTATTGGCATAAAATATTTTATATATTAGCAATGATAAACATTTCTTATATTGGTTGTAACTATTTTTCAGATTTTCATTTTTAATTGTCTGAATACATGTTTTTTAAGTTGAAGTCAGTCAGAAGAGAGTAAAAATCACTCGGGCTTGACGGCGCATGCTTATAATGCCAGCATTCAGGAGGCTGAGACCGGAGGATTGCAGTTCACAGACAGCCTCAGCTACTTAGTGAAGCCCTTCGCAACTTAGTGAGACCCTGTTTCAAAATATAGGGCAGGAGGGTATAGCTTGGAGGTTAAATGACCCTGGATTCCATCCCCAGACCGGCAAAAAAAAAAAAAAAAAAAAAAGTAAAAATCACTTCACTAAGAAAATTTATAAAGATAAAAACCTTTTGAATCCTCTCCAAGAGATTAGTATTATCATCAGTTTGGTCCATTTTACTCTTTAAAAAATATTTTTCTTATATTAAAAAATAGAACTTAATTGTAGCCATCCTTCTACTTTTATTATTCTAATTACTTTAGAATTGCGCTGTTAAGTTCTCAAAAATATTCCCATTATATATTGCTTAAATCTTATTGTATTAGTAAATTTATGATTCTGATTTTTACAATATTTGTATTAGAAGCCTAAGAACTTTAACTTATTTACTTATTTTATCATTTAAAAATAAAGCTTTTATATTTTTTCAATTTTCCACAAATTAGTTAGGATTATTTATGATAGGTTTTAGAACTTTCCTTAAGTAATGGATTATTTCCATTCTGTAAGTAGTCATCAGTGATACAAAGTCAAATTTTTCTCATGTGTTTATAGTATATCTAAAGCAAAAATCTTTAAAAATATCTAAAAGATTTTCAAGGAACTCTCTGAGCTATTCTTTATAGATAAATGTGCTCTGGAAAAAATAATGTTTCTTATTTCAGAATATAAGAGAATTTTTTTTGGTGTGTGGTATTGGGATGGAACCCTGGGGCATTCTACATCTGAGTGACATGCCCAGCCCTAATTTTTATTCTTTATTTTGAAAGAGGGTCTCACTGAGTTGCAAAGGGCCTCACTAAGCAGCTGAGGCTGTTCATGAACCACGATCCTTCTGTCTCAGCCTCCTAAATGCTGGGATTACAAGTATGCACCACTACACCCAGCTGCATTCTGTTTTGATCATAATAAAACGTCAAATGTGATTATTAAATTTTATAAAATTCACTTATTTAATCAACAAATCTATCTTGTGTTCATATTTTTACTTTTTTATTAAAATTAACTTGCTAGGGCATTTTCATTACTTTAGTATTCCTTTGTGTTAATAGTTGATATTGTCTACATTCATATGTTTATTTATGCCATTGATAGAATTTTATAATCAGGAACAATAACAATCATTTCACTTTTTTATATTATACTCAGAATAAAATAATATTATTACTTGAACTTTAAACTGATTATTTGGTATATTCTCTGGCTTTGGATACTTCAATAAAGAATAAAATTTCATCCTGGTTTATTGTGTTATTTATACTTTATTCCTTTGGAGCTAAAGTTGATCATTTTTGTCATTGAGTTAATTTTGATCAAATATAGAAGTAATATCCTCCATTTAATATACATTACTTATGTTGCCACTGTATAATAAAATCATTTATAGAGAAAATAATTTCATCACCTTTAGCTGTTATTCAGAGAAAAAAGGTTTTTTTTTATATTGTTGAGAGGGCATGTTTTTTAGCTAGCTATTCTAGGTCTGAATATTTCACAACTTTCTTAGGAAGCTATTCTAAGCTTAAGAAATGAGACACTAAAAAAAAAAAGATTTTCTCACTTAATTAGAAATATGCAAAAAAAGATAGTACAAGCATTTTTTATCATTCTCATTACAAGAGAAAAGTTATCAACAATTTGCAACCATTTATCTGGCATCCTGTAACCCTTATTTATGACTTACAGTGTTAAAACTCATTATTCAGACATCATTTATATCCAGGAATTGACATGTGAAATCTGTTCTGTGTTCCTGCTTTCCTGAGACCATATGGATCACTCCCTTCCCCATCACATTCACCCACTCTTTCTTATGGCCTGGTAGTGAAATATATCCGGATCTCAGGAACATGTCCTTAGCACTTTGCCCTTTGTTCTAGAATCTCTTTTTTTTTAGCAATCTCACTGACCACCAGGACTTCAACTGTGACTTGAGTTGGCAATTCTGCAGCCTGTGTTTCTTTCTTTTTTCTTTTCTTTTCTTTTCTTTTCTTTTTTTTTTTTTTTTGCATTACTGGGGATGAAACCCAGGGGCATTCGACCTCCGAGCTACACCCCCTGCCCTATTTTTTATTCTTTATTTTGAAACTGGGTTTCACTGAGTTGCAAAGGGCCTCACTAAGTAGCTGAGGCTGTTCGCGAACTGCGATCCTCCAGTCTCAGCCTCCCAAATGCTGGGATTACAAGCGTGCGCCACCACGCCTGGCTCTGCAGCCTGTGTTTCTAACCAGGACTTTCCCCTTTATTTTAGTTTCTCATTTCCCACTGCTTGCTGGATGTCTGATGGAATCTCAACTGAGCATGTCTACAGCTGAGTCATGTTATTCTGACACCCACTGGTTCCTTCCTCTACCATCTGCATTTCAATTATTCTCTTTGAAGCTTCTTTTTCTGCACTTAATCACAAAGTACTGTTCATTCGACCAGTGTAATATCTGTGATCCATTTTCTCTATCTGGTCTATGTTGTAGAATAAATCGCCCCTTATTTTCATAGCTCCAATATAGAAAATATATTCTGTAAACAACTGCTAAGTTCAAAGTCAGGCTGATACATTGTTTTTTTTACTTTAAAAAAATGTTTAAGGAGTCTCTCTTGCTTATAGAATAGCTGAGTGTCCCATGCTCTGCTTATCCTGGTCTAAGTTTGATTTGTAGGCTCATCTTTCAATGTATCATTTTGTGAAAACTTTTGAGGTTCTGACTACTGGTGACTCAATGTTTGCATTTCTATCCTTGAGTTCTGGGATTACTGCTATCTTAACACTGGGCGACAGCAGAGAGCCTCAGGTTGACAGAGACACATGTCAAAACCTGTAGAGGGGCTGGATCTCTTTGTGAACTATGAGCAGCTCCTAATGCAGGTCTGACTTAAGGAGAACATGAGGACCACATTGTTGTCTCTTCACATGTTATTTCAGAACACGTTCTTTTTTTATGCTCTAGTATTCTTAAGTTATCCAATGCAGTGGGCAGTGGTATAGACCCTCCCTCCCTCCCTCCCTTCCTTCCTTCCTTCCTTCCTTCCTTCCTCTTCCTCTTTCTTTTTATTTCTTCTTTCTTTCTTTCTTTCTTTCTTTCTTTCTTTCTTTCTTTCTTTCTTTCCTTCCTTCCTTCCTTCCTTCCTTCTTTCTTTTTCTTCTTTCTTTCTTACCTTTCTTTCTTTCCTTTTTCATGATTGAATCTAGAGCCTTATACACACAAACCAATTATACATACAAAGCAAGTGCTCTACCATTGAGCTACATCCACAGCCCTGCATATTTCTTTTCAGTGTCCAAAGTTGTGTGTATTTCTGTAATGTAGAATTTCTGGGGTTGGAACCCAGAGGCTTTCTACCTCCAGGCTATGCTTCCAGAACTTTTTTAAATATTTTATTTGAAATCAGGGTCTCACTAAGTTGCTGAAAGCCTCAGTGAGTAGCTGAGGCTGGCTTCGAACCTGTGTGATCCTCCTGTCTCAGCCTCCCAAGCGCGGGGATTACAAGCATGCGCCACCACGCCCAGCGATAAATATATATTTTTATAGGTCTAGAGGTAGCTAAATTCTAAAATGGTATAATTAAAAATATAAACCAATTCATTAGTCATATAGACCAATTATGACTATTATAATAATTTTGTGAACTGAGTCAAATTTGCTTCCTGATTACAAGAGTGATTCATGATCACTCATTTCTTATTTTGGAAAATAGAGTAAACACAATAAATATTGGCAACTTCACCACTGGAGAATATGTGTTTGGGTTTAGAGCTTTTGAGTTTATCTTTTCTGTGGTATTTTCACAAATGTTTGCAAAAAATTACATCTGTATTGTTTTGTAAGAGCTTCTGTCTTTCTCTTTCTTTTTACCTACAATGTGTTAGGAACATCTTATATGAATAAAAAGTTTCTAAGGAGACCAATTTTTTGTTTGGTACTGAGGATTGAAACCAGGGGCATTATACCTCCAAGATGTACCCCTACCCTATTATTTTTATTCTTTTATTTTGAAACAGGGTCTCACTAAGTTGCAGAGAGCCTCACAAGTTGCTGAGACTGACCAAGAACCTACAATCCTCCTGTCTCAGTCTCACAAGTACTGGGATTACAAGTGTGTGCCACCACTTGTACTGGGGATGGAACTCAGGGGCATTCTACCTCTGAGTTATATCCCCAGCCCTATTTTTTTTGGTGGAACTGGGGTTCCTGGACGCCCTTCTATATACGGGCTACACTCCCAGACCTATTTTTTTTTAAGTTTTGGAAACAGTTTTTTAGTTTTTGATTGAACCTGCGTGATCCTCCTGTCTCCGCCTCCCAAGTACTGGGATTACAAGTGTGCGCCACCACGTCTGGCCTTACCCCCAGCCCTATTTTTTATTCTTTATTTTGAAAGAGGGTCTCACCAAGTTGCAAAGGGTCTCACTAAGTAGCTGAGGATGTTCACAAACTGAGATCCTCCTGTGTCAGCCTCCCAAATGCTGGGTTACAAACTTGTGCCACCACACCTGGCTTAGCAGACCAGTTTTCAATGAGAAACATTTCAGGCTCAGTAACGACCTGGTGTTTAGGATGAGGCTT
Source organism: Muscardinus avellanarius (assembly GCF_963383645.1). Classification (NCBI taxonomy): domain Eukaryota; kingdom Metazoa; phylum Chordata; class Mammalia; order Rodentia; family Gliridae; genus Muscardinus; species Muscardinus avellanarius. The sequence goes on from NC_137797.1 coordinate 42,564,592, forward strand.
TGAGATCCAGGTTGCATCAAATCACTTGCTATCCTGTCAATTTGGGCAATTCATTCAATTTCTCTGTGCCTTTTTCTCTCATTTTCACACATGTATAAATACAATCATATATTTGCTGTGAGTACTCAACAAATTAATATTAAAACACTACTAATTAAAACAAATAAGGTGACCTAACTGAGGGGCATGGGAGGAGGGAAGAAGGAAATTTTATACTGTACATGACATACATTCATCAACATATCAAAGTCAATTAGTAAGCCAAACATGAGAAGAACTGAAGGAGAACGGAATGGTGTGGGAATTGGGGAAGGGCTAAATAAGTGATATGTGCATGTATGGTTCTACAATCTTGAACCCCATTAAGATGTATGACTACAATGCAACAATAAAAAATTAAAAAAAACAGTATTAGGCATCAAACAAGTATCTCAAATGTGTTTTTAACAAAGGTCTATTTAAAATTTTTATTATTTGCTACATGGATATTATATTATTTTACTGCCTTAAAGCTGAATATTATATAAAATTATTCAATCATGTGTATAAAAATTTGGGAAATTTCTATGGTAACTTATTACTCTGATTCTACAACTTTTGTCTTCATAGGTATAACTAAAATGTTGAATGGAAATGCATCTCTTGAGATTCTGATTCGGAAGGTCTAGACTAAGGCCTCAGAGACAGTGCTGGGCTTTAAGAAATGTGGACTCAATACATTTCCAGTTGAATCCAGTAAGCAAGCACAGTTACAATCAAGAATCAGGAGAGCTGGGCATGGTGGCTCACACTTGTAATCCCAGCATTCTGGAGGCTGAGACATGGTTCGCGGACAGCCTCAGCTACTTAGTGAGGCCCTCTGCAACTCAGTGAGACCCGGTTTAAAAATAAAGAATAAAAGTTAGGACAGGGGGTGTATCTTGGAGGTTGAATACCCATGGGTTCCATCACTAGACGCACACACACAAAAAAAAGAATCAGTGCCTATGTCATTACATGAGATCATACAGGATATAATTTTTTTCACAGTGTGCCAGTGCTTGTTGTTAACCTAGAAATAGAATTACAAAAATATTCTCATTATTTAAAAGGTATTAATCAGCACATTTTTTGTCATTAGGAAGGATAATCTACAAAAGGGTAAAATTTTTTATTTGTGTTTTTCAAAAGGTCTAAATAAGCAATCCAAGAAGTTGTAGTTCTGCCATTATTTCTGATTTTTGAAAAATTCTCCACTATTTTATCTCAAGAGTACATTTCTATCAAATCAGAGGTCTTATAACTATATGGTGGCAAATTATTAATTTTTTATTCCTCTCTAAAGGATAACATTAACCAGGCATTATGTTAATTCTAAATTGTATTGTTTTGGAATTCCCAGTTACAATAAATAAATAATGGTTTAATAAAAAAGAACATTGTTGTGCTAATGTTTCTCTTTTATGGGGAAATTGATTTTTTGGAATTAAATTTCTCATTGATAGAAATGATTAAATGACATCATAGAGGAATTAAATTTTTTTCTTTGGATCAGTAACAAAATGGACTGTAAGCCAAGTGGCAAAACTCACCACCTGGCTGTGTTACTTTTATTTGATACAGTTTATATAATTTGTCATGACCAAGACTAGACAGAGCCAGTGAAGACAGCACTCAGATATCTCATGAATTTATTCTTTTATTTTCCTCTTTTGTATGGTTGCAATATAGCAAATGACCATGGGTTTATCTTTTGAAATTATTTCCTTGATTGCTCTTTAGTGACTATAATAAAGACTTAAAGGACCAAAAAAATTGATACTCATTCATTGGACACATTGATGTTGCTTCTCAGCCAATCTGTTTAGTGTGCTAGTTACAGGTACTAAAATAACATGTGGAGAGTCAACAAAGGTGGGCATCATGTTCTGCTTAAGTCATATCTGCGTCAGGAGCTGTTTATCAGTTCACTAAGAGACCCAGGCCCTCCAAAGGTTTGGGCAGGTGCACAGTGTGTTCAAGATGGCAGTGAGTTCTCAAAGTCAAAAATGGACACATTAACCATGAGTCACCACTAGCCCAAACCTCAACTTTCTACTTAATGATACTTTGGACAGTTTGTATAATATTTTTGAGAATTCGTTGAAAAATATTTAATGAAAGCCGCATCTCACCACCTGAAATGCTAGTACACACTTTGAGATGGGGTAAAGTAAGTAATATTGTTTGACATAGACTAGTTAAATCCAGGCAACATCCATGGAGTCTCTATTGCTGGGTGTTTAAGTTTACTGTGCCCTTACTATGGAATTTTCCATTTCTATATTAATGGCATAAAAAGTGTTGAATTCTGGAAAAAGCAAATCCAAGGTAATTTAGAATAATTAGGAACTATCTCCTGCCCAGCTCATTGGCGATGCCAGTATGGTTTTCAAGTTGGGGGCATTCTGTGCCTGAAAGACAGTGTCAGACAACGGCTCTGCCTCTCTGTAGATGTGTGAATTTGGTCAATTGTTGAGACTTTTCAGATGGAGATTTATGTATAAAACTGGAATTAACAAATGTACCATTCATAAAAGTACTGAAAACTGAAATGAAATAAACAATATAAAACTTAAACTATGGTTTGGCACAGCCGGAAGGTCATTAAATAGTAGCAAAAAGAAACATATACCCAGAGAGAATAAATGAAATACAAGTAGAAAAAAAAACTGGGGAGAAGGCAAATTTGAAAAAGTTCATGACCTGTTTGTTGGATTTCAGGTCAACAGGTGCACGTGTGAGTCATGTGCATGATCATATGCTAACACAAGGGAGTCATCCTGAAGAAGTTGAAGAAAGTAAGGTCTTATTGAGCCAGGAGCCAGCAATGTCACCTTACCTTGCTTTTCCATTTTCAGGAAGGATCCTTAAAAGTTGAACTTTTCTATTATTATTAAATATAAATGTATAGTTGGTATTTCTTGGATACAAAAGCAAACAGGCCATTTTTTAGAGATCAGAAAGGCTGGTTTTCTCTGTGAGTAGAGCTGGGTAAGGCCTTGTTTGACAAGATCTTAGCTTTATTTCATGAATATATTGGTTTTCCAGAGGGACTTTCAAAGATTACACACTATTTGATAATGATATAATCCCTATAAGTCATAAGGAGAGAGAGAGATAAATATGCTTCAATATTTCCTCCAAAACTACTAAGACCGCAGAGGCTTAAAATCTATGAGGTATAATATCTATGACCTCTAGCTTGTGGATTATTCTGGTGGTGTCATAAATCATAAAAAGATGAGAATATATTATTTTAATGTTTCAAATCAAGAAAATTATACTTGAGAACTCCCGGGTATATAACTGATATCCCTTAGGCTAGTTTAGAGGGACCAGACCTATCAGGGTCTCTTGGGCATTGACTACAGCTGTAGAGAATATACTTGTATTCTTGGGACCATCTCACAGGTTGTTTTGCTTCATCCCATGTTACTTCTTACTCTACCTGTTATACCTTAAGTAACTGCATCCTCACCTGTGGCTCCCACCTTCCTCCCTGTATTAAAATTCCCAAGTGTATAATTCAGTTAAATCACTGATTCCTTAAATGCAACACTTCTAGACTCAGGTCTGCCTTGCCCAAATCCAACCCCAGCCATATGTCTCATTCACTCTCTATTTTGGTTAATGGCGCCTAGGAAGGATCTTTTGCTTCCTCTCTCCCCTTATTCTGCCCTTCCACTCTTTGTCATTAACTGATATGATTTTGATTCCAAAAAACCTTGATCTTTCCAGTCTCTTAATCACCCGACTATCTTGTCCTACCTCATTGTAAATATGGCAATAGACTTTAATCTGAGCTTAGCACCTAAGTTAGTTCATCTCCCATTTTCTCTATGTGACCAAGATAAGACTCTGCTGAGAATTCTTTACTAGCTACCCAGCCGACATCAAGCTCTGTGCTTTGACTACTCTTCCTTCCAGGCACACGGAATGTCTCTCTTTCAAATAAGTGACATCATTGTACTCCTTCGTCCCCTCCAACATACAGCTTTTTTCAACCAAAATGCTTCCTTTTATTGGCAAACTCATTCTCACTTTTAAGGATCAAATAACCATCACATTTCAATGAATATTCTTTGGCTGCCCCAGGAAGTATTGAGAGCCCTCTCATTTGGACTACAGCTATTTAAATCTGAAAGATACTTGACAAAGTTTATTGATATTGCCTGTCTCTCAAGACACTGGGAGATTCCTACAAGCAGGATAGATGGCATCTTCTACCTGGCCAACTTTGTAACCTAGCAAATTATGATTTTTAAAAGTCCCAGTAGCTTAAAGATCTCTAGTGTCCTTGGAAAAAAACAAGATGGAGACATCTTTTGTAATGATATAAAATGATTGTAAGTAGTACTGGAAGAAAAAATTGGTATACTATATCTTTAGTGGAATTTATTGCTATCAAAATTTGGACAGGTTGTACCAACTTCAAATGATTTCTATTCTCATCTCTTTAAAAAGTTATTTTAGTAGTATAGTTTTGCAACAATAAGAAGAAATTGCATTTTAAAGTGGAAAAGACAGCATTCATTCTGTCTTCAAGACAAACCACTCACTGAAAGCAAGCGGGAGATATGGTGAATAAACTCTTATTGCAAAGATGAATATCGGAGAAATGTAGAGATTTTTTTAGGTTATTTGTCCATCTCACTAGGGTGCTAGCTCACACGAGACAAGTTACAGAGATTATTTTCACCCTAATGTCCTTACAAATCTGTTGCTGCGATAATCGCATGTGGAGAAATCAATAACACACAAATGTTTCAATACAGAGGTGCTTTTCCTGTGTTTTGAGTGAATTAGTTTACAGATAAATGAACCTGCACAGGAGAAGAGAAATGGCATTTCTGTATTTTCTTCAAGTAGAGCAAGTTTGATTGAGACTTGGAGTTTTGCAAATTGAATGTAAGAGAAAGAGAAACACTGAAATGGTGCTCTCAACTCTGGTATGGGGCAAAATGAGGTAGTGGCAGGAGACTGAGAATTGTTTTCAGAGTGTGAGAAGTGGCTCTTTGTTGATAGCAACCCTATGTCCTCTGGATACATGAGTGTTTGTGTCTAGGGAAACATCCTCTCAATTAGGGTCCCTGTTTGGGTGCAATTTATTATTTTTTTCAATATGCTTTCATAAACAAATAATGTGCTGATCATGTGCCAGGCACCATGCTAGCAAGGGTAGAACAAAGACAAAATACAGAGGAACATATAGTCTCGTAAGAAAGCAAATCATAGAAGCAAATAATTTGGTACCGAATAATGTGATAATGCTAAGCTCTTTAGCTCAAATCAACTTGTTTTAAAATTTTAACTGTTGCCCATAAAGTAATTACTGAGTTTTATTTATTCCAGTCTCCTAAAACCTGATCATTTATTTTTATTTTTATTTCTCTTTACTATTCCATATAACCCTTCTTATTTATATCCAAAATATTTCTTTTATAAGCAATAAAGGAGGGCTCAGCTCTCACTTTGGATCTTCACATCATAATAATATTTTTCTTCTTTTTTTTCCCTTTTATTTTGATCTGATTTTCCCATCCCGAGTCAGTCAGTTTCTTGGTCTTTTGAGACACTATATCCTATTCATTGATTTATTATTAACATATCTAAATGGAAATTTTGATTTCTTTCTTTATTTTGGTGGTGGTACTGGGGTTCCTGGAAGCCCTTCTACCTCCGGGCTACACTCCCAGACCTATTTTTACATTTTTATTTGGAAACAGGGTCTCCTAAGCCAGCGTGCGCAGCTGGCTTCGAACCTGCGCCTCCTGTCTCTGCCTCCCAAGCGTGGGGATTACAAGCGTGCGCCACCACGCCCGGCAGAAATTTTTATTTCTATACTCAATTTCCTCCCTATAAATTTTTTCCTATTTCAAGACATGGCAGCTTCAATCTGATTTTTAGGTCAAGATTTCAGTACTTATCTTTCTTGAATATAGCATATCTAATCCATTAGTGAATTCTGCCAGAAAAATCTTCAACATATATCCACGTTTTGTCCACTTCTCTGATTCTTTACATACACACACACACACACATCTCCACACCCATATCCACAGCCATACTCTGGTGCAAAGCTACTAACATCTGAATAGTCTATGTTTTTTTTTTTTCTCTCTTTCCCCTACCCTCCTTTAATCTTTTCAGAGTAAATAATTCATTTAAAACCTAAAAACATTTCCTGTTTTGCTTAAAATTCTAAATTCTTACCATGGCTTATAAATCCCCATGCAATCTCTGTTTTTCCCTTCTCTAGCAAATCTTTCAGCTCCATTTACTTTTACTCTCCCCTTGAGTTACTTCACTCTAGTTATGCTACAAACTTCCTGAAAGCAAGCCTTCACTTTGCTGTCAGTGCTTAAAACAGTATCTGGGATGATAACTGTCACTAGTAATGATGACTGGCTTGCGTAGCACTGATTTTGAAACCAATATTATTATATATTAATAACGTGCTGTTGCATTTGTTCCTTAGAATAAACCTCAGAGAAAGGTATAATTTTTTTTTATTTTTGCAGATTGAACCCACAGGCATTCTACCTCTGAGCTACACCCCAGCCCTATTTTTTAGTCTTTATTTGAAATAGGATCTTATTAAGTTTTAGAGGACCTCATTAAGAAATTGACGCTGGCCACGAACCTGTGATTCTCCTGTCTCAGCTTCCCAAGTACTGGGATTACAAGTGTGTACCACCATGCCCAGATGAAAGGAATGATTTTTATGCTAATTTTACAAGCAAAGAAATTGAGGCCCTTAATATATATTAATTAGAGACCCTTAATATATATTTCTTGCATCATCTCATTCAACTAATAGTTTCTGAGTGTGAACTCTGATGGCCAGTTCCCTAACTTCAAACAACAACAACAACAACAAAATACCAGACATTATGCACATATACAAAATTCTCAATGATTATCTCAACATTGTGTACAGGGAAGGAGAGGGAATGAATGGGTTGGGAGCCAGGGAGAAGCTAAGTGCTGTGTGCATGTATATCTCTATTACTCTGAACTTAATTATGATGCACAATTACAATGTGCCAAGAAAATTTTTTAAAAAGAAAAGGAATATCACATGACCTATTTAGAGAATTTTTTTATAAATGAGAGGAAGGAATCAGTGGATGAAAACAGAAGTGTAAATATAAAATCTCACACATATTGTTTAAATGACCTTTGTCAATTATTTGAACTTGGATCCTTTTAGTTCATGAAAGACTAAACTGATTCCTATCAGTGGTCATCATTATTTTACCGTTTTTGAAAAAAATCTAGTTCAGACATTACTTTCTCTAGGAAGCTTTCCTTGAACTCAGTGAGCCACATTCCCTTCTGTTACCCCATACGCCCACTACATGTTCCTGCCATGTGCTTGATGTTCCTTACTCATTGCTCACTAACATAGATCCTCCTCCGCCAGACCAGGATCTCTCTGCAGTCAAGGACAATGTCCCATTCATTTCTGAATTCCAAGAGCCAAGCATACAGGCAAAAGCAAATGTATGCTTATTATGTGAATGGAGAGCCCACCAATGCAAATTGTGATTGACAACATCAAAAAAGTGTAATATTTGAACCTAAATGGGCATTAAGTCATATACCAGGGAAAGGGAAGCTTTATTGATTTGTTTAGATGATATTAAAACAAATGTCCTGTTCTGATTAATCACCGTGAGCTAACAATTTCCATAAGGGATTCATGATAACTCTCCTTCTGTTGCTTTAGCGGCTCTCCCATAAACCAGACGTGGAATTCCATTTGCAAAGAAAGTCAGAGAACTCGCAGGAGTGTAACAAATTTTAGAGATAGATGAAGTGCTCTGTAAACATAATACCCACAACTTATTCAAAACAAAGACATAACTTAGAAGCATAAAGCTAGCAAAGGTCTGAAACCCGCACTCACACAGCTATGAAGGTAACTTTGCAGACTTAGTTTTGCTTTCTCATTTGTTTCCAATGGTTGTAACTCTACATTTTATATTTCAGTTCCTTCCTATCAGGTTATTTCAAGCTTGTCAGAATATAAAGTCAAAAGTATATTACAGTGATGATTGGAAAGAATACAAGATTAATTTGAAGTAGAGAAAAGGCACTTAATAGATGAACAGGAAATGCCTGGAGGCCCACCAAGAATACCCAGCCATGCACAAGTCTTTCAGCTTGGATTTTCTGCACAGGGCATGCCCTGCCTAGGGAGAAAACCCCATGTCAGATGTCACTGGGAGCTGCTCAACCAGGCTCATAGAAGGCGCATTGCACCAATGACATCTGACAGCCTTGGCGCTGATTGTTCTGCCTCAGTGGCCACCTTGTGCAAAGTCATGGTGAGCCAGCGCAGGAGTAGTTCATAAAGAACGAGGCTGTCAGCATCATCTCTACAAAGCAGCAGCTAGGATGCTTCTTTTAATGAACATTTCACATGCCTGTAGCCAGGAACAAGTCAACCACTGTGATCGCCAGAAAAACAGACTCTAAATTTCTGAGGTTGGAGGAAAGTTTCAAACAACAACAAAAAAGTACCATTAGTTCAGTATTTATCCTAATCTATAGAAAATAACTATTTCTCATCACTGTGCTCTGAGGTTTGTAACTTCATTTCTCATTAACTTTTAATCTAATCTTACAGTACTTAATTTTTCCAGTGCCAGATACAGAGCAGATATCTTGGTAGAAATGTAAAAAATAATGGAGGTTAAAAATAAACACATATTAAAAATAAACACATACATCCCTTGTGCCAAGCAACTAGTGAGGTTTTCTCATGCATTACAACATTTGATTGATTTTATAACAATAAATGATGTGTAAATTGGTTATAAATAATTTTATTGCTTTCTTTCTTATGTTCTAGTCACTTCTAAGGGCTTCACTTTCATTATCTTATTTCATATTCACAAGAATTATACATAGTAAGTTTTAGGAAACTGGTTTTAGAGTAATTAAATAATTTAGTGAACATTGGATTAACTAGTTAAATGGAAGATGTGAGATTTAAACCTAATGATCATATGCTGAGCCACACAATTTTCTCCTTAATTAATTTAATCCTGGACTTTATTTTGTTCACTAATTTTTTTTAGCAGTTTCTCCAAGTAGTTCCAAAGTGTTCATCATGATGTCTTCAAGGACCTGGGAAAGTGCTCAAAGTCTCTGTCTCAGACTCAAATTTACATATTTGACATTTCAACTGAACAAAGAGTTGTAGAGGCTAATAAGAGATACACAAACTTCTCTCCTGATCTTGTTGAATGCTTTCATTTGTATGCATGGGAAAGCAGAAGCCTTAGTAGATGACCCTCAGAATCCCAACTGCTGTGGTCCTACTCCTGGTCCCAGGAAGTTCTGTAATTAGGAAGCATCTCCTGACTTTAGACTCCTCTGTGTCTGAGACCTAGAGAAGAAACATCCCATCCAGTGTGGTGATGCAGGCTTGTAATCCCAGTACTTGAGAGGCTGACACAGGAGGATTGCAGGTTTGGGGCTGGCCTTAGCAACTTAGCAACACTCTGTTTCAAAAATAAATAAATAAATAAATAGGGATGGGGGTATAGCTGAGAGGTAAAATGTCCCTAGGTTCAATCCCCAGTATCACCACCAACAACAACACTAACAACAAAACCAAAAATAAGCAGATACAACGATAAAAGAAAAGGACACCCAGCTGACTAGATGAGGTTTTAACACCTTAATAACTTCTGCCATGATTGATTGAGAAGGCTTTTTTCCAGGGGTAGTCACCTGCAGTTTCTACCACAATGTATTCTCCAGATAAGTTAAAACCCATTGGAGACTGGCCTAAAATTTTCAAGCACGTGATTCATTGTTGTACGTGTGTGTGTGTGTGTGTGTGTGTGTGTGTGTGCATGTGTATACATGTACTTAAACTGTTCTTATTAAACAGGTAACAACATCCTGTATGCTAATTTACTTACATTGAATTCTATAATATGCATTGGAAAACAGTTTTGAAATTGTATGTTTGGGGTTAAACAATTTTGTTTTTTAAAAATTTTTACCTGGATCTTACTTTATATTGTAAATGAAATATATGGGTGGGAAACGTATATATTAGCCAAGTGTGCAGGCCTGCTGTGAAATTAGGCAACACTGTCTAGTCTTCAGAAAGCCAGTATGGTGCAGTCTTATGGTTTTCAAACATTCTTCAGCTGCCTGAATTGGCTTTGAATATCACTGTTAAGTCAGAGTTCAGCAGTTGATTGTGGCTTTAAGATCAACTTCAAAAATGTCATGAGCTTGGAGATTGAGGCAAAACATCGAGTCTCTTGGGGTCTGAGTTTCTTTACATGGGTTGATACAGTCACCATTGTGTGGTGATTTGGAAGATGGCAGGTAAATTATGTAAAGTGCTTGGAGCCTAGTGGCTATCCAACTAATGCTCATTATTAAATTATAATATCATCCCATTTGCCCTCATAATATCTTTATGATAATTATATATTTAGCTTGGACATTTTAATAATATTTGGATGACTGAATGGACAATGTGTTCTTCAACATTTATGAAACATTAATTTTGAGCACAGTGCCAACCGTTTTACATATACTCTATTTGTACACGTTGCTTTACAACAATATTAGAAAGTAGATTTATTATCTCTATTTGATAGGGAAAAACTTTAAATATTTAAGAAATGGAAAGCTCTATAAAAGATTCAGGTCTGATAAGCTGTAGCATCTGCATTTTTCCACACTTAATCTCAAAGTAGACCACTAGCCACTCCACACTTCTGCCCCTTTGTGACATTGGACATCCTCAACTAACCTCATCCTCCAACAGTCTGTGGAGCTATCCTGTCCCGAACTAGGCCCATTTGTGAAGTGTCCCACTCTAAGATTGATTTCATTTAATACAAAAATAATAGTATAAGGAATGTCCATTTTCAAGAATAAATAGAAGTTGATATGCCCTCACAACTAAAAATTAGATGTTGTCCCTCAGGTAAATCTCATTTCCAATCTTTCCTTCTCAAATGTAATTACTTTCCTGAAGTTTGTATATATGATACTTATGTATGTTTTTATATTTTATAAGATATGGATATGTATATGTTTATATATAATGTTATTTTCTAGGTTTAAAGTTCTTACATAAATGTATTTTAATATTTATTACATTTCTTAAAATATTAAATCAGTTTTTGGTGTCTTGCTTTTTAAAAATCATTATGGCTATTATAATGTATTCAGGCCAATATATGTAAATGTAGTTAATTTGCTTTAATTTTGATTCATTATCCTGTGTGAACATAGTTTACCCATTTCCCTACTGAAGAACATAATTAGTTTGTTGCTATGCTTCACTAGTACAGAGGGAGCTGGCCTGAGCATGCTTGTACATAACTCCCTAGAGAAATGTGCTCCAGCGTCACCAGGGAATTTGTGAGTATGAAAACTGCTTAGTCATAGCTCATGAACACGTTCAAATTTACCAAGGATTTCCAAGGTGTTCTCCTTTGTGGTGGTAATAATTTATATTTCACTCAGTAGTGTGTGTAAGTCTTACTTTTCCATGTCTTCATTACCACCTTGGTATTATGAGATTCATTAAAGTTGGTCAATTCCCTTAATTTACTATTTCAGAAGTTCTTAGCATAACTGAAAAATTTTTTCCAAATATTTATTGGCATTCTGTTTTTTTTCTCAAGGAAGTGCCTCTTCTTTTCTTTTGCTCAATTTTCTTCTGCATTGTTTTTTGATATATTTCCTGTCTTGGCTTGTCCTTTTATTTCTTTAATGTTTTTTTTTAATATATATTTATATTTTTATTTTAGTGGAATTATCTTTAAATATATATACATATATAGTTTTCATTGCTTTTATGTTTGAGGAGACTGGTCCATGTCATCAGGACCACTCTTGTGGGCAGCTTTGCTCATCGGCCCTTCAGGCCACACTTCTGCTGCAATCTACCATTTTCCTTCCTTGCCTCTCCCAGCCCTCACCTCAACTGCTCCCTACCTCTTCCTGGGTTTCTGAAGCCACAGTTCTTCACTGGCCACAGTTCTTCACTGGCTCTTTCTTTCAAGGCCCCAGCAGCTGCTTGGCTTAGACGTAATAGCAGCAAAGGCCACAGGGATGCATGTGTGCTGCCCTCCTCCCACAACACTGCATCAGCTCTTAATTTGTTTTATGCATAGCATGTATATGTTTGTGCATGTACCTTTTTAAAAATTATTTACTGCCTGACTTCTGCATTATTCTTCCAGCTCCTCAAGGATAGGGGACATGCTTGTTCAAAGTTAACGCTCATTGCCTGGGATAGAGAAGATGCACAAAAATGATGTTGAGTGAATCAATACTTGAAGAAGTAGTGTTCCTTGTAATACCGAGAGAGTCACTATTATGTGATGTTAGCTGATGCTATTTCTGTTGTGTAGGAGATGGCTTTATAAGCCTTGGTGAAAAGTGATGAGCTCTAAACGATACAAATCTGAATTAAAGGCAATTTGATTGTCTCTCTGAGGAAGAGTCTATAAAAAAGGTCAAAATTTCTACTCCAAATCTGTTTTGAATTTGTGCTAGAATTTCAATGGACAAACAACTGAGGCCTAGCTGACTATATTTCCATTTTTACTCCCAATAATTTTGGTCAAGGTATAGAAAAATGGCATATAAAGAAACTAAGATTTTAAAGGCCACATGAATAGTTATTTTCATGTAAAAAAATAAGAAATTTTAATGCAAATATTCCTTTGTAACAATATGGATTCTATGACAAAGCAGTCACGTGTGGTTTTAAAAGCTCCGAAGGAAAACAGAGCAGAATTCCTTGGATTGACAGAGAATATCAGAGAAATAAATTATATCAGGCAATTCATAATATGAAAGACAGAAAAAATAGTGAAACAGAGAAGTAAAGTTAAATTACCAAATACAAGAAGAGAGGCCTCAATTCTAACCTGTTTGGAAAGTGAATTTGTGAGATACAGCAATGCCCATATTTCACTGTGGAGAAAACAGTATAGTAATGTAGTAACATACATTTTGCTGTTCTTGGTAGATTTTATACATAAGTTTTAAAATATTTCTATATATTGAGGTCTCCTCTGGAATAAAAGAAACAAGGGAGCTGAAAATCAATAGATTCTATGTGCAAATTTGCATACCCTCCTGTATATACACATACAATTGATTTTATGGGTATATGTATATACACATACAATTGATTATGATGTAATATATAGCTCTCCCAATCTCTGTCATTTCTTTTCAGTCCCAAACCTTAAACATATTTTTACACATCCATTCCTACTACCCTTGGCCTCACTGCATGAATGTATTTCTCTATGGTATCCAAATGGCTTTATAGCATTTTCTAAGTGCCCAATCTAGTCATAGTAGTTTTCATTTGAATCTACTTTTATTATAAAACTACAACTTGGCTGTAGACACTCTCCAAACTCATCTCCATTATCAAGATTACAAAATTCCCTGGGCCATCTGTCATCTCAAACTATGTTGACAAGTTATTGACAGTGAAAGTGATTAACTTGATCAATCTAACAGCATCCTGCTTCTCTAGAGCTGTGGCAACCAATCAGATGGTCTGAATAGACTACTTAAGATCCTATTGCCTTTATAAGAATAGAGTCTAAACATTGCCTAGTGTGCTGGCTGCTGATGTCTATCAATGTTGATGAATCTTTCTCATCAATTTTTGCTTGTGATATTTAACTTATAAAACTTAGTCAATCCTACCATAGTCTTGTGATTTATTTTGTCTTATAGATCGAAGAAAATGTATTTAAGTGCCCATTCCCCAGAATCTATTGTACTTCTTCTCAGATTTGGATTTAGGCAATGTTGTTTTAATGTAGTGAATGGCTTCTTCTATATCCCACAGCAGAAATTTCTCTAAGTCTTGTTGGACCTGAAGGCTAATTAATAGTCATTAAACCTGTTTGGACTTATCACCAATTCATTTAGATAAAAAACAAAATATATGGTTAATTATACTGAGGCTGGTGGTTGTCAAATTTCCAGATGTTCCAAGATAAAGCAGATGCTTGTATGATGTAAAAGAAATGTTATTTACATAATCCTTCCCTTTTTGTCCAAACAATGATATTACATAAAAGGGTAAATGTTTATATACTCATTCATCAGGGTCTTTTCCTATAGGACCAAATACTTTAATATTAATTATAAACTGAGGGTTAAGTGCTTGACCTTACTGAACAAGCAGATTTATTTCCAAATATATGAAGTTTTATTTTTTTTGTTACAGTGACTCACATGAGAAATAAAAATCATACTATTCTTTAAATTTAAGGCCTTCTTTATCTGTAACAACCAGGAGACATCTTAAAGTACTGATTTTGTTTTTAAGTTACTCTCCTTGAGTCAGCAAAAAGAATGAATGGGCCATTTCTCATGTTTATGGATCTGTTCCCATGTTAATAGCAGCCACTACAAGCTTAGGATCCAAAGTCTGTTTTATCATTTCAGTGTATTTCATTTCAGTGTATGTCAACTGAAAATAGTTCTTTGATATTATTTTGACCTTTCAAAAGAATAAGATATAATATGCATATTTCAGTTTCTTTGGCTGATAGAGAACACTACTATAATAAAGAAAAAAAGCAATTCAAGTATTTGAAAATGTCATTTCTACTATCAACTCTGATACATTCATAATGTTTGCTATGTCTATGCATCAAATATTTAGGTAATTAATAACATACAGTTATTAACTTAAGTGAAATGATAATCTGTATTAAGAAGAACTTAAATATAGCTTAATTTTCCTATTTTTACATTCTAAAAACATAACCCAATGAATACATGCATGTCAGTCATAAAGTCGTAAGGCTTTTAGAGCTTGAATTCAGGGTCCTTTGATATAACTAATGCTCCAGTTAGCACAGAAATCATTTAAATCATTCTGCATTTGAATATGAGTTACCCATCAAAGCAAAAGTTATTACTGTATTAATCCAGACTATATGGAGAGGTGAAAATCAATTGGGACATTTTCATCAAGTTTTTTTTTTTTTGGTGGTACTGGGGTTCCTGGAAGCCCTTCTACCTCCGGGCTACACTCCCAGACCTATTTTTACATTTTTATTTGGAAACAGGGTCTCCTAAGCCAGCGCGCGGGGCTAGCTTCGAACCTGCGCGATCCTCTTGTTTCTGCCTCCCAAGCGCGGGGATTACAAGCGTGCGCCACCACGCCCGGCTTCATCAAGTTTTTGATGGCTTATAATACTAGTTTAGATTTTTGTTATTTTACTGACATCATTAAATAACTTTATTATTTATTTTCAAACCTGTAGGCTATTCCACCTGTTAGAAGGGCTAAATGTGCTAATGATTCTGGGTTATAGCCAAAATAGTCCCCTGTCAAAACAGAAATTTTACGTGGATCTAGTATATTATTTTAATTTATGTGCCCTTTAAGTTCTATTCCTTAATATAGTTGAATTTATTTATCACTTACCATTGACTACAACTGATTTTCCTAAGTTGTGCTAAGTGGCTTAAATACCTGTTAGCATGCAGGGGCAAACAATATATATATATATATATATATATATATATATATATATATATGTATATATCCTTTTGAAAATACAAACTGTGAAATCAGGTTCCCTTCCCCCATATATATGTGTGTATACTGACTCTAAGAAAAATGAAATCTTACAAAATATTTTGAATCTCAAAAACATAGCCATGAGTTCTACTTTCGCAGGTTAATGTTTAGCATAAAAATAATAAAAAATTTAAAAAAAGCTTTTGTAAAAATCATGAGTATCATTTGGTGGCCAGAGCAGTGCTGAGAAGCAGTTTGTTGGCTGTAGAGTTAGACTGGGAGCTGACTGTGCCTTCTCCATTCACATTCACACCCTTCCTGGATATTACCCTCTCTAGCCCTCAATTTATCTCTAATAGAGGATCATTATGAGAATTGTCATTCAAAATACAAACAACAACAAATGTTGGCAAGGATGTGAAGAAGTGGAAACTCTAATACAGTGTGCATGGGATTGGAAATTAGTGCAACCACTTTGGAAAACAGTATAAAGGATTCTCAGAAAAATGGAAATTCACCTACCATATGATCCAGCAATACCACTTCTGAGTATCTATCTACTCAAAAGAATGAAAACCAAACTACCAAACTAATGCATACATATTTATGTTCATAGCCACACAATTGACAATTGCCAAACAATGGAACCAGCTAAGACGTCCATCAACAGATGAATGGATTACAAAACTATGGGATATGTACACAATGGAATTTTACTCATCCATAAAGAAGAACAAAATCACATCATTTACATGGAATCTCACTTAGCATAATGTTCTCTAGTTCTATCCATTTTCCTGTAAAGTAAGAAATTGAATGCTCTCCCTAATCTGCAGAAGCTAGGGAGAAAATAGGTCATAGAAGGAACTCTAGACGAAGGAGGAGAAACCAGTGATGAGAAAATAAGGAGGCCTAACTGGGAGTAATGAGAGGGCGAAGAAGGAAACTTCCTAAGGTACTTGATGCACAATCTCAAATATATCAAAATCAGCCACTAAGCCAAACATGAGAAAGAGAAGAGGGGAGGAAATGGGGTGGGAATTGGGGAAGGGCTAAATGAGTGATGTGTGCATGTATGCCTCTACTGTCTTATGCCTCATTAAGAAGTATGAGTATAATGCGCCAATAAAAATAAAAATAAATAATAAATAAAAGACAATTATATAAAGTACTTAGTTCACTGACATGTGGTAGGAGCTTAATAAAAATTATTAAAATGTTATGTTTATTACATAGCTCTAGAGGAATTGCATGAGATATGATAATTAAATGCCTGAATCTATTCTAATGATGCTCAGGAAGTTAAATGAACAATGGCCAGAGACTAAAAGAGACAGGATAACCTGAACTTCATTGTTCAAGTGCAGCTTATAGAAATCTGAAGCTCTCACTGCATACTTTTTCTTTGTAGTGTTCGTTATGAAAAGCAGAAATGGAATTACAATTATATTTCATCTGATTGTCTTAATTTTTAAAACTCTGAAACTATGTGCTCATCTCCAAGTAAAATTGTAAAAAATGAGTATAAAGTATAAAATCTATAATATCTCAAATGGCATAGTACTACTCTTTAGAAAATCTTAGTGATTTTTTTTCCTTTTTATTTACTTTTGGTTCTAGAAATCTAGCCCAGGGCCTCAAGCATGTTAGGTAAATGCTCTACCATTGAGCTATTCCCCTAGACCTTCTCTCTATTATTAAAGTTGACAGGACTCAGGGCATGGTCCCCCAAAATATGCCACCTTGGTATTTGAGAAAATGCAGAGGCAAGAAGTTCTCTTACCTTTCCTTCACCCCTTTTCATTTCAGAGGAGCTCTCCCTCTATCTGGAGAAAAGGAACAGCCTTTTGTTGAAGATACAGAGACAAATTTGAACAACTAGGCATTGCTAAGTTCTTCTCGGTTTATTATTACTGGATCAGACCCTTTCTGCCAAATAACACTTCTCTACAACTATTCCTTTCTCCATCTACCTATAAACATATACAAGTTTTTTTTTTTAATTTCTTTGGCTCTTCATTTCTGTAGCTTCTGTGTCATATGAAACTTATATTTAAATAAATTTGTATGCCTTTCTCTTGTTAATAATTCTTTTGTCATAGGGAGTTTCAGCCATGAATCTAACTATGGGTAGGAAAATAAATTTTTCTTCCCTATAAGGTTGATATAATTTGTGTTTAGTAATCATCTAAAATATAGTATCTCTAATTTGCATAGTTTCCTCTTATTTTTTTTTAATGTGTACCGTGATACAAAAGTAGAGGTTTTGATAGGGCAAAATCACAGCTGGGATCATTTTCATTTTTCTCTATAAGATTCTATACACTTGAGATTTTTAGGAGGAGGAATGTAGCTGCAGAATGTGAGAAGAGTTCCATTACATACTGCAGAAATGTAGACGACTTTGGAGATCAAATAGCCAGTGTCCTTATTCTGCAAACGAGGAACCCAAAACTTGGGAATTAAGATCACACAACTGATAGTAGAAATGCTAAATGTAGAGCATAAATGCTAAAACATGAGAATGACTTTCCCACAGTAAGAGGGATAATTTCATGTTTTAGCTTGAGGCCCATCAAACATGGCTCTATTTACTTTCATCAGGAAAGGGTTCTTTGGCAACCATGAATCAGGTATAGGAGCCAGACACTTGCTGGGGAGAAAAAAACCTTAATGCCTGCCAGGGCCAGACAGAAAAGCCTGTTTGGACTAGCACAAAAAATGAGAAGATCTGGTGAGTATAGGTGAAAAAATTCAAAAGAAGATATAAAAATGTACAGAGTGCACCCACAGAACAAAAAGAGAAATTCACTGTAAAATTCAAAAGCCTTCATGATTATGATAAGAAATAAGGGATCAGATAAGCTGAGAGGGAGGGTCTCATGTCATCACTTTTGCAAGAGTTTGTAAAAAATATAAAGGTTAGAAATATGTTAGGAAAGTTTGTAGTTTCTGTGTAAATAGAGCTTTTTCATCTAATACCTGGGTTTAGAAGTATAAAACAATATGTGTATGGTACATCTTACTAGAGATCTTTGAGGTGTAAAATATTCTTGATGATATTTTTGTTTGGGAACTGAAGAATGAAATCCATGGTGATTTTGGTTTTATTACCACTGCTTAGAAAATAAGAAGGAACCATATCCAATCTTTCTCATTATCTGGAACAGGGACAGCACTTACTCAGCCTTAAGTGTCATGGACTGTCAATCCATCATGAGCACAGAAAGGGATAGTAGGATCTGGAATTCTATTCTGAATTGGATCTGAGTGGATCCCAGAATAGAGCCATTTGTTGAAGTTCAGAGAAAGTTCCTTTTATCAAGCAAACATTGATTGGTGTTGAAAAGCTTGTCACCAGATGGATAGGTTTAGGGAGAAGTTGAGAAGAACCTAAGAATCTTGTAATAGAATGTCCCAGGTCATGAAAGAAAAACTCAGGGATGGAGAATGATTTCTATTCTTTCAATTCATTCAGAAATTTTTATTAGCAGGCAAAAGAATTTCAGAAACCAGGCCAAGAATCTAAGACCAAGGGGAATCTGAGAAGAATTTGTAACAAGAGACAGGTAGAGCTCTGGGTTCCTGGAGGCCTCACAATAGTGGGGCCAAGATAGCAGAGATAGCACACAGGGCAGAGATAGCAGCAAGAAGAAGAGAGGAGCAGCTGAACACCACCTCTGCACAAGTAGCACTTGGAGCTGGAACTGTGTAAATCCAGGGCTGTGCCAAATCCACATGTTGGGTTGTATAGACAGCAGCTGTGCGAAGATGAGGGCTGCAGGATCTTCCCCATCAATATAACAGAATGTTAAATGGAGGGTGATTTTCAAAACAAAGCATGAGATTAACAAATTTGAGCATGAGAGTCTCAATCTTTGCTTTCATATCCAAGGTTAACCAGTTGCTACTAAATCCACAGGATTTGATTAGAGGTTTCATTAAATAAAAATACTCCCTGTGTCTTGGTCCCTGCTGTAAAATGTGCAGAGCCCTAACATACTTATGGGATGTGAATATATTATTATTTATAGATAGAAGTTAATGACTGGAATAAAAGCAGAACATTTTAGTTAAATAAGCAAGTGATCGAAATTGACTACACATGTGCAAATAAGGCCCAGATTAATTAAGTTGCTCATCATTTTTTTTCTTGCAGCAGACATTTTTGTGTTCAATTTATAAGTAAATGATAAGCAATATATGAATATGTATAGATGTATGTGCAGAGTGGCAGAGATAGAAAGAAAGAAAGAAAGAAAGAAAGAAAGAAAGAAGGAAAGAAAGAAAGAAGAAAGATGGGGAGAGACAATAGGGGAGCAGACACAAAAAGGTAATAGTTTTTTTTTTTTTGAGGTACTGGGGATGGAACCTGGGGGAATTCTACCTCTAAGCTATTTTTATTCTTTATTATAAAACAGGGTCTCACTAAGTTGCAGAGGGCCTAAGTAGCTGAGCTGTCTGCAAACCTGCACACATCACCCAATTAGTCCTTTCCCAGTTCCCACACCATTCCATCCCCCTCCTTCCTTCTCATATTTGCCTTATGTTTGTTAAAGTACATCATATGCATTAGAGAATATCCCTCTTCCCCCCTTCCATCACCTCAATTAGGTCACCTTACTTGCTCATCTATAGAATCTCCTTCATCTAGAGTTCCTTCTTTGACCCATTTTCTCCCTAGCTTTTGCATATTAGGAGGAGCATCTGATTTCTTATTTTTTATGATTGACTAATCTCACTTAACATAATGTCTTCCAGTTCCATCCATTTCCCTGTAAATGACATTATTGTGTTTTACTTTATGGCTGAGTAAAATTCCATACAGCAAAGGAAACCATCAAGAACCTCAACCAAGAGCCAACAGAATGGGAGAAGATTTTACCAACTACTCCTCCGATAGAGGACTAATATCTAGAATATACAGAGAACGCTAGAAACTCAACACTAAGAAAACAAATAACCCAGTCAAAAAATGGGCAAGTGAACTAAAGAGACACTTCACAAAGGAAGAAATTCAAATGGTCAGTGAATGCATAAAAAATGCTCAACATCATTAGTAATTAGAGAGATGCAAATCAAAACTACCCTGAGATTCCACCTAACTCCACCTAGAATAGCAATCATTCAAAACACAAAAACAAATGCTGTTGAGGATGTGAGAAGTGGGAACTCTAATACATTGTTGGTGGGACTGCAAATTAGTGCAACCACTTTGGAAAACAGTATGGAGAATCCTCAGAAGAATGGGAACAAACCTACCATATGATCCAGCAATACCACTCTGGGTATTCACTCAAAAGAAACCAAACTATCAAACTAATGCATGCATATTTATATTCATAGCTTCCCAATTCACCATTGCCAAACTTTGGAACCAGTCAAGATGTTCATGAACAGATTAATGGACTACAAAACTATGGGATATATACACAATGGAATTTTACATAACCTGTATTTTATCTAGAAATCCTTTTCCTTACTTCTCCTTCCCTCCTCTAGAATTTAAGCAATTGGAGGGTAAGAAGTTGGAACATTGTGTTCATTGCTGTATTTCCAGTGCATACCAGGCTCTCAATATATATTGTTTTCATGAATTAATTCACCCTTCATTTTACTAAAATATGCAGCCCATAATTCAATTCTCATGTTGCTGAAATTTCTTAAGGCCTTATTTCTTAAGGCTCTCAATATATATTGTTTTCATGAATTAATTCACCCTTCATTTTACTAAAATATGCAGCCCATAATTCAATTCTCATGTTGCTGAAATTTCTTAAGGCCTTATTTATACAAATGCAGAATTTATAGTAATAAGAAATTCTTTGTGGGTAATGGGAAATCTTTTCTCTGTAGGGTCTAGTACACAATTTGGAATTTTAACACAATGACTTCTTAAAATTTAGCTACAGTAAGCAAAGAACTAAAAATATTTTTGCATGTAATTATATATTTCTAAGGACTACACTGGATTAAATATTAAAATAGTATATTTTAATGTTTTATTTACATCTAAGTATAAGTACTTATTACAGATAAAATTGGCCAATCTTATGTAAAAATTTCTGCTATGCTGTACTATTTTCAGAAATTTGAGAATTTATTTTATATAAAATGGTCGAGTTATGCAGGAGGCCATGTCATACCCCTACTTAGCTCTGAGCAAGATTTTTATCATTTAATTTTGTTAGTTTACCTATGTAAACAAATCACTAGGGAAAGTGATTCTGTAATACTCATGATCGTCTGTTTTAAAGGGTTGTTGCTATTTTTTATACCCATCTTTAACTGGTAATTAAATCTAGTTTGTTTTCTTCCTTGTTCAGATAAGATAACCCTTTTTGTTTTTAAATACAAAATAATTAATGCCATTGATAATGATAAAAGAGACCATATATGGAACTGAACTGCAAATATTGATGACTTTATTGTTTGATGTTTTAATTAAACCATTTTCATTTAAAACCCACAAGGGCAAAAACTTATTGTTCCCTGAGTCTGACATTGAACCTAGGGCCCATTGCATGCTACCGCCGAACTATATCCCTGGTTCCCCACAAAGATATGTTGAAGTCCAAATCGCTGGCCCCTATGAATGCCTTACTTAGCAATAAGCTATATATGTAATTAAATTCAGATCAGGTCTTTCTGAACATAGGGTGGGCCCTAAATCCAAGATGACTAGTGTCCTAAGAAGACAAGAGACACAGAGAAAGAAGACAGTTCTGTGATGATGAAGGAAGAAGTTGTACTTATGCCTGGAACTACTAGAAGCTTCCTAGAGGCCAGGAAGGATGGATGCCTCTCTAAAGAGTTTATAGTAAACACTGACTGACACTTCTTGAGACAGAACTTCTAGCCTGTAGAACTGTGTGAGAATGTATTCCTTTTGTTTTAAAGTATGCACATTTGTGACTGTTTGTTATGGAAGTATTAGCCATCCAATATGTAGGCATTTAATACATTTTCAATTTTTTGGATCCAGTTTTTCATCCAAAATGTTTTCTATTTAGAAAAGTAATGACTTCTTTCATTGTATCTTTTTAGCATGAGTTATATTTGGTCTTCCTGCCCCCTTCTCCTTTTCTCCTTAGACATTGTGCTTTTTAAGAAAAATGTCAATAATTATTTATTACTATAACTTTAGTGCTCATAGTACTGTCTGACATAGGAGGCAATAAATAAAATGTTGAACTAGCAATAAATTATTATTTTAATAAAATTGCAATGATTTCTCTGCACTTCAGCACAATAATGTACTGAAGAAGAAGGGTCTGTTCCTCCCAAATACTAACCTAAGTTGAAAACAGACAGAATTTCTACTATTTTTATGCATTTTGTTTGGGGGGGGAGTTAGTACCTTTTTAACATGTTTTATTGGAACATTTTAATTATACATTATAGTGTGAGCCGATGTGAAACAAGTTACATACACATAGAACTTGGTGTTTTTTGAGAGTTCAGATACATTTTCTTCCAAAAAGATAAAGCTCAGGATTTCAAGTCAAAATTTCTGTTGTCTATACATCTTCATTTTGGAAAGGCAAAGCTCTCAAACAATATGTAGACTTTGTGTGTTGGGGAGAAAGGAGGTATGCATTATTTACTCTTATTATATACATAAAGCTCAAATTTTTTCATCTTGATAAAAACATCCATGGGTGTTATTTTTGCCTAATTTTGGCTAGTTTACATGTGACTAAACAAGCAGTCTTTTTTTTTTTTTTTTTTTTGGTTCTGGGTATTGAACCTGGGGCTGTTTTGTTCTGAATTATACTCCAGCCCTCTTTTTTATTTTGAAACAGGGTCTTGCCAAGTTTCTGAGGCTAGCCTTGAACCCGCATTCCTTCTGTCTCAGCCTCCCAAGTACTGGAATTACAAGCATGTGCCACTATGCCTGACTCTAAGCAGTCTTTAATACCATTTTCTAGCTTAATTATCTGGAACACAGTAAACCTTGGACAAAAACAAAAGAAAGAGAAAAAATTTAAAACAGTTTAAAATAGAAGTGTAATAACAAGTACAAATATAGTTGCAATAAAGATTCACAGTAACAAATTATGTCACATTCCTGAGAGAGAAAAATTCAGAGATCAAAAAAAAAAAAGAGTGAATGCAATGTCAATAATCAATTGGATCAAGAAAATTGAGTATGAAAACTTGAATCTGACTTTTCATGACCTTGGGTAAATGAGCCATCAATTTCTCACTGAACATTAATAATGAGAGTATATTACCTTTCAGGAGTGTTACTAGAATTTTTTGAGGCCTAAAGAATTAGGCAATTTTGAAGACAAAACCCTTAAAAAAAAATATATATATATATATATATATATTTTTTTTTTGGTACCAGAAACGGAACCTAGGATATTCTACCACTAAGTTATAATCCCAACCCTTTTTATGTTTTATTCTAAACCAGCATCTTCTTAAGTTACTGTGTGCTGACTTCAGACTTGCTATCGTGCCTCAGCCTCCCAAGTACTGGGATTATAGGTTCACATCGCCACATCTGGCTACAACTTGCATTGATGAGTACTTGGATTCCTAGGTCTGCTTTGATCATTTAGTAAGTAACTCATTGTATATATTGGTAGATCCATACAGTTTTATAAACTATCAGGAGTCAGTGGTAAACAGCCTTTAAAAGACAGGCCTTGGTTAAAAGAGAAGCATTGTTATTTATCTATGACACCTTAAGTAGCTTTTAAAAAATTTAAGAGGATGAAAATGAGATATTTGGAAATTCTTAAAAGCTTGCAGAGCATTATGTTTAAGTTCATATTTTAAAATCTCTTTATATTTATTTTATCTTATTTATTATTTATTGAAATGGTGGGACAATGAACTATTTAATTCAATTCTATTCAGCATTTTTCTTTTTACATCTCACAGAAAACACAGCATTGGTTTTCATAGAGAGATAAAAATAACGATTATTCATTTCAGTACTTTACTCTCATTAAGCTATAAAGAGTAATACAAGTGTTTGCTAAGATTAGTTCTAGGAGAGAATTTAACAGTTGACAATACCCATAGTTCATAACTATCATACATGCACTGCCAAACATATGTGTATGTTTCTGTGGCAATTTATTGACACAGAAGACCTATTTTATTTTCTGTTTTTAAATGAGGTTCTCACTAAGTCGCTGAGGCTGTCCTTAAACCTGTGATTCTCTTGTCTCAGCCTCTGAAGTACTGAGATTAAAGGTGTGTGCCACCAAGAGAGGCTACAACAAATATTTTAACTAGAACTGAAGTCAATGTTACGATCTTAGTTATGTATATAATATATGTGTGAAGCTTAATGCACAGAACAGTATATAAAATATGTTTGTTTATCTTGGCTGCTTCTGCATTTAATTTTTTTTTTTTTTTGCTGCTGTGTTTTATACTGCTGTGAAGTTCTGTTCCTTGGTCTCACATTACTCATTGCCATTTACAAATGAACATCTGACACCCCTATTCTTTCTTCTGAAAGCACATTAATTCATTGCAGCAATTTACCTACATAGCTGTAATTATTAACCGCCTTTCATTTACTGCAATCTAAAGCTTTGATTTTACAATTTCCTTAGACTAAATATGTAGGAAGAGTATTGAAATGGCTCATATTTATTTCTTTTCCATGACATGGATGGGCACGAGTAAACTATACAGATCCCAGAAATTGTTACTATTAATATATTAATTTTTAAATGGGAATATTCTAGGTCACAAAAGTGCATTAGGAAGAAATGAGGAGGGAGATAAAGAAATAGAAATATCATGCCCCCAGTCCCTTGGCCTTCTTCCTCAGAGTCCAGAAAAGAGAGGAAGGAGCACAATTAATCTTCACGTAACTTGAGCCTTTAAAGATACCACACACACAAAGCTGTTACTCTAAATGAAAGACTTGGTTAATTCGCACAGAGGATTTCTATTACTAAATCTTAATGAAATTGAAAATTAGTTTTTAGAAGATGAGGTAATATTGTCTTTAAAAGGTGAGATAATTTTTTTTTCTCCTTGCAACTGGTAAGAAGTTATATTGTCTTATACAAATATTGGGATATGAGGTAATTATATTTTCCCATTTTTTTACATATAATCTCTTTCATATACCTTTTTGTGATAGAAAACCCTTTAAAACCCTACAGCATGAACAAAACGAATTGTATTTAGCACTTCTGCTTCATTTCTTGTGAATGTGGCATTAAAATGTCAGTTGAAAAAAGCTATTTGTCAGATAAAAGCATATTGTACCAGCATATGAAAGGGACAGAGATATTATCATACCAAGCTTCACATAACTCATTAAAATGTATGTAAACCAGGAGAAAATGAACAATACTTAAATGATAACTCAGTAGTCCAGTTAAATTTAGATAATAAAATATTAAATGCATAACGCAGCAAGAATTATCTTCTTTAAGAATCATTTTATTAAATAACTGCACTTTTTCATGGGTTAACACTGGCTTCTAAAGGTTTGTTAAATAACATTTTCCATAAAGAACAATGATATAACTCAAACTCAAGATTTCATGACTAGGTATTTCCTTAGATCTATTGATATCACAATTCATTGGGTCTTGAAGATCAATGGTGCTTGTGAAAATTAAAAAAAAATGACGAAGAGCTTGAAAAAATAATCGAATATATTCAGGAACTCATAATAAATATTCAATGGCAGTGTAGGTGGGGTTTCATGAGCACAAGTCCTATGCAAATGTCTTTCATGGGAAAGGATCTTTGAGAATTTTACAGAGGTACTTATGGATCCTGTTTGAGAAAGCATGGATTAATAATTAAAGATATGTTTCTATTAAAATGTTTTTCATGTTTGAACCATCACTCTGTAGCTGTTTTATATTCATAAAGTAGTAAATATATATAATTGTAAATTGTTGCTTAAAAATAGTATTAAAGATGATCTCATGGTACTCATGAACCCTTAGGAAAACATGCTTCTGGAACCTCTAAGATGAAGAACACTGAAATAATAAAAATAGGGTGAGATTCAGACTTACAGAGGACTCACTTCAGTTCCTAGGTCTTCCCTATTTATGCCGTGAGAATTATTTAGCCACCAAAGCTTAGTTCAGTTTATCTTATATTGAACCAATTTATTGATTATTGAAGATGCTTGGGTAAATTGAGAAGAAAGTCAGTGTCAATTTGCGATAAACCTATTGAACTAGAGGGCTCTATTTTCCTATGAAGCATACAGGGGTGATGCGTATAGAATTTTTAAGAGGAATAATACTATACACACAAAATTATTTCAGAGTAAAACTAGCACTCCTGAGCTCTGGAAGAATTTCTCTAGTTTGCATATGTGAACAGTGCATCCCCAGAGTCCTTTTGTTCCACCTCCATCACCAAAGGATTAGGTCCAATTATAATTAATTCTTTAATAATGAAATTGATACCCTTTTCATGCATTTAGACCAGATACTAGATTAGAGTACACTATAAAATATGTTTCTGAGTAATTATGACCTCATTAATTATTTTTAGACAGCTTTTTAAAGTTTGATTTACTAATTGGACTCTCCAAAATTGAAAGCAGGAAATAGAGCTGTCCAGCCCACCAGAGACTTCATTCCATTTGGCACAAAAACAGTGAAAGTTGACTTCATTATGCTGTTCTGCATGGTTGAGTTTGACAAGTATGTTTGGGTTTCATAAAATAACTAAAGGTCATTTCTGGTCTAAATTTTTGCAACTTCAACTAAAATTAGTAAGATTGTAGTGCAAAGCATGGCAGAATCTCTGGGGATGACTTCTACCTCCCTCTTACAGGATTTCAGCTTGGGCATATATTTCTGGATGTAAAAATGTTGATGCAACATGGCCAGGTGACTGTGCTCAACTCTGAGGCTCAAAGGCATGGCTTAGCATGTTCTACCTCTCTTCCATTTCTAGCCTAGAACAGTTTAAGCCTATGGGAGGATGTGTGCTAGGATAATGATTGGGAAAATTTAAGTGAATCTTGAAATTGTAGAATCTTGTGTCTGCATCCTGACTTGCTGCCACTGCCTTTCTGTATTACTCAGCATGAAAGTGCAGGTGGCACTGATGCTTTATCTGGAAACCCCTGCAATTCTGTATTACAAGATCCCTCTGCAAACTAAGTGCTAGTGAAAATCATCCTAGGCCTCACTTGCATTCATGTCTTGCTAGTTATTGTTTCAAAATTCATAGAAAGCTGTCTGTAAAGCTTTCTCTTATTTTGTGTGTGGTACTGGAGATCAAACCCAGGGCATTCTACCTTTGAGTTGCATCTTCAACTGTATTTTGTTTCATTTTGAAACAGGATCTCATAAAGTTGTTGCTCAGGTCCTCTATAAGTTTGCTGAGGCTGTGCTGGAATCTGCAATTCTCCTGTCTCAGCCTTCCAAATACTGGGAATACAGGCAGTTGCTTCCATGCCTGGCAAGCTGTAGTTTTTATATAAATTTAGCTATATATATTTTTTTCTCTAAGGTGTTCCAAGCAAAGAAACTTAGAGGTTATTTTAAAATGACCTAAATCTACCTCTCAAAGCTGCCCGTAGATAGAAATATGATTTCCTAAATTTAAAAAATATTTAAGCTGGGTGTGGTGGCGCATGCTTGTAATCCCAGCATTTGGGAGGCTGAGACCAGAGGATCGCGGTTCGCGGATAGCCTCAGCTACTTAGTAAGGCTCTCTGCGACTTAGTGAGACCCTGTTTCAAAATAAAGAATAAAAACAGGGCAGGGGGTGTAGTTCAGAGGTCAAATGCTGCTGGGTTCCATCCCCAGACCCGCAAAAAAAGAAAAAAAAATTAAATGGCACTGAAGTAGTATCTCTAAACTTTTACTATATAATCACATGCTTATTTCTATTTAATACAGGAAGATGGCTGTAAAGTCAGCTGTAAGAGTTCAAAATATGTTAGGATTCTAATTTTGTATGATGGACCTTTGAAAGAACGAAGAAGCATCGGTTATCCATGATTTTGATAATAAAAAGCTCCCTTTAGCCAACATGTACAACACTAAGCTCTCCTTCACATTTCAAAAACACTTAAAAAATCTGTTCTTTTAAAAAAGAATATTTTTATATGCTAGGCTGAATCTCACAATGGGGCAAACTTAATGGCTTGTCATAGCAAGAAGGTTTCCCCAGTGTTTAAAATATCCTAAAGCACTCCTTACCTATTCCACCAAGGCAATGCATATGTAACACTTAAGTGAAATGTATTTCTATCTTCAAAAGTGTGAGGGTTCTATTCAGGTTTCAGAGTCATATTAGTTTAGACTTTGTCACCCATATTAATATTTATTAGGATGCTAAAAGTTGACCAAACTGGAAAATGCAATTTAGAGTCCAAGGAAATGGATTATGTGAGGGGAAAACAACCAGGCCAACAAGAACTGAAAATCATCATTGATAACGAAGTGAAAATCTGCCTGACTTTTCTCCATTTCTTTTGTTTTTGTTTTGCTTGAGAATCTTTTCTTTCCAGACATTATATTAGTTACATATGTTATAAACATTATGTTACTTATGTATCACCAGGCAATAGCTCTCAGTTCCATTTATGTTAGTCAGGTAACTAAAATACCTGACAAGAACAATGTAGAGGAGGAAAGATTTATTTTGCCCCCGAGTTTCAGAGATTTCAACCTGTGATTGGGCCGCTCCATTTCTCTGGGCAGGAGGTGAGGTAGGATATCATGGTGGAAGGGAGTGGCAGAGGAAACCCTCGCTCATGGAAGCCAGGAAGCACAGAGGGAAAGAAAAAGGGGTCAAGGATGAGACAGAGTTTCGAAGACTATTCCCCCAGTGAGCTACTTCATCCAACCACAACCCCACCTGCCAATAGATTCTACCAACTTTCAGTATGAAATCCATTCAAATTATTAATCCAATTCTGAGGTTAGAACCCAAAAGCCCCACCCCTGGGCATGGCTGCCCTTCAACACATAAACTTTTGGAGGACATTACAGATGTAAACTATAATACTATTTATAGATTCATATTGAACTGGATATAATTTATAATATTTTATGTGAGAAAATGCAATCTTGTTCCTGGCTCCTGGACACAGACCATGCTCACTCACCCCAGGTGATGACACGGTCTCAGTGTCACTGAGTTTGGCTTAAGAATCAAAAGACAGGACACTTAATGTTAACTAGAAGCATCTAGACTGCCAATGTTAAAAGTTTCTCAAACAATGCTGTACATCTGGTATATAAAAGTGCAGTTTTGCAGAAATAATTGAGCTTTCAGGTCTGATTGCACATCTAGTTCATAGACAGCTGTGAGCCTCCCTCAAGGACTCTGGGGATCCAGGGAAGCTACATTGTGAATCGCTATTATCTTGTGTGATTACTTTGTTTGTGGTAAAATGCATCCTTAACTAATTGAATTGGGAGCATGACTTTGCTGTGTGCGCATGTATTTGGGAGCAAATGTGCATGTGTGGGGTCTGTGTACATATGTTAATGGCTGTGTATACATGTATGTTTATGTGTGTGGCTTTGTATATGTATGCATGTATGTGTGTGGTCTTTCCATAACCTAATTTATTTAGGTGAAATCTCACATCATATCTTGTTAATAATTACTTCATTCTTTTGTAATTTTCACCACTCTTTATCTAGGGCACTGACTTCTTCTCTCCTTCTTTTATTTTTTATCTCTTCAATTTTCTGCTTATTACCAATTAAACCATAAAATGATGAAAAGAAGAAAAATTCAAGCAGATTCGCTCAACCTCTTCTATGCCCACAACTGCGCACTGATAAATGTTCTTTCTTCATTGCATCACTTTGTTCCATAGACTTCAACAGGTCTTTGGGGACATGTGTTTATCAGATTAAATGCAGAAATTGGAAAGTGATTATGAAGGATTTCAAGCTACTATAATACATCTTCAAAATAATCCTTGATTATTTTTTCTTAAGATTTTTTGTCCATTTATGTTCTTGTCTGTAGTGTCTGATGACTGGTGTTACTGAGATGTTTACTTTTAGGCGGCAGAGAGTTCGGAAGAAAAAGAGAATATTGACTTCACTGGATATAATTTTTTGCCTATCAGGTGTGGCCAGAATTGGGATCAAGCAGAACAAGACTGATCTGCATTGGTCCTGAGAGTCTATTTAGTATGCGTGAGGGCAAACGTATGGTACTGTGCAATCCCTCTGCCAAACCAGATGCCTTAAAAGTAATGGAGAGCGGAGTGGTGGCGCAAGCTTGTAAACCCCGAGCTTGGGGGGCGGAGACAGGAGGATCGCGCAGGTTCGAAGCCAGCCATGCTGGCTTAACAGACCCTATTTCCAAATAAAAATATTACTTAGGTCTGGGAGTGTAGCCTGGAGGAAGAAGGGCTTCCAGGAACCCCAGTACCACAAAAAAAAAAAAAGTAATGGACAGAATTAGGGGTTTCCTTAAAGTCATAAAGGCGGGGCTGAGAGAAAAAAAGTAGAAGGGGGAAGTTAAAACTGCAGGGCACTTGAGCAGGGGAATGAACAGTGAACGATGTATTTGTGAGGAGTAGTTAGTTCTCATTAGGAACCCTACTATTACCAAAGTAAATTAGCCTAATCAGTCTTGCAGAGACCAAAAAGACACCCCCTACCCATATTTATGGTGAGTTTGGCTTATTTTGGAATATTTTAATATAGTAATTTGTAGATTGTAGGGTACAATTATTTCATCTACTTTCTTCACCTGTTACATTATAAAAACACATTATAGAGAAACACATATAAGTGTTTTCTAAAAATTGTTAGCTAAGGAATAGGCAAGAGTATCATCTCAAATCCCAAAGTAAAATTACTGTAGAACTCAGAAAAGTTAAATTTCAAAGGACAGAAATATTTAACTCCTGACTTCTAGTCTTATATTAAAACTCTTCCTTCACCCATACTGAAATAGCCTCTCAAAATAAAATTATTTTCTGAAAGAAAACAATGGCTTTTATATGAACACTATGCAATAAAGTCAGTCTTTCTATTTTAATTTACAGCTTTGGCCTTCCATTTCTTCCTCCCCCCTCTTTTTCCTGTCCTTACCTTCTTCACTCTCTTCTTTCTTTGGAACTGACAAAGGGTTCTGTACTGTTGAATGGCTAAATAAAATCATCTACCATTGCTAAGTTTTGTGCTCAAGGTCTAAGATACCACTCTTGAGGATGCAGGTGAGGAGTTGGCTCATTGTACCCAGCAGATGAGATGGTCATTGAATAGGAGGAATGTCCTAGGTGCTCTGAGAAGACACAAGAGAGGGAGAAGCTCACTCTGTCCAGGAAGAGGTTAGGTTGGGAAACATAAGATCAAACTTGAGAATCACAGCTCCGATATTTGAAACAACATGGTACTTTCTGGAATGATGAGCAGGTTCATTTGGTGTTCCGATGGAGAGAGCAGAGGGTATGTGTTGTTTCATCTGTTTTAATATTTTATTCTACTTAATCTTACAACCTTTTTTTTTAAAGCCAACTGCAGCTTCAAACTACAACTTTAATTCCCTAAATGAATTTAGAGAATCTAATGTCTGGCTTTGGAGATACTGGTGATGAGACAGACATGTGCTTATTAACCATTTTCATTGTTACCTCATCTTTATGTAATATTGGAAAGATTTATCTTTTTCTCTGTCCATGTCCCTTTCTCTCTTCTGTGCATTTATTTGTGCATATGAATAACTAACATGTTTTGGCTGATAAGGTGATATAGGCACAGAATGTCCATGCTGGAATGCCTTTAAAGAACAGAGATGCTGTAGGCAGGGATCCTGGTAGGAGACAGCAAAAAACAGCAGCTATGTATGTATTTCCTACTTAAGTTTTTAGGTACAGCACAGTTTTCTTTCAGAAACATTATTTTTTTTTGCTTCAGGCAATTATTATCTGAAAAAGCAGAGACCCACAAACTCTTCAAGGGCATTAACAGGCAAGTTCTCCAGCTGCTTTCTGCCCTGATAAAATATAAACACAGACCAGTAGTGGTAGAAATAAAGCTATTATCACAAATGATGGCAACTTAATAAAGGGACACATTTCAGCACAAGAAAATTCGTAATCCATTTCTGAATGTAAAGCCTCAAGATGTTTCACAAAGGGTAAGTCAAAATAAACTAAATTCCAGTGTTGCGAAGTTGACTGCAAATCCAAAAAAAATCACCATCATTATAGATAATTAAATGTCAGCCATGATTAGAAAAGTAGAATTGATGACTCTTAAGCAAACCACTGAGCAATTCTGTCTTAGTTTCCTCGTCTATAAAATGAGGGTAATTATACCTAACCTGGAGAGTTGGCAAAATTGTAGATAACAAATGAAAATCACTATGAGCAGATCTTGGCAAATGGTAGGCATTTAATAAATGGTAGTTATTTTGTTATGATTTTCATAGACATTTCTAACCATCCACAATTTGAGAAAAATCTCACAAAAAAGTCTTCTTTTGAGCTGTTCTAACAAACTCTTGCAATTCAAACCATTATATATTCCAGGTGTTCAAAAAAATAAGAAAACAGCTATAACTTCACATTTCAAATTTTGCTCAGCATGGGGTATTTTGAAGAATGAAGTTGAAATCTTTAAAGAATAAGAGGTGCATTTAGATGTCTGGGAAAATAAAACAGGAAGGAGAGGAAAAAAAGAGTAATGGAGGAAACACAACTCTTTTATGGCAACTGCCTGGGACAGGTAGGTGATTTTCAGCATGATAATAAGCACTTGCCACCCCCTGTCTTGGCTGCTCTAACTTCATGCACAGTGGGGAACCTTCTATGTTCTCCAGTATCAAATTGTACATGCAAGTTATTTGTAACAGCACATTGAAAAGTCAATGAAGGCAGACCTGGTAGACAGCTACTGTCAGAAAACATCTGAATCAATAGGGCACTATCAGAATTGTCCTTCCCAAGCAAAATACAAAACCATTTTAAACAAAAGCATGACAGTACTGTGAAATTTCCTCACTGCAGTGCAGTAACTTAAAGCAACATAGACCTCAGGAAGTGGCCCTTAGTACTTTATCCAACAGGTCACCAAATACCAAAGAATTGCTTCTGTGGATTGTATCATTTAAGGGTCATCTGAGAAACACAATGGTTTTGGGCAAAATACAAGGTCATATGCTTACGTCTTTAAACATTTCCATAATTCAAGAATACCGCATAAACTGACAAGATGAATATTTTTCCTAAATTCATCTTTTTCTTCTTCCTGTTATTATTCTATTACTAAGTTTTCTACAGAATGGAAGATAAAGAAGAGAAAACAGAGATAGACTTTAAACACTTAAAGTTAACCTTCATGATCTCATTATAGTTTAAACCCTAAAGATCCCCACTAGGGGCTTAAATAAATTCTTTACCAATCATAATGGAAAACCATTATCGAAGTAAGTCATGTAATGTTGGAAAGAAATATTCTTTTCTTTGTAAAGCTTTTAAGGTAGTGATAAGCTCTGTCCACCTGCTGGCTTCCAAAGCACTTATCTTTATACTATTTTATTATAATTAATTTCTAAATACCCACCTATTCCATTGGAATATGAATTATTCCAGGGTGAAATTGTGTCCTATTCACTTTCAACCTCCCAGCACCACCCATGGGATGAAGAGGGAAGTGTGGGCTGACAAAACAACAGCCCAGTATCTGTAAGTCTTCCTCTAAAATGCCAACTTTGCTAGTTATCAAGTACATAAATCATTTAACCTTTCTGATCCTCAGCTTCCTCATTTATAAACTGAGAATAATACCTATTTTCAGTATAAAGATTGGAGGATAACATTCGGGTATTAGAATGCATGCGTGTGTGTGTGTGTGTGTGTGTGTGTGTGTGTGTGTCTTGCATTCAATAAATGCTAGCAACACAATTATTACTAATCACATAAGGAATCCTTGTTGAATATATGACAGGAAGGAATGAAAACTTATTTCCTCTTTATTGATTCAATAGTATAAGTTAAATGGTAGTACTAGAAAATTTGAAGGTTATAGATTGGTGTTCCTATTTTGAATCAACTGTCCCCTTACTATAGTATTTATTTTTAGAGAAATGGCAATTAAAATATATATTTAGATTTGTAAATCTTCTAATAGACAATGTATAAAAAAGGATAATCAAATGCATACAGTTTAATTCCAGTCTGAAGAGTTAAAATGTTCAGCCATATTTATGATTCAGAAACCCTAAATTATACTTTTGCTGATTGCCTATACTGAACTAGTTTTCCATGATTAATTTTAGGATTTATGATATAAATAGAGAAAGTCACTGCATTTCTATATTTGAATCTTATCTCTTCTTTACTGAGCTGGAAAAACATTCTACTTCAGACAACATGATTAAAAAATTATAGGATGAATGGACAAGCAAAATGTACCATACACATACAATGGGATATTATTTAGTCTTAAAAAAGAAAAGCATTTTGATGCATGCTACAACATAGATAAAACTTGACATGATTCTAAATGAAATAAACTATCCACAAAAAGACAAATACTATATGACTGCAATTAAATGAGATGGAATTAATAGAAGTAAAATAATAGAATGGTGGTTGCCAGAGGCTGGAAGAGAAAATATAGGGACTCATTGTTTCACAGGTATGGGGTTTTGCATTAGGAATAGGAAAACAATCTTGAGAAAGATGACAGTGATGGTTTTGCAACAACGTGGGTATATTTAATGCCACTGAGCTGTATTCTTAATGCGTAAAATGATACATTTTATGTTATGTACATTTTACTGCAATCAAAATGTCATAAATAAAATTATAGATTTGTATAAGGCTAAAGATATAGCTCTTAGAAATATAAATGTTTTAGCACAGAGTGTTTGGGGACATAGATTAATTCAGTTTCAATGAAGAAGAAAAAATAAGAAAGCACAGAACTTTTAATGAACTAATACCATGACAGATCTAGGCTAAAGGGATGTCACTTGGGTTCAGCGAGCACTGAGGACCTATGCTGTTCCAGGGTCTGTGATGCAAAGAATCTGCCTACCACTTGAAGGGAGTTCACCTCTTAGGCAGAGTGAAATTAATCAGATTATCATTTCAATGTAAGCCCTGGAATTGTTTTGTGTAATGTCTAAGAGCACAGGTTTTATCATCACATAGACCTGGATCTGCATCTGGCTCTACATTTATAAGCTATTTTGCTTTGAGCAAGCTTATTTGCTTTTCAGAATCTCAGTCTCTTCATTTATAAAATATGGATATGAATCTGCACTTCACAGGAAGGAAATGACACATGGAGGGGTAAGTGCTCCTCCATTAATGGCCTCCAGTGCTGCTGTTATCAGTTCCAGGGCAGAGGACTGGGCTGGCTGGGCCACTAGCAATGGCCTGGTATAACCAGGGGGAACAATCTGGCTCACCTCACCATGCCACTCCCATATGGTTGATGCTGGCACAAAAGGAGCAGAGTGCTTTTCCTGATCAGTGCTGGTGAAGTCATTATTTAAACCATATTAATTATATTTACATCTAAAGTTATGATAAAAATTGAAGATTATTTTCTTAATCTGAGTTTTCAGATCCAAAGAGAAGCTATCATAATACAAATAAAACGATTTATTGTATGGAGAGGGGATATTTATATAATGATTTCCTTTATGGATGGTTTTATACTTTGGGTATTTATTTATTTATTTATTTATTTATTTATTTATTTATTTGGTGGTACTGAGGTTCCTGGCTACCTCCGGGCGACACTCCCAGACACCTATTATTTTTATATTTTTATTTGGAAACAGAGTCTCTTAAGCTAGTGAGGCTGGCTTTGAACCTGTGCAATCCTCCTGTCTCTGCCTCCTAAGCACGGGGATTACAAGCGTGCTCCACCACGCCCGGCTACTTTGGGTATTTAAAAGAATTACAGTTAAAATGTAGATATAGGATATTACTTAATTATATATCTTACTCTGCCTTTTTACATTATCAATAAAAGGAAGCACATTTACTTAGAGAACTTTTTTCTTTAGCCTGAAACATTTTGTATAAGTTCATAAACAGACTTTGCCAGGATTCCTTTGAAAAGGGAAAACAAAAATAATAATAGGGTTAAGAAATTCATATTAACCATAAGATCAGAGGATCCTAAACTGTTCAACTAAAAATGGAGTATATGTGAAGAAGATTCTTTTGTATTTTAACAAAAACTGACAGCAATTTGTGTAATGATTAAGGTTTAAAGAATTGAAAACAATGAGATATTTACCATTTTTACTTTTTATTGAAATAGAATTATTTTTAAGGCTGAAACACACTTACATTTAGAGGAATAATGAGAATCGTTATTAAAAGTGGTAGTGGTGTCAGTATTGTTATTACATGACAGTATTATAAAAATATTTTATGGCATTTCCAGAAGAGTGACTCAAACAATAAACCATGGTGAATATGAGATTTTTTTCAGCAAAAGATAATTAATTGAGGAACTAAAATGGAGAAAAACTCATAAATATTCTTTAACTTGAGGCAAAGTAATAGCAAAATAGCAAATTTTGATACCTGAGATGGAAGAATATTTTGTGATTATAGTATAAAATACTGCATTCACAAGCTTGTTTATTCACTTTAAAAATAGAGTTGCTATGTAAGAGTATCAAACTGCCCTTCACTTTGAATGGACAACATGGATGCACTAATGTTGTCCATTCAAAGTACCACAATGTACTAACATGTGGGCATAACTCCCTTTTAGAAACTGGCTCAGCCTACAGTTTGGTTAAATCTTATATTTTTGAAGAAAATAATCTCATATGCGATTGCAAAGGAAATAATTTCAGGGTAAGAGAGAAATCTGTTTTGATATCCTTCCCAACACAATGCTGGTTGATTCAGCTTGCTTAGAGGGCAATGGAGACTGCCAAAAGGGCTTAAGCTTTGCTCTTGAATTCTCTGGAAGGGAGTTATGCTAGTAATCTGTGCTGATGTGAGGAGGAAGAGACCTTGAAGAGAGGACTCAGGGTGGACGCCTCCTAAAGGGAGCCTATGTCCTACTGAACCAAAACCAAATTTCATTTTATATCCCAGACTTCCAATCAGGCTCTACTTCTTCTTCCTTTATACATTTTGTTGTTCTTTAGTACATGCAGACTTGTACTAATCTTATGATTTTAAAGGAATGCCCTTTGATATTGTAAAGGATGTATTTTTAATAGCAACTATAACAACAAAATTACCATTTGCTTATATTATTGTATTAATTTAATAATAAGCAGTTAATAAGGATGACATTTTTATATGAAAACTATAAACTGAAATTTATTTTTATTTTTATAGATAAGTATGTGGAGGTAGTTTTTATTCTCTTCCTGCAGATACACAGTACGTGGTAGTAACAGGACTTGAATATAGCTTTTTTTTTTATCAAGTGTAAACATTCTTAATCACAAAAGAGAATAATGCCTGGGAGTAGACAGTAAGTAAATCAGAATGTTTTCGCAAATTGAAACTAGCTGTTCAGACAGCTGAATCATTTGGTTTAATTCCTTTAACTTTGGGCTTTACAAGATATCTTGAGACCACAATTTCTATTTGAAATAATTTTCTCTTCATCCTTTTTATGACTATACAACTGATATTTGAAAGTCATGAAAGACAATAAGGTTTTTCAGAACAAAGACAACATCAATGTGAGCTTCCAAATTTTAAAAAATGTGTTTCTAGAAATAATGGATTAAATTCTGCCAAATAGTAGGTAATTATGACATCATACCTATTATAATTGTTACATAGACAAAGACCTATCAAAGGCTGCATATCACTAACTCATTTAATTAATCATCAGTGGAGAGTTTAGAGTATATATGGAACGCTGAGTGATATGTGCATGTATGCCTCTACTATCTTGTACTCCATTAAGATGTATGACTAAAATGCACCAATAAAAATTTAAAAAGATAGTTTAAAAGTAATAAAATATATATAGAAATGGATGGACCTAGAAAACATTACTTAGGTGAGATTAGCCAGTCATAGAAGGTGAAGGATCATATATTTTCTCTTATATGCAGAAGCTAAAGAGTAATGGAGATAGAAGAGTCTTTAGATGGTGGAGGAGAAACTCCAGTTGAGTGAAGAAGGTGGTCCAAAGGAGGGTGATGGTGGGGGAAAGGGAGAATTAATGAAACACTTCCACTGATGTTAAATAAATATGTGAGGATATCAATGCCAATCCCAATATCATGTATAAGGGGGGAAATGGAGAGGGAACTGGGAAAATGTTCTCCAAGTGCTGTGTGCATACATGTCACTATCACTCTGAGCTACATTATGCTGTGAGAAGACAAAGCCTGGACAAAAGTATATAAGCCCTCCAAAAGTAAAACAGGCATGGGTATCTACTAAATTTCCCTAAATCCCACAGTTAACAAGTGTTGGAGCTTGGATCTAAAATCAGAGAGACAACTTCTAAAGCCAGTGCTACACTGTAATACGATTACAGAAGACAATTTATTCAAGGTTAAAAAATATTCTAAATCATGAAATAGGTTTTAGCTGTATCACAAATAACACCGGTGTGTGGGGAAACCCATCGCACTAAATATCTCAAGAAAAGTGACAACACAATCAGGGGGTGAATCAGAACATATCGTGGTCTGATCAAGGTTCATCTGATGAGAATCTTGAAAGATAATCTATTACTCTATACCAATAGATCTGTTATTCCACTTATAAAGCAAGCATTCCAATATTTGTAATTACTCAAAATATAAGCTGATGAGAGACACTCTGCTTTGTTAACTCCTATATCTCCAACATGGAAAAAAAAATGGGCCTGGTCTATGCTCACCGGCATTGTTGAATAAAGAATGAAGATTAAGGAAATGAAAATGCAAAATTGAACATAAAATTTTAAAATAAGTACAGATAATGTAATAAGCATTGTAAACAAATGTAAAGAGTACCTCCTGACTATCCTACAAAATTTAATGTAAAAAATCTAAAAAATGCATATTGCTTGCATGATATGTTAGGCCACAGAAACAGTGCAGCCAACTTTTCACCAAATTTAAGTTTTCACATGCAGTAATGTTATATAAGGCTGTATATAACAACCACATGGTTAAAATGTATAATTAAATACATATAACGACACTGGGCGTGGTGGCACACGCTTGTAATCCCCGCGCTTGGGAGGTAAAGACAGGAGGATCACGCAAGTTCAAAGCCAGCCGCGCTGGCTTAAGAGACCCTGTTTCCAAACAAAAATAAAGTATAAAATAGGCCTGGGAGTGTAGCCTGGAGGTAGAAGGGTTTCCAGGAACCCCAGTACCACACACAAAAAATACATATAATGATATGTTTCCCCATATAGTTAACTTGATCTTAGAAAAACTTGGGAAATAAACAAAAACTTGTTTTTTATTCAGGTGAGAAAACAGAATCAAAAAGGTAACTGGCTTAGCCATTGCTGGTGGCAGAAAGCATGTCTGTACGGATGTGCTATATTATTTTTACCCAGTACTGTGTCAGCTGTGTGATCGTGAATGACACCTCCCTCCATGCTTGGGACTTTGCTATTTGAGGAAGAGTTGAACAAAATTGAAACTCCCAGTCCTCGTCTGCCTGCAGTCTGTCTGTCTGTCTGTCTGTGTGCCTATATCTGTTTTCCCCCTAACCTTTCCCTCTCCCTCTCTACATCTATCTTTCTATTATAAATATCCTTCTAACTATATCAAAATGTAATTTTAGACATGTAAATAATTATTCCTATGACGTTTCATTACAGTTTAGGCTGAAAAAAAGTTTAAATTTGGAACAGAGGTTTCTTGAGCAGTTCTAAGACTTTCAGCTTTTTAGAAAAATACTTTGAGTCAATATGGCAGATAGAAAAAAATAGCAGGTGGTTAATTAGGCCAGAATATTTTCCAGTTCTGCCACTACATATGAGAGCGTGGGTAAATGACTTGACATATCTGGCCCTCTATAAATGAAAATATTAGAAGAGGGAACCTCTATAAAATGAGAATATTAGACTAGATGACCTATAAATTTTCTCTTAGCTCTGTTTTCTCCCTGACATACACACAAGCTTATGCTTTTTTTTTAAATTGTAGGGTTTATTACCTATGATAGGAAAGGATTTGACTAAATAAAACTTGTGAGATGCATATGAAAATAATATTCTCCAATGAATCACAAAATGTTTTATCGGTTGAAATCTGCTTTCCATTACAATTTTTCTATCTGAAACTGAAACTTCTTACTCTATTTGGTGTCCCAGGAAAGCTAGGCTGTTAATAATAGTCATGCTCTGAGTGAGAACATCAACTCCCTGTAGTATTTAAAGAGAGCTAGCAAATCTAGGATAATATGAATAGTTCCTGAGAAGGATGCCTGAGCATCTGAATGATTTTTCTAATGCTTCCTTTTTGTTATTATCATTATCCCATATAATCAGTCTAGAGAGAGCAGACCCATGAAGCTCTTAAAAGTATCACTGAGTGTACAGTAGTTGAGAGGAAAAGTGTTTTAAAACACAATTTCCCATTGTTTTTTTTTTTACCTTTTATGTCAAGCATGCAGACTTTTTGTGAAATATAAATGCAATGTGCTCTAATAAAATCTTTTTATTAATAGTTCAGTAATCTTTTAATCAATTACCAAATTGTCTTAAGCTGTGGAATTTAAGGCAAAAGTTATAGGAGGATTTTATGGCTTTCCTGTAATAAAATTCTTCCACTTATATAGTTTGATTCAAATACAAATGATAAGAAATCATTCATGATTCCTTGGCTAGCTCACAGGGACATATGCATAAAGACAACGGAGCAGTCTTTGCATAACCTGGTGTGTTCATATTATATCATGCTTGATTCTATCGCTCTTAACTCGTGAATCCTTTTAGGGTAAAGACATGTATTGACATTGATGTTTCAACTAGTTCATTTTAATACAGAGTATTTGTTTGCTTAAGTTTTTTTTAAAAAAAAGTTAAAGAAAAAACTGGAGTTTTAATTATGTGAGCTTGAATGAGTCATTTTTTCTTTGCCTGTGGTTGTTATTTATTAGTGAGTTAGCATATACGTATTAAATGACAGACACTTAAGTTGGGAGGAAAAAATGACTTTTTCTGGTTAGTAAGATGAGGGAGAAAACCCATACCAAAAATAAATTTGTAATTTATTTCATTTATTATAACATCTTTAGATTAGCAGTTTTTAAATGTATATATGATTTTAAAAACGGATTCTAAGTTATTCTTGTATCTGGAGCCATAAAAACATCTTTGTAACCTCAAAACAGTTTTTTACATACATACATACATGGAATTTCTTTCTTAAATAAAGAAACAGTTCCAAATGTGAAAGTTTTTGATTTTTGTATTTTATAAACTCTGATATAAAAATTATAAATGTAGCTGGGCGTGGTGGTGCACGCTTTTAATTCCCACACTTGGGAGGTGGAAACAGGAGGATCGCGCAGGTTTGAAGCCAGCCACGCTGGCTTAAGAGACCCTGTTTCCAAATAAAAATATATATAAAAAAATAAGTCTGGCAGTGTAGCCCGGAGGTAGAGGAGCTTCCAGGAACCCCAGTACCACCAAAATAAATAAATAAGTAAGTAAATAAATAAATAAATATAAAAATTATAAATGTGTGGCTAGTCACAACTGCGGCAAAAATTAAGAGGTAGAGTGCTTTAAGAAAGGTGAAGTTAAACATGAATCATCTTCAGACAGGAAAGTAAAAGAGATATCCTTGATCCTTCCTTTCACTTCAAAAAGGAATAAAATAGACTTCAGACAAATTTTATTTGCATCATCATGACCATGCTTATGTTTATTTAATAATTCAAAATTAATATATGATCGATGAATTAAAGCTTTGACGGTTAGAACATTTTATATTATTATTATTATTATTATTATTATTATTATTATTAATTTGTGGTAATGGGAATTGAACCTAGGGCCATTCTACCTCTGAGCTACACCTCCAGCCCTATTTTCTTTTATTTTTTTGAAAAAGTGTCTCACTAAATTGCAGAGATCCTTGCTAAGTTGCTGATACTGGCCACAAACCTGGGGTTCTGTTTTAGCCTCTCAAGTACTGAGATTATAGGCATGCACGACCACATCTGGCTTAGAACATATGGGTCATGAACATGAATTTTAATTTTTCATCTTTTAAATTGTTTTTTGATATTCCCATATTAAAAACTTTTAGTTGTTTGAATCTAGAAAACTTTTGAATGCCACCAATTGTACTACAAATGACTGAATCTGATTAATTTAATAAAAACATATGTTGAAAAGGTATTATCACCATTAAATGATTCCAAAGTAAGGAAATAAATTTAATAGTCAAGGCAGTCAAAGATTAGACATAAAGGTACTAATGACTGTAAACTATAGATTAAGACTGCAGATGTTTGCCACTTCTAATAATTCCAATTTAATGATTATAAACAAACCATGCATGTTAACCATCTTTAAAAGTACTTCGAAATGAGTACAATTTTTTAATCACATGAGAAACTGGAGCATTTTGACTAAATTTTGATTATTACGTTTTATTTGTCTTTAGAACTTAAAATGTGATGCTAATCAAAAGAGAAAATGAAGTCAACATAAACATTTTCAGAGATATATCATAAAGATTACCTTGCCCTCTTAACTAAGAGGATTATAGGATAAATGCTTTTAAGTCCACTCCAGCAGATTGAAACTGAGTTTTAGAAGGCTCCACTTGCATACTATACTAATTTCTTATCTTGGAAAATAGAAATATGAGTATTTTTATAAAAGACTCGTAAAATCCAAATTCTAAGCAAGATCTATCATAATTATCATGCCATTAATAT
The DNA here is from genome assembly GCF_963383645.1 of Muscardinus avellanarius. Taxonomy (NCBI): domain Eukaryota; kingdom Metazoa; phylum Chordata; class Mammalia; order Rodentia; family Gliridae; genus Muscardinus; species Muscardinus avellanarius. The sequence goes on from NC_137797.1 coordinate 42,607,983, forward strand.
ACTTACAGTTCTGTTAGGAATTCTGGTGTATTTGTTCTTTATTTTCTTTCTTGCAGAATTCTGTTCTTTTTCCTAAAAGGAAAACAGCATGTATTGTGGTTAGTTGACTATACATAATTCAGAATCATTTCAGTTTCTCATAGATTTAATGCTAACCTTATAACTTAAGATTTCTTCCTAAAAATCTTACAACATACACATCCCAATAAAAATGTAATCTTTATGAATATTTACTATATATTATAATAAATAGAATTTTAAAGTTGGATTGAAGAGCTGTAGGTTAAGATTCTGTAGTTTATATACTGACTTTATAAAAAGTAAATTATGAAATTAGGCTTCTATATTCAAGTATTTCAGCCTTGAAAATTGAAATAGGTGAATATTAGAGAATATTATATTCTATTGATTTAAAAAATACTCATACAATTCTTTAGTCAATTATAAGCCTACTGCTATCAAGAATTAAAATGATTATTATAAATAAATATTATACATTTCATGTGACCTTAATTTTATATTTTACACTAGAGGCAGGAAAACTCTAGTCAATATATTATTCATATTTGCCTATTTTCTAAATCTAATCAATATATAGATAAAAGCTAATATTATTCTAGTACATAGGACATATTGATTATAGGATTATAGGATAAATGATTTTCAGTCCACTCCAGCATATTGAAATTGAGTTTTAGAAGGCTCCACTTGTGTACTATACTAATTTCTTGTCTTGGAAAACAGAAAGATGAATATTTTTATAAAAGACTTGTAAGATCCAATTCTAAGAGAGAGAGAGAGAGAGAGAGAGAGAGAGAGAGAGAGAGAGAGAGAAAGAGAGAGAGAGAATATATATATTATGAACCCATCAGTTGTTAGAAGAAAAGTAATTGCTCATCATTGTTTAAAAAGTACATCTTTCACTTTAGAGAGTGAGAAAATTAAATCTTTTCCAAGAATTGCTTTCCCATAATAAAGATGTCAAGAATTTCTGATTTGGTTTGACATGTTAGCAACTCATAAATGAAAATTTAACAGTGCTAGAGATAAGTATCCTTTAATATAAGTTCTCATCATTTTTAGTCTTCAAAAAAATTCAGGTAGAATAAAAACCAAGAAAGAATGAAATATTTGAAGATAGGCTCCTAATAGGTATGCTACTCTGCTTTCAAGAGTTCTCATAGCATCCAGTGTCAATAGAGCTACACAAATATAATACCAACAGCTGTAGCTACTGGCTCACATAGGTACTCAGTGGAAAAGATGTGAAGTGACAGCTATATTTTCAAAGCTGCATTTACTGTATCTGTTCAGTAGCTAAGTCTCCAAGGTCCTTTTTCATTTTATTCTTGCTTGAAACTCAACTGTTTTCTAGTAAAATCCATTAGGAAGAAGGATGTTAAAATGCATTCAGATTTGCCTGACTGCCTTTAAAATACAATTTTGAGCCATGATTAATTTTAGATAAGATTTCTAGAGATAGTTTCAGTATACAGACACATTTTTTTCTCTAAAACAAAAACAACAACAAGATTCTGTGGGCATACGCATTAAAATAGAGTGGCATATAACTCTTTATAAAAGTATTAAAAATTCTGTTAAACAAAGCGTTTCCATTAAAAAAATAAGAGAATGCTTGACAGTATATGTATTGTGCATATTATTTAACCAAGGGACAGACTTCCCATAGGAGGTCTGTGAAGGGATTAAACAGTTTTCAAGATTTATGCCATCTGCAGGGATTTGATATCATTTAGGTTTTGCATACATATCTATCACAAGGATGAATGAGCAAGCCTGTTCTACTGTAGGGGACAAACATCTCTTTTATTCTTAGTCTAGGCTCCGAATATGGATGTGTGTAGTATTTTTTGGTAGCTAATTTCTGTCTCTCTTCAGTATAAATGCCTTCTCTTTATTTTAGAGGCAAAAGCAAAACCAACACAGGGTCATTTGGCACCTTTTATCATCTATCTGGCTTTTTTGCAATGTAATTGCTGTCACTGGGTCTGACTCAGCCAGTTTCCTGGTATTGAGGCTTGGTACTTTCATGATTTTGTATAATACTTAAAAAATAACATGGATTGACTTAGATGGGCTTGTATATTTGTCACAAGATATTATACAAATTAATAATCAATAGAACTGATGGCTCCAATATTAGAAGTAAGTTTGAAATAGAGAATAAAGAAAATTAACAGAGACCTGGAGATTACCAGTGCTTCAACAGTGGCTAGAAATTCAACCAGTCATAATTTATAACTCTAATTATAATGCTGTTTATAGAATTAAGAGAAACATTGCATTCTTTAGACATTACAAACATTAAAAATATCCAGTTTTCTTGCCATTTTCTGAGGGAAAGGAACTATTTATATTCACTTTAATATTGGACACTTAAAACTTTACATTTCATTCAAAAAACAGGATTATTTCCAACAGTGACAAATTAATAACATTTACATCCAAGCTATGATTTTAAATATCTCAAACATTTTATTTTGATAGAAATAGTGATTTTTACTGGACTTTCCTAACAGTACTGATTATATATATATACCTTATTCTAAATTCACTAATAGATACTGTCTCTTTACATCTAAGTGGACTGGATGACAACAGAATCCCAGGAACAAAATCTTAAATTGCCAAACTATAAAATATTGATAAACTCTCTCAGACCCCTTCCCACCAAAATACTCAAACTTGTGGTTAGAATATAGTTACAAGACTGACTTATAGTATGCTTAGCACAGATATCACTAATCCTCACGGATTTTGTTAGACAGCTTTTGGCTTAAATTCTTATTCTTGGAAGAACAGTCAGCAACAGAGATAACTTTAATAAAGGACATTATCCAGGTCATTACTGATTGAAGGTAAGCATCTAAACACAAAAATAAAGCATTGCACAACAACTAAATTCGTTGCTGACTCTGGATTATCTGCCAGACCAAGGGGATGGGGAAATGATTAGCCATTAAAATTATTAGGGCAGTGGATCCCATGGACTACAAATTAGAAAATTAGAAAATGGTGTTACACCAATGAAAAATTGCCTAGGTTCAATAACTCTTCTGTGTAATGTAATACTATGTCCTGTCTTTTAGGCAATATACTGAAATACACATTAAAGTATTTAGGATAGGACATACCTTGTCTCTTATTTGCAAATGGTTCAGAAAAAATATGTCAAAAGTATATACATATGTAAAACATTAGTATATGTAAAGTATGTGTGTGTCTTTCTCTCTATATTATTGTAATATGTAATGTGTATATGTAATGTATATGGTAATATATATAATCTCCCCCAAAACAAGTATTTATAGTATTTATAATACCAAGAACATGTATGTTGCTTAATTCTGCAAAGAGAATTATGATTAAAATTATATTATGAATGATTTTCTAGCCACTGTTAAAACAATAAACTGCATTTATACAGTGAAAAGAGACAAGAGCGAATGAATCAAAAGTATAAATAACTTGTAAATATAAATAAGTAAAGGGTATTTGGGAATTGGTACTATCTTTGCAATTTTTTGTTAGAGATTGAAGTTACAGACAAAGAAAAATTACCCCAAAAGAAACTGTAAAATGATCTTTAAAAATATTAAATAAGTTGGGTATGGTGGCACAGGCTGAAATTCTAGTACTTAGGATGCTTCGACAGGAAGATCTTAAGTTCAAGGTCAGCCTCAGCAAATTAGCAAGATCCTTTTTTGAAACTAAAAAAACAAATAAAACGGGACTGGGGTGTGGCTTTGGGGGTAGAATTTTCATGGGTCCAATTTCCAGTACCAATAAAAGAAAAAAATGAGCCAAGAATTGTAGCACACACCTGTAACCCGAGTACTTGGGAGGCTGAGACAGGAGGGTTACAGATTTGTGGCCAGCCTCAGCAACTTAGTGAGGCCATCCACAACTTAATGAGACCTTGTTTCAAAATAAAAAGTATATATAATTGGGGGGTGTAGCTCAAAGGTAGATTGCCCCCTGGATTCAATCTCTAGTACCCTCCTCCAAAATCTCTATACTGCATTACAATAAACTGTGGCCATTTAGTTTACATTAAATATGAGATTGCCTTATTCCATATATAATTATGAAGAATAATGCTTATATAGATAACTTTTTGGAAGTATTAGGCAATGGAAGGAAAATAATCTACAAGTAATTAAGTGAACAAAAAATTGTTCATGAATGCATGCAATCACTCTATGTACCTATGAGGTAACTGTAGTATAAAGACAATACAGAATACAGACTTTTCTTGAAATAAAGGTAGATAGCCAAAGGGTATTTAGGATAAAGATCTTTTTCTATTTTTATTTATTCTGTTTCTAACCAATGACATCCATTTAGGAGGCTTATGTCTACAAGCCTGTCCTCCTACGATAGAAGCAAATGTTTACCAACAAGGATATTAAAAACGGAGAGGGGCCGGATGGAGGAACTACTTATTTTGCTGTTTTGACACCTTATTATACAAGTCAACACATACTAAAACATTTGTTGGCAGTTGGAGTTACAATAATCACATACTGGGTTCAACCATGTTTAACATTTTCATTATACTGAAAATAATTATTTTAGAATGGGGGGATGATAATGAGGCGGAATGGCATTAAGTCAGGAGAGCCAGTGTGTACCTTGAAAAGGAGGACAGGAATTAATTAAATGAGAAGCTTGGGGAAGTTAATTGGGACTGAGTGAAGATAAGGGAACGAAACCATAGAGAAATGAAACTATTTTAAAAAATATAACAGAAAGCCATGGTACATACACTTAGGAAAAATTCTGCAGAAATGTGAACAGTGGGAGAATTGTGCATATAGGGCCTCATTGGCCCTCAGAATCGAGAATGATGTGTGCCATGTAAGTAATTGTTTATCGAGTGAATTATTCTGTATCCTCAAAAGAAAAATTATGTATCCTCATACATAATTATATATACATATTTTTTCAACATATATAATGTGAGTGTTTCTAGGAATGGAACCTGGGGCCATTTGACCACTGATCACCTCCAGCCCTATTTTATTTTTTATTTTGAAATAGAGTCTCATTAAGTTGCAGGTGGCCTGGCTAAATTCCTGAGGCTGGTTGCAAACCTGGAACCATCCTGTCTCAGCTGCCCAAGTACTGGAATTACAGGCATGCACCGCCACGTATGGCTCGATAATATATTCTTTATTCTGCCTCTATTCAGTGTTTGACTTCAGGAAAACCACTTAATCAATCTTACCTCAGTTTTATCAGCTGTGCAATGAAAGGGTGGCAAAATGCCATCCTTCCAGCTTCCTTCTAGTTGTAAATATTTCTGTGTATGGTTCTGCTTATTAAAATAGGCAACTGTGAGCATTTCTGTAGAAGAGAATATCTTGGAATGTGTTTTATATAAAGAAAAAGGGGTGCTTGGGAGGCTAAGACAAGAGGATTGCAGGTTTGAAGCCAGAGAGAATGCAAAAGGTGATTGTTTTTGTGTATATGAAGTGACATTTACATGTATGACTGATACAGATTCACAGATGTAGAAACCTTTACCTGTTCTGTGAATTATTATCAGAGTGACTGGATACATTCCAAGTTTTTATATTTACAGTTCCCAATTGAACAGAAACGAATAACATTCAAAATATGCTATAAATGACATGAGTTTATAGAAATGTTTGTTTATTACAAGGTTATAGAGTGGGGAATGCCCACATCAGAGAACAGAAAGCTAACGAGACTCCGGATATATCTAACTCTATGAAGAGCTATCAGAATCAACACCCATCTGACACAAACACTGAATCTCCATGAAGCTTTCCACATTAATATTTGCTTCTTCTTATATTTTTTCTGACATCTTATCAGGAACTTACACACAATTCAACAATGATTTACATGTATTTGTTCCATTTTCCTGTTTCATCTATGTTTATTTTGTGTTTCCATCTAGAGGTATTCATATGCCATCCATATATTTTCTTATAATATGGTACTTAAATTGTGAAGCTGCACACTAAGGACTCAGGAATAGATGGAGAAGGGTAGAATATACTGTGAGCTCAGAAAATGGGCAAGGATGCTAATGGGCAACTGCCAACGATGACTTTGTAACCATCCAGCTGATTTAAATCTACCTGAGTATGATCTTTATATAGGACTCCAAGGTAGTTGTGTAAACTATGCTCATTTCCTGATGGAACAGACAGAGGATATTGGTGATGTGACTATAATAATTGAAAATAAGTTTACTGTACTTACCAACATTTTGAAAGCATAGGTAGAGAAAGAGTCATGTAGCAATTCTTTATACATTTAGGCTGAAGGAGAGAAAAGATTACAAGCGTGCACCACCATGCCCAGCTTGTTAGTTCATATATTATGAGTTTGTTATAGTTCTGTGCTGATGACTCAACTTTTATGCTTTGCAGTGTTCTAAGAGTTTAGCTCAGCACTATATCCTCTGATGGCAACTGTAGGAAGGTACCAAGTCAGAAGTGCAAGGCCATCCAGACAACACTATAGGCTAGAGGAAGTAATCTTCTTTGATTATATATATGTATGTATATATATATGACTATATATAAGTATATATATGTGTATGTATGTGTATGAATTTATATATGTATATATATATATGTGTGTGTGTGTGTGTGTGTGTGTGTGTGTGTGTGTGTGCAGCTGCCAAGAAACCAACAGCTGAAAAGAAACCAGAAGAGAAGAAACCTACCACAGAGGAAAAGAAGCCTGCTGCATAAAGTGTTTTATTCTATAGGTAAAAAAATTTTGGACAACTTATTTGAATAAAGCCCAGATCAAAGAGGCAGTGGCAAGCACAAAAATAAAATAAAATAAAATAATCTTTAAAATACCATCTTCTTTATAGCTGCTTTTCTTTAAGACATTTACTTTTGGACAACTCATATGGGTGTGTCACTATAAACAAATGATACAGATTGGTTCACAACTATCCTGGACCTTTAAATTCAGATGAAAGTTTCTTTCTTCAAAGATTCACTGTTGGAGGTTATATGCCTATTTTTACAGAAGTGGCATAGTATAATAAATAAATATATATGTATATATACATGTACACATATATAAATGTATATATACTGTTATTTAATAATCCACATTCAGCACATTGCATGTGTTTATATCACTTTTATCCTCACAAAGAGAATGGTGATGTAGGTGTTAAGTATCTCTACTTACATATAAGCAAGTATAGTTCACAACTCCCTTGGAGTTAGTAAGTGGTAGAGCCAGGATACTAAGTCAGTTCTCTCTGACTCTGAACCCTATTTTCTCTTATAACATGCTCTCCAGAGTGTGGGAATGGACTTTGAGAAGGTGGAAAACAACTCTTAGATCTTCCTTTCTTACTTATTAGGCGTATCACATTGATATAGTCCATATAAGGTTTCTTCATCTTAATTGCTTCTTCTGCAAAATGGAGATAAAACATTTGCCTGAAGGCTAGAGACTGGATTAACTAGTTTATTGACTTATCTTCAATTTCTAAAAGTACTTGAATTTATTTAATCTTAGTAACAAAAACCTTAAGAAAAGGCTTTCCAAAGAATGTCTGACATGCAAACTTTTAAAAATTGATCAGTTCTTCTGAGGTGTTTGCATAAAAATCATGATTTCTACATTAAAAGACAATTTTAAAATCAGTAAAACAAGTTTCTGTATTTGATGATTTAATATATTGGGATTGTATTCAGTATATATTTATTACAATGTTATGGTTTATATAAAGAATGTCCCCTGAAAAAGTTCATATATGGCAGTACAATCATGTTTAGAGATAAAATAATTGAATCATAGAGGTTCTAATTTCATCAGTGGATGAGTCAGTTGAGGGTTACTAAATTTATTGGTTGATAAAGTAGGCAGGCAGGGAGGTTGTGGCTGAAGAAGGTAGGTCACCAAAGGTGTGGCCCTGGGGACTATATAATTGTCCTTTGTCCCCTCCTCTGGTTCTCTTTCTGCTTCTCACTGCAATGCCCTAAGCTCCAGGGATGTGGCCTAGTCTACCATGTACAGAAACCTATGAAATATCCAGAATTGTGAGCAAATAAATCTTTCTTCCTCTTAGTTGTGGTTGTCAAGTATTTGGGGTTGCAGAAGTAAAAAATATGACCAAAACATAAAAGCATAAAATATTTGTGACACTACTTTTAACTCCAGGATATCTATTCTACATAGAACATACAGAACTGTATTTGGCAGGAAATAAAACTGTATGACTATGGAGGTATAGAGATACATTTGCTCTTAATTAGAGTGAAAAAATTTAAAATATTAGTGAAAAAATAAGTTGGCTTCATAGTACTAGATAGGTAAAAGATGTTATGTGATAACTTGAAAACACAAAAGTTCATGCTATTCCAAAGAACCATACTCTCAATTCTTTAAATTGTTGGAAATCAGAAAATGATACCCTAAAGTGAAGATTTGAAGAGTAAAGTTATTCTCTAATCTCATACTCCTGTTTCTTATCCTTCATTCTCTTCCAAGGCAAGCCATAGAAACTAGAAGTTCTCTTCCCTAAGGCTGATCAGAGAAACCAGACAACCTTTTCCTCAAAGCTAGGCATGAAAATCTTAAAAATATTGCTCTAACTTTCCCCTGCTATTCTGTGTAGAGTTAGGCCATAAAAAAAATTTCTGACCTATCTTGTTGGATTGTGGGTCATATAACCCCCATTCCAGAGTGGGTCCTACTTTATACTCAGAAGAAAGGAGCGCTGCACAGAAACTGGACAAACAAGCCTTGCTGAGTTTCCTCCTCAATCAGTTGCCATCAAATCATAAGCTTTTATTTCAATCATATGTTCATATAGTTATCTGTGCTTCATCAGCCATAAGGAAAGTGCATAGTTCACCCTGAATCTTTCTATATTCAATCTAAAGTGTCATAAAACTATGATCAAATAATTTTAATAATTTTTTCTTGTTAAGCAGTCTAATACCAGTCTATTTTGGCAAACTCAAATGTTGACTATTTGGAGGACACCTTAACTTCCCTATTGGATGAATAGCATTTCTTTAATCCTGAAAATCCTAGGAGACTCCAAATTTTTAGAAATTCACTTTGGATCAAACATACTTAAAAAAAAACTTACTTCTTGATGTGAGGACTTATGATAAGAATGTCAAAGAATGAACCAGGCATGGCCTGGGAGGTTTAGACAAGATCACAGGTAGAAGATCAGCCTCAGCAACTTAGGAAACTCTGAGCAACCTAAAAATACCCTGTTTCGAAACAAAACGGAAAAACGTTCTGAGGATATAGCTCAGGGTAGAATGCCCTAGATTAAATCCCTAGTCTGTCTGTCTGTCTGTCTGTCTGTCTGTCTGTCTGTCTGTCTCTGTCTCTCTCTCTCTCTCTCTCTCTCTCTCTCTCACACACACACACACACACACACACACTCACACATACACACACACAGTCAAATAGATTTCTATTCTGAAATAATATATATAAATCATAGTTTCATGACACGATTCCAGACTATTCATAATGGATGAACAGATACTGATATATAGAAAAGTCTATAGGTAATAGAGAATGCGAAGACACTCCTCATAAGTAAGAACACATGTCTTACTTATGATCGAATTTTTCTTTTTCTTAAAAAGAACAAAAAATTATCCTATAAAATTCTAAATGATGATTTGTTCAGATAAGCATTCAAATACACTTAAACTCTGAATATGTTGGAAAAAGGCAGAGAACATCTATAAAATCACATAAGGAAAGTTTAGTTAGGTCATACTAAACTTCTCACTAATAAAGGCAATTGGGTACTCTAGCAGTCAAGATTGGTGGGAGAGTTTAATGCAATTTCTTTTTAAAAATTGACACTCTTTTACTTAGTTTGAAAGAGATTCTCATTTCACCCATGAAATGGTAAAATGAATAGCATAACAGCAGATCAATGGAGGCACTGGCATGGATGAACTGTTTTCTCAGCATCCACCCTTCTTCAGTCCCGGAGACATTTAATGCAAATGGCAGCTTCCTTTTCACTGACAAAAGACGATGTTCAAGAGAAATACTGGCCTTATTCCTCAGAGAAGGCACATTTCCTGGGAGATAGAATTTTAAGTAGAGATTATAAGGCTCCGAGGTTTTGGTCCTTTGATATAAAATTCATTGGGATTAGGGGTGGAGGTGGGGAGAGGGGAAGGAGAATTGAAGAGGGTAGCAGTTCAAGTAATGTCATGTCCATACAGCAAGGTATCACTACCAATCTCACTAACATATATGGGGAGCAAGGGATGGGGTGGGATGGGAAGGAAATACACCAAGTGATGTGTGCATGTACATTTGTGTCACTTTTAATATCACTATGATATGTGAATACAATGTACCAACAAAGGATAAAAAATAAAATTCAATAGGAAAACAACCTTCATTTTGAAATTAAAATTCTTATACAATTACCTAACATGGCAAGGAATTTTTGCTGTATTTTTGAGTGTGGTGTTTACTATAGAATTCCCTAGCTTTGTAATTTCCTCTTTAGTCATAATTTAACTTGTATTGTTTGTTTTTTAAAAAGAAACTAGTTTTATTATAATCAATTCCATACCCACGAAACAGGGGACAATCAGAAAATAATCATTTAATAATTCCCTTCGACAAACTCAAATGAAATCTTTGTAACACCATCTACCACATGTGGATTTTTAATTTTACTAACAATTGTAACATGAACTAAAAACGCCAACATAATGAAATCATTTAAATGCTAACTATATTAAGAATAGTAAACTTTGTTGCACAGGTTGATGGGAAGCTTGGACTTTTCTCCTAGTTGAATACAAATCACAGTCTTGTTAATAATGCACTGGAGGTAGTCTCAAGTGAAACAAAGATTCCTTCTCTCTAAACAGGAAAAATCTCAACAGGTTTTTAAAGATACTATTTCAGGAGTTATGTGGTATAAAACCAATTAGAATATAGAGTCCCTGCTCATAAAATACAACTCCTTATCACATAAAATTCAGTGTATTTTATTGACATTTATTTCTGTTGTTATTGCTGCTGTTTAGTCCACAACTCCCTAAGAAACATCTTCAATTCAAAGTACCTAGGACATTGCTGGGCATATATAAAATTTTAAATAAACTCCTGAAGGACCCAGTCAATCTCTTTTCTCTATATGGTATCCTCTAATTAAGGACCAAACTGTTCTACTTTGGTGGTACTTCTGATCATGGAGATCAATTATATCTAGCCCTAGTTAATGCTAGTTATGTCCATAATTTTATGAACATGTTATCTGGCTTGATTTCTATAGGCTATTTAGTTATTGTGGAGAATATGGAGATGATTCTTAATTACTTTTCATGACATTTATTTAGATTTATAATCTGTATATGTTCACAAAGGCTTACTACATAGAGTTTTCAAAATTAAACTATTTTATCATCAGGAAAAACAAAACAAACAAATAAACAAAAACCAGGTGGTGGGGGGATATTTTTCTACATTCCAGGAGTTCAGAGGAGTATATCTTATTCTATACTGTTCCATTTTTTCCCCTCCTAGTCTGATACTTGATGTTCCTCAAATATTAGCCCCTTTTTCATTAATTATTCACTCATTAATTTTTAAATTTTAAGAGAAAGAACAAGGATTAATTCTGTGATCTGTTTAATATCAAAGCCACATACTAGAGGAGTTAACATTTTTTTCTAAAATGAATAAAGAAGAAAATCCTTATCTTGATAACTCAGTTGGTTATAAAATTATGGGTACAAAATTTTACTTCAGGGCTTTTTTAAGGACTGTTAATTATAGCTATAACTAATTAGTAAACTTTCAATTACCTTATAACTCCCATTTTCATACTTATTACATCTATATAAATAAAACTTCACTCAAGGTTCATTAGTTAGAGAATAGCATTACATGCACAGAAAATATTTCCACTTCACTAATTTGTCAAGTGATGCTAAATGAATCACCAAATCAAAAATTGCAAATGTGTCTGAATCTATACAGTTGGAAGAGGGCAGAGTGTATGTCTTTTCATATGCAATTTCATTTACCTTGCTGCTGCTCAGTTTTGAGGAACATTCAAAAACATATTTGCTCCAGCACTGCAGCTTTCCAAAACAACCTTAATCACCTAATTTTTTCTTACTGATTTGTACAACATAGAATACTAGTGCAGTGTGTAGATTAAAGAAGAAAAGAAAACAATTTGCACTGTCGATGCTGATGTATGGAGTAATTTTCTCAGACTCTTTCAATGCAATCTGCAAATGCATTAACAAAGGCTATAAAACAAAAACAATCTGGACTATCCATAACACACAGAGTGAAATATTGCAAAGTTTGAAAGCATAATTGATATCTGCATTAGTAAAAATTACCTAAGAATGAGAAAGTATCATTCTTTCATGCAGAACTTTAGGAGTCAAATATATTTTATACTGCTTCCTGCATAAGAGAATAATGTTCGAATCACAAAATATAGAAAAATGAACTATTTGTGTGACTAAGTTCACAGAAGACTCCTTTGGAATAATGCTCTTAGAAAATATATTATTGTTATTATTCTGTCTTGAATGCCAGGAACCCCTACCTACATTTTACATATATATATATATATGTATATACATTTTTTGTGTATGGGTCTGGGGATGGAACCCAGGGGCATTCCACCTCTGAGCTACACCCCTGTCCTATTTTTTATTCTTTATTTTGAAAATACATATTAAAATCCTATGTATGTTACATATTATATTCATATAATTTAAAAATATATACTTTACATATACTTATACAAATATTCAGTTTCATTTTAATATACTTAATATAACATATATGCTTGATATATAAGTATATATAATGCATACTGCATATGTTACAACTGCATATATATACTTATGTATATATAAGTATATGTACATAAATACATTTTTATATTTTGAACACCTCCCCTATAATAAACAGTATTTATAGAAGCAACTGGATGTGAATAGGTCTTTTCTTACATAGATTCACTGAGAAAGTGAATCAATATAACTTCAGGTAGTAATAATGGCTATGAAGAAAGTCTTAAAAAGAATTAAGCAAAAGGCAGGTAAGAAAGCCCATTTAAGCTAAGGTGTCCAGGAAAAACCTATCTGGAAAGGTATTTGAGCAGAGACCCAAATAAAATGAAAGAGGCATTCAGGTGAAGATTGAGGTTAGAAACTTCCAGGTGGATAGAAGCAGAAACAAAATGGCCTAAGACAGACAAATGGCAAGAACAGAAGTGTTCTTACATATACTCAGAGGTGCAATTGTTAGAACATATGAGAGTTCAATTTTTAATACTTTGAAGAGCCTCCATAACTCTTTTCCATAATGACTGTGGTGATTTCTATTTCTACCAAGTGTGCACAAGGTTTCATTCTCTCTGAACCTTCACCAACACATATTATCTCATTTATTTTTAATAACCATTTTTGATAAGTAGAAAGTGATATCTCATTGTGGTTCTGATATAATTAAAGAAAATAAAATCATAATCTTGAAGAGATACCTGCCTGCCATGTTCACTACAGCACTATTCATAAGAGTCACGATATGGAAGCAACCCAAGTATCCATTGACAGATGAGTTAACCAAGAAAAAAAATATAAAGACTGGAGAATTACTCGACCATAAGGAGGTGTAAGTTATTTCATTTATAACTGGCAAACACTATGCTAAGTAAAATAAGGTAGATATAGCAAGTCAAATGTTGTAAGGTATCACATATAAATAAAATCTAAAAAAATTGAACCCGTAGAAGCAGAGAACATATTTTCCTGACCTGGGGGAAAATAGAAAGAGAGAATGTAGATCAAAGTGTACATTCAGTTATATGATGAAGAAGTTCTGGCAATCTAAGGTACAGCATGCATGGTAAAAGATGGGTGAATTAATTTGATTGTGGCAATCATTACATGATATATGTTAAATTGTTAGGCTTTATACCTTGACTATGTATCTGTATGCACCAATTAAATATTTTAAAATGTAGTAAAGCATTTTCCAAATATTGAGATTGTATTATTGTGTGAATAAATTCAAGGGGTCTGTAAAAGGATATAAAACAGTTAAATATGAGAAATATATAGCAATATGACTATAGTTATTGACAATATGTTGTATTCTTAAAAATACAAAAAGGATAAAGTCAGGTGTGGTAGCGCATGCTTGTAATCCCAGTACTTGGGAGGTTGAGACAAAGGAATCTTGACTTGAGACCAGCCTCAGCAACTTAGTGAGGCCCCCTCTGCCACTTACTAAGATCCTGTTTCAAATTAATGAATAAAAAATAGTACTGGGGGTGTAGGTCAGAGGTAGAATACCACTAGGTTTAATACCAATACTGCAAAAAAAAATAATGTTAAGTTCTCTCACTATAAAAATGATAGCTATATGAAGTAATGTACTTGTTAACTTTGTTAACTAACTAGATTTAATTATTTCACTGAATATATATATATATATATATATCATGTTGAACATGATAAGTACATTAATGCTATCCATCAATTAAAAATTAAAACATTAGTAGAAAAGGAACAAATTAGCATATAAAATATGATATTTTGTGTCTTTTAAAATAATTTGAAATATATCCTAATATATAAAAACCAGTAAACAAAGGAGCCCAATGGTTCCAATAAAAGTAAATCAAAGTGTATTTATTTAATATGCCCTTTTGCTCTTAACTGCATAATGAGGACTTTTATTAGAAAAGAACGTGCTAAATGGAGAGAAATGGACAACTTTTTTTCAGCGATCATTATGCAAATGCATTACACATCCTCAGAATGCAGCTACCTCTGGGTCTTCAATTTCCTATTTCTATAACTAGGACATTAAAGCTACCTGGATCAGAAAGCATTAATTAATCTGTGTAATTGGAAAATGTTTATGGAAATTCTACTCTTAATAGTTTAATAATTTTATTAATTTTTGAAACTGTTCAAACACAAGCATAAACTGCTATAGTCAACCTTTTAACTTAAAATTATGAAACAAAATGATTATAAATGCATGGATAATATTTTCTGTAAAAATCATGAGAAACTTGAGTAAATGATGCATAAAATCCACAAACTAAGCTTTGAAATATTATTCTTTATATAATATTATGCCAAAGGCATTTCAAGGAGCTTTTATTATCACATTTTTATTATCATATCTAGCACTAAGAGAAATATTTATTTTGGAGGAGTCAAACATTCATATATTGATATCAGCAACTTGTCCTTGGGAAAACCAAAATAGACACATGTTAGTCTTACTAATCTTATTAAAAAAACATTTATCCAGGTACAATATGAAGTATTAAAAAAAGCTATATAGCCAGGTGTGGTGGCCCATGCTTTTAATCCCAGTACTTGGGTGGCAAAGACAGGAGGATCGCAGGTTCACAGCCAGTGTCAGCTACTGAGGCCCTCTGCAACATAGTGAGACCCCATTTCAAAATAAAGAATAAAAAAAATAGGGCTGGGGGTATAGCTTGAAAGTAGAATGCCCCTGGGTTTAACCCCCAATACTGCAAAAAAAAAAGCTATATAATCAGACAGGTTTTATCACTTGCTATCACTTACTAAGTACTAACACATGTGTATACAAATATATTTGTATATGTATACATAACATGCACTGCAAAATCAAATATACAATCTATATGTACATATGTATACAAAACATATGTGTATGTATACATAAAACACACATGTATACACATAGGTTATATATGTGTTAAATATGAATGTATGAGAAAAAATTAATCATATTTTCATTCTTAATGTATAGTAGACAGAAGTCTGACATAAAGTATACTTTTGGTTATCTCTCTAGTTTTCCGAGTCTAGAATGATACCCCCAAAGCCAGTTATTAAAAGCAGTTTCTCATGATTTAAAAATGAGCATTAGGTACACCATTAGAGTTCAATAAAATTTAAATTCTGGCAAGGATATTGGGATAAAACAACACTTATACACTGTTGGTGGGAACATAAATTAGTACAATCACTATGGAGATCAGTGTAGAGATTCCTCAAAAAACTAGGGACAGGTAAAACTGTGTCACCCAATGATCCAGCTCTATTACCTCTTGTTTTTGTTTCAGAAGAATTAAAGTAAGACTATTACCGTGATGCATGCATATCTATTTTTACAGCAGCACAATTCACAATAGTCAAATGGGAACAGACCTAGGTCTCTATCAATAGTAAGTGTTTAAAAACGTTGTGGCATATATACACAATAGAGTTTTACTCAACCACAAAGAATAACAGAATTATTTCATTTGCAGGAAAATAGATGAACTAGAGAACACCATGCTAAAGTGATCATCCAGACGCAGAAAATCAAGGGTCACATGTTTTCCTTCATATGTGGAAACTGTAGACAAATAGGGGAAAAAAGAGACCCATGGACATTATGCTATGTGAGATTAGTCAGTCACAAGAAAGAAGAAATCGATGCTTTCTCTGATATGCAAAAGCTAAGGAGAAATGGGTAACAGGAGGAACTCTAGGTGAAGATGGAGATCCTATAGGGGAGCAAATGAGGTGACTTAACTGAGGGGATGGGAGGAGGGAAGAGGGAAATTCTCTAAAGCACAGGATGTACTTAAAAAAACATATCAAAGTCAATCACTAAGCCAAGCATGGGAAGGCGGGATGTGGAGGGAAAGGGGTGGGGACTGGGTAAGGGCTAATTGGTTGATGTGTGCATGTATGTCTCCACAAGTCGTTTATCCCATTAAGATGTATGACTACAATGCACCAATAAAAAAATAAAAAAAAATAAAGTGACGAAAGAGACAAGTAGCAGAGTGAGAGAGGTTTGGATTGGGGAAAAAATGGAGAGGACAAACAAGGTTAGAGGAAGGAAACAGGCAAAATAATGCTCCTCCATTTATATAATGATGTTCACTACCTATCTCACTAGCATGTACAAGTTGGGAAGAGGGGCATCTCAGGGTTGAGTGCAGAGGGGAACATACCACGAGATAGTGTGTGTATATAATACTATATCACTTTGAATCTCACTATGATGTATAATCACAAGGCACCAATTTTCCAAAAATTTTAAAAAACTAAGAAAATAAAAAAGAGGGGAAATAAAATCATTTCCAGGATCCCCAATGCTTCTATAAAGTTTAACAAGCAAATATCTTTATAGTTTTGGCTTTGACTTTAAGGGTTTTAAAATCAACTAAGAGGAAATAGAATCAAGTTGATGGGGCTCATGATTCACATTGAAATAAAAGTAATGAGGCTCAGAGAATACACATTTTTTTGCATCCAAGGGAAAAGTACTGAATTCAGGCCCCTCTGTTTAATACATGTGTCATGTCAAAAATATTTCTAGACAAATCATAAATGCCTATATATTGAAATCATGCATATACTTTGGATAATCTAAGAACTAAAAACCAATAAACAGAAAAACCGCATAACTAAAAACCAATAAGCAAGAAAACCAAGGGATTCTTATCAAAACACACTTTGCCTTCACAACAATTAACTCATGCACACATGTATGCTTTAGCTTCTGAATGTATGAATTATAGCCAACTCAAGAAACATCTATAAACATATTTTAAATATATACATTTATTGTGACTCTATTAGTTCATTATGCATTTATTGTGACTCTATTAGTTCATTGCAAAGCAGAATATCTATAATATAATATATATAATATAATATATATTCTGCTTTGCACCTACTATCCTGAAGCTGTAAAAAAATGGCACAAAATGAGGAACCAACAAATAAGATTTCAAGAAGCCAATAAAATCATTACAGATTAAAAACTATCACACCAGACTTAGCAAATCTTTACTATAGAGATAATGTCACCAACTTCAGCAAGGAAACCAGAATGTCCTCCAAGTAGCGTCTAGGGAAGTTCAGGGGTCTTGCCAATTTTAGTTAAATACTATCCTTTTGTCACCTATAAAATTGGGCATATTGCATTTATCCTTAAGTATTATATAAATTAATGAGTGAATACTGAGCAGATGCTCAGGAATCAATCCTTAGTCCAAGACTTCACAATGTAGATATTAAATTAATATTTGATTCTCAAAAGAATAAATACCTCTGGAGCCATAGAAAGGTTATATATTACATTAATACACTATCAAAATACACTATCAAAAAATTGGGGGCTGTAGATGATAACGTAATAGCTAATCTTGACTACCGCATATAAATCTCTTTGCATTAGAGCAGCTCAGCTGAGTTCTACAGTCAATTCTGCATCAGGTACTATGCCTGCCAGGAGCTTGAGCCTCTACTCTCCAACCATCCTTGAATTTTCCTGGCATCTTGTTAATCAGCAACTCTTTCGATTACATTTTTCAGGATATGAGTTTTTGTATTGTCCTTCACAGAATTAGTCTTCTGATTCCCAGCCTCAGTTTTGTGGGTTCCTTAATACACAGTCAGATTTCCTGAATCCAATGTTTTTCATCTTTTCACCTTCATACTTCCTCTGTCAGTCTTTGAAAAAACAGCAATTCTCTCTCTGTGAAATGAGGATGCCTTCCAGGCAGTTCTCTTTGGAAGAATTTAAAACATCTCACGCTAGAGGTTGGATACTATCACACCAATACAAAATTTCCTGATATTAACTACAGCTATATAAGAAAATATATCCTTGGCCTGGTGGTGTAGTTTAGTGGTAGAACATTTGCCTAGCATGCATGAGATCCTAGATGTGATCCTCAGCATGTGCATACACATGCACGCATACAAACACATACACACACACACACACACACACACACACACACACACACCAACACAAATTCTTACACAATCATTCATACAAAATGCATAATGAAGTATTTAGGGGGCATGATGTCTCCTACAGGCAAATATTCAGGAAAAAATATGGGAGAGAGGAAGAAGAAGAAGAAGAAGAAGGAGGAGGAGGAGGAGGAGGAGGAGGTGGAGGAGGAGGAGGAGGAGGAGGAAGAGAAAAGAAAGAAAGAAGGAAAGAGAATGATAAAATGGGTCCATGAATAAACAATAAATCTGGGCAGAGAGTACATAGGATTTTTGTGCTATAGGCTATAGCTTTTCTTAGGCATGAAATAATCGAATGTCTATTATAATTATAAATGATAGCATATATAATACAAATTAAAAGTTATTGAAAAGAACTACAGGGTGGTTATTCAATATCTGACCTTGAAGGAGGCATCATTCTTGGCTATGAGAACCTCTGTGAATATATAGATTTCTCTCAAGAAAGGTCCAGCTCAAAATCTTTTCTAGAGGGCTGAGCCAAATGCAATACTCTCTTGGCTCTCCCCATATGGATCAAGCATTACTTGTTGGCCTCCAACATTCTGTGTGCCACAGATGAGAATCTCTAGATGGTTTCCCTAACACCCTATTTCCTAGGTAGCAAGGGAAGAAGTTTTCTTTGTTTCTCCTTCATTAAGATTTTGAGCACACTGACAAACATATTCAAAAAATCATTTGATTTCCCGAAATATGGCCTCTCCTACTTCAGAAGCAGGAGATAGGGGAGGTATGGTCAAACTAATTTTAAAAAACTGACTGTGAGCTGGGCATGGTAGTGGATGCTTGTAATCCCAGCATTCGGGAGGCTGAGACAGAAGGATCGCAGTTCATGGACAGCCTCAGCTACTTTGTGAGGCCCTCTTCAACTTAGTAAGAACCTGTTTCAAAATAAAGAATAAAAAAATAGGGCTTGAGGTGTAGCTCAGAGGTTGAATGCCCCTGGGTTCCATCCCCAGACCTAAAAAACAAACAAACAAAAAAAAGACTTTGAAAGGCTTTGGTCATTCTAGTCTTTTGCTTTGGGGTATGCAAGTTTTATCACCAACTGTTTACTTCTTGGACTTTTAAACCTTTGCTGAAACTGCGTTGAGAGTCTCAGATTCTCAGATTTACATGTCTATTGTGACAATTCTAACTCATGACCTCCAAGCAAAGAATGGTAATTATCAATTTTTCTAGGATAAGTTAAATAAAAATCCATCATGCCAGCAAGGGTTTATCAGAAGGTAATTTCTAGTACAAAGACAAAAAAAAAAAAAAAAAAAAAGATTCTCTTTTCTTCTGAAAGATAAGTCTTGGGCTGTTTTCCTGTCTATGAGACTGTCTCATTTCACTCAGTGAGGAAACTTGGTTTGCCATGGTGGTTTTCAAAATGTTTTTGGTTTTTGGAGCAAAAACTCCTTTTTGCTCTTAAAAATTGAGGACCTACAGGAGCTTCTGTGTACCTGGACTATATTTATAGGTGTAGAGCCTATATAAATTAAAATAAGGATTATAAAATACTTCTAAATTATTTCAACAATGATCAATAACTAATACCAGGTTAACATAATTAATGTTATTAAAATAAATTATTTTCCAAAAAAGTAAGAAGAATGATAGTGTTTTAAAAATGTATGAATCTTTTTTTTTTTTTTTTGGTGGTGGTACTGGGGTTCCTGGAAGCCCTTCTACCTCGGGGCTATACTCCCAGACTTATTTTATACTTTTTTTTTTTAATGTGGAAACAGGGTTTCTTAAGCCAGCTCGGCTGGCTTCGAACCTGTGCAATCCTCTCTCCTGTCTCTGCCTCCCAAGTGCAGGGATTACAAACGTGCGCCACCACGCCCAGTTGATGAATCTTTTAAAATGTCTAATTTAAGGGAAGACAGTGGGACTCTGCTTCTTCAATTTGTTGCAAGTGATGTCTAGAAAGTTCTACTGTACAAATGTTAGAGAATGAGAGTTTTATAGGTATTATTATAAAAATAGTTTTTATTTTGCAGACTTTCTGAAAGGTCTTGGGGCATGCAGGGATCCCCAGATCCCAATTTAGAACCACTGGTGTAGAAGAGCGGGCATTCATGTTTTGAAGTGGCAGTCCTCAATTTGAATAGAAGGTTTGCCTCTGAATAGCTTTAAGGCTTCAGTTGAATTGTTTAGCTTGTTTGAGACACCTACCCTGTCATTTAGGAAAGTCAGATAATGCTTTTTAACAGAGAATTAAATGAAATAACATATATAAAATGACTCTCAATAGTTCAGCACCCACCGGTCTTTACTCTGAAAATGAGCTTGCTTCTTCCTTTCCTTCCACAACCCCATGGGCACTCATATAGCTAATGTCTGTATGGATTGACTTGCAAACTTGGTAATATTACAGCTTATCTATTTTTTTTCACAGACCCTGAGTGGGAACATTTTTTTTTAAAGGCAGAGATATGACTTGCTAGTCTCTAGGCCAGCTCTGATGAGAAAATGAAATCAGAGATTAGAAGATAATTTTTAAAAGGAAGATAAAAAATATAATAAGTGCACTTATTTTGGCAACAGAATAAAATGTTAATAAATGAGATATTTGTTGCTTAGAGAAAATTTAAATCCTTGGAAAGAGAAAATAGAAATCATAGTATATCATTCTCTCAAAAAAGCACAGTCTTTGGCACTTAGACATTTAATAAACCTCTGATACTACTGTCAAGTAATATAAAGCACAGAAGGATAAAATGCCTTCTTTTAGGGGACAGATGATAGCACTCTACATGTTCTTTTGTTTTTGTTTCATTTTTTTGCTGAATAACTTTCTTATTTGGTAGATATCAGGTCATTTGTGGTTTACATTTGTATTTGTTTTTGTATTTGTAGTTTACATTTGTAAATGTAGTGTACATTGTAAATGTAGTTTACGTGGTATTTGTATGTGTGTGTTTGTATGTTTATGTGTGTGTGTGTGTGTGTGCGTGTGTGTGCGTGTGTGCACTACTGGGGATTGAACCCAGGAGCATTCTACCTATAAGCTACACCCCCTGCCCTATTTTTATTTTGTAACAAGGTCTTACTAGGTTGATGAGAGTCTTGCTACTTGCTGAAGCTGTCCTCAAACCTGTAATCCTCCTGCTTCAGCTTCCCAAGTACTGGGATTACAGGTGTGCACCACCATGCGCAGCTAGTTTGCATCTTTAATATTTTGTTTTTGGAGGTCATGTACTCATCCTTCCATCTCCCAAATTGAATAATTCTATTATTTTTCGGTAAAGGAAACTGGATTTTTTTTTTAAAGAAAAAAGGTAAATATCTGCAATAGTTTAGACTCACCTTTCCACATGCACTTCCCCACACACAAACACTTTTGATTGAAGACCACTGTGCATAGATAATAGGATAAGGTACCTTAATACCAACCATTATCCATGTAAAGGAAAATAAACCCATATTAGTAAAAGGAATTCACCAGAAGAAATAGCTCTTATTTTATGGGGTTCATGACAGAATCTCTACCCTTCAGCTTCATTTCTTTTCTCAATAGTCCAGAACCAATTTTATAACTCAGTCGTCTTCCAGCTAAATGTGCAGCCTGCTGCAGAGATGAGTCTGTGAAGCTTAACGATTCAAAATGGTCTACCTAAAGGATGCCTGCATACATTTACGGGGATATTTTTGTAGTTAAAAGGAGCTTTGCTACAGTTTGTCTTCCTTTTTCTTTCTGACATAAATCTACAAAACTAGTAACAAAAAGAGAAATATCAAGAGTAGAATACAGAGAAATTGATTTGAACTAAAGAGCTGTGGTTACATATACAATATATGGAAAGACTAGCATGCTCCAATGTTGACCAAGTATGAGACAATGTCAGAGTCTCTAATCCAATTTTAGTACTATTAAGAAGCTGAATCTGTTCTTCGTGAAGCCATGTGGAGTCATTATCACACTTTGTTTTTACTTTGCCACCCATTAAGTAGCCTTACTTAGTACTGGGTGAGGAATTAAACACCTCCAGTTTCTTCAATGGGCTTAAACATTAAACAATAAATATTAGAATGTCACATTTTTCTTTGAAGTATTTTTCTCTAGAACACACACACACACAAAAAAAAAAACAGATTGTTATGGATAGGGAACAGCAGGCAATAGCAGCAATATAGATGCTTGGATATGTCCACCTATTTTTCCACAGCAGTGACAGAATTAGGAAAGGACTTTCTGGCTATAATGCAGAGAATAAAATCACACTTTTCTAAGTTTCAGCACATATATATTATTTTCCATTATTGATGCTGGTTTTCTGCTAAGACTTGGTGTTTTAAAGGAAAAAAAAACAAGTTGACTTTGTATTAACAGTGCCCAATATTTTCTTCTTTTTCTGAGAGGAGGCAAAATCAGTACACACTTTAATTATCCTGACAGGGAAATATCCTGGGTGTCCTGTTAATTGAAATGGACAGTTTCCTAGGCTCAGAAATCTGTCAGGTGGTCTTACTGCAGCAACATAATGCTAACCACAGGCCCAGATGAAATGAGTCACATTCACAACATGCTGCTGGTTAAATTGATTTAGGGAGCTAGAAATTACACATTGGAAAATAAACTGATGATTACAGAAACATACATTAAAACCTGCTAATTCATACCGCTGAAGAACACCCTTAGTATTGTACTTCATTTGCATTCTAGGTCAGGAAAGCTGTTAATGCAGAGGTCAGGGGGAATGATAGTGGGCCTTCCAAATAATTTATTTTAAATTTGAAGTGTCAGATCCTATATCCACTTGGAATGTAGTATTCATTCTCTTGCCATATAAATTGACATTGCTTTTGTTTCTCAAAATGAGGTTTTGCATCATCTCTCTGGGTAAGTGTCCTGTGGTGCAGTACCTCACACAAAAGCAATTTGTAGAGGTGTGGAAGGAAAAATGTGTATTTCTGCATGGTGGGAAGCATCTACTTGTTAAGTGGGTTATAAAAACAAAAACATTTTAATACATGTAACAAGAACTGATTAGTATTTTGTCCAACTATACTTCCAAATTCCATTCCTGGTATCTATAGCCAACAATTTTCTCTTTCTCTGATGTGAAAGATGTTTGAGGGGAAAATGCGAGTTTGTTTTGCCACTTTTAACTATTTTCCCCCTGAACATCATTTTGTCTAATAAAATTAAAAGCAAATAATAATACTGACCGGGCACATGATTCATAGAGAAAAATATGTCATGTCTTGATCATTATATTTGTACAGATAGCAACTGTCTAGATACTCTAAATGACAATGTTTACATTTATCTTAAACCCTATATATATATATATATATATATATATATATATATATGTCACTAATCATTACTGTCTAAATTGTTATATGTAGTCATATCCTCTATAGGTTTTAAAAAATAACTCACAAATTAAAACTAACAGTTGCTCTCTTGGGTAACTTAATTTGACTTGAAATTTC
Source organism: Muscardinus avellanarius (assembly GCF_963383645.1). Classification (NCBI taxonomy): domain Eukaryota; kingdom Metazoa; phylum Chordata; class Mammalia; order Rodentia; family Gliridae; genus Muscardinus; species Muscardinus avellanarius. The sequence continues at coordinate 42,632,255 of NC_137797.1, forward strand.
TGCAGTGATACTTTTATAGAATATTCCTCATGTTAAATTATTTTAAAAAGAACAATAAAATAATACCTACTAATTAAATATTATGCCTATACATTTATAAATTGTGAGATCATACTATGCTACTTTTACTTGACTGTACTTCTCTCCCCCATTAGACTGTCAAACTGTAGCTCAAAATTCTGTATCTCAGCTCTAACTTGTTGAAAAGAAAAAGGAGTGAAGCAATATAAAGAAAAAATAATTGAGATATAAAGGAATATCTAATTTAATTAGCATATATCCGTGTGTGTGTGTGTGTGTGTGTGTGTGTGTGTGTGTGTGTTACTGTGGGATTGAGCTCAGGGATATTTTACCTTTGAACTAAATCCTCAGTTTTTTTTATTGTTTTGTTTTTTTGAAATAAGTATTGCTACCTTGCTGAGGCTAATCTGCAGTCCTCCGGTCTTAGCTCTCAAGTACTGGGATTATAGGCATGCACCACCATGCCTGGATAGTATGTCCTTTTTCATTAGGAGTTTGATAAATATCTACCCTTTACAAAGCACTTGTGTGTGAAGCAGAGCATAAAACACCTTACCTGGATTTGATCACTTATTCTTAGAACTAATTCCATGAGAAATGTATTAGTATTCCATTTTAAGGAAAATATAATTCAGCCTCTGAGAGAACCTTAGTGATTCATAAAATGCTTTATATCTACTAATTCACAGAATTTGAATTAACAAAGGTTTTCTCTTTACTTTTATAAGCAAGATATTTTACTATCAAACTCCCCAGTGTTGGGTGCTGCTCACTGAAGTTGAATAATAATACCATAAGGAGCAGCTTTCCTTCTAGTAGCATTTAGCTACCTAGTTCCTGATATTCCACTGCCCCACCTCAAAGGGCAAATGTTTTTCTCCAGGCCTTTTTATGACTTTACTTTATCCAATTGAAATCCATTTCTAGTACCTCTTCTTCCTTAGGCAATTGGTTTTCACTCATAATTTTGAGTCAGATGATAAGACAGACTTTTAAAAGATATTTTTTTTTGAAAAACCATTATATTTTGCCTTAAACCTCAATACCCTCCTCTTAGTAAAGGCAACCTTGCCTTCCCTCCCCTCATTGTGCATAGCCACCATACTACATTGCTCTTCTAGTAAAATGTAAAAGAGGGATGAGTTCCTGTGTTCTACAGCACAGTCTACAACCATTTGCTACAAATTTCTAAATGACTAGAAGAGTCCAAAATCTCCCAACACAAAGAACTGATAAAGTTGGAAGAGATGGAAATGCTAACAAGCCTGGTTTGACCATTACACATTGTACGCCTATACTGACTCATACCATATTCCACAAATAAGTACACATATTCTGTTTCAATAATAATTTTATAAGTTAACAACTTTCTCTCAAATTTAGACCTTTTAACTATCCCTACCGACCTCACCTTTCCCTAGGTTATCCCTTAATGGACTCTCTGCTCCGAGATTCAAGTGACCCGCCTTACTCCTTGTATCCATTTATAATATTGTGGACAGAGATGTTTTATCAAAGTCTAATCTAACTATGTCAGTTTTCTGGTTAAAAAATAAAACAACAACAACAAATGCTTCAATAGCTGTTTCCTGAAATTCTTTAGTAGGGCACTCCGGGCCTTCATGAATCTAATCTCTCTTTTATTTCCAAATGCTTCTTCCAACGCTGGTCCTACCTGTTGGGACTGTGTTGAAATCCTCTAGCTACAGTGTATTATGCTCTCTTCTGTTTTCTGACTTAGTATCATATCCATCATTCACAAGCCTCTCCATGTCTATCAATTCTGTGGTAAAAAAATACTTTAAAAATCATTAAACTATTATCTTTTTGACGAAATTTAACTATATTTTTCAAACTATCTTAGTTAATATTTCTTTATTTACATGCCTCAATTAGAGGCTCTAAGAGAACTACTGCATTGTGGTTTGGTTATTACTTATGTGTCTGATTACTTCAGTCCATTGAGTTCATTGAAGACAAGTGGGGAGGTCCTGGATTATTTCAGGATCTCAACATTTAGCAGGATGCTTGGAAGAGAGTAAGGGCCAACTATGAGTAAGTATAAAATAAGTGTACTACTATTGTTTCTAATATTTTTAATATCCATGTGTTCTGATCTGAAATCATAGTTTATTCAAATGTGAAATATCTTCATATGATTAGATAAATATCTGGCGCTCTGCTTTTTGTCTTCTTTCAGTACTCTTGTGAAACACTTTACCTCCATTCCCATCAGGGATTTCAAACAGGTCAACACATTATCACAGCTGACAATTTCAAAGGTGGATGATGGGCATTAAGATAATTTATGTAAATAAAATTAGCCCCTTGTTCATATTTGGTAGTAGAAAATTAAAGAGACTAATGCTGTATCTCCTCGAATGTCCAAGGACATTATTGTGTAGTATAATGACTAACTACATGGTGAAAATAATTTATCATGAATTTTATCCGTATTTTTAATAAAAAACAATACTTTCTCAAATCTGTGCCTTGTTAAAAGTTATTTGTCAAGCTATTACAAACTGGAAACCAAATGCAAATATTTATTTATTTATTTATTTTAGCAGTACTGGGGATTGAATCCAGGGGCATTTTACCTCTGAGCTATGCCCCCAGCTCTATTTTGTATTCTTTATTTTGAAACAAGGCCTCACTAAGTAGCTGAGGCTGGCTGTAAACCCACTAGTCTCCTGTCTCAGCCTCCAAAGTACTGGGATTAAATGTAGATATTTAAATCCTAATCATATAATAGAACCACTGTGCCTTCCCCCATGCCATCATTAGAAACAATTTTTAGTCATTTAAAAAAATCTATTTCAAATTAAGTTGCAGATAGCACTGCTAGCCATATAATACCCCTGGACTTTGTAATTGAGTTTTTTTTCCTTAAAAGTATAAATATACCAGAGGATAATATTTCTGACACTGGTGCCCTTGGTAAATAATTTAATTGATTCCAATTCTGAAAAGCTGACCTCTATAGGGTTTAAGTTGCCCTCCCTCACCACCAAGTTATAAATAAAATGCAACAATGGTCTTCAGTTGAAATATAATTACAACTGGTATAAAAGCAGTTGCACTGAGGACAGCTGTTTAAACAGGAATGATGTGACTCCAAAGGAAAACATAATGCTTAAGGAAACACAGTAATTCAGCCTTAATTCCAGAAACCATAAGCATGAGATCAGAGCCCTAGAGAGGAACAGACCTATTCTTCCTTTTAGCTTTTATGTAGACAAAACATGTTGAAAGTCATTATACGTGCCTATAAATGTTGCTATCCCGAAAGGATATAAAATATGAAATATTAGAGAGAGGAAACTTCCATTTTTAACTATGTTTTGCTTCATGACACACTGTATTTAACATGCTAACATACAAATAATGGATCTCGTCATATTAGTTGCTTGGGCTTCAGTGAAGTAGAAGAGCTACGATCTGACCCAATTAATCTTGATTTAACATAAGGGCTTGATAAATGAGTTCGCAGGAAAAGAGGCGCCATGGCTCACTGCGCTTGGCTTTCATCTCAGATCCACTGTGGAGTCACTGCACGACCTTGGCAAAGTCATTTAACCCCTCTTTACCCCATGTTTTTCATTGATAAGGAGTAGATGAACCTGACCTACCTAACTTGGCAAAAAAGCAATAGCACAATATACTAAATGGATATGAAAGAGATATTTATTGATATAAATGATAAACAGAATGGCATAAGATTATTACTTTGTCTCTCACATGAATCTTGGAACCAACTGCCTTCCTGGGAAAGGAAAACTTCTAATAATTAGGTACTTAGAATTCATTTAAACAAACAGGTGCCATTATATGATTTTTGGTCTATTAGACACAGATAGACTGGATTCATAAAACTTATAAAAATACAATATTTTGAACAAATATATTTAATGTATAATTTTAATTATTTTATAGCTATTTAGGCTGTGACTGTTCTATTCAAAACCATCAGAAAGTTATAAATGATAGTCAGCAGAAATGTTAATCAGATACAACACATTGCCAAAGAGACAATGTATAGGTATAAACTGGTGTGCACAGTATAAAAGGAGGAAAAGGAAATAAAGTTTGTTACTTATAGATATTTAAAATGAAAGGGCAATATTACAAATACACTTAAAATGGAATCCCAGGCCTGTGCAGCATACACTTATATAACAGCACAATTTTAGTTTTAAACTTTTAACTGACATTTAATATGAAAGTCTTTGAATATGTTGTCAAAGGAAAAATATTTGCACAAAATAGAGATGATATAAAGTGGTTAAAGGGAAGACTCATTCTAAACACCATTTTTCATGGAAGCAAGTGTTTGAAGAGACTTGTAATCATCTTGGTAAATTCAATTCAGGTCAGATTTAAGAAAAATAAGTTGTACCAACTATGAGAGTTATTACTGATGAAAAACTCTTAGTGGACCTTTCACTAGTAGTTGTCAAATACATTCTGGAATTATTTTTTAACAACACTGATATACCAATGAAATCTTACTCTTACATGAAGAAAACTTTTATAACCTTGACCTACTATTAGTTTTACTTAACCTTTACATTCTATAACTAAATAAAAGTGTATTTTTGTATATAAAGTGAATAATTGACCTGATATTTTATTTTATTAAATTGGCTGGATGGGGCTGGATTGTATGCCTAAATTCCTTATGGATAAAATGGAGAGACTGGTTAGTGAGGAAAAAGGTACCACATATGCAAAGAGATGATTCAATCACATCCATTTGTAAAAGAGACTAAAACCTAGAGTGCACAGTGTGACTACAGCTAAGAGAATTAATTCATCTCTGCATTTTCAGTGCCTATTACTGGACCCACCACATAACAAACACTGAATAATTATTTGATGAATCCACTGAATAGATTGAAATCCCAGATATGACTTTGTTTTAAACTCTTCATTGACTTCAACAAATAGTTATTGACTACTAGTGTGTGTGTGTGTGTGTGTGTGTGTGTGTGTGTGTGTGTGTGTTACTGGGAATAGAACCCAGGGGCATTCTAGCTCTGAGCTAAAACCCCAGCCCTAGGTTTAGTCTTTTTCTTTTTGAAACAGGGTTTCACTGAGTTGCAAAGAGGCTGTTCATGAACCGGGATCCTCCTGCCTCCGCCTCCCAAAGGCTGGTATTACAAGTGTGCGCCACCACGCTGGGCATTACGTATCATTTTTTATGATCCATGAAAAAGACACAGGCATGCATAGTGTCTGCTTTTGGTTTTGCTAAAGAGATGTTAGGCAATTGACTCATAAAAATATATACTCAAAAAGAAGCTTCAAAGCAGGGCATGGTGGTGCAGGCTTGTAATCCCAGGCAGGATTTGGGAGGCTGAAACAGGAGGATCGTGGACAGCCTCAGCTACTTTAGTGAGGTTCTTTGCAACTCAGTGAGACCCTGTTTCAAAATAAAGAAGAAAAAATAGTGCTGGGGATATAGCTCGGAGGTAGAATGCTCCTGGGTTCCATCCCCGGTACTGAAAAAAAAAAAAAAAAAAAAAGCTTCAAAGTAAAAACAAACCCTCTTTGAGATCTTCTTGAGCAGGAATCATGATGGGCTTCTTTGGTTAAGTGACTCCTGAGCTGACAGTGAAAGATAGATTTTAACCAGGCAATGGAAGAGAGCAGAGGTGGCAGAGATCTCCAGGGGGAAGGGCCTTGCAGCACCCAGCAGTGTGGTCCACCAAAGGAGGGAAGGCAGGGGAGATGTGGCTGTGGGTGGGTTAGAGTCAGGTGCAAAGCACATGATGGGCCATGTTAGGGAGATTACTTCATCATAAAGAATGATGAGAAACTGCAGGAGAAGAGAATGCCACCCCCTTCAGAGCAATGGCAGCCTGTAGAGGGGGGCAGGACACAGCTGCGGACAAGGTGTGTTTCTGCCTTGCAGTGGTCTTGGACACTTGTCTACGGAAAGCTGTCCATTTTGCCAGCATGCTTCACAAAGAAACAGGAGAGGTTATAATAAAAAGCTTCTTTAGCTCTTTCTAAAAACAAGAGCAATCTGACAGTTGACAAGACCTCTTCACCCCAGAAGTGTCAACATAACATACAAGAGAATTAGAAAAGCCCAAATGTTTTCCTTACATGCTGCAAGCTATACATACACTTGTATGTTTATGAACAAAGAAATATTGTTTGCCATTTTTTTGTCAGACTAGTATCTGCTCAGTTATGCTTGGTGGGTGGAGGGAGATGATTTGTACTAAATGTAGTAAAAAAAATGTAAAACATCATCAAGGTGATTAGATCCAATCTGCCTCTAAAACGTGGGTTAGTCCTTTATAGTTGTCTTCTGTAACAGCAATGCTGTAAAACTTTAGAGCACTGTATTTCCATGTGTGGTTTACATACTCAGTCAAGGAACAACTGAGCTGACTCCTAAAGAAGTTTCTGGGCCTCTTAGGTATAGACCCTTTGTTCTTTAGTGTGGCCCTGGAGATCTGCAGACAGCAAACATCTTCAATGCACTGAGATGTACTCAGATAGAGTGCAAAACTTTGAATCTCACTGGATGGATAACTGCAATGCACCAATTAAAAAAATAAAATAAAGCTGAGCGTGGTGGCACACACTCGTAATCCCAGCATTCAGGAGGCCGAGACTGGAGGATTGTGATTTATGGACAGCCTCAGCTACTTAGTGAGGCCCTCCACAAATTAGTGAGACCCCGTTTCAAAATAAAGAATTAAAAATAGGGCAGGAGGTGTAGCTTGGAGGTCGAATGCCTCTGATTTCCATTCCCAAACCAACAAAAATAATTAAATAAAAATAAAATAAAATAAAGTGTCTATAGATTAATCAGAAACATGTTTCCTAAATATTCATAACTACAAGATTCAATAGGGAGCCTAAGAATGCTGATTCTCACATTCCACGTTCAAAACATTTTAATTCAAGTAATTTGGAATGATGATTAGGCATAGGCATATTTTTAAAACTAGGTTAAAATTTTAGTTGAAAGCCATGAGTTTAAGATTTCTTCATAGTGTATTTTAATCATTTCTAGTAAGATTTCTCAGGAAACACATAGAACCCTTTATTTTAAATAGTTTTGAGTCAGAGACACCATGTTTCTTCAATTTTGTCTTCTTAAGATAGAGCTAATTCTTATCTCTTCCTTAGGTCTCAGATGAAATGTCATTTCCTTCTTGACCCAATAGAATGCCCCGATTGTAAGTCTGCATATTCTCTACAAAGTGCCAGTATCATTCATCATGCTTCATAGTAAACGTTTTCTTTTTTCAGTTTTGTCTTTTTGGTACTGAGGATTGAACCCAGGGGAATTCTATCTCCAAACTATACTCAACCCATTCTTTAATTTTGAAACAGGGTCTTGCCAATTTGATGAGGGTCCCACTAAGTTGTTGAGGCTAGCCTTGAACCTGAGATCTTTCTGTTTCAGCCTCCCAAATACTGATATAGGTGTGTACTAGCACATCGGGATTGTAGTAAATTATTTTCTTTAAGCTAGGATATAAACTCAAGTACATCTTAACTACTGCATGGTCAACAGAATATTTAATGTGCATCAGATTACCTGGGACATAATAAACTCTGAATAAAACATCGAAAACTATGCAGCAAATGTGAAGTAAATGTTTCTTTACTTGAACACAGTGATCTCCTCCTTAACTTCTCCAATCACTTAATTTTTCACATTAGATTCTAATACAACCTTTTTTTCTTTGGTGGTACTGGGATTCCTGGAAACCCTTCTACCTCTGGGCTATACTCCCAGACCTATTTTTACCCTTTTTTAAAATTTGGAAACAGGGTCTCTTAAGCCAGCATGGCTGGCTTCGAACCTGAGCGATCCTCCTGTCTCTGCCTCCTAAGTGCAGGGATTAAAATCGTCCGCCACCACGCCTGGCTAATACAATCTTTTAGATATTATTTCTATATATTTCATTATTCTTTCACATATAAAACATTTCAAACTGTAGCCACCCCACTATATGTCAAGCACCACTATAAAATAGAGATGGAAATACTTGTTACCCTGATCTGATTAGTACATGTTGTATGTATGTTTTGAAGCTGTATCCCTTCCCCACAGGTATGTACAGTTAATTATGTTAATAAAACTAAGTAGCAGAAATTCAAATTTGGTAGAACTTCTTAATAATTATGACTAAAGTAGCCCACATTTAGCCACCTCTTACCATCTTTGCAGCAGTGAATCTAATACAAAATATGCCCATCTTTCCCTTGAAGGGAAAGTCAAATATGCTTAAAAATGAAGGGATTCTCAGAGGAGCAAGACTGCTCAGGAATTCGGTGGGCATTAAACGAAGGGTACATTTATAGGATCTCATTTTAGAAGAAAGCTTCAAGATTAAAATGAATAATGAAAATACAGAAAAAAGGTAAAATGGCTAGGATAGGATTCAGGAAAAAAACAACAACTAAGCATCTAGAGGAATGATCTAAAAACTGATAACACTGTAGCTGGGCATGGTGGTACATGCCTTAATTTCAGTAGTTGGGAGGCCAATATAGGAAAGTCCCAGGTTCAGCACTTTAGAGAGATCTTAGTCCAAAATAAAAAGTAAGATAGAGCTGGGGATATATCTTGGAGATAGATGTTGGGTTCAGCCTCCAGTACACACACACACACACACACACACACACACACACACACACACAGAGAGAGAGTAATAATAATAATAATAATAATAATAATAATAATGAAAAAATAAATCTCAATTTTAAAGCAAAAACTGATAGCAGGACTATTACTCTGTTGTGCAAGGATAAAGAACAAATGAGAAAAAAGAAAAGGTTCAAATGGATCTGGATATTTTGTAGGTGAAATAAGAGGTGCTTTAGTTGTGAATCAAGAATCTAAGTTTGACAGAATAAATAAGCTACAGTTTTCCCTCAGTACTTAGGGGGAAATGGTTCCAGGGATTCTCTTAAGGATACCTGAATCCAAGGATGCTTAAATCCTTTATATAAAGTGGTGAATTATTTGCATATAACTTATGTACATCTTCCTCTATACTTGAAATAATCTGTAGGTTACTTATAGTACCTAATAGAATATAAATCATGTGTAAGTTTTTGTTATACTTGTATTGTTTAGGGAATAAAATGAAAAAAGAGTCTGTACATGTTCATTACAGACCCAATTTTTTTTCACCCAAATACTTTTGATCGGCTGTTGGTTGGATCCTTGAGTTTGGAACCCATGAGTATGAAGGGCTGGCTGTATATAAAGAGTGGTGTAGTGGGCTGTGATAAATGGAGGTTCAAATATGGAGCCTCCCATTCTCACTCTCAGTTCAAGAGGAGCAATGAGGGTTTTCTTCATGAAAGAAGGCAACAGGGAGTCTATCTTTGCAGAAACATGGTCCATGTGACCAAGAAGCAAGAAGAGGGCATTTTGAGGAGTTTCAGCTCAGAATGAGTGGAGAATTCCATGAAAGGCAGCAGTGAGGAAGAGAACTGGATGTGTCTGTGTAAGATAGTCCTTAGCCCTTATTTTCTCAAAGAAGCAAGAAACATCCAGCCTAACCTTGAAATTAGACTGAGGTAGACTGAGGGGGGGAAAAAAGAAAGAAAACACATTCAATTTGTTTCTGGCCAATTTTCATCCTGTCATGGTCTCTTCTCAATTCTAATTCTATTGATTTTTAAACCTCTCTCTTCATCGTACTAGGAAAATATTGAAAGAACAGGATAAAGAAACATTAACCTACAGTAATAGGAATGCCACCATCTTCATCTAGCAATAAAAAGAAACCCATAAAACCTCAGACGCTACACAGCAGCATTTGATTCATGGACACTTGAAAAAAGCCAGTAAGGGATCTTGGAAACATAATGAGAGCTCACTATTGTGAATGTAAGAGAAAGGATAGTTACAGTTGTAAAGGAAAGTGTCCTGAAACACAGAGAATGCCTTCTCTGTGCATAATATCCACCACTTCTGGATTATGAGAAAGGACGACTTAAGAAGTACCTTTAGGATGATGAAACAAACTGATATTGGTGGGAAAACAAAAAGAGAGATAAAGGTTAAAACACATGGAATTTACAAGTGTTGTAATTGGAAACAATTAAAATTAATAAAGTATTAACTAGATTTAACTTTTTTATCCCAATAAGCAATATAACCTATAGATAAAGACTTCAAGTTGTGGCTTTTTATTTTTATCAGTTTTTCTGATTGACAGGTTGGTGATCTTAGACACAGCCATTATCTCTTTAAGTCTCAGTCTTTATCAGTAAAATGGGGTTAATCTTGCTACTTCATAGGGCATTTACTTTGATTAAATGAAATAAAACATATAAGTGTTTATCACAGTGCCAGGGAACAAGTGAGAACTTAATATGTATAATTTAGTATTAATAGCTATGATTTCCTTTGATGATATTTCCTAATACTCATTAGTAGTCATGCTTATAGACAACTTACAGATTATTCTGGGTGTTGGGGAACTAAAAATAGAGTTGTCTGGTGCTTTAGATAATCTACAGAGTGCATGGCTTTGTATAAATATAATTCCAAAACACATAAAAACCCCTAGAGGGCTCTTTATAAAAATGGGAAAGTCACTAAGATTTAAAGTACTGATAAATAAGTGTATCTCACATGTGTTCATAGAAATTTCTTATTTTGTAGAACATACTAAGAACTTATAAATATTTTAAGTTCTATCTTTTGTTTCAGGACATCCACAACAGAACTTGTTATACAGTAACAAAAAGAGCTATACTCATGCAAGATAAACATTTAATGAAAATGAACAACATGGATTTTAACTTTGATGCAAATTGTCTAAATGGAATAATAATGATCCAAGTAATCGTGAAAGTATAAACGTGTTTCAGGCAAAGCTGAAGTTTCTAAAAATGTCACTATAATAACTTTTCTATGAAAGAAACTTGTTTTTGAAAAACATTCTTTTTCAGGTGGTAGATAATATAAACCGATAGAGATTTTTGCTGAATTCCTGCTGTTGCAACACCATCATTCTAGACATGGTTGGCACAGAGGACATTGGGGCATGAGGACATCCAAAAAGACATCAGCTGGGAAAAAATAAGACTAGCAGTAACCAGGAAGGAGCAGTCAGAGATGTCCTGGGAAGTGTTTGGAACACTAAGCATCCACTCTGCTGCCTGGACCATGATGCAAGAATCCTTTGTAATCCCTCTCCACATCATCAAAACCTACCTGTTATGCCTCCACAAAGTGTTCCGAATCTAACCACCTCTCACCATCCCCACAGTCACAATTATGGTCCAAATCTCTTGTCTCATCATCCCCAAGGGTGATGATTCACTCTCTTAACTCCCCTTTTCTTTCTACAATCAACACTCTACCCAATAGCGTATGCTGAACCTTCAATTACTTTCCTCTAGATATTCTAGGATGGTTGTTATTCTCTAGGTTTCACCATCTCAGAGAGTCCATTTCTGCTTGTATTCTATGTAAATGGACCTTACCCCTTCAATTCATTACCTATTGTTTCCATTTCTTTCTTTATTATTTTCCCCACCCTAGTAATCACTATTTATATGCATGTGATTGATTTTTTTTACTCTATCCATTAAGTATATATTCCTTGAGGACAAGAATCCTGGTTAATATATATATTATTGTATCCCCAAGTGTCTCTTAAAACTAGTGCCTAACATCTAGAAGGCATTAGTTAGTTGGATGTTAAATGAGTGAAAGGGCAGTACCCATAACTCACAGTCAGGTATATTCCCCTTCTCCAGCCATAGATTTCCATTCTCATTTTTATATTCTCTTTCTCTCTCCCTCTCTCTCTCTTCTCTCTTTTCTTTATCCTTCTTCTTTTGTGATGGAGATTGAAACCAAGATTTCTTTTATGCTACGCAAATGCTCTACCACCAAACTACACCCTGGCTCTTCTCTATCTTTTAATTTTTTCTAAAAAAAATTCTTTGAAACTTTTTATTTTGGAAAAGTTTCCATTTATAGAAGTGTCCCAGCTAATACAATGATAAAAAGAATCTTGGAGTATATTCTTCTCTGAGAATCCAACATTCAAATGTAGTTAACAGTCTCCCATAGCTGCTTTATATTCTTCTTACCCCTTTCTGTATCTATACCCACATCTGTCTAGTATTTATAGCTACAGCTACATTTATCCAAGTCTATAGCTACATCTACATCCTTACTTCTCTTCAGATGTGTATATTCTCTTATGTTAATTATAGTACAGTGGTATACAGCATATTTACTTAACATAACTATGGTACAATGATAAAATCCACAAATTAATACGAATGAGTTCAATATTATTAATCTAGAGACTATATTCACATTTCCCCATTTGCTCTCTTTAAGAAGAATTGAGCGCTCAAATCTTCTATTCATCCTCTGGTTCCAGAGCCTTTTCTTGACAACTTTCAGAAGAAGGTTGGTGCATGTTAACAAAAAGAGCTGTACGTATTACATAGTTTTTCCCCTTCCACTACCTAATAACCTTCCACTTTCTGAGTTTAGAGTTCCTGATACCACAAAGAGCTCCAGATATTTGGACATAAAGGTCCTGAAGGGATCAAGTTCCTGCAGTAGTGCTACTACTATGTGATGGTTAAAAGATTTTGAGACTATTTTCAGCAATAATCTCATAATTATAGTAATAAAACTAACTACCCAAAGTACAGCAACTATACAGAACATATATATTCTTTCCTCTGGAAAAAATAGCTTCCACAAGCTATAGGACTAAATTAGCCAGGAATTTACAGAACATATTTTAATTTTAATTTCAAGACTACTCAAATAAACTACAAGCATGAAATCCAGAGGACAGGGAGGTCAGTATGGCTTGGAGTCATTAAAGAAGCATCACAGGGACTCAGGATGGTCCTCGAGTTACAGTTGGATTTAAAGTGCTGTTATATTTAGTCACACAATTTCCCCTGGCCTCACTTGGAGGGGAGCGATCTCTCCTCTGTACCCAGGTCCTCCTGGCGAGCTGCCACACCTGTCAGCAGCAACAGCCCTTTTGTTGAAGAATGGCCAAGAAGGTAACTGTGAATAATTTCAGGTTGCAAACATTTAAAACTGCCCCAAACTGAAATGTTAATGAGCACAGCAAGCAGTGGAGGAGTGCATTTATATAAATGCAGATTTCCTTTTTTCTTAAAAAAAAAAAAAACAACAACCCCCAAACAACTCTGTTTTCTTTAGAAATGGACAAAGCTATGAAGTATCAGTGGCTATATATTAACTGAAGTCAATACTCAACTTCAAGTGTCATAATCACTTATAACTAGACAGTGCTTCAGAAAACATAATAATGTTTCACCATAAGCTTTGACATGGCTTTTTGTTAAGAAAGTGAGTACCATATAGCCTGTTTTCTCTCTTATTTCCCTCTTATCCTTCACTACAACATATTTCTTAAGTAAATCTATGAAGCTTTTGGAGACTACCTTTGGAGAATATTTTTCTGTTATCTGCCTGGAAACTCGTAATAACGTTACATCCCACATTTTATATAACCCAAAAGAAACACACACACACACACACACACACACACACACACACGCAGGCGCAAAAAAGATGTTGCCCTGTCATTCAGGGCACTCTCAGAAGATGGCGCCAAATAGTCATCCCTACTAATTAAAGAGAACACAAACCAACATCCTTCCTGGAAACTTGACTGGTTTCTCACATAGAGCATCTGTTGCCTGGAACTCACAAATGGACAAAGCCACTTGTGCCTTTTCTTTTCTCCTTGTTGTACACTCCAATTACAACTTACTATGCTAATCACTCCTGACATAATAGCCACCCATTGGCCTTGGCAACTTTACTCATCTAGGAGCCAACTGTTGGCAAACTACAGCATTAGACAGTCCTCAACAAGGGTTCCCTCAGTGACACAGATCTAGTATGTTAATTTCCTGTCTTACCCCAAATGTCTTTGTAAATGGTACAGTTGACCTGCCTGAGAAAGAGAACTCCAAAATTAATGAATACCATCACTTCTCCAAAAAACATGGGTATTTGTATATCTAGTCAATTTCAAGATTTTGGTCTTCCCCAGTAGAGGATCTTATTCAAGATCCTCTTATTCAAGAACAACTTTATTCAAGGTCTTATTCAAGAAACCTTTTCAGTCTTTTTACCCACAGTCATATCTAGTTATTAAAAGCTAAAACTGATGGCCTTTTGGCATCCTAAAAAGCTATGGATGTGCCATAGAATTAGAAGAAAAAAAAAAAACAATTAGAGAAAAGAGTCATGGACAAATCAAGCACCTATTCAAACTGCTAAACTGCCATACTTACCCAAATCCATGAGTAATGAGTTGTTTTCTAGCATTTCAAAGTGTAGGTTTTTGAAAATGTGAAATTTGAAATGGAATTTGAAAATGAGGGTTTGAGTTGAAGTTCACAGCAAAAAATATGTATGTATATATACACATATATATCTTCACTATGATTAGTTCTTAACCTATAATAGTTTTTAAAACAAATTTTAAAGCTTTTGGAACTCTGATGATTTTAATACTATTCTGATAAAATAATTAGCAAACCACATAGCCTAAGATTACTAATTATAACAATTAGTGATCTCATGGCCTATGTTTAGTGACCTATCTGTTCAGACAGAGCCCCATCCCATCTAGAAAGGGGCCTTGTCTATTTTCTCTTAATCAATTAGTATAGTATTTGGTCTATATTGATAAAGTTACCATACAAACAAAAAATGATAATGATTATTTCCAAAGAGTTTTCCATGGGTCAGATAACTCATTTTGTTTTTTACATATACTAATTTAATACATGATTAATATGCAAGGACCCTAAGACAAACACTATTACTAGCCCTATTTTTCCCAATAGAAAACTGTAGATTAATTAATTGAAATGATTTGTTCTAGATTCAGAACTGGTAAGAAGAAAATTGGGATTTAAGTTTAAGTTTGTGTGACCTTCAAGTCCATGCTGTTGATTTCCAAGAATGTCTAGTTTCTACTAATAAACATTTGTTTAATTACATTTTGTGATACGGATATATCAGTTTCATAGTTTGTGATAAGTTCTGCTTCGAAAGTTTGAAGTTACAGGAAATAACATCCACCAAACCTGTTCAATTGTTTAGCATAAAGTTTTTTTTGAGCCAGTAATATTGATCTATTGCTTATAATTGAATAACTTAGGGTATTTGTTGAACATCTTTCTGCTTCATTTGTTTCATCTAAAAATAGATATGATATTTTCCTGAAAATGGTGTTATAAAATGAGATAAGGTACTTAAAGGAATCTGAGACATATTAAACACTGAAAAATATTGGTCTGAAGTTTCTCATCTTTATATCCAAATTGCATTGTTTTCATCCTGTATTTGTTAATAATTGCTATTATACTAATGAAATGTCTAAAACCAATAGTGACATCAAATCTCTATTATCTTTAGCCCCGAGCCAACCATAACAAAAAATAGCTTAAGAATAAGATATTATGGAAATCTTATTCAAATACAATTACTTATGCTAAGTCAAGAAATAATACTATAATAATCAGAGCAAAATTTATAAAGAGCTCAGTATTTTTCAGCACGATTCTAAGTGCTTTCCAGTCAAATAATGGAATTTATCAAACACAGTAAGGATTTGCTGAGTTATGTGTTGTAATTGTTTTGACAGAAATTATTATTGTCGTCTTTATGTTTATGATCTAGTTTATTATTTTCAGTAAAACTTTAGCACAACATTCAAATAGATTACTTTAAAATTTTTTAAACAACTGATAAGTTTTTCCACTCCTAGCTATACATCAAACAAAATTCAACAGATGCAAGTGTGCTTTCATCCTGATCATTTCTTATAACTACAAACTGCATGCAATTTTCTTCCAGGGATTAGAGTACTAGGTTTAAGAAGGCAGACTCATTAGAGATGGGAAGCATAGAAAATGGAATGTTTAGAGACCTCACCATTACTCTCAAGATGCAAGTTAACTTTATTACGGCTTTTGCTCATGGCAGTTTCCCCACATAAGTGATGTATTTCAAAATAAAGGCAACTATTTCTTTAAAACTGGAACAAAAGAAATCAATCCTTTTAGAGGGGGTGATCATTCAAACTTGTGGCATTAGAAAAATAGCTATAATCTGACTCCAAAGCCTACATTTCTCTTTGTAGAAGTAGTATTTTCTATAGAATTATGTAAAATGAAATGGGACTGCCCAATATACTAACAGATTGGTAAAGTAAGCTCCATCACCAAATGGTAAAATATGAACTAATCACAATTATGAAAGTGCATAATTTTATGAAACATATGTTTAATGTAAATTCATCTACTGTAGGATATACATCACTCAGAGGTTTGGAAAAATTGACATTATAATGGAAATTAAATTATACCCTTCTCTAATCAGAAACAAGCAGCAATTCATCAATGATACATTGGATCTATTTTACTAGTACACTCTTTACTTCCACCATTGTATCTTTCTAAAGCTTTCTAATATTGCAGTGATGGCTTAAATGCACATCTTCTTATATTTATAGGAAATTAGAATATTTGTAAATTCTAACTCTGCTGCAGTAGATCTTAAATAATGAATATACCCCAATATTAGTAACACTGATACACATAGGCAACCCTACTACTTGAAAGACTGAGATAGGAAGCTCACAAGTTCGAGTCCAGCTCTGGCAACCTAGTGAGACCTCGTCTCAAAAACTAAAAAGGTCTGAGATGTAGCTCAGAGGCAGAACACCCCATGACTCAACCCCCAGTATCACCACCACCAACAAAAACAAAAACAAAATTACTGAAATTGACTAGGACTGATGGCATTTTGCAAAAATACATAAAAGGGGAGAACCCAGGTGCATTAGAAGAATGAAGGCTGGAGAATCATTAAGTAGAAATGTTTTCTTTTGGGATCAGTTTTGGACTAGTAATTACCAAGGGACTGGGTCCAAGAAACATCACACAAAAGAAACACTAAAATTTCAAGACACCAATTATTGGGTCAAAGGCACTATAATGTTTAAAGGAAAAAAAAATGGAATGGCCTGTTTGGCCCAAATATTCTGGCCTGATTCCAACCTGAGAGATTGCAGTCTGTTTTTTCTTAAATCCTCTCTGTAATTTCTTTCAGATGCTCTACTCTCATTCAATTCCTTTCTCAAATGATCTTGCACTATTGTTGTGGTCTATAAAACAACTGCTGTGTTCCACTCCAGTAGTGGATAAAGTGTTTTCTGAACCCTGTAGGGTTTGTAATACGCTCCTGAGGGGGTGAAAGGTGTTGCATGTAAGATCCTGATAGCCATTTTAAAAGGAAGTTATGTACTGATCTCAATACAACAGATGTATTTCTTAATGCTAGATGCTTTAGGTTTAATGGAATTATTTTTCAAACAAAGTGAATAAGAGTTCAGCTTTTTATTTCTGCTTTTGTTTTGTTGGCCATTTTTTCTCATTCTCCCCTGATTTCGTTATCAGGTTGAGCACTAGAAGGAATTCAAAGGCGTGACTCAGTGAGTTCAAGATTTAAGGAGTACACAGCCATTACGCAAATGTAATGTGTTTAGTGATGCTGAACTAGATTCACAGTTAGAGTAGACATGGGATATAAATGAAATAAGTGCTGGAGCAAGAGTTCAAGTTATCTCAATAAACACAGCATGAGAACATTTTCTGTGTAGTTCGCTACCTAGATACCAAATTTCATTCATTCATTAGGAAAAAGACCTTTAAAAATGGGAAATGATGAGACAATATTATTCTAAGCTAAGATTTCCCTCACAATAAAAAAGTAAAACAAACAAAAAAAATCCTGTGCCAATGGGAGAAAAAAGCCGAACAAGGGATAATTCATCTGGAACTCCTAAGTGCATTGTGCATCTTTCTGCCAAAGAAATTTCAACCAAGGGCAGATTATTAAAAATTAGCAATAAGCAAATGCCACTATGGTCTTGATTTTATAGTGTCTCTGGCTGGAGCGAAAGCGCAATACCTTGATGTCTCTTATCCTATCAACTTACTTTATCCATGAAATTTATTTTTTAAATCAGCATAGAATTATGGTAAAATTGATTTTTTGAAAGAGTTAAGAAGAAACAAAAGATCTATTCCAATCCATTTTTTTTTCAAAGAAACCTGTAAACATTTACAAGCATCCTGCAACCAGCAAGCTTTTACTCTCTTAAATATTTCAGTTGTTTTCCTATGCAGACGATTAAAGCAGAGGACATGCTTAAAACAGAATTAGAAGACCTTGAAATTACCGAAAGCAAAACCCTCCCAGTTAATCCATGTACTTGGTTTAGCTTCTTTTAAATTCAGAGCAAGAGCCAAAAAAAAAGGGTTTTTTAGATGAAGAAAGTTGAAGTGGAAATCAACAGTCAGATGATGAACTTCACATCAGAAAAGCCAGATGATAACTCTGTACCTTTTAGTAAGAGAGGACTTTAAAATCTGCATCACTTCAACAAAACTATTATCATCTGAAAAGCAGGCTCTACAATGTGCTCGTGCTCTCTCTCTTCCCTCTCCTCTCTCTCTCTCTCTCTCTCTCTCTCTCTCTCTCTCTCTCTCTCTCTCTCTCTCTCTCATCCACACTAAGAATAGATCATAAATTGGTAGTATAGAGTGCCTTTCAGTTCCAATTTTTCTAAAAGCACTTCACCAAGCAATTAGTCACATAATGGTGGTGTGCTGACTCCGTGTAGCTTTTTTATAGTCACTAATGGCACACCATCTTTGCAACCAATAGAATGGATGTGGGGTGGTTGGGGGGGCAGTACATCTTTAGTATTCTCAACCCCGTCACATTGTCTCCTTAAATGCCAGGTTTAGATTATTTTCTTTTTTTTTTTTTCTTTTTAAATGGATTAGAGTTAAAATTTGTACTAGCTGGGGGGAGGGAGACAATGAGCATTGATTTTTTAAAATTCAATTAGTCATAAGATCTGCAGTTACCCTCTACAATCAGTGAATGATAAAACTCCAGGATGTTCTGTTAATTTCATACTGCTTACTTAGGAAAAATGGAAACTTTTTTTTAACCCAAATGAACATTATAGTATATAAAATATTTATAAAATGTCTTAGTTCATCAAATATAAAATGCAAAAACATTTAAGTGGTAATTTCATGGCAGTTTTTAGCTACCCAAAAGACTAAACTAGAAGTTTTCTGGAGACCCTGACATTTACTAATTTTTACTCCAGAAAAGTATATGCGAATTATACTTTTATAATTAAGGTACGAACAATTGTTGTTCTCTACTTACACACACAAAAAATCTGTGGGTAAACATATTGGTAGCCTGAACATTTAAGAATCCTTGGAAAGGCATCATTTAGTTATCTAATATATTTGAAATTATTTCTGTTGAAAATGTAGCTAAGATCATGGTCATTTATCATTTCCTTATTACTTACAGGTAAAGATATTTTGGGAATTTAAGTTGGCATATCTTGGAGACACTGAGTTTATAAATATTTGGCCAGGATACATTGATATGAAGTATAAATCATTTGGTCCAACAATGATATTTAGTCATTAAAATATGATGACACATTTTTCCACCATAACTAATACTTATTGGATTCTTTTGGCACAGGATAAGCCTTAAGAAATCCAATCTCAACCTTGATGGCTTGAACTGTAGAGGCAAACTGTGGCTCCCTTTTCTGATGAGAGGCCTTTATGTATTAAAAATGAAGTGAGTAGCCGGGTGTGGTGGCGCATGCTTGTAATCCCTGCGCTTGGGAGGCGGAGACAGGAGGATCACGCAGGTTCGAAGCCAGCTGTGCTGGCTTAGGAGACCCTGTTTCCAAATAAAAATAAAATCGGTCTGGGAGTGTAGCCCAGAGGTAGATGGGCTTCCTGGAACCCCCGTACCACACACACACACACACACACACACACACACAAAAAAAAAAAAAAAAAAAAAATGAAGTGAGTAATGGAGTTCTAGAAAGTGCTTTTGTTATTATTACTTAAGTTCAGAAAATGAATATTTTGTTTCCATAAAGTTTATAGTTTTTTCTTTCCACTAAAAGAAAATTAGCATTCTCTTTTTCATTTTTCTTGCAACTGAATCACAGTTTAGTGATGGTGAGTTACATTTTGAGTTACTTTTGAAATATACCATCTTATGTTCTAACATGTCCCAATGCAATTTAAATATAATCTGAACTAATATCAGGAATGCCTGTATTTATTTCACATTTCAAGCATTTTGCAGATTTCTAGGAACCACACTGTTGCATTTAAGAGTCAGTGCCTCTCAGTATGAAAGACCCAGTTGTATAATCAAAACCCTGGTACCTATTAAGTGCTAGGGCTTATTTAAAATGTGTGGTGATTAGAACATTTTCTTTCAACTCAAATCTTGTGGAAGTTAATGAATTCTTCATAGGAATATAAGCCAGCTTTTATGAGTTACCAATGGTCCCTTCCCCATCCTTATCAACAAAATGAATACATTAACCCCTGGCAGTGATTGATTTCAAAATAATCTCTAACACAGTGGACCAGGGTGCTATCCTGGACCCTACACTGCATGTACTTACCCTTACTGTAACACATAAATCAAATATTGAAGGTGGGATTAATTTAATTCTTGTTGCTATTGATCACATGTGGTCTTACAGACATAAATATAATCTAGACTATTTCTGCCAGGCTGGAGGGATTAGAAAAGGAAGGATGATACAAGTCAGAACTGAACTTGTCATTAAAAGGGCTGTCAGAGGCAGTTTACACCATGGTTTAGATCAGCAGTTTACCCTGGTTTTGATAATCACCATTAGTCTACCACTTTCAGACCAAAATAAATATATATTTTATTATATATTTTATATATTACATGTCATATATGTTATTATATAGTTATATATATATATATATGCTAGAAAGTACTTTAAAAAGAAAGCAAAACTATTAATACACAAAAGAATCTCCATTTTGGGGTGAGGATATAGCCCAGGGGTAGAGCACTTGCTTCACGTGTGTGAGGCCCAGGCTTGGATACCTGGTACAATAAGAGGAGAATTCTCCCTTTATGAATCATGGCATAATGTTGCCTCTAACTTATCTGCCACTCTTCCAAAGACTGTGTTCCCAATGAAGACCCCAAACCACTCAGGATCACAGCCAAGAGCATCCTCATGCTTCTGAACCGTGCTAATATGAAAGAAAAACAGCACGTATAAATTTCTAAAAATACTTGCTAGATCAGAGCTTCCTATTTGAATATTTTATTATGTATTTATTGGTGGGTTGATAGAAAAAAAAAGAACTACAATAAGTCATGTATGCCACATGGTCACTGAGCGCGCCTGCTCCAGAACTTCAATGTCATTGCCTCAGAGGGAGAGAGACCTTTGTATTAATCCTCTCACTCCACCTGGCCCTTGATCCATAAGGAATGTGTCGAATGAACATTTCTACCAGTACCAATACTCAAGCAGTTTACCCCATCTGCACTGGTCTTTGCATATTGCTCTGTATGACAATTTGTTAAACTTGTTATTTTTGAGTGCTCATGGTGTGACAGGAGACATACTAAATGTTCTAGGTCCAATAGCTAATTTATTGTTAAGAACGATCTCCTGAGGAAGGAAGCCCATGTCATTATCCCAGTTTTGCAGAGAAGGAAACCAGATTCCGAAGGTTAAACAAATCAGCAGAGATCAGAAAGCCAGAAAATGGCAGGATCATGATTTGAATAAATTTAGTCAAATTCAAAGGCCCCCACTCTTAAATACTGTGCTAACTCTACTGTTTCCCAAGATTTTTTTTATCTGTCCTGCTGTTGCTCAGACATCACATCAGGACTTAATATCCTTTTAGTTAATGCCACTGAGTGCCTCCCCATGCAGGCACTTTGCTAAGAGCAAGAGCTAGGTAATCAGAGGTGATACAGCACGTAGCTGCTTACAAGAGCTTACAGCTCTGGGGCCTGGACAAGGCAAGTGGCATATCCGGTGTGGTGACACATGCCTATATCCCAGTACTTAGGAGGCGGAGACAGGAGGATTATAGGTTTAAGGCCAGCTTTGGCAACTTAGCAAGGCTGTTCCAAAACAAAACAAAACAAAACAAAACAAAACAAAACAGGGCTGGAGTATAGCTCAGACAGAACAATCTGAGTTCAATCCCCAATACCCAAACAAAATAAAACAAAAACCCAAAGCAGAACACACACACACACACACACACACACACACACACACACACACACACATAAAGCAAGTGGTGCTCCTTCTTCCTCATACTTCAGTTAAGGGTCCCACTGAATTCACACATTTAGTATCACCTTCTAATAAGGGTGCATGAATTTATTTCTTAGTGAAATTCTGACTCCCATGCTCTTGTCCAAACTCTTCCTTGAGCTAATTTAAGTGTCAATATATATATATATAACATGTTCATGTCTGGCCCTAACTTCAATATTTTTCTTTCTCATTTGAAAATGAAATAAAATTTATCCCAGTCAAGGAAAGCAGAACTATGACAATGACAAGAATCATTTGGCGGGGGGCTCTGAGGGTCTCAGTTCTTTCTCACTGTCTTCCTTTCTTTTTTGGGGGGGTTCATTATAATTCTTCTGTTCCTTCTCAGAACTATGAACATCTGGTCTAGGGCAAATATTAGATATGAGTCAGTTTCTAACTTGTTTTGAAATTAAACCACTGAGTCTTTCTTAAAAAATTTGGAATGAAGGCTCTAAGCTTTTATAAAATCATTTTAGGCATTAGGGGAACAGAGAAAGGACAGAGGTGATGCAAAGGCCTGCTCCGGTTGTCTACAATCCTTTCTGGAAGCATGGCTTCCTCTAACTTTCCACTGGGCTACTGACTGGGAGAGGGAATACTTAGAGGATAGAGTCCTGTGAAAGACTTTTTTTTCCTATGGGTTTCTTTGATCTCCCTACCTCTCATTTTCTTCCTTCCTACCCAACCTCACTCTAACATACTCTTTTTTTCCCCATTTCTCTTTCTAAAACAGGAAGAGAGGAGGAAAAGCAAGTGAGGAGACACGATTAGTAAAAGAGACACCTTCTGAGAGGGCAAGAGGTCCCATTAGCATCTGCTACCTGGCCTTCACCAAGAACTCAAAAGAAACAACTGCTTGTTCTCAAGATTATTCATGAAGTAGGAGTTAACTAGTTATCTAGATATCTTAGACCCTTTTGATAAAATCATTGGATTTTTATGAGTTCAAATGATTCCTACACCTTACCATGCAAAGATCCTTAATACTGTGAAGATGCCTACATTTATCTTCTGAAATACTTAAACTTTTGAAATACTTTAAACCTTAAAGCATCGAATTTCTGAGGCTCCTTTTCTTAGATCACCTTTGATCTTTAACTTTCTGATTTATTTGATGCATGTTCTGCATTTTGCAAAGCTAGAGTTAGGGAGATAAAGCAAATAGATGCATTTCTGGGAAGTAACATGGGGACTTTACAGCACCCTGAAATCATTCTGGTCTTGGGCTCATTCTACCAGGCTCTTTGGTGTAGTATTCAAAAATCTAACTTTTGTTAAGCAAACAGAATCATTGTGGCCTCCTAAACTTTGAGACCTTTCATGATTAGCCTTTACTATTAGCATCAAAAATAATCACCAAAGCATGTTTAGTCTTTGCCTAGGGATTTGACAAAGTTCTAACAAAACAAAGCAGAGATTTAGCACAGTTCCCATTTCATACTTTCCTCTAAATTTGTATCAATACATGGTAGCTTGTGTCAAAAAGAAAAGGCATTTTTGCATGATTCCCCTCTAAAACTCTAACGTCTGAATTTCCCTCAGGTGAATCTCAGGGCTTAGTAATGTTTTCCTGAGTCAAATCATAGTTATGGAGGAAATCAAAGTATTCTCTTGAGAATAGTTGGAATTTGATATGGAAGAGAAATATTATATTCATTGAAAAATAGTATTGATGCCTATTTTTAATGTTTGCCTCATGCACTGAAGCATTGAAACATAAAAGTTACAGTAAGAGCTGGCAAACATCTCTCAATCCTTTACAAGTACACAATATGATGGCATAAGGAGGTAAAATTGCATTCATAATTTCATTCCTAGATCTCTCTGTAAGAATCGTGGGTGGAGATAGACCTGCCTTCTAAGTCTAACTGAGAAAATCAGCAACAATAAGTTCAGTTCTGAAACTCCAGGCAAGGTTTTTTATTCTAAAGTGAATAACATTACATAGAAAGAAAGAAAACCATCTCTGTTTCTACACGAAAGCATGCCATTGCCCATGCAAATTAAGACTGATTCCAAATACCACCATAGTTTATTTGAACACCGATTGACTCGGGGATTGCTTACCTGCTTGGGCTGCCCGTACCCCCTTGCTCTCAGCTTCCGGAAAACCTCAGCAACAACTGAGGGACTGATCACGAGCCGAAGGAGACCTCAATGGAGATTGGGTACAATCCTCTATTAGTCCTCGTCAGCTTAATCTACGTTAGAGAGCCAACAGCTGCAGATATTTAATAGGAATTAATCTCTTTCTGTTATTTGGTTTTACAATGCTCCATTCTAATACTGATTACACTGATGTTTTAAGATACTCTGGCAAAATGCTGCTGTAGTACAATTTCTTTGCTGCTGGAAACGGAAGCTCTTGGGATCACTCTTGCTTACATAGCTGCTTCAGGTGATTATATCTCTACACAGATGTTAATTACTCTCAGGAGAAGCTGCCCAAATCATTTGATATCTTGTGGCGGATACCAGAGAGTGACTTAAAGGCTATTGTGTAGATGGCTTGCTTCTCTCCTGAAGCTTACTCTGATGAATTTAGGACAGACAGAAAACAAAACAACAACAACAAAAGCTGTTATAAATGGTAACTAGCAAAACACCAAACTGAGTTAGTAAAAGTGGAGAGATACCTCAGCTTTCTGTCTAGGCCAAAGTTCAAGTCCGTGCCTTCAGTGAGGCCAAAGACTCGCACATCTGCCTGGGGATTCTTGTGAAAACTTTCATCAGTGGGTCTCAGTCTTCACTGCGCAGTAAGTTCCTCTGGGGAGGAGTTAAAAATCCTAGCGACCAGGTCTTAGTTCAGACCAGTTTAATAAAAATCTTGGGAGTGAAATCCAAGCTTCAGTATTTTAAAAACTCCCCGGCTGATTCCAATGTGCAATGAAGGCTGAGAATCGCTGGCTCACATAGATTGATTGCCCCCTGCACTCAGCCAGTGCTGGGGAGCTGCAGCAAAGCCTTTGCAGGGTGGGATGGTTTCCCCCTGAAGAAAATAGATACTCTGCAGCCTTGGAAGTGATGGTCAGAAGCAATAGTTTAAAAAATATTGCCACAGAACAAAGAAAGGAGGGAAAAAAAACCCACAATGGTGCAAGTTCTATAGTAAGAGAAAAAGCTAGACAGAACATGAGATTGGTCTCTGTGGATATCTTAAGAAGGGGCAAAGAACACAGACATCCACTCATTATTCTCTCTTAAAAAATGAAGAAACTGCAGTCGGGCGTGGTGGCACATGTTTGTAATCCCCCTGCTTGGGCGGCAGAGACAGGAGGATCGCGCAGGTCCGAAGCCAGCCGCACACGCTGGCTTAGGAGACCCTGTTTCCAAATAAAAATGTAAAAATAGGTCTGGGAGTGTAGCCCGGAGGTAGAAGGGCTTCCAGGAACCCAGTACCACAAAGGAAGATAGGAAGATAGGAAGATAGGAAGAAAGGAAGAAAGAAAGAAAGAAAGAGAAAAAGAAAAAGAAACTGCAGGGCGTGGTGGCACACACTTGTAAACCCTGCGCTTGGGAGGCGGAGACAGGAGGATCGCTCAGGTTCGAAGCCAGCCGCGCTGGCTTCAGAGACCCTGTTTCCAAACAAAAAAGCATAAAAATAGGTCTGGGAGTGTAGCCTTGAGGTAGAAGGGCTTCCAGGAACCCCCGTGCCACAAATAAATAAATAAATAAATAAATAAATAAATAAATAAATAAGAAACAGCCAGGTATGGTGGTACATTCTTGTAATCCCAGTTACGTGGGAAAAAGAGAAGGGAGGACCACAGGATTAAGATTAGCCTGAACAATTTAGTGAAAGCCTGTTTTTGTTTTGTTTTTTAAGGGCTGGGAGTATACCTCAGAGGTAGAACGATGCCCCTGAGTTCAATTCCCAGTACCAAAAACAACAGGAAACAATGAAGAAACAATAACATATGACCATCTAATATTTTACTGATTGTAGCTGGAACAACAAAAATGTTAAAAGACTTCCATTAATGCCCTGTTAATGCTTCCAGGTACAGAGAGACTCCAGGAGGTTAAATTCTTACAGTAAATCATCAATATTAAAGATTGGGGAACAAGACCTGGGAAAGATTAAGTTCAACGAACAGGCTGAATCTGTCCAGTAATCTACTCAGGAGGAAATGAATACAGGGTTAATATAGAAAGAAAACTGAGGATGCCAGGACCAAATGCAGGAAATGTTTACAAAACCATGTGCTTGGGTGAGTTAGCAAGTTGTGACTTAATGAGCAAAAGAAACATAACCTTCTTCGTTTTGCCACTAGCCTACTATTAATGGAAAAAATACATAAGGCTTAAGAGTTTATGTTGGTTTTATTGTTGTCTTTCCCGTATACCTGGTGCTCATAACAGTGTCTGATTAGCATAAGTAGGCGCAGAGTGTCTGCTTTTCTTTTCAGAGATGGATGTAATTTAGGATGTGTGATTTCCCCTAGAATAACAAAAGTAGGCTACCCAGTAGAAGAGCTGAATTTTTGACTGGGCATCCACATCAGTAACATGTAAAATGGTATTATGTGATCTCATGTCTAAGGTCTAAGGCTTCAAATATCCATAGATGGTTGATTGGATGTATCAACCTGATTTCAGTGAGAACATAGAAAATGCTTATTTTGGAGAAAATATCAAGTTCACAGAAAAGAAAAATAGAAGGATTTGAACATTACTGTTCTTTCTATCAAGATACACTACACCCAAATAATTATGCAGCTCAGTCAATATTTGAGCACACCTGCTTGTTCTGATAAGGAATATATTTTCCCCATCACGATGTATCCTTTTATAGATGGAGGTCCAGGATAATTTAGGCCTGACAGCTTTATATTCTCTTTTAGAAAATGTGGAAACATAATACTGGCTTTAAATCATTAGATACAGGGTTATCAGAATGGATGAATTGTAAGTTGAGGCAGGGAGATTTTATTAGCAGAAAGTAACTATCTTTGTGTGTGTGTGTGTGTGTGTGCGCGCGCACACACACACACACACACACACACAAATACACATATAGCCATCAGAGAACAAACATGAAAGTGTGTGGAGGAAACAAAGAATTTTCTGCAGTCATCATAGTACCGAGAGTTTGGGGGAAGGATGGATCTAGGCAGTTCTTGCATAAACTAAGTAAGGATTCATTTGTCTATTTGCTTTCAACCTACATCCAATGGAATAGGCCATGTGTGAGTTTCTATACATGACATGCCCAGCTCAGTTATTTTACTAAATGTAACAATCTGACAGCCAAGAAGTCCTGCTGAGGCAATCATAGATATTGAACACAGGCAATGTTCTGCTTCCTCACAGTATTTCAGAGTGCTGCTCTGTACTCTGTATGCAGTATGATTTGCAGATTTTATTTTAAATGTGTACTGGATGGTTCAGTTTCTTAGAACCATGACTTTTTAACTTTTTAAAACTTTTTAACTTTTTAAAAATCTGATAAGATATACAACATTTTGCTGTACAATTAATATATATATATATATATATATATATATATATATGAAACATGAGTTGTACCAAGTAATATTAATACTGCATTGACTGTAAATTAGATTTTTTTCCTATTTTACATCATCTAAAAAACTAGTTAAAAACCACAAATTTGATTCCATGACTCATTATCTACTTTTTTTTTTGTACTGGAGATTGAACTGAGGGGCATTCTACTGCCAAAATACACCCCCAGCACTTTTTGAGTTAAATTAAATTTTATTTAATCTTAAAAGTCTCACTAAGTCGCTGAGGGTCTTGTCTACTTGCTGAATAAAATATATTATTTAACAAGCACTATTTTATATCTTAATAGAATCTCTAGCCATTGGTAAACTAAATCAGAAGAGCTTGGTAAAATCATATCTACTTTCATGCTATGTCTTACAGCTGATGTTTTGAGAACCTCTTAGGTGACTGCATATGACAGTGATATGTAGGAGCATTTAACTACCATGCCCAGAGCTGGGAAGTATCTGGTAGAGCTGGGATCGAAATCTGGGTATAACTAGGTTTTAAACGCTAAAATACTTCAGTTCTCCAATTTTCCACATGACTTGTAGGTAATAGTTTTTTGCTTGTGGTTCCCAGAACATATATAAAGAAGGACCTGTTCTTTTTCTTTGCCTATGAATGGATCTTCCTGATTATGAAGGTGACTGAGTTGGGAGAAAGGGCAATGGTTATGAACAGGACAATTGATCTTGGTGTGAACCTTGGACTTCAACTTGCTGTGAGCTCCAGTCTATGTTCTGAGGCCCCCAAATAAAGTTTCTGGGGGCCAAAGGCCCTTTGTGTAATAATCACCACCACAAAATGGTCCATCTTTTTCTTAAACAGTAATCTGCACACAGCTCAGTCAACTTGGCATAAACATATCGCTCGCACACAAAATTTCAGCACAAAGGCTATAAAAATTATGAGATAAAAACATACTTGTTAGCTTACAAAAGGTTTCATGGAAAGGGCAAGGCTGAATGTCTAGTTTTTCCAATCACAACTGAAATCAAAATTATTTTTCTAAAATTTTTTTCAAACAAGATTGTCTAACCTCTAATTTTAAATAAACAGTTCTAAATATCTAAATCTATTCCTTCTTTACATAAAATGATTTTGAATGACTAATTACTTCCTTTGTTAGTCACAAAATAAATTTTATTTTCATCTGTACTCTCCAACAGAAACAGAACTAGTTACCTAGGGACTTGCAACTTTTAAATGTCTGTATTATCTATAATGTTGTGGTCATTGGCTAAAGAATAGAAGTCATGATTCTCTATTATAAATTTTCAAAGGAAAACACCCCACAATATATGCAGTATAAAGAATTTGAGTTAGAAATAAGGAAGCATTTCTGTATGATGTAAAAGTCCCTCCTTAGAAGGGATGCTTTCCTCAAATATATCTTAATTTTGATGATTATTTAAGATATAGTGAAGTGTATAAAATGAAATCAAAGTGAAGTAAGAGTAAAATGTCTCCTTAATTTATATCATTTATTTTAAATTTTTTATTGGTGTGTTATAGTCATAAATCTTAATTGCGTATAAGATGGTAGAGGCATACATGCACACATCACTTATTCAGCCCTTCCCCATTTATATCCATAATTTATTAGGTAAAAATAAAAGCACTGTTTTTTCTTATAGTTTAAAAAGAATAATACAATAAACAAGCCATATCCAAGAAATTATGGTGCCCTAAAAGTCAAACAAATATTCTCATAAAACTACCTTTTCTTCTGGTTTTAGTTCAATACATTATTTCTCTATGATTTGTCAAAGAAGTACAGTCCCTCGCCAGTGGTGTTTCTGTTTGGTATGAGTGAAGCCAAGTTGCAGCATGCATACCTTATTTTCCCAATATTAATTTGATATAGAAGGTGGATGGATTCTTGAATAACTACCAGATGTAGCTGCTACTTTGTATTTCCCGTCTTTATTACATTTTCAGAATCAAAAGGAGATAAGCTCTTACACCAGCCATTGTTATCAGTATCAAGGAGACACACATAAAGATATGTGAGCAAAATGAAATTTAAGACGTCAATAGGAGACAGACTGTTGTAGGAAAGTACCAGATAATTAAATTTAAGAAAGAATCTGAATTTCAGACTTCTCACAATATAGTGAGATATGGCAGACACAGATAAGGATTTGTACTTAAAAACACATGCAGTTATCGACTCTCATTGTCTTTTCTATAATAGAACAAAGTGACTGTACAGAAGGGCAATGTAAATGAGACAGTTGTGATTTTAATGCCAATGAGTTGGCTTGGTTGACAGTTTTTAAAAATCAGGAAAAAATGTATTCATAAGGAGAGTTGTGACAAAAAATTACTATCATATTGCTTATTTATCCACCTCCCCACAAGAGGTTATGACGTTTCGAGGACAGAAGTGCCTGTCTTTGATTTCCTTCTGGCACAGTGCTTTGTGTATTGGAGATAGCCTGTCAACAAATGGGCAGTTAATACATATTAACCCCCAACCAGAGGTGGGAGGTGAATGGCAGCCCCCACACACTACCTAACACATTCTTGGGCACAAGCTTGCTTTCACACGATCTCCAATAATTTCTTGAGTAACTGTACACAAACCCAGAGGCTTATTTTCTGGAATTTAGTTTCTTCTACATTTTTGTAAATTTTCTAATTTTTCTTCTACTTTTTTTTCTGATATCCTAGTTAATATTCTTTTATTTAAACCTCTCTGTTCTTTTCTCAGTCTGATATTGATTTCAATGATTTCCAGCATGGTTCTTGGGTCAGATATGTTTATATCTAAACCTCATTTTTTTCCCCTCAGAAGTCTTTCCTACTCTTCATTTTATTTTTCCAAAATGCTTCCCATTTCCATTTCTGCTGCTGCTGTTGTTGTTGTTGTTTAAACACATCATTTCAGGTCAACATTAAGATTTGGGACACTCAAATGTATTGATCACATTTTATTCATCTGAAAAATTATAATGGCTAAGCACTTATTAACAAATGGGTCTCAAGAAACTGTCATAATTAAGTACCTTCCTTGGAAGATCAAAAGCCAAGATGATATATACGTTCATTCCATAACTGATCTTTTTGTGGTACTGGGGGTGGAACTCAGGGGCATTCTACCTCTGAGCTACACCCCCAGCCATATTTTTTATTCTTTATTTTGAAACAGGCTCTCAGTGAGTTGCAAAGGGCCTCACTAAGTAGCTGAGGCTGTCCACAAACTGTGATCCTCCTCTCAGTCCCCTAAAAGCTGGGATTATAAGCGTGCACCACCACACCCAGCTCTAATTGTGATTTTGTAAAGGGTATTTTTTTTCCAGTTGCCAAAAAGTGAGTATTATATAGAGAAGGTAAAGCTATTTTGAATGTACAGTAGTTACATTTTTACTAACATCATTCTTTCCTGATTATAAGTATCATTTTTTAGAGAATGCCTCCTGTAGTGGACACAGATGCTAGGATGCTTCCCAATCCATCCTAGCATTTTTTGTTGATGGTGGACCTCAGTCATAAGAAATGACTTAAATTTATCTTCCATTCTCTTCCCTTCCTTTCATGAAGGAAGGACATTTAATGTAATTCCTGAAAGGAATACATAATAAAATTTGTTGGTAGTATTTTTTAAAACATTGTATTCCACAATCAGAAAAGAAGGGTAACTTTAAAAAATATCCTGTCCCAAACCCTTGCAATATGTTGGTGGGAATGTAAATTGATCAAACTACTATAAAAACATTATAAGCCTCCTCAAAAAATTAAAAATACATCTCCCATATGGTCCAGCAATTCTAATCCCGTGCATATATTCAAAGAAAAGGAAATAAGTATGTTGAAGAGATGCTTATATCCCCATGTTTATTGCTACAATATTCACAAGAGGCAAGAAATGGAAACGACTGACATGTCCATCAAAGTATGAATGGATATAGAAAAATGTAGTGTCCATATACATGGAATGCCAAACAAAACAAGTCAAATCCTATTTTTTTGAACAACATGGATAAACCTGGAGGACATTATGTTAAATGAAATAAGCTAAGCCTAGAAAGACAGGGCATTATCTCACTCATGATGGAAGCTAAAATAGCTCATCTTACAGAAGGGAAAAATAGAACAGTGCTTACGAATGTCCATGGTATTTGAAGGGTGGGGATTTGGAAAAATGTTAGTCAAAGGAAACCAAATTTTAGATGGTCAGGGAGAATAAGTTGAAGAGATCTATGGAACAAAATATGACTACAATTAATATATCTTATTCTTGAAAAAAATAGTGAATGTAAAGTGTTAATACCACAAAAGTATTGTATATTTGAGGTAATACATATGTTAATTGTCTAAATTTTTCTATAAAGTTTCTCAACAGTAAACACATATGTTTTTAATATAATAATAATAATAATAATAATAATAATAATATAGTAATAATAATATAGTGGGTTTGGTTTGATTATAGGTGGCACATACCTATAACCCCAGGACTTGGGAAGTTGACACAGGAGGATTGCAGCTTTGAGGCCAGCCTTGGCCATCTAGACCCTCAGAAACTTAGTGAGACTCTTTAAAAAAAAATAGGGATGGGAGAATAGCTTAGAGGTAAAATGCCCTCAAGTTCAATCCTTGGTGCCAAATAATAATAATAAAAGATGGGCGTGGTGGTGCATGCTTGTAATCCCAGCATTTGGGAGGCTGAGACCAGAGGATCATGGTTCACGGACAGCCTCAGCTACTTAGTGAGGCCCTGTGCAACTCAGTGAGACCTGGTTTCAAAATAAAGAAAAATAGGGTAGGGGGTATAGCTCAGAGGTTGAATGCCTCCGGGTTCCATCCCCAGACCCCCCCCCCACACACACACAAATAATAATAATGGTAATAATAAAAATAAGAGTCCTTTCTTGCTGAATATTCTCCTTTTAGCTATTCTGCTTTCTCTGTTGCTTTTGCTGTAAAAATACTGAAAACATGAAGGACCAGAAAAGAGATCTTGACTCAGTGTTCTGATATCAATCATCTGGTGAATCAATCTTGTTACTTTTTAGAAATAAATTTAATAAATAGATAAAAGAAAGGGACGACAAATAATCAATGGTACTTAAGCAATGTGTCAGTAAGTTGTCTGTAATATATTGCTGCCAACATTTCACTTAGTTGAGATTATAATTTGATACCTTTATCCCAAACTTCCTCCCTGAGGTCCAGCCTCCTTTATCTATTTGGCAATTTTTGGAAGTTCAATGACAATCTCAACTGTAACATCTTCCTTCCTTGTTCCTGTGAGTCTTCTTTGTTACAGTAATGAGTTCTACAAGACATCACTTAATCTTAGCATGGGAAAAGCATTTTAATTATTTATTGTCTTATTCCCTATATCCAACCTTCCAGATGTTCTTACATGTTCTACTTTGAAGCTATGCTCAAGTCTCTTAACTTCTCACCATTATAGAGTGGAAGCCTCATGGAACCCAAGTCTGGTAGTTATATTATGTGGATGACCACAGCATTTTTCTACTTGTCTCCCATTATATTCCTAATACCTAAACATTATCCTCACTACAGAAATGAGGATGCACTTTTAAAATCACATGGCATTTCCATGTTGAAAGCTCTCCAATATTTAAGGTCAAAAATTGAAACCACACCCTGAAGCTCTAATTTGTTTTTCATCTCAGCCTCTGACTCCACCATACCTCCAAGGATGTCCCATCACTCACTGTATACTGGCCTTTTTGTGACTCTTCTTGTTCTTTCTACCTACTTCTCTTTCAGGAAACATAGTCAACAGTTTCTTTCATTGTCTTTTAGGTTTTATATAAACCTAATGAGGCTGTCTCATTGTACATTTCACTGCCATGTGCAGTTAAACATCTTTGTTCTCAGTGTAGAGATCACTGGTATACTTTGTTTCTTTCCTTGTATATCTTTTCCTATTTTCCTCAAGAGAAAGTAAGCTCTGTAATGGCAAAAATATAACCTACTTTGCTCACTCTTGTATTTCTCACCACCAAGTAGCCAAATAGCCTGCACAACACACTGTGCATGTTAAAAGTATTTATTAGACAAATGAATTAAGAGGTTACAAGGGATGGAGACAAGTCTGACCTTCACTATGTAAAAAAAAAGTATGCAGAAGATTAAATATTGGTTGACTGAAGGATGGGTTATAACAGAAGGTAGAGCATCCATCCACAATTTCATTACTCTCTTACCTCATGACAGCTTACAGGCTGGCCTTTGCTGAGGATTTTTGAAACCATTAATGAGGAATACTGAACTATATTTTCATTTTTCTTGTAATGTCTTTGGTTTGATATTAGCATAATGCTGGCCTCATATGGTGAATTAAGACATATTCATTGTTTTTCTATCTTCTGAAAGTTATTGTAGAAAACTGGCATAATCTCTTCCTTCAATATTTGGTAAAAGTCAGCATGGTGACACACACTTGTAATCCCAGTACTTGGGAGGCTGAGACAGCAGGATTGTAAGTTTGAGGCCAGACCCAGCTACTTAGTGAGACCCTCTGCAACTTAGTGAGACCCTGTTTCAAAATCAGAATAAAAAATATGGCTGGAGGTGTAGCTTAAAGGTAGAATGACTCTGGGTTCAATTCCCAGTTCTAAAAAATAAAAAAAATGTTTAGTTAAAAAGTACCAGTAAACACATCTGGCTGTGATGCAGGTTGACATTTTAAGCTCAAATTTACATATCTCTAATGCAAACTGAGTATTAAGTAGTATATTCATATGTAGGGTACTATAAGCTCCAGTAAAATGTTCTATCCCTTCGAAGAGAGGTAACAGGGACAGGTTCTATACAGCCATGTGGGCTCTAGTAAGGACCTTATATCCTATCTGGAGTAAAGATATAATAAATAATATAACAAGAAGTGAATACAACAATGGGCTGGCACTCTCAATAATTCAGCCTGAAGTTTTTTTCTTTTTTCTTTTCTTTTTATACAACTTAAAGAAAATCAAAAGAATAATCATAACAATCTATAGTATCCTTTATTCAAAATGGGACCTCATGAGCTATCTGGTAAATGTAACTCTTTTTCTAGGGGGAAAATTAAATTAAAATATACTTGATCAAAGCCTATTTTATTTGAAGTGCACACAGACTCATTGAAATAATGTCCATAATACTCAGAAAGTCTCTTCTGTCTTGCACTGATGTAATAACACAATAATTTCTGATGTATATCAAAGAATGCTTCCCAGTGCATAAACCAGCTCTAAGAACAGTTTTAAAAATCCAGTAACAAAATGTTTTGAATAATGGCAGCATTTCTGAAATTCAAGGTGACTGCAGTGAAGGACAACACTCATTTGGATATAAATTTCAGTATGTGAGCTTTAAAACACAAAGCAAAAATCCCAGATCCAAAAGTTGTATAATTTCATGGTCATGCTTCATCAAATTTTAGTATTTCTCAATTCTGCATTGCAATTATTTTAATAAGAAATATCATAAACTTAGAGGCATTTTTGTACCTATTTTCTGAGACTGACAATGCTAAAGGCATTTTTGGAAAGAAGAAAGATATGTATCTAATCCTTCATGCATATATGAAGAACCGCTCACTACGGTCCAGAATCCTATTACAGAGAAACATATAACTGAATATATATTCTGTTTCACGAAGTAAATTTCAGCATCCATGGCAAATAAATGGATGATTTATATTCTATGAGCTAAAAAATGTAGTTTCAGGACATGAATGTAAAGCCTTTACTTAATGTGGAAAAATAATTTTTTCGTCTTGGAAAATCTGAAAATCGCTATATATAAACAAGAATTACTAGCATAGGAAACCAAATAAGCTTTACTTTATTTATATAACTGTTAAGTAATAAGTAAGTTTACTATTACATTTATAAAACTAAATTAGGGCAATGGTAATTTTTAGTTACCAGAATGCATTAGTAAAATATTCCAAAAATTGTGATCACTGATTTATTTTAAAAAATACTAACCAAAAATGGCTTTTGGAGAAAACAAAGGATTTCTTTAAATTATAATATATCCTAAGGCATCAGAGATATGAAAACTAAATCGATTATTAAACACAAACAAAAAGAAACTGAAAAAAATATTTGATAGCAATACAAATTCAACTTTGTAGTAAAAGCAAAGATTATTTTCATAAGGTCAAGTTTATGCACATAAATCATCTTCCCTGCCCTCAAAAGATATTTATTTCAGTAGAAAAACATAAAACATATTGGGTCTGAATGTTCTTGCCTAGTTAGAAGAACCTGGTAAGAATTTTTTTATCTGTGTGATCATAGCATATGGAATCAGAGAAGACTAGTAAAGTCTTGAATACCAGGCTACATGAAAAGCAGACAGACAACACATCATTCACAAAGTTCACATAGTTTTTTTTTTCATTTAATTGTTCCCTCCTCCAAAGTGCTTTAATAAAAAATAAAAAGGAGCAAAAATGCTACAAACACGATACACTTGTTTTTTAAACTACAAATATTATTTTCGGTGGGTAGATATTTTTTTAGTGTGTGTGTGTGTGTGTGTGTGTGTGTGTGTGTGTGTGGTGCTTGGCATTTAAGCAAAGGGCATTCTATCACTGAGCTACTATATTCTCAGTCCTATTTACCTATCTATTTATTTACTTATTATTATTTTTATTTATTTATTTTGGAACAGGGTCTCAACTGCTGATGCTGGCCTTGAACCTATAGTCCTCTTGTCTCAGCCTTTCAATTAATTACTGGGATTCCAGATGAGTGCCACCACACCTGGCTGAAATGATTGTTTTTGTTTTCTGTAGAGTCTGTAAATAGAAGATTCTATATCCCAAATAAATTTGAACCTTAAAAATTAGTTTATCATGCCATATTCACTAATATATAAAAAAGAATTCTCTATAAAAGAATTCTTTTATAAAAATAATTTTCTTACATTCATATTCAGAAGTAACCAGTAGAACCACCCACCCACCAATATTTTTAGAATTCAAAGTCCTTAAATGACAGAAATAATCTATTCCCATTTTTTTAATCTGGAAAGTCCCCAGTAACATGAAGATGCTTATGAGCAATTATCTGCAGAATTATTTTTGGAATACAGCTTGAATCCATGACAGTGTGGTCCTTTTTCCTTTTATGTAACATCAAGACAATTACTACACCTGAAAGATTACTATGATCATTTCTGTGATCAGGTGTCCATCTTGATGGTATGGAGTTTTAGAAAGAGAATATTTTTCTATTAAAGATTTTTATTTGGACTCTCCCTTGCTCATTTGGAGTATAACAACAAAATTACAAAATAACTTACCATTTAGAACACTGTGATATTATATGCCTATTTAAAATCTTTATCTTTTATTATAATAAGTATAGTTTCCATTCTTATCTATAAATATGTGAGAGTTGGGAAATATCACAAAATATATTTTCCATACAGACAGAGCTGTATTAAAAATTTTCACAAAATATGAACAATTCTTTTTTAAGAATTTCAAGAACAAATTTTAACATGCTCTTCTGTAGATCATTGAATCATGTTTCCATTGTTCAATTTAAGCATTTTTCTCTCGCCTTCATCCTCAATGTACAATGTTTCTAGTAAAGGTATATATTTACTTTAAATCCACATTTGAGCCAGGCGTGGTGGCACACGCTTGTATTCCCAGCGCTTGGGAGGTGGAGACAGGAGGATCATGCAGGTTAGAAGCCAGCTGTGCTGACTTCAGAGACCCTGTTTTCAAATAAAATTTTAAAAAATAGATGTCTGGGAGTGTATCCCGGAGGCAGAAGGGTTACCAGGAACCTCAGTACCATGAATAAATAAATAAATAAATAAATAAATCCACATTTGATGTTTCTTTTTATTTTTATATTTTAACTTCTATAAGCAGTTGTATTCTTTTTCTACAAGTCTGTACACAAGCATTTGTATTCTTTTTCTACAAGTCTATGCACAAACTATAAATAACTATGGT
Organism: Muscardinus avellanarius; assembly: GCF_963383645.1. Lineage (NCBI taxonomy): Eukaryota > Metazoa > Chordata > Mammalia > Rodentia > Gliridae > Muscardinus > Muscardinus avellanarius. Next base: position 42,670,016 of record NC_137797.1, read on the forward strand.
TATATTGCTCTTACTACCTTTATTTTAACTCTCCTTTAATTATTGGGTTAAAATTGAAAGTAAGCCTTTAATAAAGTGATCATACGTAAGGCTATTCTTATGTTTTTACTTAAATAACTTAGGATAATGCTTATTTTTAACCGAAGCATACTGCCAACTTCTTAGCTATTTTTAATAAAAAAAACTCCATCTAATTTTCTGTATATTTGATAGTAAATTTTAATTTATCATCATACAATGTGTTTCCTCCATGAATATAAAATATTAATATATTTTTCTAAATCCAATTCTTTATTATTTCCTAGTTTATGATCATTTAGTACCTACATTTGCCTCAAGAAGTAAATAGAATGGGAATATTATAATGTTTATATGCCACTATATTGCTAAAGTGCTATGAATTTCTATTTATCTTGGCAAATTCAGTCTAGCACATAGGAACCAATTAAAGATAGGCAAAGAATTGCAACTATTTTGTGAGTTTTTTTTAACTTAAGAGATAGCAAAAGTTATTTATGCAGATTTCTTGGTAGATGTCTTAGTTGGTTTGTGTCTAGCCATTCTTGTTTTGTCCTAGATAAAGAGAGTAAATGATTTACTCTCTTGGTAAACCATGCAATACTCTATAGGCCTGTCCAATTAGTTGAAATACTACATTCTATGATTCAATAATTACTCTAGAGACTTTGTCTTTTTCAGTATGAAGTTGTCTATGATCATAAACCATCTGGAGTGAATGTACTCTGATCATCTAAACAACCTTTCTCAAGGTCTCGAGCTCTACCACTATATCCTTAGTACATGCATTGAGCACAAAGATGGTATAAAAGTTCAGCCACTAAACCGCTTATATGTATATTTTTTCAATCAGTTCCAGCATATTAGGGCAAGGTGGATATTTACATGTACGTACATCTAAAATGCATCTTGAGAGTTCATTAGGTCACATTCAATGATGGTTTAATAACTAGAAGGGCGATCTTAAAAGAGAACATAAAAATTTCACACTCCAAGTTGTGTTAAGAATGGCAACAGGAGAAAATGGACAACGGAAAAGCGAAATAATCAGGGCAAATACAGTTTCCATGTGTTAGGCAACTTGACTTTTGCCGAAAGGACACCCATTGCATACCATTCATATTTCATGTAATGGATACAAAAAGATATGTCAGTAATAAATTTGGTCTCTTACACTATTTTAGTGATGATAGCATCTCTTTAGTTCAGTACATCTAAGAGGAATAGTTTTCAGGTCTAAGCCTTTAGAACTAGGTTCCACCAAAATGTGGTATACCTATATTTTGTTATTCAAAATTATTTATAAGTAGAAATTTTCTAGTCATTTTTTTTAAAAAAAACAGCTATTAGCCTCTCTTTCATGGAAAATAGTTCATATAAGTAGAGAACTTGAGTTTGCTAATTGTTTTCCTTCTATGTCTAAAGCTACTTTTTCCCAATGTCATCTTGTCTCTTTTAGTTTGTGAAATAGCTATTATGTTTTTCCTTGTTTCTGTGTTCTCTGACTTCTAACATCTTTGTATTGCCTTTGGAATTCTAAGGCCTTTTCTAATGTCAATGTTTGACTTTGTTTTCATCTGGTTTATGACTGGGAATGATTTTTCCAAGTGAATAGTTATTTTTTCCTTCAAATCTACAAAATTTTTAACTATCATCTTGTAATCCTATCCTGGAATTTATGCATTATTTGGTTCTTTTTAAAATCTGCTAATTTGCTTTCATGGTATCCTATTATTTATAATGGTTTTAAAAATAGTTTGTAATGTTTTCAAATTTTAACCTGCCTTAATTTGGTCATGACATCAGCTCTCAGTCTTGCTGCTCTGCCTGAGTTCTTTTCCCTCTCTGGTCCTTGGGGCATTTCAATTTTTACTTTTAGCTGAGCTCTGTATTTAGAAATATTTATAATAATATTATTGTTAAGACATGTAAATATGAATCAGAGGAATGAACACCTCATTTGAGTGCACAAGAATCATTGATATGAAACGAATTGGCCATTGGGGATTAAGCTGAATGCTCACAGTGAAATTAGACAATGTGGCAAGTAGGAAAATATTAGGAAAATAACACTATTATCTAAATGTTTGTCACCATCCTCCATGCCAATGTTGAAATCATAACTCCAAAGTGATATTAGGAGGTAAAGGCTTTGGAAAGCAACTGGATCATTAAGGGTTATGTTTATACATTCATGTCCCTATTAGAAAGGTTTAAGAGCTATGCCTTGTTCTTTCTTCCATGTAAGATTCAGAAAAAAAAATTAATCTACTAGGCAACAGGCCCCCATCAGTGCCTTTATCCTAGACTTCACAGCCTCTAGAACTGTGAGAGTTTCTGCTGATATAAGATGCCCAATCTATGACATTTTGTTAGAGCATACTAAAGAGACTAAGATAGCTCTCCAGGGCTCATAACTATAGAAATTTAAACATATGTCTTTCCACAGATTCCTTAGTTTCTTCACTTTCTTACAGAGTTTTAAAAAATATTTTTCCTTTGTTTTTTTTTTTTTTTGCTTTTTGTTTAGCTATGTACCACTTAAGGAGGTTAAATATATGGCAAAATGAAGATCCTTTTAAATAGCTTAAAGCAAAATATTTCAAATAAAATAGAATCGATACTGAATATTCCAATTAGTAAAACTAATAAAGTATTTTCTTTTTTTAGGTTATAAAAGAAGGCATTTAACTTGTTCATAAAATATTTCATTTGACTGAAATAAATACCAGGATAAGGAAGTTAAAATTATTTTATTATTTTATTATAAAGTATTATTATTTCATTATTATAAAGTATTTTTTTATTATTTTCATTATTAAATCAGAGATTCTACTCTAAATGCTTCTTTTTAGTGTAGTTTATTCTTAATGAATAATTTTTTTTTATGGTACTGGGGTTCCTGGAAGCCCTTCTATCTCCAGGCCACACTCCCAGACCTATTTTATTTTTGGAAACAGGGTCTCCTAAACCAGCACGGCTGGCTTCGAACCTGCGCGATCCTCCTGTCTCTGCCTCCCAAGCGCGGGGATTACAAGCGTGCGCCACCATGCCCGGCCTTAATGAATAATTTTTAAGTGATAGTTACAGGAAGGTAATCAATAATTAATATCTAGTTTTCATATTCTTTTCAGTTACTAATTTATCTCTTCTTCACAAATGTAAAAATTCTTAAAAAGTTGCTATTTATTTTTATTATCTACTGCTGCTTTAAATCTAGTATCCTCAATTCAATAACTTTCTTTCCTATTATCACAATTAGGTCTCAGAAGTCTTATGTTCTTTTTATATTGAGTAAATGAATATAATCCTTATTGAATTTATAATCAGGCAGTCCAATTTAACTGATAATATCAAAGATACTTTGCCAGACAGGTAGCACAGAGTAGCATATTTTTTCTTTTGGGTCAGAATAGGACAGTTAATCACCATAAATGTAATTAAGAAAAAGCTTAGAATTAGAAAAGAAGCCTTTCAGGCCTGGGCTATGGGATTTTTGATTCTATAATGGCCATTTGCAGCCACCCTGGCATTACACAGGCCTTGCTATATACGGTTTAGGATTCTCTGGCAATTAATCTTATCTATTATGTAAACTTATGAATTGTCTTTCTCTTCCATTTAAGAAAACTAAAAGACTTAAAATAGTTAAGTGTATAATATTTATTTTAGTGTGTGGTTGAAAACAGTGAGAATCAATAAGTCTAAAGTAAAGAGTAGGCTGGGTGTGGTGGTGCACACTCGTAATCTCAGTACTTGGGAGGCTGGACAGGAGGATCCTAGGTTTTGGACAGCCTCAGCTATTTAGTGAGGCCCTCTACAACTTAGTGAGGCCCTGTGTCAAAAATAAAGGCTATAAAATGAGGCTGGGGGTATAGCTCAGAGGTAGAATGCCCCTGTGATCAACCCCCAGTTCTGCACAAAAAATAAATAAATAAAAATAAAGAGTAGGATCACTGGAAACAAATGGAGAAAAAATTAGAAAAAGTATGATCAGAGTTATTAAATGAATATTATCTGGGTAAGTCTGATTATTCCTTTAGTTTTTCCATGTTAATAGTCTATCTCTCTACTAGCATGAAATCTCCATAAGAAGTAGGACCCGGACAAGAGGTTAGTGCTTAACACAGTTATCATTGAATGAACAAACATGTGAACCCAGAATGCAACATGGACAAGATGTATTGGATCAGGGAAGGATAAAAGACAAATACAGGTTTATTAGATATCTAAGTATAGGGGAAACTGTCAAGAAATTCTATAAGATTACAGATGGTATAACATCAGTCATCAATTTTGAAATATCAATTTGAAAGGATGGTGTAGCAAAATTGTTTGGAAAGTTTACACAAAATTGGGAGGTGAAACTACTGTCCTTATATGAAGCCCAGGTTTTCATGATGGTTTTTGGAAGCTATTAAGCAGAAATTGAGATAGCACAGCTCTTGGTCATTCTTGTCCTGAAACTGTCTTGAACTTTATCAATGCTTTATCTTATACTTGGCTCATGTTTCTTGAGAATGGAATGGAAGTATGGGGTGCTTATATTTAAAAATCGCTTTCACCAACTTTATTAAATGTGGGATAAACAATTTTTTTTTCTGTAGTGGAAGAGCTCGAGTTAGAAGGATTTTAGAAAGGACATGATGACCTTGTGTTGTACTTTAACCTGAAGAGCAATAGAGATATTTTTTTTTTTTACTTTTATCTTACTGAAAGTTAGAATTGATGCAGACTTATTGATGTTTTCCTAGGGTGGCTTTCATACTTCTTGATCTCCATATTACAGATTAGCTCAGTAGTGAGGCTTAATCAAATCAAGAGGTGTTATAGGATACAAGTCTTTATTTTGAATCTGTTGATTTTTGTTCATTTTGATGGGAAAATTTGATCCTAAGGAAATACTTCTGGTGGTTTTCCACTTTTAGCAATTGTTTTTTAGGTTAAATTGAAGGGATAGAAACTCTGTTTAGGACTAGTAAGACCACCTATTTAAGTCCAAAGAACTGAGAAATAAGACATATGGCCCTTTATTTGGGTCTTATTACTTGGGTTCGTCATACATCTTACCCTTTGCCCCTGGGCACAATGTTACCTGCTCTCTCCTACTATCCAAACTTGGTAAGCAGAAATAGAGAAAAGTGACAAAACTATAAAATGCTAGAATTACAACATAATATATTACTCTTCATGTTCTAATGCGTGGCTAAATGTGACAAAATTTATATAGGTAGGTACTAATATACAGTAAGTATTCAATAAATGTTGAAAAAATTGTGAATGGCTTTGTGGTAAAAAAAATAGAAAATTGTACTACATTTTTTAAAAATACACCAAATAATAAAAATATTTAGAAAATAAAGTTTAATGAACCCTTGAGTGATGCCTTCAGCAATTCAGGAGAAATACATTGGGAGCAGACCAGAGACTCACCAGTCTTTTTTCATTGCACTCACTGTCTCTCATTGAACTAGCATTCATGTTCATGTTTGACAGTCTGTTTCATCTGCCTTCTAAATGGATGTGTATTTTTCTTTTTCAAAAAATTGAATACTTGAATACACTTCATTAATGGTTAAGACTGTTAATGAACACCCTTTTTACTTCATAGCTAGGTAATAATACTAGCGACTGTTATACTATAGGTTTTTAATCATTTTTATTAGTGCATTAGAATTATATAGCATAGTCAGGCTCAAAGTAATACAGATATATAGGAACATAGCACTTGGCATATTTTTTCTTCATCCCACCAACTCTGATCTCTTCCCTTACCATACATGTTACTGAGATTGGTAGTGATACCTTCATATATAGACATAGAATTATGTCCTTCTTCAATCCTTTTTTCTCTCCCCACCTCCATCCCCCAATGACCTTCCACTGTCTCTATCCTCACCTATCTAAAGTCCATCATTTTATTTTATCTTAGTGTTCTTTCTACTTTAATTTCTCATTTACTTATATTCATATTTGTTTCCCTTTAGCATTAATACTCAAAGTAAATAACTCACAAACATTTTGTCTAAATGATTTGATTTTTGAAATTATGTAGTATTGTTTTCTACTTTTCTTCACTTAAGATATCTAGTATTACACATCCTATGATTTGATTATAATTTTGTGGACTTAAAAAGTTGAATCGAGGCATCCAACATCATTTATGACATCATTCTTGTGGAGAATGTGTTTTGAACTTCCAAATACTTCACTTACAAGTGAAACTTTTGGAACACGGCCCAATTAAAAATAGTTTCTACCACTACGCTAAATGAAATCTTTATAACTAGCTGAAAACCAGAGCTTTTCATTATTATTTATAAAATAATTCTTAAGGATTTGGAAAACAATTTAAATTATCCCAATCTTTTTAGGATACGTTCTGTAAGGTTAGTTAAACTGCAAACTGAAGGTTTTGAGCATTTTGCCTTTTTAGACCCTGTCTCCCTGGACTTGGCCATGTAAGAAGCAAGAATTAATTTTATGGGTCAAATAATCTCTGTAGTTTTTCTACTAGAACTAATGATGCCTCTTGCTCTCTTCTAGTGCCTGAGGTAATCACAACATTCTGTCTTTTCATGGTTCAGAAGGCAGTTCTTTGTCCCCTAACTCTCATTTAAGTGTATACTTACTTTAGAATTTGGCATAGTTCATTAGTGAACAATGTCTAACTTGTTTACACTAAAAGTAAAACTGAAAAAAAAATTCTTCAGGATTAGATAATAAACAAATGTTCATGTACAGGGGGGGGGGAAGGTGGGAAAAGTGGGGGGAATCTCAGCTTCAGAGATTTTCTTAGTTGTATCAATAGAAATCTTTCTTATTGTTATTTTTTGAAACAGGATCTTGGTAAGTTTCTGAGAATCTTGATAAGTTGGCCTTGAACCTGTGGTCCTCCTTTCTCAGTCTCTCAAGTACTGGGATCACAGGTGTGTGATGCCACATCAAGCTCACAATAAAATGTCTTTTGAGAGTAAGACATCCATAGTAATTGTGTCTATTAAAACTGTGACTAATGGACAGGTTCAAATCCTTAGTGAAATGGCATCAATTAGATACATAAAATGCTAAAAAAAGACCTATTTTAAGAAACTTTATAAAATTAAAGATTTAAGTATAAAATAATATTTAAAACATTTATAAATTTAATGCTTTTGCTCTTATTGATATAATTGATAATTTGGCAACATTAGGAATATTTTAAATTGACAGATATTTTACTATTTATATCCCTAATTAACTTTGAATATTGAATTTTCAATTTAAAAAAAACTTAAGCTGCACATCAAGGGGAAATATTATAAAATGCTTTGTGTGCTCTCAAGAAACATAAATATGTAGAAAAAATGAAATCAAGATTTAATGTAATTTCAATGTTTTTATTTTTTATATCAATTATATGTCTGTAGCTTTATAGTGTATTCCTTTCAGCTCCTTTCTTATTCCCTAAGAGCAGTGGTTCATACACTTTGGAGTGCACTGGAATCTTCTGATAAGCATGATTTTAATGCTGTTTCTTGGACCTATTCCCAAGGATTATGACTTAGTTCTGGAGGAAAACTAGGAATATATATTTTTATGGGTTGGATTCAGGCCATGTTTTGAGGTGTTTCTCCAGATATTTGGATAATAGGAAATGAACAAAGACATTAAAGTAGAAGAGAACAGGACAGAAATATTTTAAGGTGAAAATCACATTGCCAGAATATCAGGCACCTGCCTTTAATTATGAAATGGTTGAAATATCCATTGTATATAAGTATTGTGGCAATTATTTCCTAGAATATCAAGTACAATTGGTATGGCATATGTATTTTCAGAACCACCTTGTTTTACTTATGATGATTCTGAGAAAAAATGTTTAGAAGGTAATTTGATTTTTTATTTTAGTATCTTGCTCTAAGAGAGATAAGAGAAACTTGTAGAATTGAAATAATTGGCCAAGTGATATGTGCATGTGTGATTATCACTTTGAATTTCACAATGATGTATAATTCTAGTGTACCAATAAAGTGTACTAAATACTTCATTCCCTAAATGTGAACAAACTTTGAAATAACATGAGCCTACCAAGGAATTTTACTTAATAAGTAGGTGAATTTATAAAAATGCATAGTTGATTTGCTTTTGTATCTTTTTAGAATTAGAGACACATTGAAATAAACTTGCTAGGGGAGGGACTAAGATTTAAGTAGTAAAATAAAGTCTTAGAGAAAGAATTTTTCCACTTATTTGTCCTCTTTATAAAAAGAGTAAGGCGACAGGCAATTCTTTACATTATCTAAAACTTCAAGAACATGGGATTTCAAATAAAAACCAGCGAGATAACCTAATCACCTTCAGTTTACCTCGTAAAATTGTGTTTATGCCCAGTAAAAAGTATGTTAGAAATGACTTAGACCAAAAGAGTAATTTGATTGGTTAATGAAGAGTCTAAGAATGATAATTGAATTTGATGGAATTCATTAGTTAAGACATTCAAGCAGATACTTTACAACCTCAATTATGTACTCTAACATATGTAATAGTCACAATGTGATACATGCACTCAACTGCTGAATTAGACACATAGAAAAGAATGGGACATACTATGGCACCAAAAACATCAGTCTGAGATAAATTCTGCGCTCCCCGCTTGCTCCCCACCCAGTACTCACACTATAATATCATATGTGCTGCAAGCCACGAAAGCACAGAGGCAGATGCGGTGGCATATTCTTTTAGAATGCAAGGCTGCTCAAGATCATCTATAGATAATGAACCATGATAAGTTTAAGTTTGATAAAGTACAAAAGAGGACTGAGAGAAAACAAGAATGTTATCCAAGTGGCTGGTACCCCATCAACTAACCCAGAACTTCAAACACATAGAGACGAGTTAGAATTTCAGAGTATGTGAAAAATAGAAATGTCCCTGTAATATAATAAAAATTGTTAAAGAGATACAATTCTTCAATCTATTGTACCAGTGCTTATCCCTCCCTTATAAATCATATGATAGGGAGGAGAAAGGATAATTGAGCATCCACAAGACATATCAAAAAGTTCTGACTTTTCCAACTACCTTAATCAGATGGTTCCAATGATCTTTTCAGGAAAGAAGAAGTAGAGGCTAAGTCTGATCTGAGTCGAGGCGATGGTCCTTGAAGCTCTCACTAGTCCTGTTTCTTCCTGAGAAGAAAGAATAATAGAAAGGACGCTTGAGAATGTGGGCTTGCAATCCTGCCCAGGCCTTCACCACTGACTGGAGATAGACTTCTGCTTATAGAGCCTATTCATTATACACATCCTACTCCAGCTTCAATTCTTACTTGTGCTGGGTGCTTCAGGCTAAAAACCATAGGTATGAATCATGCTGACATTAAAAAAGGAAACTAAAAGAATAAATGTTTCCAAGAGAAACTTTTTCATATCCCTCCCAACAGCTCCTGTTAAATGGCATCCGTGTATAGAGGAGCAATAGCGTGTGCTGCCACAGAAGGCTCCCAGAGGAATTACCAACAGCAGGGAATTATCTCTAAGCAATTCACACTTTGTTTTGCTAACAAGACTCCATGTTAGGATACTGGAGTGCTTTCCTTCTCTGGCAACATTCCCCCACCTTTTCAGAATTATTGAAAAGCTAACCGAGTCTATTTTGATTTGTGAATCTCTTTGTAAGCAACAGCAGCTGCAGCAGTGCCAATAAAAGAGGAGAGACACTGCTATTTACCTAAGAAGAATATTGAAAGGCTCACATACAAAAGCATCTGAGTGGTAGAGTTCTCCCATCACATATTCTAATAGTGCCCTTCTTTCCTTGTTTACTTCATCTTCTGTTCCTTTCTCCTTCTTTCATATACATTTTACTTTTACCTTTCTTTTCCTCCTTCCTTCTATACATTCTCTTCTCTAATGTACTCCCTACTGCATTTACCTATTCTTTTATATAAAAAATAATTTTGGCCCATTTTTCTACACATCAAGCTTACTGTCTTCTATGGGATGAAGTCATGATTTTTAAGGACAAAAATCTCAGACATTGACTCAGAAAAATTATCATAATTCTTTCCCAAGTGTAAAACCACAGGTAAGGAAAATTCAATTGAATTCAACTAAATCTTACAGTAATTACTGAAAGTTAAGGCTGTGCATATTAAGACACGATATTGTACACCACAAATATATACAATTTAACATTTAACTGAAATCATTTAATTTTAAAAATTAAATTGAGGCTTTGCAGATTCCAGTGTCTCTGATGTTAATCAAACAATTCTAGAATTCTAGATTCTAATGTTAATCAGACAAACTGTACTTACAGTTTGTTTTTCAGTTTTCTGGAGGAAGCTAACATGGCAACACCCTCTTATTTTAGGATTCAAGTTTTCCTACTATGAGAGAACTGAATACAATGCCTTGTAGCTTTCATTATATTCTGAATATAATTTTTAATTCCTTTGCAGTTATTAAACATTCCTATTTGCCGTCTAATAGACCAGAGTCATCTGGCATAAATCTATAGAGAATATGTAAGGGGTTACTGGGTTTGGAAAAACCTTAGTCTTTGATGTAAAGGAATTGATGCTACACAGAGTGTGTTAGTCCCTGAGTGTCTTCTAAGCTACACTTGGCCTGGCTGAAATAGATAAGGATGGGTGATGGCCAGTTCAGACTATGAGTATCGGGAGTATTGGGTATCTATTATGGATCTTCGTTGTGCCGAGTCTCAGGAATAAAAAAGAGAAAATATAGTTTTTTCCTGTTGGAAAAATAGTATTATCAGTAAGTGTCACAGTGGGGATTTAGAATATTCTAAGCACTGATGAAAGATTCTTTCAATCTTCAAGAAGAACTCTAATTTCTCCTTCTGAAAGAAGTAATAAGCATTGCCAATACTGTGTGTTAACGAGTGTGTGTGTGTGTGTGTGTGTGTGTGTGCGTGTGGGTGTCCTTCGTGTCCTTTACAACACGGGGTATGAGGTCATCAAATACTAAGGTATTTGGGATTACTTTTCTACCTGAGGTCATTTGTCAGTTTACACAATTGTAATTCTTCCCAGATGGATTCTTTCTCTACAATGATTCCAAGAATGAAGTGGCTTTCCTCTCCCCAAAAACCATTCTCTCATGGTTACAGGGCTAAAAAATTACATGATTACTCAGAGAGGATGGCCCATCAGAATCAAATTATACATGGTAGAGAAAGCATATATATGAGTAAGTAGTACACACTCATTCTGGAAGCAAAATGGCAAAGATTAAAAACCATCTGTCTTTGGGACTAGGAGCCCACCAGCAAGCAGAGGGCTTCCAGCAGAGCCTGTGGCAGGAACAGCATGTAACACAGGTTTGAAGCACAGAGATTAACCTAGAATCTCTTGCAGTCACATGGTTTGAAGAATATTACAGGCTCCCACCAGAACCTATTTTGCCATGTGGTACACAAACTGCATGTTGTAAACTAAAGACATTTTTGATGGAAACCCACTCTTTAATTTTTTCGGAAACAATGTTCTAATGACCTCGTCTGTGCCAGGCAGGTACAAAGTAATGAAAGAACACAGGTAAAGCAAAGAATCAGCTGCTTCCATCCCCACCCCATCTCAGGAATGTTAACAGACTCTTTTCAGAGTGAGATTTTCTCAATTTATGAATTATTTACACTTGATGAACATACACACTATAAATTTTGTTAGATTAGATAGAAATTGCTTTAATATTCCAAATGAATAATCTAAAGGAATGTGCTGAAGTTATGGAACTTCAAGAAAAAACTGCCTAAAGTATTGATTTATAATGGCCCTACTTTTGATGTATATGTATTCATTTTTTCCAAAGTGTAAATTTTAAAAGGCTAATTTGGATACTGTTTCCACATGGAATATTAACTTTATTGTAATCGATTGTAGGTTAAAAGATTCAATGAAACTTGGCAAAGCAAATATAAACGATTAGTTTATGAGCTATTATCTCAAGTTTTTGGCCTTACATATAAGCAAATCACAATATACCAGCAACTTACCTAACATGAGTATTTAAAGACTAATTACACTTGAATTTTTTTTGTTGTTGTTGTTAAAACATCTTATGCCAGGTGTGGTGGTGCACACCTATAATCCCAGTATTTGGGAGGTTGAGACAGGAGGATCACAGGTACAAGGCCAGCCTCAGTGACTTACCAAGACTCTGTTTAAAAAAATAAAATAAAATAGGGCTGGGGGTGTAGCTCAGTGGTAGATGACCCTGGGTGCAGACCCTAGACCCACAAAACAACAATAACAAACAAACAAAAAATTTACTTTTTGATATCTGTGTAAGAGAAATCTTGTTTGCAAACAGTAGGGTAGAACGAAGCAGAAATGAGATTTTTACTTTCATTGTTCATTTTTTCCCAGTTATAGTAGTAATTTCATATTAAATGTTTTCAAATTGTAATAGTAACATAAAATACAAAAAATACTCTAGGAGTTTTCTATTTCTTTATTTCATTGCCTATGATGGGGGCTATAATTCCAAGTATGTAAACCCCTGAAATATTACATGAAATTATGTTTATGTATGTGTTCATTTTCACTAGATTCTCAAAGGGGCCCAAAGATTCTCCTCCTTGAAAAAATGTTCAGAAATGGAAATTTACTTGCCAAAATCTCACAAGTTGTTGGTAGCATAGCTGAAGTATTAATTAAATCTTCTGATTCTTAATGTAATGAGTGAAAAGTACCCCCTTTCATTATCAATTACATATTGCCTCTTCTAATATATATATTGTCTGAGTCAAATCAACATAGATGAATTCTTTCTAGAAAGAAAAGTTAAAATAGCCTAAGATACTCAGAAAAAATAAATTTTGCTTTATTATTAAAATAAGAATTTGTTTTACTTTCTTAGCAAAAGTGTTCAGAAAAAATTCTTTTATCATATTCTTCAATGTGAGCTAAAAGACATGCAGAACTTTGTATAATTTTTCTTTGTGAACTGATCAGAAAAAGTGACTTTGAAAAGCTAGACTCTCTTTTCTGATTTAATCCAAGAAACAATACATTTACTTTCATTTCTTATTTCTAAAATCTTAATACAGAATAGGCTGTGAATTTTAACAACCTGTTTTTCTTCAACTGATTGCCTTCATGGTTTCTGTCCCTTTGTTAGGGAGGACAAATGAATATATTTCATTTTTCTTTTGTAAATTTATTTTCAAATTATTCAAAAGAGGTTTAGACTTCTTTATAAAATAAATTTGTTAGAAAAGGAATCTCATCTAGGGAGTTGCTAAAACCAGCCATCAGGAGAGTGGAACACTTAATGTACTTGATCTATTGAGCAGTAGAGAGAGAGTAGTATATTGTTACTAGATAATTGATAATAACAGCCCTAGGAACAGTTGACCACTGTGGGAATTTAGGTAAATTCTGAGTTGAAGTGCAAGTAAAAAATCTGGAGAAAGCACACAACCATCGAAACTCTCTCTTGGTCTTTCCCTGCATGGGTGTATGTGTAAGAGTTTAGAAAGCTAAAGCCATAGTGATTAATTTATGCCACTTACTACAGAAGTCAATCACATACCTCATTTTAGTAATAAATCTTAGATTTGAATAAGCCAAGCAATTAAAAGTTTATGCAGCAAACAATTGCTCAAACTGTCACCGACATCATGACTTGTGTGAACAGGGAGGGAAAGGGAGATTGGAATCAAGTGAAACAAAACATTAGAACCAAAAACACAGAAGTGTTCTTAGATTTTTTTCCTTAGTTTCTTGTTACAACAGATGCCCCATTAAAAGTTTTCTAATTAAGTCACAATTTATTCATGCTTATGCTATTTAATACATTTAAATTTTAAAATGGCTTGAAGAAATATGCTGTTATTCAAATATATATTCTCATTATATCAAATCTTGGACAGTATCTGGCCCATATGGGTACTTTACTAGTATTTATTGGATACATCGGTTTTTATGTCTCAGATGAGACATTATTTCTGCTATAAATGTTACTTAACCCTTCATTGGCATAGTCTCTCTTAAGTCTGGGTTATGTGACTTTTTCTAATTGTTCAAGAACACTCTGTACCATGCCTGGTACAGAACGGATAAGGGCTTAACAATAATTTATTGAAGCAATCAATGCAATGCCTTTTATGTCTATTTCTTCTCAGAATTCAGAGTAAATTGGGAGAGGCTATCCGTGAATCATGATCCTCCTGTCTCAGCCTCCCAAAAGCTGGGATTACAAGCATGCACCAACCATGCCTGGTTCTGGTTTTCTATTTCTTTGGGCATTGTTCATAAAAAATTATTTCTGTCTACACATTTAAAAGGTTCTAAAGTTTCTTTTCTTTGCAAGCGTAAAGTGGAGTTTAGGAGTGTTCGGATCCTTATGATAATGTTATTTTTAATAACCAATTTTATTCAAATTAAGCAGAAAAACGAAATAATGATATACATAGAAATCAATGGCACACTAAACAAAAAAGTAAGTAGACAAAATCAAAGAATCCAAAAGCTACTTCTTTTCAAAGATCTACAAAAGAGGTAGTAGACTGACCACGGAAAAAGAAGACACAAATTACCAATATGAGGAGTAGAAGAAGGTATATAACTAATGGTCCTTTAGTTATTAAAATGATATATATATATATTTTTTTAGATGTACTTTTGATTGATTTTTTAGATGTAATTTTGATAATATGATGACTCTTCCAATAAAAACACATGTGTTTCATATATGGCTGATGCATTCAGAGCATTAAAAACAACCTAAAATCCCTCAAAGATTTCTGGTATATAGGCATTGTGTATATAATTCTTATTCTTCTCTATTTTTGTTTTTTTATCAGTGTAGAAACATGCTAAATTCTTTTCCATACAAAACCAAAATAATAGTTTCACACACCTATTCTTTCAACCATATATTTATTTTTGTCTTGTTTACAATGAAGCTTTCATAATATATTTTCATGCATTTATTTCCATATACCTTTTAAGTCTTCAGCAATCTGGCTTCCCCATTTCATCCTATTAAGTCACCATGAATCATCTGATTGTGAAAAAGAAGTCTAATTCTCCATCCTAAATATTTCTACATCATTGACATTGTTAAGCATCCTTCTATTCTGTTTCAAATTTTTCCTTATGTGTCAATGTCTGTACCTTGAGCTTTTTTTTTTTTTTAGTTCTGTGTCTTATTTCACTTTCTTTTTCTGTTTACTGTTCCTTTATCACATCTGTGATTGATTCCCTCAATGTTTTAGTTCAGTGCTCTTCTATTTCTATATTTGTCTATGTACTCTAACAATTTCAGATATTACTGCCACACCAATTATCCTAATACTGTAGCCTTAAGGCTGCTCTCTTTCCTGTAACATTGACCTAAATCTCCAGGTGATGGCTATTTTCCCCTGGATGTCCTGCTGCTATATTAATCCCACAGACATCAAATGAAAGTGGCACCCTTCCCCCATAGCTTTTTCTTATTTTGTGTTCCCTAGCTCAGGATCTGATAAGGCAACTTCAATTCATCTCTGACTCCTCCTAATTTCCACTCCCACATCTGATTAAATGTCACATAATATTGATTCTTTCCCTGAAATGTTCCCAATATTCTTCCCCTTCTATTCTTTCAGCTCACTGACTAATTCAGGACCTTATCATGTTCTTGCCTATATGTGGTTTAGTTTTTTGACGGATGTCTTGCCTTTAATATCCTGCCACTTGAATCCAAGCTCCACACTGTTCTGGCCTCTAGCCTTGCTGTCTCTATACAGCAGAGCACTTTATGTCACTATTAAAAGACTCACTTCATCCTTCCAGTGGCTGCAGTTGGTTGTACACATGTCTACTTTTGCCATGGGATTATTAATTCCTCAAGGGCACACACAATATCTTAGTTTTTCTCATATCCCCCATAGTGTCACCTTGCCCCAGTATCCTCTTAATAAATATTGGTTAAATTGAGCATAAGATGGGTAAGGGGAAAAAAACAATTCAGAAAACACAAAATTATTGTGCTACGTTGGCTGGGATGCCATTCTCTCCTCTAACACAGAAAATAAAACATTGTTGTCCTTAAGAGAATTTACTTATATCATAGCTAATATTTTATTTATTATCCTTTATATTTAGTTTTTTGAGTAAGAAATAGTTCAGCAGAATCCAGGAAAACTTGGATCATGTGTAAGCAAATATGAATGCTATACATAATCTAAAAATCAATGATGACTTCACTTAAGTTTGCTTTTTATGATTATTAAAATTTTTTTGTGTTATATATGTGATAAATACACAGGGGAAATAATGAACACTCAAAATCATAGCAAAAAGACACAATGCAGTAGTGCATATACCTGATTTTTTAAACAAACTTCTGGGTTGAGGGTAAGGCCGTGCAAATAAACACATAGGTGATGTACTTTTCCAGAATGGATTTATTCTGACATCTGACATACTATAACAAAAATATCTGATATACAACTTGTGAAAAGCTAAAAATGTAGAGTATGAGGAAACCACTCTTTACAGATTGCTAGGACAAATAAATCATCAAGATGGCAAAGTAGAAAGCTAGGCATGGTGGCACATGCTTGTAATTCCAGTACTTGGGAGGCTGAGACAGGAGGATCACAGGTTTGTGGACAGCCTCAGGTATTTAGTGAGGCCCTTTGCAACTTAGTGAGACCCTGTTTCAAAATAAAGAATGAAAAGTAGGGCTGGGGGTATAGCTTGGAGGTATGATGTCCCTGAGTTCAATTCCCAGTACACACACACACACACACACACACACACACACACACACACACACACACAGATGGCAAAGTAGACAGTCCATAGGTATTTAGATTTATACTAAAAAGTGAATTGCACTTCTAATGGATACTGGCTAAGAAGTCTTAGGAACACTATTAAACTCTTTAACCTCTCAACTTTAAAATGGTACTAAAGATACCAGCATAAAATGAGTAAAAGTATGGCAAATGAGTGACTCAGGTATACTAATGTTTATTGATCAGCAAACATTGATCTTTTCCCACCAAATTGTCTGCCAACAGAACACAAAACAGATATAGTCAACAGTCATATATTCTGATTTAATAAGGGCCATTACAGTCATTTATTCAAGAATATTTATTGATGATATTCTAGTTTCCACAATGGTATCTTTGACAGTAGAGTATGAGATGATGGTTGGTCGAAGGCTCAGACACCAATCTTGGATTTATGAGCTGTGTTATCTCTGAGGAGTGGGTTTAGCCTGTGAAAACCCTCAAAAAATTATTTCCTGTAAAAAGTAACTTAAGTAATATTTTATTTACCATATTACCATTTTAATGATGTTAAATAAGATCAGTAATAGATGTAGATTGGAAGGGGAAACACATATCTGCTTTGGACTTAAATACCTTCACTTGAAATACTAGGTCTGACAAACACAAATAACTGGTAGGGAGCTAGAAATAGAGGATTATTTCCAAGGTGGCAGTGAGGGGATGGGGATCCTGGCAGAAGATGAGTGTTGTAGTACTTGTATGCACATTTTTTCCTTTAAGATTTTTAACCTTTAAGACAACATGCTTCAGGAGAACAGGGATGTGCAGCATTTGATACGGTTTATCCTATGCTTATAGCATCTGCTTAAGCAGTGTATAAAAATGACAATAGCATTTTCATGAACTTAAAAAGATACAATAGCTTAAAAATGATAAAGAATTGGTTTAATTTTATAAGAATTAAATCAGAAAGCAATATCATTTTTTAAGAGAGGGTAGAACTAAAAAACAGAGGAACGTGAAAGTTAAGTAAAAATGATGAATTATGTTATAGAACCTAGAAATAAGATTGAGAATAATGTCTCATTGTGAGATTTGGTCTCATTTTTATGTAGTATGCATTCATTGTATCATGAATTGTATCATGAATTGTATCATTGTATCTTTAACATACCAGGATTTATCTGTATCAGTAAGTGATAAATTCTTGTTATTACTTTTATTTTGAGGGTCTGGGGATGGAACCCAGGGGCATTAGACCTCTGAGCTATACCCCCTGCCCTATTTTTTATTCTTTATTTTGAAACCAGGTCTCGCTGAGTTGCAGAGGGCCTCACTAAGTAGCTGAGGCTGTCTGCAAACCACGATCCTCCAGTCTCAGCCTCCCAAATGCTGGGATTACAAGTGTGCACCACCATGCCCGGCTTGTTATTACTTTTGTCAATATTCCTAATTCTAAATTCTTCACCTTCATTTGATCACAACAACCTTGTTGCATGTAGGACACTCAGAGGCTGTATCTTTCTGTTTGCTTCTCAAAGAAGAGAAGAAAACATCAGCTTCAGGGTCCCAAATGTGTTTTTCTTCAAAGGAATTCCTCTTGTCTCACAATGCCTTGCTCTAAACAACCAAGGTGGCTGTGAGGGGATGGGGATCCTGGCAGGAGATGAGTGTTGTGTACTTGTATGCACATTTTTTCCTTTAAGATTTTTAACCTCAGCCAGGCATAGTAGTATACCTTTAATCTCAGTACTTGGGAGGGAGAGACAGAAAGATTTCAGGTTGGAGAGCAGGCTCAGCAATTTAGTGAGACTCTCAGAAACCTAGTGAGACACTATTTCAAACAAACAAAAAAACCAAACAAATAAAAACAATTAAGCAAGAAAGGTGGAGACATAGTTTAAGGTAGAATGCTCCTATATTCCATCTCCAGTAGAGAAAAAACAAAATAAACAAAAAAGATTTTTAACCTCATTATCTCCATTTGACTGCAGAATCATGAGATGTATAGAGGATAATTAATAAAACTGTTTTTATTCCATACATAGAACAATCAATATTATAGTCATGACTGTCCAATACAGGTTTGCCACATGCATTCATTCCACTGTCAGCTCAGGTTTGGATGTAGTATCAAATACTCTCACAATTCTAAAGAGGGCATGTATTGTCCTTGCCCTCAAACCAACACATTAAGCATAAATCTAAAAAAGAAAACGATAGCTAATAAAGGATTTATCTGTTAACTAAAACCTTTAAAGAAATTCAGATACATGAATACAAATATAATGAAGGGAAACTTTAGACTGAGCTCAGACTCTTTAAGACTATAAGCATAATTTCAAAAGAGGGACAAATACTAAAGAAAACATTCAAATTATCCTTTATGACAGAGTTTCTTAAACAATATCTATTCAATGAATGGTTTAGTGGTATATATTCATAGGCACTTGCTATGTGCCAGCCACTGTGTTGAGATTTAAATTATCATTAGAAGAGTAGATGTGTGAGAGCTGAAAGGAAGAGAGGTCCAGGTATATGGTTCAGCAGGTGCAAAGCTTCCCAGGAGAGGGAACAGATGCCCAGAGAACTGAGGCACAGACAACCCATGGGTGGAGATCGCTAGGACTGGGAAGGCTGGTAGAACTCACATCTCTGAGTCTGGATGTCAGGGAAAGGATTAGCCCTTTCTTTATACTTTAGAAAGCTATTAAAAGTTTGACAGTATCCCAATGTGTATATACACTACATTTTTTCCTCCATTCATCTGTTCATGGACATATAGGTTGTTTCTAGATGTTGGCTTATTGTCAATAGCACTGCAATGAATATGGGAATCTTTGTGAATTTCTGATTTCAGTTCTTTTGGATAAATGCCTGACAGTGATATTGTGGGGTCATACGACAGTTCTAATTTTAAGTTCCGTGGCACCTCCAAATTGCTTCCTACGGCAGCTGCACCATTCTTCCTCCTCACCAAGAGCTTCGAAGGGTTCCAATTTCTTCACATCCTCCCAGCACTTGTTATCCTTTGTCTTTCTGATAATAGCCATTCATACCGCAGTGAGATAATTCATCACTGTGGTTCTGATTTGCATTTCCCCAATGATTAGTGATGTTCAGCATTTTTTTTTCACACACTTGTTGACCATTTCTATGTCTTCTCTAAAAAAAATGTCTGTTTAAATCTTTGGTTCATTTTAAAATTTGGTTACTAGTTGTTCTGCTATGGACTTGCAAAAGTTCCTTATGTATTTTTAAAATAATACCTTATTATCTATGTTTGTGAATATTCCTTTCCATTCTAGATATTGCCTTTTCCCTATATTTCACTGTGCAGAAGCAATTTATTTTGATGTAGTACTATTTGTCTTATTCTTTGCTTTGGTTGCATCTGCATTTTGTTTCATATCCATGAAATTGTTGTAAAGACTAATGCCATAATGTTTTCTCTCTGTTTCTTCTAGGAGTAAAGATGACTAGATTTAAAAATGTAATATCTACATGCAATAGAATATCATTCAGCCAAGCCTTTCAAGAGTAGGGAGTCCTTAATTTGGCTCTTGGGAATTATGCTGTTATAAACATGGATATGTATGTATCACTATAGCATTTGACTTTACTTCTTTTGGAAAGATACTGAGGAGTGGTATTGCCCTATCACATGATGGCTCAATTCCTAGTCTTTTGGGAGACCTAAAGACCAGCTGGTATATACATACAATGAAATTTACTCAGCCATAAAGACAAACAAAATTATGTCATTTGTAAGAAATTGGATGGAACTGGATATTATTATGCTACTTGAAACCGGCCAGCTAAAAAAGCCAAGGATCCTATACTTTAATATCTGAACACTGGAGAGAAAATATGCAACAAAAATGACTTTAACCTGGATGTGGTGGTGCATACTTGTAACCCCAATACTTGGGAGGCTGAGACAGGAAGATCGGAGGTTCTCGGCCAGCCTCAGCTACTTAGTGAGACTCTCTGAAACTTAGTGAGACCCTGTTTCAAAATAAAGAATAAAAAAAAACAGGGTTGGGGGTATCTTAGAGGTAGAATGTCCCTGGCCTCCATCCCTAATACTCCCCCTCCCTAAAAAATGACTTTAGATTATAAGGATAGAATTGGGAGAAGAAGGAGGAGGTAGAAAAAAGAAAACCCGATAAAAGAAACAGAATAATGCTATCTTCTTAAATGAAGGTAAACCACCAAGCATGGTGGTTTATGCTTGTAATCCCAGTACTTGGGAAGTTGAGACAGGAGGATCACAGATTTGAGGCCAGCCTCAGGAACTTGTGAGGCCCTCTACGACTTAGTGAGACCCTGTTTCAAAATAAATAATAAAATAGGGCTGAGGGTAGAGCTTAGGTAGAACATCTCTGTCATCAATCCCCAGTACAGGAAAAAAAAAAGATTAAATGAAGGTATCACTACCATTCTCAGGAACACATATGGGGAGGGAGAAGGAAAGGGAATGTGGTGGGATTCAGAGAGAAATACACCAAGTTTTTGTGTACAATTACAATACACAACTAAAAGTATATTTAGAAAGCAGTAGGGAAGCCTGTATTATGTAGTAACGCAGAAGACCCTTGAGGTTATTATGCTAAATGAAATACGCCAGTCAAAGAATGATAAATGCTGCTTGATTCCACTTACATGCAATACCTCAAATAGTCAAACCCTCAGAATAAGAAGAAATATCGAATGGGGGCTACCATAGTTGGGGGATGCCAACAGGGAGTTGGCCAGCTGATATGAAGTTTCAGTTAATGAATGATGAATTAGTTCTCATGATTTTCTGTTCAATATTGTGCCAATAGATCAGAGTATCTACACCTAGAATTCTGTTAAGTGATACAAAAATTTATAGGAGCATTACAATATCATTTTCAGTTCTGAATGGTTCTGAATAACATGAACCAAATAGATTTCACTATAAAGTTGCTAAAATATAGTATTAAACACTTAGAAAATGATTGAGTCCAGTTACCAGAAAATGACATATCAAACATAAAAGAAAAAGATGCAGAATTCAGTGATTTAAGTTTAATTAGACAGCATACACTTTCTGGAAAGATGATCTTTTTATCTGGTGTTAAGTGTTCTGCTGCCTGAAGAGTTCTCAAATCACCACTAGTAGTGCTCAAGGACTGCTTGTTATTAAGCAATGCACGTATAAACACAAGAAGGTAGCCTGCAGCTCCCTTCTCATGTATATATGCCATACTTTTTGTGAGCCAGGGTGCTGTAGAAGACATGATTACAAAGATCACATCTTCTCCAAATAGAAAAATAAAGGATGCATGTGACCAATTTCCATAAAGACACAAATTTCCTCACAGAACGAAATCTTAGATCACTAGAAATTGAAAGGATAAGCTCAGCGAGGGTCGTGTGCATGTCCCTAACATTCTGAATTTCACTATGATATGAGACTGCAGTGCATCAATTAAAGTATGTTCCCATTTACAAAAGAAAAAACAAAAAGAACTGCGTAAAGCTTGCAGCAGTGAATTCAAGGCAAAAACAAACAAAATGCTAAATCTTCCAGACAATAAACATCCCAGTATAGAGATAAACTATTTTAGAGAAGTAGAATGAAGATGTAAAGATCTTTACATAACATTTTAGAAAATTAGTGGGTGACAGATCCATATGGAGATATAAAATAATTCTCAGAGTTGTATATTGCTCTTTGGCTATTCTATAAGGTTCTTAGTGTCAATATATGGAACACATCATTGGGCTAATAGAAATTTCTGTAGGTTAAGTATATACTATTTTTTTGTTCGCCAAGGGGAAAAACATGGCATTTCTTTACAGTTTTTAGGTAGCCTATTCTTATTTAAAAATTGTCAAAAACATACAAAATTCCAGCTTTTGCCTCCCAGAAGCCATATTTATTCCAACTGACCTAAGTAAGAATGCACCCCAGAGCACTGTGTAGCCCCCTTTTAATGTGACACTGATGGCGTGGCTCTACACTGGCTTCTTTATTTGCTGGTCATCGTCAGTAGACCGAGATGTTCCCAAGTTGGAGCGTGTCAATATATCTATCCCTTATATCTATCCCTTGTATAAAATAGCTTCTTTAGTTGCTAAAGGACTTCACTACTTTTTTTTCTTTTTAAATCAATGATACTAGGTGAGAAAGACTGAATGCGAACGGTATTTTCATTTCCTGAATTTTAAACATCCATATTTACTCACTCAGAAATGAGAATTGATTTTTCAGGTGACTATTTTTCTAGATTATGATATATATTTATATTGCAGTAAGAAGTATGATGAAAATATCCTGAAATTTATAATATAACTTAGCTGGGTGTGGTGATGCACATTTGTCTTCTCAGCATTTGGGAGGCTGAGACAGGAAGATCGTGGTTTGCGGACAGCCTCAGCTACTTAGTGAGGCCATCTGCAACCCAGTGAGACCCTGTTTCAAAATAAAAAAAAATAAAAAAATTAGGCTGGGGGTGTAGCTCAGAGGTAGAATGCCCCTGAGTTCCATTCACAGTACAGAAAAAAATTATATATATATAATTATATATATATACATAATATATTATATATATTGTACATATATATACTTAAAATATATATATGTCTGTATATATATACATATATATGTATATATATACATATATATATGTGTATATATATATGTATATATATACTTAAAATGCTTGCTTGGAGAACTGAGGATATTTAAAGGAATGAACGCAAATAGGATTAAAATATAAGACTAAAGTTCTCCCCTCTTTGACTTTCTCTTTACATTTTCTTTCATAACCGGAAATACTCCCGGTAAAGGCTATGAGTGATAAAGTTAACATACTTACTAAGTTTCTTGAGTAACATCTTAACCATTGGCTATAAAATAAGACTTTTAGGTGCATATACATTAAACTACTCTTAATTCATATAAATATTAAAACAGTTCTAGAACGCTGTTCTTTTTCATTGTGGCTTTGCATCATTTTTCAAAGTCATCAGCACAGTCTTTGTTTCTTGATTTCTGTAGTTCCAATCCTTTAGAACAATATTCCTCAGAAGGAGAATCGCTTCATGAGGCCTCTTTGATCATGACACAGCATTCAAATGCGCGTAGAGCTACAAAGGACGTGAAGGCATTTCCAAGTCTTATCTCACTTTTCCACTGAGTTGCTCCCTAGCTTACATGGCTGGCATTGCAACTGTGTTTTTATTAGCCTGAAATGCAGTAGACACCATCCATTCTGTGAAGGGCAGACACTTATCTTAAGAAGCCCTTCTACTGTTCTGTAGTAGGAACTAGACTCTGTATGTTTTATTTGCTTGCTTGTTTTTTTATTTTATTTTTTTTAGGTGTCTCTTACTAGAATTATGCATCAGAATACTGAGTCTCTTCTGAACACATGTAGAAAAAAATCTCTCGTAGGGAATATATCCTCACATCATATCAGTTTCAATTCATAAACTATTTTTGTGATATCATATGCATGTGGAAGAAAAAAAGTGGCATTTTTATAAAATATAATAAAACTGGTATTTTTGTAAAAGGTAGCTTTTTATCTCAAATATTCTTAAATAATGCTATAATTTCAACAACTACAAGCAATCATCTTAAACTATTGCATTTACTGCTATGTAAACTTTTATGCCCAATAAATTTAAAAGCACATATATTTAATAAGGAAAATATCCCCAGATGATTCAATACTTAGGAACACTGAAATGGCAACCTAGCAGTTTGCAAATAGGTAAATGAATTGATTGGATAATTTGCTGAAAAATGGCAAACTAAGATTCACTACCAGCACATTATAGGAACAATTCCCTATAAAAATAATTTCACATATATTATAAAAATACTATAGACTTAGGGCTTATAATTTTTCTGACTTGACATTACATGAATCTGCAAAGTTTGTTACATATACATCGATGCTACAAATTAAAATTGAATATAGTGCACTTTTCTTTATTTAAAATTATATTTGCTTCCAAGATCAGACAAGTTCGGGCACATTCAGGGTCAATTTCTTTATAAAATATTTGGAGAAATTAGATTTCAAATGCATTATATGTCTCAAAATAGAAGAGAGGATTTTGAATGCACTCATCTTAAGTATGTGAAAAAAATATAGTCACCCTTAGTTGATTGTTGCTTGGTATATTCATAAATCAAAATATCACATTGTGCCTCATAAGACGAAAGTATTATGTTCATCAATACAAATTTAAAAATAAATTATATTTGCAAATAATAAAACTCACAATCACCATAGCCATTAATGCATACTACTTTGACTAATCATTGGTGTGTACCTGACCATAACAGGCAGGAATTATGTATGTATTATACAAAAAAGAAACAAAAATACATAGAAAGAAAAGACTAGACAAACTTCTATTCTGTTTGGATTCATGAAATAAATTAAAAAGAGAAATCTAAAGTGTTTATTGATCCTGATCTTTAATGACAGCTCTTATATGAAGTGTTTTTGTTGTTCTTTGAAACTACCTGATCCTCAGAAGTATAATCCGTTTATTAAGGGATATTTGGAAAAGAGAGATAGACCTTGATCTTAAACTACAACTTTCTGCATAAGACATAAAGTCTTCTCAAAAATGGCTTTTCTTTTGCTCCAAAATCAGTTCAGCCAGGCGCGATGGTGCACACTTGTAATCCCAGTACCCGGAAGTCTGAAATAGGAGGACCACAAGTTTGCAGCCAGCTCTGGCAATTTAGTAAGACCATCTGCAATTTAGTGAGACCCTGTATCAAAATAAAAGAATACAATAGGGCTGAAAGCATACCTCCGAGGTAGCATGCCCGAGTCCCATCCTCAGTACCACAAAAAATAAATAAAAACATAAAAACACAGTTTGAACAGAATTATGAGGCTATGATCTCAAATGAAGCTGTGTAATGACTTAGGGAGTATGAAGACATTGAGAGAAATTAAATTTCTAAGTTGTTTCTAATGTTGTTTGAAAATTATCCAAGTGGTATAATGCAAATAAAAGTGAAGGTTGAGTAAATTGATTTTAAAATCTTAACTTCTTAACCAAGCAATTCGGTATAATGTTATTGACTTTCTACATTTTGATGGGCTTCAATGTTTATTTGGTGAGTATTATTTGTGAGTACCTTACAGGATTAAGATATCCAAGTTGTTGCTGCTGTCATTGTTGTAATGCACCTGTGAGTTGAATAAGAAACACAAAGAAAATGTGTAGTTCCTTTGGGCTAGATTAAAGAATGTTGACCCCCCCAAAATGCAGAGAATGTCATTCATTTAACTGAACATATAGTATGTGGAAAGTGTGTTCCAGTTATGAAAATGCAGCTAAGAAGAAAGGTTTATTATGGTCTATGGAGAGTTGACACTCAGAGAAAAGCAAGCTTTGACCGTTTGACTAAAAAAATTGTACAAAAGATTACAGATGAAAAAAATAGAGTTTTTTTTTAGTAGTAGAGCAATGAATTCAAAAGTGTTGCAGTCAACAGTAAATAAGGTTGTCTTTTAAATTTACTTAAACTGATATAAGTGTTTTGAAGAAATACTTAAATTTATTAGGTTTTGACTTCATGGTTCTGAATAACATTGATATTTCAAGGTTTCAGTCATTATCAAACAAAATAAATAAAAATGTTAAGACAATGTTCCATCTCTACTTTCAAATTATTGTTTTCTCCATGAAAATCAAAAAGTAACTCATCATAATAAGCAAACCTTTTTAAGACGATAATCTTCTAATTTTCAGAATTCCATAATTATTCTTTATGGCTAAATCTAATAACTACATATGAGGTCAAATCTAAATAAATGGCATAGAATAATTTACTACTAAAACACAGAGCCTATGGGTAAATGTTGTCCTTGCCAGTCATTAGTTTTGATGAGCGCTTTTTAAAAAAAGTTTTTGATGGATATTTTAACACCAAAATGTTTGTCATCATTGTTTCAGGTATTTAGACTATGTCCCTGGGAGACATCAAAACCTCCTGAAGTTTCCTTTCAAGCATGGAGGAGGGAGAGGGGGATCAGCTCACTGGATCCTCAGACCAATTTGTTGAAGAAGATGCTATAATATTCCCATTTCATACATAATAAAGCTGAGGTCTCAGAAGTATCAATAAATTGTCATAGTAAGAGCAGGCACAAGAATCAGGGTTCAAATTCAAGCAGTGGGCCTCCAAATCCATTGACTGTTTATTTTATATTAACATATGATGTTCAATGTTTCAGATATTTCTCAGAATGTTTTTTTCATTTTTGTCATATGCTTATTATACACACATAAAATACCAGTTCTGTTGATGTTGTTTTTCCATCATTAGTAAGACACTTCCTCTTTCTTCCAAATCTCTATGCATCATATTTATATTCAGAGAAAAATTACTGGTGCTAGGTACAGAGTAAATTACCTCTATTTTTCAATATTTTCTCTTATTACAGAAGTTTCTATCCTTTTGCACGCACCCTGACCTCTCATACCATCCTATTCCATACAGATTGAATCATTTATTTTCAGCCAAAAAAAAAATATCAGTCTTAAACTATGAGTTTGACCTTGAATTTTCAAAAGACAATACAGTTGATTTTCTAGATGACCATAATACAAACAGACACTATATTTGAGATTTTCTTTCTGTTTCATTCTCTCTCTCTCTCTCTCTCTCTCTCTCTCTCTCTCTCTCTCTCTCTTCTGTCTTTATTTATTTACACACACAATACCTTGTAGAAGATATGTGTTCACAGAACTGTTATTAGGAAAAGATTATGGTCTTAGTGGTCATTTTAAAGATGCAGTTTTTTTTTACCCCCCCCCCTTTTCAGTACTGATCATGGAACCCAGGGGCATTCTACGTCTGAGCTAAATCTCCAACCCTATTTTTTATTTTGAAACAGAGTCTCACTAAGTTGCAGAGGGCCTCACTAAGTAGCTGAGGCTGGCTAAAGGTGCAATTTAGTGACACTAAGGCCAATAATTATACCAATGATTGTGACTTGAATATGTCTTCATCAAATTTTATGTGTTGAAATCCAACTATGGGACAAAGGTCCTAGGAGGTGAGGCCTTTGGGCAGTGATTGCTTTATGGAGGTTTCACCCTCATGGATGGATTAGTGTCCTTATAATAGAGACCTGAGGAACGTGTTTGTGTCTTCCATTGTGGAAGACACAAAGTGCCATCTACGAGTCTCTATCCATGTCTCACCAGACACCCAATCTGCTGGCATCTGGACTTCCCAACCTCCAGAGCTACAATATATCATTATTAAGATAATGAATTTGTGTTATTTGTAAAGTATGTAGTCTAAAGCATGATGTCATAGCATCTTGAATGACCTAAGATATCAACCATATGTGATGATAAGAATTAATTTCTTGCTGAGGTCCCACTGGTTTGTTACCTCTCAAGATCCACTGAGGAAACCTGAATGGGTATTTAAAAAATAAATGAGTGATGGGTGCATGCATGCCTTTACCATCTTGTACCCTACTAAGATATATGGCTACAATGTGCTCATAAAAAAGTTTTTAAGAAACCAACCCAGCAACACTTGACTCATCTCTTTTCTTTTCTTTTCTTTTCTTTTTTTTCCAGTACTGAGGATTGAACCCAGGGCATTCTACCTCTGAACTATACCGCCAGGCGTATTTTTTAATTTTTATTTTTTATTTTTGGAGCAAGTTCTAAGTTGTGGAGAGCCTCACTAAGTAGCTGATGGCTGGCCTTGAACCTGTGATCCTCCTGTCGCAGCCTCCCAAATACTGGGATTACAATCACTGAATTCTGATCCTGCTGACCTTTTTTATCCCCATCTCAATGAGCAGCTGGGCAGAACCACACCAAGCTCCTATATCATTGTTAAATACTTGAAAAGTTATTTTCCCCTTTCAAATATTTCAAACTATCTTAGAAACTCTGTTTAACTGTCACATCAAAAGGAAGCAACATTAATGATGAGAAAGGATGAAAATAAAAATCCTCCCAGAAAAGTGAAATTATAAAATTGAAAAGAAAACTCTCAAAAGGCATAAGAACTGAGCACCCGTATTCACAGTTTTTCCATCTTCAAGGTTCAGATAAAGATTTTAATTAGCTCCCTTGAAAACTGTTGTTAACACTAAAATAAAAATTCCATCATCACTTCTTTTCACATAGTATTCAGGATGATCCCAAGCCCTGAAATAGAATTTAAATTCCTAATTAACACTGCAATAAAAGTCAAGAAATAGAGTGCATGCAATATTACACTAGTTTAAGTAAATTTTAGCCAAATGTCTTTAGTATTGATTACTTTATACATATTGATAAGTGGCATAATATATTTTTCAAGTAGAAAATATAAACTTAAAGCTATTTACAATATTAAATAAATCATTATTGAAGAAAAACTTTGTTCAGTGTAATTATCATACAACAATATAATGAAACTGAAATGGGTTCAGTCTTAAAAAGATATGGAGATATGTTCATTCTCTCTCTGATTTTTCAGGTATATTCTTACATATTGAATGGTGGACAGGGCACCATATAAGAAGACTTTATTTATTTATTTTTGTACTGGGCATAAACCCAGGGTCATTCTCTCTCTGAGCTACACTATCCAGCTCTTTTCATTTTTTATTTTGAAACAGGGTCTTCCTAAGTCGCTAAGGGCCTCACTAACCTGCCAAGGCTAGCCCGAGCCTCAGTCTCCCAAGCACCACACATGTCTGCTACCATGTTCAGCTAAGATAATTTTATACCTGTTAATCATTTTTATAATATGACTAATTATTGCATCTTCAAATATAAAATTTACATTATTTAATAAGTGAGAATTAAAAATTAAAGCTTATTTATCAAATACATGCCCATTTAAGTAGGAGAACACATTTAATGAAGGTGGCCTGAGTTAATACTAGTAATATTGCAGCAACCTTATTTTCACAGTCAAGGTGAATTCTCTATATACTGAGAGAATCCTTACACAGAACTGTGCCATAGAGAAAACAACATGTGCCAGCCCTGTGGGTGGAGGTGACATGCAATTTAAAATGTCTAATTACACGTTTCACCTTAGCTAAACATCCTGAAAGATGACATGATCTAATTACAGATTAATACACTGTTTCTCTAAGACCACAAATGACGTAGGTAGAGGAAATACCTCTCTGATGCTCTGCATAGTCCAAGAAATTGTGTTCAATGAATGTTCACCATGCAAATTTGAATAGTTTTCCTGCATATCACTGACCCTAAAATACAATTAATTAAACTATGAGTGGACAAAGCAATATCACAGAAGATTATTTTTGACATTTGTGTAGGTTTAAAAATCAACCCTGGCAAGGTAACAAAGCCAACCTGGTTACCCTGAATGAAAATCAGATCAATTTCTTCTACCTTTCACCTCCCTCGCATATGTTACTTATGTCTCCTTCTTCCTGCCCTACCTTCTTCTTTCCTAATTTTCTTATGAAAAAAAAAAAAAACTAAACTTTTCCCACTGCCAAAGAATTTGTGCTTTCTTTTTTAAAATTTTTATTGGATGCCGGGCGTGGTGGCGCACGCTTGTAATCCCCGTACTTGGGAGGCAGAGACAGGAGGATCGCGCAGGTTCGAAGCCAGCCGCGCGCGCTGGCTTAGGAGACCCTGTTTCTAAATAAAAATATAAAAAAATAGGTCTGGGAGTGTAGCCCAGAGGTAGAAGGGCTTCCAGGAACCCCAGTACCACCAAAAAAAATTTTTTTTATTGGTGTATTGTAGTTATACATCTTGATGAGGTACAAGATGCTACGTAGAGGCATGCATGCACACATCACCCAATTAGCCCTCACCAATTCCCCCTCATTCCCTCTTCTGCCCTCCTTCTCATGTTTGGCTTAGTCATTGACTTTGATATGTTTGTTAATGCTTTCTTAACTTCATATGATGGTTTTAATTTTTAAACCTTATTAAAATTTGTCTGCTGAATGCCTAAATTCTTTCAGCCATTGCTTCTAGTGGATGATTCTAATTAACATGACTTAAATACATTTCAACTTTTCTTGAAGTGGGTGAGACTTTAGGATTTGACGGAGATTGATGATGATGATGATGATGGGTGATGATGATGCTATGCATGCAGACTGCATCAGTATCTCCATAAAGGTAATTCCAGTATTTACAATGTGCCATGCCCTGTGTTAGAAAGAAAATGAGCAATGGACCAAATCTAAATGTCCAAGGAGTTGTAACAAATTATTTTTTATCTTGTGCTACAGAGGATTAAATCCAGGGGCATTCTATCTCTGAGCTATACTTCCCAGCCTGATTTATTTTTTTTATTTTTTATCTTTTTGGAACAGGGCCTTATCAAGTTGCTGAGGCTTGTCCTGAGCCTGTGATCCCCCTGCTTCAGCCTTCTACATCCTAAGATTACAAGTACTGGGCCACCACTGGCTACTAATGCATGTTAGGATGCAATAGCAGCACATGGACAATGCTGGAGGCTCTGAGGCGGAGGGATCCCATACTTTGGTGGATTTGTAGGCTAGAAATACACAGAATCTTTTCACCTTTTCTCTGTATCATTCACTCCTACCCTCACACTCGACTAGTTTTTAAAAATCTTTCTTCAGCCTCGCAATCTAGCCATGCCACCTGTCTTTCAGATGTGTTTGTTCTTGCAACTTTCAATAATTATTTGTCCCAACTAGGCCATTACAGGCCAAGGGGTCAGTGATGAAGGAGACAGACTGTATTGATTCCAGGTCTAAAGGTATGAGGTAAATTAAGCATTTATTTGATTATATTTATTAAATGCTAAACATTAGAAGTAAAAATTTGATCTTCATGTTTTGTCATTTAAAAGTTAAATCTTCCTCTTTTTAAATCCTATATTTTGTTTATTAAGAGTTAGCTTAAATAAAATCAAAAAACAAAAACTCGCAGAAGATAGGATGTGATTCCAACAGTGTATTTCGTCTCCACATAGAAAAAAACACACATAATGGCCCCTTATCAGGATGGAGAACAGGTTGTCTCATCCTGAACAATTTTATATGGCATTGGCCATTTTAGGTGATGGGATTCACAGAGTTCATTAAGCTACTGAACTATTTTTCATCTCTGTGAGAAAGAAAAAGAAACTTAAGGAGTTGGAGAAATAGACTGATTTTGTCAGGCTAAAACCTGTCAAAACTGTAGTCTAGGAATATTCTAGAATTACCAATAAATTAATAGTGACAGCAGTACTTTTTGGTATAGCTACTATAGAGTATTCATCTGAATAGAGGGTGAGTCATAGCATCTTGACAGTCTATGCCGAATTCGAGACAAATTGGAGCTGTAATTTATAGTACAATAGATCCCAACACAGAGGCACATGCAGTCCCAGCTCTTTAAATATTCTATAAATAATAGCTCAGAGAGGCACAATTGACAAGGAACAGAGCCTGGATGGTGAACCATCAAGTAGTTTAAGTAAAACCCCACCTGATTAAATGCTTTGTTTATAAACCACCTGCATCAGATTCCGCTGGAGCAGGGCAGATCAAATTGTTCTCAGTTGTTGTGTGGTTTTGTTTGGGTTTTGGTTTTCAAAAAAGCAAGCAGACTAACAAATAAGTTTTATTATATTATGAAACAGAGGCCAAATTGAAGTATGAATACTGTGTAGTTCTAATTGTCCACATGTGGGCCCAGCCCTGAAAGAATGCCAGGCAATGTTAAAGAGGGACTAATGCAAATGACTATGGCTTTGGGTTGCATGCTCCTAATTTCATTTTGGTCTTCACGGCTTGGAGAATTCATTTTTTTCCCCCTTCACTTCAGGAGTCTTCTCTGTTTATCCCACCAACCAGTTACCAGATGCTAAATCCACTAAGCTAATTAACAGAGTCTCCTTCAAAAGCTGGTGCTTGCTGAGTGTGGTCATTAGAACAGACAGAAGTGAGGACGCTAGAGACACCCGGAATGAGAGATAAGCTCCAAACAGCCCTCTAAAAGACAAACTGCTAGGAGTCTTATGGCAGTTGCAACTACAAAGCAGAAAAACATCCACTCAGGTGAACAAAAAATATGTGGTTATTCATCTGTATTGTAACATAGTACCAAAGGATAGACTGAATGCCTTGTTCACTACTAGTGTAGACTAACAGAGCCTTATTTTAATGTTAATCAGATATTTCTATTTACAGTTACAAACTGACACCCAATGTTAACTAATATACTTTGTTAACCCATCTCTTCCTCTGAGATTATTACAGTTTTAAAAATATTTAAAATCTCATATTATGAGTGTCCTGAAACCCTAAATAAGACCAGTTGTCCTTTGTATTAGAAGCCAAAATGATCTCTGGACTTTCACTTTACCTATACATTATTTTGTATCAATTTTTTTTGCTTATATATCTTTCCTACCTAATGCATGGGTAGTTACCACATGATGAAATGAACTTGATGTCTAAGTTTTATATCCTAGAATTCAGCATACATGTGGTAAATAATAACTGTTTCATAAATTTTGTTTAATGTAAAAGTGACTGAGACTCCTGGTCCCATCATCATTTGATGCTTAGATAATTAAGAGATGATGAAAACATTTGCTCAATAGAAAAAAAAATATTTGTTTACTTGTAAAGAGTTGAATGTGAGGCTTTACTCTGAAAATAATGGGATTACTGAATCATGGAGAAAAAAAATTAATCCACATAAGAGTCTGGACTTAACTATTATTCTGAGGGGAAATACATCTATCTATTTTTAGTAGATTACATCATTTTTCACCCAAACCAGCAGCCTCTAATATAATGCAAACATTACTGAATGTGAACACTTGAGTTTTATGGCTGAAGTAACTTTGCACTTTCTAATTTTAAATATACAAAATCATAATTCTTCCTGAAATTTTTGCAAGTTGATCCTTTTGAAGATGAGTGCAATGACTTTAACAGCCAGGTTTTCTATTAAGGATGTCGGGTAAAAGTCAGAAAAGCATATTTTGTGTGAACTTAAAAAAATAAATAAATGCATGAAGAGATGAGGTTCAAAAAAAAAACAAATATAATCAGACCATCTGATTAGAAAAGCACCTTCTCATCAAATACATATATATTATACATATATATGTGTATATATATACATATATATATGTATATATATGTTTATATATGTATACACACACACATATATATATACATACTTACACAACACACACACACACACACACACACACACACACACACACACATTTGAATTGCCTTTCTTGGATTTTGACCTGGGAGAAGAACAAAATTACTCAAACACAAGCAGTTGTGAACATTATCTTTGCCATATATTAGCTATGCATCTTACAGTGAATTTTTGTAGCCTTTCTACAAAAATTTGTACATTGTCACTGTTATGTAAAATGTTACACACAAGGTTGGTCGGGTTACATGAAACAGCAAACAAAACAAACGCTTGCCACTTTGTATACACTCTACTGAAAGCAATCCCTTACCATTATTAAGGCTTTCCAGAAACTGTTGAGATGTAAATTCCAGTGAAAGTATGTATAAAATTCCAGTGAAAGTATGTATACTGCATGATTTCTTATCTGCTTATTTATCTTTGTTACATAATTGCTTATAACATCACATTTTAAAAGCATGCTACAGAGGAGTGAAATTAGACCCCTATCTCTCTTCCTGTAGAGATGTCAACTCAAGATGGATCAAAGAACTAGAAATTAAATGAGAATTGTTAATCTGGAGACTCAGTATTAAGAGGGAGGAAAAAGAAGTGGGGGGGCACCAAGTACTGTGTTAATATATTCCATTTTCAACATGATCCACATTATTATGTGTGACTATAGTGTAACAATAAAATAAATAAATAAATAAATACATAAATAAATAAATGAGAAACTACAGTGACTAGAAGAAAACATAGGACCAACTCTCCAACATCTAAATACTGATGCAACTGATGCTGAAACAAGAAGACCCTCACAGCTCAGGAAATAAAATCAAGAATTAATTAATGTGATGTTATTAAATTAAAAGGCTTCTGTGTAACAAAGGATACAATCAAGAGTTTGAAGAGAGTGCCCATGGATTGGGAGAAAATCTTTGCTGGCTATTCTTCTGAGAGAGGACTAATATATAAAATATATAAATAACTCAAAAACTTAGCAGCAAAAACAAAACAAAACAACAACAAAAATGGGCTACTGATCTTAAAAAATACTTCTCAAAGAAAAAAATAGTCGACAAATATATAAAACATGTCCAACATCATTAGCAAATGGGGAAATATAAATTAAAACTATCCTGAGACATCACCTAATTCCAATTAGAATAGAAATCATGAAGAATATAAATAATAAATGCTGTCAAGGATATAGGGAGAAAGGAACTCTTATACACTATTGGTGAGCATGTTAATTAGTAAAAACACTATGGAGATCAGTACAGAGGTTCCTCAAAAGACTAGAAATGAAACAACTATATGACCCAGCCATAGAACATCTTTTCAAAAAAAATTTTAAGTTAGAATACTGTTGTGATATAGGCATGTCCATGTTTATAGAAGCACAATTCACAGTAGTCAAATTATGGAGTCAAGATAGGTGTCAGTCAACAGATGAATGGATAATAAGAATGTGGTATGTACATACAATGAAGTTTCTACTCAGCCACAAATAAGAACAAAATTATATCATTTGCAGGAAAATAAATGGAAATAGAGAATATTCTGCTAAGTGGGATTAGCTGCTCTCAGAAAATGCAGGGTCATGTTTTCTCTCCTATGTAGAAGCTAGAATGAAAATAGGAAACAAAAGGGACTTCAGTCAAATGAGGAGGAAACCAATAGAATAGCAGAAGGGGACTGGGAAAGGGAGGTGGGGACGGGAAAATGAGGCTTGAGGAGAGGGACAGGTCCAATAAGCTTATGTCTGTACATGAAGGTATCACTACCAATCTCAATAATGGGTGTGAGGTGGAGGAAGGGGAGTAGAGTGAGATACTGAGGGAAATTCACCAAGTGGCATTAGCATGTATGTTTGTTTCACTTTGAATTTCACTATGATGTATAATTACAGTATACTGATATAAGTATTAAAAATATACTGCAGAAGGACATTACTAGTTTTAAATATATGTTGGCGAATACATCTAATGACAAAAACTATAAAGCAGGTTTATATATCAATACAGATGTTTATACCTTATTTGACTAAATTAAAAGGTAATCGACAACTGAGTACTATAGGAAAATATCAATGTAAAACAACATATTTATATATTATGCAAAGTAAAAACAATTCATATTCAAATGATGCCTGTAATAAATTCAGGACATATAATTCCTGAGAGGCATCTACTTTATGATTTAGAAACATTTTGGAGAATTGTGATTCAACTTAAAAATGCTAAAGCATGAGTTGCTTTTGACAAAGGTTGCTGCTGTGTGTAAACATTGATTATAATGCTTATTTACATCTTCTTTCTCTGTCTCTGTCTCTCTCTTTCTCTCTTTCCCTCTCTCTGTCTCTCTCTTCTTGGGATTGAATACAGGCCCTTGCACATTCTAGCCAAGTGTTCAACCACTGAACTACACCCTATCCCCTACTCTTCCTATTAAATTGGGGGAAATCATATTCCAAAGATGATTATAGTTCAGATAATTAAAAATAATTTAGTTTGCCCACTTGAACATATTCCGGTTTGTCCTTCCAAGCTAATGAGCAGAAATGACCTTGCTAATCTCTACGGCTCATGTCTGTCTCCCATGATTCTTTCTCAGAGTATAGCTTGAGTGAAAAAGAGTGATTTGAAAGTCTATGTATTTTCTCATTTGGAAATTAATTTCCCCACCCCCCCTCCGATATTAAATGCACAACATCTCAAGTTCTTCTAGAGTCTCAAATGAAAGTTCTTTTCAGAAGGCTAAGTTAAAGCCCCTAAAGTCTGAAGCAAAAAGGAGAGTATATATATATATATATATATATATATATATATATATATATATATATATATATATAAACTAAAATGTATCTGTTTGGGTTAATATTTCTTAAGCTGAATATTTCTTTGGGTTTAGAAGTTGATCTATGTTGTTTTGTGAAAACTTGTATCTTCTAAACATATTTAAAACTCTCTTGAAACCAGTGGACATATTTTATTACCATGGC
Source organism: Muscardinus avellanarius (assembly GCF_963383645.1). Taxonomy (NCBI): domain Eukaryota; kingdom Metazoa; phylum Chordata; class Mammalia; order Rodentia; family Gliridae; genus Muscardinus; species Muscardinus avellanarius. The sequence goes on from NC_137797.1 coordinate 42,706,932, forward strand.
TTTGTGAAGAAATTAGTTGGCATTATCTTAAAAAAATGAAGCTTCATTTCACATTCTATTAATAGAGACAACTTGGCTATTAATACATTTATCAACTTTCCTGAAAGTACCCATAACAATTTTATATTTTCAAACATATATTTTTCAGTAAAACTACTAGGATACACTATATAGTAGGTATGTCTGTGGTTATTAGTCCAGCTTTCTATAAATGTCATTATTGGATTGGAAAAAAAACTAAAGGCAATTACTGGACATTGGTATAAAGACAACCACTTATTTCAATGGAAGGAAGGAGGGAGGGAGGGAGGGAGGGAGGGAGAGGGAGGGAAGGAGGGAGGGAGGGAGGGAGGGAGGGAGGGAGGGAGGGAGGGAGAGAGAGAGAGAGAGAGAGAGAGAGAGAGAGAGAGAGAGAGAGAGAGAGAGAGAATATGACCCTCTATTATGAGGAACTTGAATTTGATACTTGATCTAATGTAAGGGATTCTACTTTCATGCTATAGAAAATTTGGATTTTAAATTAGGCTTCTGGAAGGAGCTTTCTTTTGAGACACCAGACCTGGAGGTGTCATGCATTTACTATCAGGGCATCTTGTGGGAGCATCTCTCCATGGACATCAGGCAAGTACTTATCTCACTTTTGGCACAGTGCACATGAAGGCAAAGATAGTACTTAAAATGCTAACATGTTCGTTCTAATTTAAGATGATCATATGTCTGTGATAAAATGAAAGAAAAATACATTCTTGACCAGACTGGAATCTTGAAAAACTGTCAGTCAAACATCACTTGTCATGCCTTAGGTAGAGTAACTTCATATAATCCTACATAAGCATGACTATAATAAATGCAAATTTCATTCTGTGAAGTCTAATTTAGTAAACTGAATGAATAGGTCAGTCTTCATTTTATAGAGTTATATATAACAGACATAAGATGACCAGCAATTGGCATATATTATAACTGTAAAATGTGTATCATTAATAATAGTGTATTTTCATTAAAATATAGGCTATGAACTCTGCTAAATACTGCAAGCATCATTAATTTTCTGTTGCAGTACACTATAAAAATTTAAAAGGCAGTAATTAACCTAAGTGTGTTTTATAAGCCAGCTGTTAATTTCTGAATGAAATAGTACACTCTCTAGATTATATTTTGATTAGGAGTAAGATAGCAAAATGACTAAATAAGAAAATTAAATATGTTATTAATTGTAGAAAATGTTATTCTATGAATAATTCTATTATTTTGAAAACTTTTTATACAGTGAGTTATAGTAATATTATTACTTAAAATTAATCTGAGAAATAGAGCTATATCTTTTACTGATTAAATATTTAAAATAACTTGCAGGACCATTTATGTATTATATTCACATATTTTTAATAACTCATGTTTATCCACAGATAGTATTTCTATTACTCTTTAAAATCACTTTTAAAAACTTGAAAATTTATAACTAGTGTTTTATAATGCCACTTGACTGTGGAGGTATTTTCTTTGATTAAGACAAAATGTTTATTAAAATCTTTAAGTGATAAGTTTATACAAAAGGCTTATATTAACTTATCTCTCATCACATACAGATTCAACTTCTTTAAGTTTTACCCATTTTAAACATGCTCAAACTTTTTATAACCAGTGAAAATAACCTAATCAATGCTATAAAGATAGTGAAGAAAACAGGAAAAAAACCAAATCCTTGTTACCTACCAAAGCTGTATTAGTTGTTTTCAAGTTTTCTGTGATTTATGAACACTCCAAGTATTATCTGCCTGAACAACAGCAATTAGTCCACATTTTAAGATTTTTTTCTTATATTAGTCATTTTCTCTTGTGTAAATCTGTATTTCTCTTCTAGAATCACTCAGACTTGTGGAGGACATCATCTGTCTTCTCTGATTGAATTTTGTAGCCTTTACAAAGAGCCCATAACCATACTCAAACACTTTGGTCTGGCTCTCAGAAGAGGCCGAATGACCAGCCACTGGCTTCTCTACTCCATGTCAAGAGGAAAAACTTCTACCAGAAAATTTTCTAATTTAAAAATCATTTCACTTTTCTTTCCATCTTTTTGTATACTTTCACTTGGCCAATTTGTGCCTAAATATTAAAAATTGAATATTTCACAAGAGATGCCATTAGTCAAAGAACATTCATTGAAGGTCATCTCCTAAATCCACAATACTTCTGCTATTTGCCAGGAAATTGAGCTTCTAGTAAGAATAGAAATAAACCAAGGTAGCCAGGGTAGGAAGGAACCAAATCTTTAGGAATAATAATAATAATAATAATAAACATCAACAAAACCTTAAGTGATAATCTCTCACAATGAAGTAATAAATCATTAAGAGTTGATCCACAAATGCCATTAAACATTTCCAGGAAAGAAAACTTTCTTTCTTTCAAATAGGTATAAAATATCCTTTATATTAAAAGGCAAGCTCATAAAAATAAAAATTTCTACACTGCATTTTGATCAAATTCATGCCTTTATTGTTCACCTCAGTTTGGGGATATTTTAACTAAAAACTGAATCTTCATTGGGCACCAAATTTTGTGAGTAAATATATCATTGGAAACATATTTGTTAATTATTTAGTATAATATTATGCATGCTACAGAATCACTGGGTCCAATGTCTTTAAAAATATCTCTAGTTTTCCTGAATATATGTTTTTGTGTATTTTGCTTTTATGTATGTTTTAAGGTATTTTAGGGATTACTGGAATATAAGATTTTTAAGGGAAATAAATGTGTCCTTTAATTTTCTAAAGTATCTTTTAATTTTCTAATTCAAGAAAATGCTTGACATTCACCAGATGACATTCATTCATATGGAATGAACAAATCTATTCTCCTGTTATAAGATATGACCTTTCGGGAATTTTTCTTTCTTCCATGCTTTAAGCATTTTTAAAAGAGCATTGTGTTAAAATAAAAACAAAAAGGCTGTATGTAGCCAGGTGTGGTGGTACACACCTGCAATTCCAGGTATTGGGAAGTAGTGGGACTCTCATTAACCTAGCAAGACTCTTTTACAAAAAGAAAAAGAAAAAGAAAAAAGAAAGAAAAGAAAAGAAAAGGAAAAAGAAAAAGAAAAAGAAAAAGAAAAAGAAAAAGAAACAGGTCTGGGGGTCTAGCTCATAGGTAGAATGCCCCTGGGTTTACTTCATAGTAACACAACTACGTACATGCTTTTCTTCAACTGTACTATTATCGCCTATCATAGCATAAAAATTTCTTATAGGTAATGCTGCTTTAAGAAACATTTCTTATAGAAACATTTCTTATAGGCAATGCTGTTTTAAGAAAAGGGGGTGAGGGGCACAATTTTTTCTTTGAACAATATCAAATTGAGTAGTGACATGAGAGAGACATCCATATATTTTGAACTAGACTTACTCTCTTTCTCTGCAAATCTTCTCCTACAAGGCTAAGGCATATTAGAAAAAGTAATGAAAACCATGAGGGGCTGCCCTCACCTTTAAGGTAAGATATGGGAGTCGTGCCAATGGGTAGCAAAGGAGGGAGGAGCAGACAGGGGTCTGAGTAAGGGTATGGTGAACACAATGATCCATTGTCTTACTCTCTATATACAAACAGAAATGATTTCCCATGAATATTTGTGAGTAACATTGTCAAAACACACATGAAGCAGGCACTGATTTGACTAGATGCGTACCAAAGACTGATGAGTCAGTAAATGTCACATCAGCATCACTAGCTCATTTCCTTAAACAAAAGAGAGGTTTAGCTTGGTAACATTTGCTTAAGTATATGATTTATTAGCTCTAAACTGTACAATGCTATGTAGGAAAAAATATATATATATAATACATGTAAGCCATGTATCAATAAATGCATATAAATAATACACATACAATATATACATGTACAACCTAATATATATAAAAGAATATATATGTGTACATCCTATATATAACACATACACATATACATATATTATATATCACAATACACATATAATATATACATATAATATATATATATCCCAAAATATATATAAAAGAATATATATGTTGGAAATATATATATAGGCTTCCAGTTAATCACTCATGGATACATAGGGGAAAAAAGTACTTTTAAATTTCCAAAAGAAAATAAATTATAAAAATGAAATTCTTGCTTATTTATTCTGAAGCAAATCAAACATTTGAAATGTTTTATTATGTATAAATTCAGTTCTGTCCTATACATATCTGTGGCTACATATTTACATATTCTTTTAAACTTGCTTTGGTAAGAAATTGTCAAGGACAGAGAACTAACATGGTGGTGAGTTGACCAAGGTTGTCATTCTTGTGCAGAGTTCCAGACTCTGTCCTATAATAACAGAATCTATTGAAAACTTTACTTCCAAAATGAGTATGGTTTGTCTCTGTAACACCTTTTAGGAAATGATAAGTTTCAAGTGAATCATGGCCCCAAACTAAGAGAAGGGCATTTGTGCTTCACAATTCTTTTATATTAATCTCAAGTGCTTTTGCATCCGAAATATTAACCTCAGTTATTTTAATAGAGGATGCCACTGCCAACTTCTGTTTACATATTCATTAAAATTAATTTTAGTCTGAAACAATAACTTTTTAAAAATTATATTTAAAGGAAAAAACCCAAATACTATGAAAAATGGTAGGGTATGAATAAGGAACATTTCCGGTTTTGAATATATAACATCTTGATTTTTATTTTATATTTAATTAATATTACCTTCATTTTCCCCTCATGATTTGACTGCAATATTCTTTTATTTATTGCAATAAAAATAAACTTTCTTTAAAATAATATTCTAAGGATTTTTTAGCAAGTATATCCCCCCTCAAGAATTTTGTCATTACATTTGCATTCTGAACCCCCAGCACAAATAAGCCTAATAGTAAGTCTACATAGAAATATGAAATAGTATATAAAACTAAAATAAAATTCCCAAGCCTGGTTTAGTAGCTTACTGTTGTTTTTTTTATAAAAACTATGTGTCGGTAGTAACTTATTTATCAAAAATATTTTGGCTTTTACTTAGCCTTCATCTCTGGGATATATATATATAAATACGATTAATCTCTTTAAATGCTAACACAATAATTCCTGTACTACATATGGCAGAAGGAAGGATGACATTTGCCAAGATTAGTGTTACTTAAATGTTTAAAAAGAAGAAATCTCCCTCTGAGGATAGGGTATATTTGGGCTATGCTGAAGGGAAGATGGCGACCGAGAAAAGCGGGGCTTAAGAGCCCTGCTAACAACCAATCTCCATTACCACAAAACCAGCGCCTTTCATAGCCAGAAAACACCATCACCAGAAAAACAAAAAAACCACCAGGCTCCAGAGAGAAAGCGGACTGAGAACAGAGCTCAGGGCCACAGAGGAGACACACGCGCCCGAGGATGCGGCAGCAGCGCCATACTGCCGGCGGCAGCGGCGAACTCATCGGATGGCTACAGCAAGCCAAGGTGAGCCGCTGCGGAACAGCCAGGCGGGATCTTTCGGCGCAGACAACATTTAAAGCTCCCAGTGGCTGAGCTCAGCACACGCTGCAGGGATTCAGAGTGGAAATCAAAACCAGAGAAGAAAAAATACGCCAGCCTCATGGCCGAGGGCGTGGCTGCGGCGCCATATTGCCACCGGTGGCGGCAGCAGCAGTGAATTCGCCGAATCCAGTACAGCTACATCTGCGTACTCAAGAACAGTGAGTCAAATTGCGGGCCACAGAGGAGAAATCCCAGTACTGTACCTCACTGTACCCAGTGAGGGAGTGGTGGTGGCAGAGATATCACACCATAGGAGAACGTGCAATCTGGCACCCCCCATAGTTTAAAGCAGCCTCTATCGACTCCCTGGGTCGGAGACTCTGTGATAAAACCCAGTAAAGGAGTAGTGGGGTCTGAGATACTACTGACTCGAGATTCAGAACAACTTAAGTGAAGTCATAGTGACCCAAGGGAAGAACCCAGAGAAGGCACAAGCATCCGAAATCATGGGAAAGAGGAATAATACTGGAGCAATGAATACCGCCCACAACCCCACAACATCAGAACCCGATAAAACAGAAAATCAGAGATTTCTAGAAGATCAAATTAGGAAAATAACTGTAGAAATAATAGAGGTGCTTCGAAAAGAACTCAGAGAGAGCCAAAAAGAGATAAAGGATGCAATTAATGAAGTAAAGGCCTCAATTCAAAGCACAAACAACCGATTAGAACACATGGAGAACAGAATCTCGCTCTTAGAAGATGAGCAATCCAAAAATGAACGCATAGTTTCTAATCTAGAAGATGAAGCATCTGTTGGCATATATCTCTTTTCAGAGAATCTTAAGATTCTAAAGTCATTGTGCAAATACACTAACTTTTTCAAAATTATCAATCTATAAATGTAAAACTACATGATTTTCTGAAAGATAGCAATTTAATGTTTAGGAGGTATTATCATTTAAGGAAATATCTAAATAGGCAAAATTAGTGAACTTTAGGCAACCAGTTCAACAAGCAGTTATGATTTGATTTAGTATGGGGTTGAAGCAAAATGGACTATTGTGATGAGACCTTGTTAAAAATGCCAATTTTACAAGGTATAAAAACCACAATAATGAGCTTGAGAGGTTTTGCAAAGTGTTTTCAAAGTAATTATGGCTTTGTATAATTTGTTCTAGGATATTGCTTTTTCCACCAAATGTGGCATGCCTGTTTTTTTTTCCTACTGGTTTTAGTATTTGCTAGAGGATAACAAGATGGTCTGTAAGATGGGATTCAGTGGGGAGTCCAATCAGAGATGTGATAAAAGAGGTATCATATGCCTATAGAATTAGACTCCCATGTTGATTAGAAACGTCTTAGAGCATGTTTGTAGTCCCAGTACTTAGAAGGCTGAGACAGGAGGACCACACAGTTTCGAAGCCAGCCTCAGCTACCTAGTAAGGCTTTCAGCAACTTAATGAGACCCTGTTTCCAAATAAAATACATATAGGTCTAGGAGTATAGCCCAGTGGTGGAAAGACCCTGGTTCAATCCCCATTACCACACACACACACACACACACACACACACAAACAACTTCTTATAGGTTATTGTAAGACATATTAAGAGTAAATACTCACCTTCTTCTTATTCAATGAGTATCTGTTGATTATCTACTAATCTAACAACTGCTATACAAAGAGTAAGATTGGAAAAACAAATGAAAAAGGCCTGGTCAGTTTCTCTGATATTTTTGTAGAACATATACAGAACTTGAAATGCCATATTATTTGACAGCTTGCATTACATATTATACTTCTCTATTAAGAAGAGTGACATGACTAGTTGGGAAAAGTTCATTAGAAGCAGTCACTGAACTAATATTCAATTTTACTAACACATTAAGCCAGCACTACCAAGTAGAAAAAGAGATTTAAATAATACTAATTTAATTGCAAAATAAAGAAATAAATGCTTTGAGATAGTGGGACACAGTTCTGTGCAAATTCAGAGAAGGATATGAACATATATGGAAAAGTTATGGAATATATTCTAATTTTTTTGTGGCGCTGGGGATTGAACCTAGGGGCATTCTACCTCCAAGCTATACCATCAGTTCAATTTTTTATTCTTTATTTTAAAACAGGGTCTCAATACATTGTGGAAGTTCTTACTAAGTGGCTGAGGCTGGCAGTGAAACCCAGATCCTCCTGTCTCTGCCTCCCAAGCATTGGGATTACAAGCGTGTGCCACCAAGGCCATCTCTAATTTTTATTTTAAAGCAGAGAACACCCTCCCCATGAAGTCTGAAAAACTATATTTGGAGAATTGTTGGATTAATTATAATCTTGCACAAGTATGAACATGTGTTGAGACAATTTTAAAGGCTGCTCAGTGCTAGGTTATGAAGATGAAAGGTACAGTTATGGGGAACAGTGGTTACCTGGATTAATGTGGTTCTTTGAAAGATTAATTTGGTAATTATAGTATCAAAGAGCATGGTATTGAGGCAGAGGTGAGAGAAAGAAAAGAGAGAAGAGAGAAGAGAAAAAATTCCATTAAGGACTCATCGTGTCTTTGGACATGGATTTCAGTGATGTTGGCTGTGTAGAGTGTTGGTGAAGTTCATTGGGGTAAATCATAGTTTCTTCACAAAGACATTGAAGTAGAGCAAAAAATGCTTGTTTTTGAGGCCAAAAGAAATACAGCAAGCCAGATTTGTGTTGTCAATGATTAAACAACAGTGTTGGGCTGTATGAGCAGAGAAAGGGTTTTGAAAAAAAAAACAAAAGTGAGGATCCTTGAGCAGCAATAGAAACTGAGAATACCATCCCTACTTTCAGCCTTTCCTATCCCCTCCTCCCCTGATGTGAGCAATAAATGACCTTCCCTAGTTGACTTTGTTTCTTGGCAGCTGAACTAATCAGGTTTCTATTACTTCAAAGAGGAAGAAGCACAGCATTTTATAAAGAGATGTAGAATATAGGTCAGAGTATGCAAAAATGCAGTTGCGAGGGCAGTTGGTTGTGAAAATAACAATCAGTAGGAAGTATTTCCTCTAATTGCATTCTTTCATTTGAACAGTAATAGGGCAGCACCATGTAGGATGCAGTTCCATGTGTTGACCTGAAGTTACATACTGATGAAAAGTTCTTTTCTATCTTTTCAAAGCAGGTAGTGAAAAGAATTTTTCTAAGACTTTCTGAGACAATGAAAATAATCCATCTTTCCCTAAAGAATTATGCAGTGTGTGTGTGTGTGTGTGTGTGTGTGTGTGTGTGTGTGCATGTGTGTGTGCGTGTGTGTTCTGTTTAGATTGAATGTGGCTCCAATTATTCTCACAGAGCACACAATTAAATATTCAACACCACTCGTTCAATTTAGTAATTCACATAAGTTTTCAATGTTGACCTTTTTAAAGGAAAAGTATTATTGGACTAGTCTACTAATCTAACTTGACATATTACTTTAGGGGTTTTTAATTCTACTGACATATAAAAAACTTCAATAACCATTGCCCTGTTCTTTAGGAAAATATATATTTAAAAATAATATTGAACTCTAAAGAATGATCCAGAACATTTTGTTCACAGTATTTTTGTCATACTAAATCTTACTTAAATAAAGTGGAACATCAATGGAATTTAAATAATATCCACTTGTCTTTATTCTTCTGATGTTATCATAAAAATAGTGAGCCTTAGAATAAACAGAAATATAATGTTGAGATAGACAATTGAAATCAGTCAGGTAACCCCACATTTCTTATGGTTGTCCTCATGTCCCTTGAGAATAAAGTAGTTTAGATATGATTTAGAAATAAATATTATAAATAAGCATTTTTAGGAGTTATGACTGAGTAAAAAGTCTTTTGCTAGGCTTCATGGTTTAGCATTTAAAGACTTCTTGTTTAGGTAGAGAAATAGTGAATGGTGCTTTTTGTTACATATCTATATCTATCTATTATGTATATCCAAAAAGCCTTATTAAGTAAAGAAACCAAAAATAAAATAATCAATGCAAATTAAGATTGGTAAGGCTCATGGAGAAAGTAGTATTGGATCTGGACTTACAAGGTAAGACATAAGAGACTAAAAAATGACAAAACCATTTAACATGTAGAAAAATCTTAAACTCTTTATAAATTTACTATAAAAAATGAGTGTCCTTTTGAATCAGTAGCTTCCATTGCTAGTCTTGCAACTATAGAAAATCATTGTGTGATGTTCTTTCTGAACACTCCTTACTAAGACACATCTCTAAAACTCTTGATTAGTGCAGAAAGTGAATCAGTGTTCCTTCTTGAGCTTAGATAACTCAAATACCTGTGTGGAAGTCAGTATGGACTACAAACTATCCTGGAGACGAGGGACTGGATTAAGTATCTGGAGGTTCTATTAGCTGTGTAATTATTTTGTATTGATTTTAATTATCCAAGATGCATGAAACTGCTGAGAGCACTGATTTCAAAGCCATGACCTAAACATTCTACAGTCTTGCCCTTTCCCCTCTTAATTTAGTTCCCTGGTCTTTACAGGAAAATGAATGCTACAGATAAAACTTGAGGCAGCATTTGTCTTTCACAGTGAAATGTAGGAACTTAAATCCTAACAGTAAAATTTAAGTTTAGAAGCTTACTTTGCAAGTTCAAGAGGTGACTTTGATCCCAGGTGTCTAGAAAAACAAGAATATGAAAAGCCGCATTCTCTTTAATAACTCATAGTCCACATTTGCATTTAAATGAAATATCCTTTGAAATGCTTTTTTACTTTAAACTCTTCAGCAGCTAGCTTTATGAAGTAGCTTTATTTTATTTTAGAAAAACACCTGATTTAAAGGTATCAGCCAAGGTAAAAAATTCAGCAATTCATAGATTGTAAGGCTTTCCAGATGTGCAAACTGTCCCTCTGCCTGTGTGGTTTGGTAACTACATGATGGATGCTCTCCGGAAGAAGCAGGTGTTTACACAGAAGACACTCATTCTATAAACCCTTTGAGGAACAAAGAATAGTATTAGCCAAAAATACTACTCATTTTTAGTAATCCTTAAGCAAAGTATCTCTGATTTCTGGCAATTTCTAATCTGCTAATAGGTTTTGTCCTCATTAAAGTCTACATAAGCAGCCAAGGTGCGAACTCTGCAATGACAGCAGCTTTTTATGTAGCACTACTATTCAGAGCTAGCTTAGATGTATGCCGCTGGTCCAATCTGTCATCTTATTCCAAAATTATTCTTTAATTTGTTTGACGAATCACAGGATATGACAACATTTACTCTACTGGTGAATTATTCTTCTCTATAATTTAGTATGTTTGCATACTGATATGTTTGTAAGTCTCATATACATTTTAGGGTTTTTCCTTTTCTTGCACCTGTGCAAATAGATGATGGGTCATTATCTTAGATCGGATGTCTATAGATACCAAATTATAAAGCAGGCACTATAATACCAGCGAAAGACTCTAGAAGTAAATCTGGTGAACTGATGCTAATTCAGACTTTATGGCCAGGTTGCCTTATCAGTAGAGACACATTTCTCAATTTCTCTTTCACTACCAGTTTTATTCTATTAAACCCAGGGGAAAGGGCAAGTCTTTAGACATGGCTTACTGAATACTGGCATGATTACAACTTACTCCCTGATGCTTGTTTGAAGTTCCATGTTCTTTCTGTGTCTTTTTTCTTTTAAGTGAAAAGCAGTGCTAAAGGAAAAATAAATAGAAGGAGATGGTTGGAAAGGGATTGAGAGAGGAGATCCCAATAATTAGGCAAGCGTGGAAACGGAGAAAAGAAAACAAAGAAAGAAAAATAAAGAGGAATGCAACAATTACATTATTTTTTTACTCCGCCTATGATTCCCTTAAATACAGTTTAAAGATGCCAAGCTCCAAATAGTTACATGGACTGTTAATTGCCGTACCTCTGTATCCCTTTGTATGTTCAGCAAAACATTAGCAGCTTAAATTTATTACCTCAGAAATATTGGTCACATCTGCTCTTCCTCAAAGAACTGGAAAATCATACCTCATTACTCTAAACAGCCTCCAAAATATAAATATTAGAGATCTCTAGCTTTCATAGAATGAGGAATCATCTATTCAGCTCTTCTTGCTCAGATTTTTGTGAACACTTTTGTTTTTGAACCAGTTTCAGCCTTGTAATAATACTCTTGAATTTTCCAGAGATTATGCTTTTTGGTTTAGAAGATTCTGAAGAAGAAAAGTAAACTTTAATCATCACTATCTTCCTAAGATAACAGATAAATACCCTTGGTCTTTTAATTTCAGTAAGGAAAGAAGATGCTGGCAAGAATATAGCTATCCTATTTAGGTAGTTGTTTATCATGACTCACTTTTGAATGTAATCATCTTTGTAATATAGCCGTATCCCTTCATCATGATGGTTATGTTTTATAAAATTACTAAAATATTTTAAATTGTGTTTCAGTGGTATTCTTTCATAGAGTCCCAATAATTTATGATGTTTCCTTTTGTGTGTTACTAGGATGAATACCTAATTTTGACTTAATAGCATTAAAGGGAACAAGAGAAAATTCTGAGGAAATCAACAGTGGGTAACAGTGAGGAAAGAACACCAGAAACCTCATCTTTATTTTTCTAGTCCTTTCTTAGAGTCTGAATGAGTCACACACACATGGTCCACAGAGGAAAGAGGGTAGAAAAGAAGTCCAAATTACAGCATAATGTATTGGCCAAAGTGGCCTGAAAGTTCCCCTCAGCTTGACTGAACTTCACAGAGCCTTTTCCCTAACTTCTTTGCTTTCTCTTTTCTTAGAGCACTTACTATAGAAAACTGGTGATTGCAAAAAACCTTTTGCCTTTGAAATGTAAATCTCTCAAAAGCTTCCTACCAGTTTTATAACACAAAAATGCCTTTTTCAAGGACCTTGGAGCCATCCCTTTGAAATGTAATCACTGAGGAAGATGGGACTTCTACTTCCCAATCTCAATGGGAGGGTAGAAGCCTATCTTCTGTGGGTTCTTAGCTCCAAGTTGTAGAATTATCTCTGGGCTCCAAGGATACGAGAAAGCTTCTTCATCTTCCTCTTAATTTTTCTTTTGGTAAAACCAAGTAATAAACATGTATGATCAAACTTTCCCCCGCCCCAGCTCTTAAGAATGCCTCAGTGGAACAGAGTCTGACTCAGACCTGGCCTTTCCCTCCTATTGTGCTAGCCTTGAACAAAAAAATTAAATATGTAAATAAAATCTTTCTGGATTGTTTATGCAAAGTTGCCAAACTAGACCCAATTCAGGGAAAATTGTTATATTAATATATTATCTACATATTCTAATGAGTAAAGAGTAAAGAACGCATTTTTAATCATTCAGTGAACATGCCCGTGGCTTCTTGTTAAGGAGACACTGTGGCTAAACATACCTTCAAATGATACTTATAAATAACCCATTTTAAATACGAAAACAAGAAACGGGCATATCTGCAAAGTCAATCTATAAAATCATACTGAAAGCTATTCAAAAGATGTAATGTATATGTGATGGCATACAAAATATAAAACAATTGAGAACTAATTTTCCAATTATATAGTAGCAAACATATAAGTTATCACTTGAACTTATGACAATGAGGAAAGTTAGAGCTAATGCTGATTCAACCACCATTTGCTACTGATGAGGAAAGAGAAGCACTATGACTTTATCTAGCTAAAATATTTCCAAATTCGATGTGATATACTCATTAATCAGTTCACCTTTCTTGTGCTAAAATTTTTCTTTTTATTTGCACATTCTTTGAAGACAAAGCTTAAAATTTTCCTTTTGTGTCTCTAAAAGAAGTGGCATAAATATAGTATGTCTCAAAAGTTGATATTGATGAGTTTTCAAGATTTTTTATATTGTACCCAAAGACTTGCCTGCTTACTATCTCTTTTGTTGCATCCAAAAACATTGACTTTGAAATAGTTTATGAAGTTACTAAAATTTTGATTTCTATAATGATCAAGATGGGCTTCCTCTGCCCTAAGAAAGAGCTAGATAAATTGGACCCCTGTCAAATAACTTTATAATAAATTTGTTTATATATCATCTTAGCTCTAGCCATTTTGTATCATAAGAAGGATTGCTTTTTTGTTATTTTTATTTTGATTTATGTAGATTTTTCTTAAGTGCTCTCTAAGAGCCTTTTCCCAGCAAATGATAAATTAAAAGCAATATATAAAAGCATATAGTTCTTAGAAAACATTAACATAACAAATATTTCCCTCTTTGATTATCAACATAAGGCAAAAACAACTCAATAATGTTTTTGGCCAACATAAAGCTAGAATTATTTCCATTCTTGTGTACTTATTTCTATTTAGAGGAGTACTAATCCTATTCTGTTTTACAATTTAGTATTTAGCCTCTCTCCTGATGAACATTACTTCTACCAAAGCAATAAAATTTAGGTAGCACCAAACATGCTCCATGAACATATTATATTATGCTCTGAAGCTCCAGATTATACCGCCGATTCACAGGGGAGCTAACAACTTATTAATTCAATGATTAATTCAGTGAATCAATGAAACCTGGAACATTCCTCTTTCAGAACCTTCTTAGCAGAGTGTCTTATTTGGACTTCACAGCAACCTTCATGAGAAATGTAACCAGCAAAACTCAGCAGATGGGATTCTCCAATGTTCCTACCAGAAGCCTCCCTACTTTCTCCACATGGTTGCTGTCTCAACCAAAGACAAATGTAAGATGTTTTAGGTTCAGTAAATTTCAGCATAGCATTCCAAAAACAACTCACATTTTTGTTTGCAGCTATATAATTTGCTTTTCAGAGGAACTGATGAAGGAAACAGTTTAATGCTATGTGCTTATGAAGGCATTGCTATCTATCTCACTAATATGTATGAGGTTGGATGGGTAGTGGAGGGCCTCCAAAGGAAAACACAGTAAGACCTGTGTGTAATTATATTTATATCACGCTGAACCTCACTGTGACATAAAATTACAATGCACCAATGAAAGTATATTTTTAAAGAAATAAGCAAGGAAATTAAATACTTTCCCAAAGAACATAAAAGAATGGCTAACATATACATGAAATAATGTTCAACATCACTAATTATTAGCAAAACACAAGTTAAAATCAAAATGAGATATCATCTTATATATGTTAGAATAACTATAGTTAAAAGACAATGAACAAGTGTTGTTAAGTATGTCAAGGGAGACCTGTGTAATGTTGGTGGGAATGCAAACTAGTAAAACCATTATAAAAACAGTATGGAAAGTCCTCAGAAAACTAAAAATAGAATTATACTATGATTCAGCAATTCACTTCAGGATATTTGCTTAAAACTTGAATTTAAAGAGATAAGAGTATTTCCATGTTCATTGCAAAACCGGGGGTTTGAATACCTCAATTCCCATTTGTTCAGAGGACTTGGGCCTTTTGGTAGTGGAATGTGTTGCTATGGAATACAGATCAGGAAGTCAAGTTAGTAAAAACACCAAAAAGATGCACAGAATGTTCTTTATTTGTTACTAAAATTTCTGGGAGTAACAAATAAAATTTAATGTGATCAGTTTGTAAACATATATGATTATTTTAGTTTTAAACTTTTATTGGTGCACTGTAGTTACACATCAGAGTGAGATTCAAAGTGATATAATTATATAAGCACACACAGCTCAGTTTATTTCAAAGATGAATCATTGACCAATAAGACATATGAACTGTATCTTTTAAATATAAAAAATTATACTCTATTTTGTTCAGTAAATTTTCAATGTTTCTGAAAAAAGCCAAGCTAAAAAACGCACAACAGATTTGGTTTTGTTTTTCTTAATAGTGTAATGGTATTCTACTCCATTTCATTTTCTTTCATTTTCTTTATTTTCTCCCTCACTTCATCTGTCTCTTTCTTGATAAAATAAAACAAGAATATATATATATATATATATATATATATATACAGATATATATATACATATATGTGTATATATATATATATATATATATATATATATATTCTGTCTTGCAGATTTTTTTCTAACATCTCTGCTAGAAGTTTATGTTAAATTTTTAGAAAGTGCCAGTCGTGGTGGCACACGCTTGTAATCCCCGCACTTGGGAGGCAGAAACAGGAGGATCACGCTGGTTCGGAGCCAGCCTAGCTGGCTTAAGAGACCCTGTTTCCAAATTAAAAAATGTAAAATAGGTCTGGGAGTGTAGCCCAGTGGTAGCAGGGCTTCCAGGAACCCCAGTATCACCAAAAAAATTATTTAGAAAGTAATAACCTATTGATAAAAATCAATAGTTTCTAAGGTGATCTGGAACATGAAATTGAGGGCACTGGACATACATCTCTATTCTGTCAAATAAGATTGTTATTAACAATATGTATATGAAAATATTAATACTTTCTTTCCCATGAATTTAACAAGTAGATTAGATTGGAAAGAAATGAGACTTTGAGCAATAGGACCTTCAGAAATAGGATATTAAGTCTAAGTAAAAATCAAATTCTTTTTGTGGCTAGATTCAAGGACTCACCAGCTATACAAATAGTTTACTTGGGTTATTTTAAATTTGATAATGTGACAATATTTTTCTTAGCAAGATCCAGGTTCTTTCTTGACATTTCTCTTTCCATCCCAAACTTGAGTCTTCTTTCTTAAAATGAGGGATACCTAGGAAATCTATAACTCAGCCAACAAGTTCTTTTGATAACAATTTGGCTCATAGAAGTTGATGCTATTATTAGTCACCAGAGTCAACTAAATATATATGGCTCAACAGACTACAAAGAAAGGTGGTAGAGCAATATGGATTAAAGCTATGACCTATATACCTCTTCTTAGGTATATCCTTTCAAAGTAATGTCAGTTAAACATATGACTTAAATTGACAGCTAGAGGTTTTCTTCAAAAATCAAACAACTAATTTCCAAGGATAGCAAGAGTGATGCTTGATAAACTTGATAGTTTTGAAAATTTTACTGTGATACAATTTTGCTTTTTTATACAACTTAAATTATTTTTCTATGAGTAAGACTAAGTTTCAGTGTTTGAGAGAGGTTAAAAGGAGTTTATTGGCCTCTAAGAGAAGTGATGAGATGAAATGACTAAGTTGTTTTGATACAAAAACTGACTTAGCAAAATTGAAGGGATACCCTCTTATCTACATTAATCAAATGTTGATATAATTGCTATGGCGAGATATAGAATCGCTTCTTGAAGAGCTCATAAATTGGTGTATGTAGTTAATGTAATTGAGTCATTAAAGTTGTCACCCCAGCAGTGGATAATTAATTTATTAGGGTGGTGACTCAGACTGGTAGAGTATGGCTGGGAAAGCTGAGTCTCTGGGAGAACACCTTTGGGGATTATATATGGTTCCTATTCTTCCTTATCTTTTTTTTGCTTCTAGCCTCCATGATGTATGGACCACAGTCCATGTGGTCTTTCTCTCCCTCCCACCACCATGACCTGAGATCCACAATCCCTGGCCTCACATGAACTGAACCTGAAACTGGAAGAAAATAAATCTTCTTTCCTAAAAGTTAGGTGATCAATATTTTAGATTACAGCTGGAAGAATGCTGAAGGGAGAAGTAGTATTGTATGATCTTTGATCTTTACTTGTAAGAATTCATAGGCATTAAATGTGCCTTTTTTTTGTAGTATAGGGAATTGACCCCAGGGCTTTAGGCTTGCTAGGAAAATGCTCTTCCTCTGAGATACATTCTTAGGCACTATATGAGTTCTTGGAGAGTTTGTACACTGTTTCTTAAAGGTAACTGAAAAAAATTACTAGGAGATTCAGATAAAAGCAAAGCAAATAAATAAGTGGTGAGTATAAAATATGATTTATATGTGTGGTTAATATTTATCCAATTTTCAAAATTGGATAAATTTATTTATATATAAATTTTCTTTGAAATGGATTTGGCTTTTTTTCTATCAAATTCAAGTAAAAATATTTAAAACAGACACCTTATTATAATAGGGTATTTTAAAAATTAGTTATTTTGCATGATATTAGATGATTATGGAGCCATCTATAACTAGCTTTATAAATGTCATAAAACAGGCTTAATTGCCATTCATTATAATCCTATAGGACAAATAAAAATATTAATGACATACCTATATAAATGAGGAAACAAGCACAGAAAAGAGAAAGGCAGCAGACATATATTCTTCTCATCAGCACTATCAGGTGAGTGTATAGGCTACTGTTAGTCTCACTGGGGGAGTCCTTATGGTTAAATATATACATAAATATACAAAAACAGAAAAACCCAAATTTGGATATTCGGATATATTCTAAAGATTTGAAAGAAGAGTGCAATTTAGTCTATTACCATTTTACCAACAAGGAAAAATTTATAAACCATACTGTCATGGAATATAGAAAAAAGATACTTTACAGTAGGAAAGTGGTTATCCAGGCACAGTGCGCTGTAGACCAGCCAGGCACAGACACACACACGATAATCTCTAGGAGTGTCATCCTTGTCAAGTCATTTCAAATTTTAGGAATGCTTGTAGAAAGTGGCTCTATACTAACTATTCATACAGGAATGGTACTACCGAGTACAGAGAAGAGACTCTGCTATTACCAGCGCCCTGTCCTCTCCTGCCTGCTCAGCTCTCGACCTCATTAGATCAGGAAAGTCATCTGCATGACAGACACACTTTGCACCCAAAGGGCCTGTTTCTTCTCCAGAGGCGGCAACATATAAATTGGCCCATCTCTATTCAAAGACAGTACCTGCCAGCAAGGGGCACAGAATAGAAGATGGTAGGACAGCTATAGAGTCTGTTAGGATTCTCAAAACAAATGGTTCAAATAACTCCTGAGAGAAAAATAAATAAATCTACATCTTGCCACATCCTTGTTCACTCATTTCTAAGTAACCAATTTGAATTCTTACAATGTGAATAGAAAGTCCTGAGTTCTACAGGCAGAAGGAAACCCTGAATATTTAACTCCCTGAATCCTTGATGCACATGCCTAGGGCATTTTCAATAACTACAACAATATTTATCACTTAATGTGTATCTATTCAGTCTCAAGGACTGCAACACATCGCTTCTTCCTTCTGACAGCCTTATGGGGAAGAGATTATTTTTACCTTCATTTAACAAATGAGACAAATGAGGATTAAGGAAGAAAAGTAATGCGCGCAAAGACAGCAAGGATGCGAAGCGGGATGTGGGTGTCCATCTATCTTACTCTAATGCTGTGTCCCGGGTTTATTTGATGCTCATACTAGCTTGAAGTCACAAAGACAAGAATTATACTCAGTAGATTAAATTTTGCTTCCATTACTGGATTATGTTTAAGTTTTGACTGCTCCCAACTTTAAACTACCAAGGATAGGCAAATTGACAGTCTTAGAAAATATTTTCAGCCTATCCTTGAGTCACTATCAGGGTGACAAAGGCCTCAACCATCCTTCTTAACTAATGACAATTCTTGGACTTCAAATTTTGTACTATCTCTAAGACTCTCATTTGCTTTACCTTTTTAACTTAAATTTTGGCTTTTCTTTAGTATGTCAACTTTTAAGTTCCCTTCTCCGTTTTCAGCACTGAATAATTATTTTACCTTGTATGAAAATGTATTTCAGTATATTTTTATTAAATTTTCCTTCAAACTCTACCTCCAGTATGTCCACATGAGTTTTCTCTTTTTAGTAATTAATTTGTAATTGAAAAATAATAACAATATTTATGGGTTACAATATGATGTTTTTAATCTATGTATGTAGAGTAGAAAGATCAATCAAGGTAATTAACATATATATTGCCTCACAAATATAATTTACTTTTATGATGAGAACATTAAAATCTAATCTTTTAGCAATTTTGAAATAGCCAATATATTATTATTAATTATAGAATGCAACAGATCACTAAAACTTATTCTTCCACTCCAACTGAAACTTTGTACCTTTGATCAACATCTCTACTTTCCCCATCTTTCCCTACCCCAGGTCCCTGCATGATATCACTTTCATGTGGATTCTAAAAATGTTGATGTCATAGAAACATTATGTTTATTTATTGGATTTTATATGCTTTGTTAAAAATCTCAGGTTTCATCTTAAATCTATACACACACACACACACACACACACACACACACACACACAAATGGATCTACCTAGTCTCTCTCATTCTCTCTGGATTTCATATTAATACCTATAAGTTATATATATATATATATATATATATATATATATACCAAATGTATCTTGCTATTTGTAGTTTATATTTCTTATATATCACATTCTCAACAACCAGGTAATTACAGTAATTATTAGTTATATTTTACATGTAAGAAACTGAAACTTGGATGAAATAAATGACATGTACAAAGTCACAGGTTAGAAGGTTAGATGTTTGCTGTGTTCTTTGACTTTAAATTTCACAATTTTTTTTTTGCACTGGTGATTAATTCAGAGGCATTATTATCTGAAACTATATTCCCAAATCTTTTTATTTTTTTTTCTATTTTGAAAAAGAATATCACTAAGTTGCTGAGGTCCTTGCTAATTTGCTGAGGCTGGACTCGAACCTGTGATCCTCTGACTCAGCCTCAACTTACTATTACATTATTTAGCATTGCCATAAATTTGCCTTTGAAAACACTCTGTCTTTTCCAAATCAGACAGGTGATACCTGTTAATTGTCAATTATTCAAACATTATGTAAGTTGTTATGTTAGAAAGTAAAATTGCCAAATTATTTTTTCCTATTTGACCCCAAATAATTGCTGCTAATAATTTCTTATATAATTATTTGTGTTTCTTCTGCTATTGTTATTGTTTTCATTACTTCAGACTTAGAATAGATGTGTTATTTACTGCAACCTTGCTTTGTTAACAGTCTCAGGTTTCATCTTAAATCTACCTTGTAACAAGCACATACTCACTTGAGCCATATTTAGACTAGGACTAAATTAGAGAGAAGATGGTACCCAGTGTGGGCACTGTGATGGCTAACTGTGAGCTCTGGCCATTAGGTCATGGCCAGAGCTCATAGACTTCATGGCACCCACACTCTGTGTGATACATAATAGGACCTCTTTATTGGCACTTTATGTGAATATTGAAGACAGTTTCACAATCAAGTTTCAATATTCCGATTATATAAATATCAATTGGAACTATTATGGTAAAATAACAGATTAATTGACAGAGTCCAACTATTAACATTTTATGTTATAAAGTCCTGTGTATTCAAGGAATAATTGCATCTATTATCCTTCGGAGTTCTGAAGGAGAATTTTGCTTATATGTTGGGTTCCAGATTCAGTCTAATAGTATTCACTTTCAGCTCAATCACCATTATTTCTATGTTATTCCTGTTTTATAAGAATATTTGGGACTAAATCTGTCCACCATATTTCCAGGTGATCACAGATTCTTTGTCTTCAAAATGGCCATATGTGCTAGACTGGGATAACTTCTGTCAGTTAACCCCATGCAATTGGATTCACAATTCAGAATGTGTTAGGATTTATTCTATATTACAGCACAAATATCAATAAAAACATGAGAATCTCTTAGGACCTTCTTATATTTCCTGAGGTTGTCCTATTTGTTAAGTAATTTCTATTTTCAAAATTCTGTTTTTTTAAATATTTTTTCAAGTATTGTTTTAATAATTAAGTCACAAACTTTTTTCTTCTCTTCTCTTCTCTTCTCTTCTCTTCTCTTCTCTTCTCTTCTCTTCTCTTCTTTTCTTTTGTGGTACTGGGGTTCCTGGAAGCCCTTCTACCTCCGGGCTACACTCCCAGACCTATTTTTTATACTTTTTTATTTGGAAACAGGGTCTCATAAGCCAGTGCGCGCGGCTGGCTTCAAACCTTCGCGATCCTCCTGTCTCCGCCTCCCAAGCGTGGGGATTACAAGCGTGCACCACTGCCCGGCGAGTCACAAATTTTTCTAAGGAAATAGTTTTCTGTAATTCAGAGTATATATTAAATTTTGCATGATGGGTATATTAAATTATTTAATTTACATAAGGATAAAACAAGCATATATATCATCACTTACACTATCATCTTTTATAAATAATTAAATATGGTAATGATTTATGTCTAGAGGTAAAATTATATGATATATCTTATATAAATAAATTATTCCCGAATGAATATGAGTCAAATATTTATACTTTAAAATGTAATATCATGTTTTTAAAATAGTTACCAATGAGACCAGCCAAGAAGAAAAAACAGGTCCAGAACTCTTTCTTGCTATTGCAAGCTATATCTTTCTAAGTTATCTCTCTCCCATCTTAGAAAAGCAGAATATTTCTTACTTTACGTCAATTAGTATTATTTATATCCAACTCAAGAGCATAATTTCAAATCCCAGAAGATGAAATAAGGACAAATACTGAAAACAAGTTGTATAGTAATCCATAGATCTTTATGAGTACAAACATAAGGAAGAGCTTTAGAACAAAGTAACAGAAATGTAGGTAGATACATCCTGTAGAAGGGGTAGACTGTGTTAAAGATGCGTGGCTAGATGAAAGATATGGATGTTTTTTCTTTCTTTCCTTTTTTTTTTTTTTTTTTTTGGTGGTACTGGGTTTTCTGGAAACCCTTCTACCTCCGAGCTACACTCCCAGACCTATTTTATATTTTTATTTGGAAACAGGGTCTCTTAAGCCAGTGAGGCTGGATTCGAACCTATGTGATCCTCCTGTCCCTGCCTCCCAAGCCCTGGGATTACAAGTGTGTGCCACCAAGCCCAGCATTGGATGTTCAATTTCTAATGGTAATTTTAAACCAGGAGAAAGAAAGGCAAGAATTTTTTTTTTTTTTTTTTTTTACTTAGGGCCCTTAAATTCTCTTGATATTGACTAAAAATCTTAGTGAGTAAAAGTGAAAAGGTAATAAATAACTGTTAGATCTATGCTAACGATTTTATGTAAAGAAAGAAAATAAAATTACTAGGATAATTTCCTCTCCTGGATTTAATTCAGACCAATAGAGGCAAAATATTAGCTGGTAAAAATTAATTCTCCTAAAATTCATATGGAAGAAGGAAAGACACAAAATAGTCAAAGCAATACTGAGCAACAATACCATGCAGAAGGTATCACAATGCTCAATTTCAAATTATAATACAAGGCTATAGTAAGAACAAAACATAATAATGGCATAAAACAGACAAACCAATGGCATAGAAGATGCAGAGACAAATCCTTATACTTGTAACAGGTTGATTTTTGACAAAGGTGCCAAAAATATATGCTGGAGAAAAGATTGCCTTTTTAACAAATATTATTGGGAAAAGTGAATAACCATATGTAGAAGAATTAAATTAGACCCCCTGTCTCTCACTCTGAACAAAAGTCAACTCAAGATGGATCAAAGACCTAGAAATTAAACCAGAAACTTTGCAATTACTAGAAGAGAATATAGGACCAACGCTCCAACATATAGGCACTGGAAGAGACTTCCTCAATAAGACTCTAAAATATAAGAAATCGGATGCTTTCCCTAATATGTGAAAGCTAGGAAGAAATGGTTAACAGGAGGAACTCTAGATGAAGAAAGAGATCCTATAGATGAGCAAAAAAAAAAAAAAAAAGGTGACCGAACTGAGGGGATGGGAGGAGGGAAGAGGGACACTCTCTAAAGCACATGATGTACTTAAACATATCAAAGTCAATCAGTAAGCCAAGATTGGGAAGAAGGGAGGGGGAAGGATTGGGTAGGAATTGGGTAAAGGCTAATTGGATGATGTGTGCATGTATGTCTCCACCATCTTTTATCCCATTAAGATGTATGACTACAATGCACCAATAAAATTTTTTTTAAAAAACCAGGGAAATGTAAAACTGAAGCTATATGTATTTAAATATTATTTTCACTGTTGAAATTCCCCATTAATTATGCTCTAAGGTCCCTAATAGTGATAGTCTTTCTTTCTTATGCTATTTTATGGTGTACACGTCAATGTTTAGTATAAAAAAAGTAGAAAAGATAGAATAATGTAAGGATAACATTCATCTCTCACCAACAAAAGGAGGCTATTGTCGCATTTTCTTTTTTCTTTATTTGCAGGTCTGGGGATGGAACCTAGGGGCATTTGACCTCTGAGCTACACCCCTGCCCTGTTTTTTAGTCTTTATTTTGAAACAGGATCTCACTAAGTTGCAGAGAGCCTCACTAAGTAGCTGAGGCTGTCCGCAAGCCGCGATCCTCTGGTCTCAGCCTCCTAAATGTTGGGCTTTCAAATGTGCGCCACCACGCCCAGTCCTATTGTTGAAATTTTGAATAAAACTTTAAAAAAAAAATCCCTCCAGAATTATGAAAACTGTGTACTAATCAATCAGTAAATACTGCTGTATTACTTTAAGTATATTGTCTGACTTATAGACACTGTTAGAGACTTCTTTAATAAGACACCCAAAGCTCGGAACTTTTAACTAAGAACCAATAGATAAGATAACAAAAAATGACAACGTTTCTGTGTAGAAATTAAACAATCCAGAGTCTAAAGAAAGGAGGTCTTTGGCAGCTCCTCCTCGGATAGAGGACTAATCCCTAGAATATGCAAAAAAATTTAAACACTTAAGACTAAAAGCAAATACTCCCCAAAAAGTGGGCAGCTGAACCTGAATAGACAGTCCTCAAAAGAAGAGTTACAAGCGCCGGGCTTGGTGGCCCATGCTGCTGCCAGCAGCTTAAAATGCCTCTCCATAGTGCCAGGCCTGGTGGTGCACGCTTGTAATCCCCGCACTTGGGTGGCAGAAACAGGAGGATCACGCAGGTTCGAAGCCAGCCTCGCTGGTTTAAGAAACCCTGTTTTCAAATAAAAAATATAAAATAGGTCTGGGAGTGTAGCTCGGAGGTAGAAGGGTTTCCAGGAACCCCAGTACCACCAGAAAAAAAAAAGAGCTACAAAAGGTCAATATTAATATAAAAAGTTTATTATCATTAGCAACTAGAGAAATGCAAATAAAAATACCTTAAGATTCCATCTAACTCCAGTTAGAATGGCAATCATCAAGAACATAAACAATAATAAATATGATAAGGATGTGGAGAAATAAGAACTATTATACTCTGTTGGTGGGGTCTGTTGGTGGGGGCTAACAGTATAACTACCATGGAGATCAGTATTGAAGTCTCTCAAAAGTCTAGGAATGAAACCAACATATGACCCAGCAATAGCACGCCTTCATATCTTTTCAAAAGAATTAAAGTCAGAATACTATTGTAATACATGCGTACCCATATTTATAGCACTACAATTCTCAAAATTCCAATTATGGAACCAAACTAGATGTCTGTCAACAGATGAATGGATAAAGAAAATTTGTAATATATGCACACAATGGGATTTTATTCAGCCCTAAAGGAGAACAAAATAATGTTATGTTCAGGAAAATGGATAGAACTAGAGAATGTTATACTGAGATCAAACAATCTCAGAAAGTGAAAGGTGGTACGTTTTCTCTCATACGTTGAAGCTAAAAAGAAAATATGAAACAAAAGGGATAAATAAGAGACCAGCAGAATAATAGAAGGGAATTTGGGGAACAAGGTAGAAAGGGGAGAGGAGAAGCTTGATAAAGAAGATACTTCAAATAATGCTGTGTCCACAAATCAAGGTACCACTAACAAGCTCACTTACATAAGGTGAGGCAGAGGGAGACAGAAGGAGGGAATCACACCGACTGTGATGTGCGTGTATGTTCATATCACATGGAGCATCACTATGTTGTATAATTACAATGCATCAATCAATGTATATTAAACATGATTTTTGTAAAAGTAGGTATCTATTAAATACTTTGTGTATATGAGTAAGCATTCTCTAGCATGCTTAGTTCTGTGCAGCAAAGGAAACAATGAAGAATCTGAAAAGGAGTGCGCAGAATGAGAGATTAAATCTATGCTAGAAGATTAAATGTTCACTTTTAATAGAGATGCAAAATTTACCAGAAAGTGCATTAAAATCAACATTTTAAATGTATGCATGTAACTTGCAATTTAACTCTAAATTCCTAACGCTGCTAAGACATAGAGAAAACACTGTTTCTATATACTATTAAGAGTATAGGAAGCAGCTGGGCATGGTGGCCACGCTTGTAATCCCCCGTGCCTGGGAGGGGGAGACAGGAGGATCGCGCAGGTTCAAAGCGTGAATAGGTCTGGGAGTGTAGCCCGGAGGTAGAAGGGCTTCCAGGAACCCCAGCACCACCAAAAAAAAAAAAAAAAAAAAAAAAGTATAGGAAGCAGGGAGGGAGAAAAAGGAAGGTGAGCTCCAGAGGATATCACACCCACCAAGTGCTGTGTGAATGTTATGCTTGTATTACATTGAATCCTACTACAATGTCTAATTACACTGTACCAATAAAGTATGTTAAAAATGAATATAGAAAATGTCTATTAAAGTAGCCATCTCTTAGAGATAGTGGTATGTTGGTTATATCTTTCTTAGTATATATGTTTGGTTATCTTTTGTGGTATTGGGGATTGAACCAGGGACATTCTTCGTCTGAAATACACCCTTAGCCCTCCTTATTGATTTATTTTGTTTTGAAACAGGCTCTTCCTAGGTTCCTGAGAGTCTCCCTGAAGTTTGGGGCTGCTCTAGAACCTGAGATGCTCCTGTCTCAGCTGCCTAAGTATTGGGATTACAGGTGTGCACCATCAAACGTGGCTTGCTTAGTCTATTTTTTATTTTGATATCATTCCTACACGTTCCCATGAATGTTTAAGATTCATAGTTGTATTCTATCACATAAGAATTCTCTATAATTTCCTGTTTTTCTTTCATTGCTTAGTTATATCATAGTAAAATTGAATGTTTTAAAATTTTTATGAAACTCAAGAACATTTATGTATGATCATAAAAATAAGTAAAAGGGTCTTTGATTGAGGTATATTTCAGCTCATGGAAGAAATGCTTCAAATTTGCTCCATAGATTTTATTGTAAACATTTAATCATGAGAAGAAATCTATACTCTGATTTATATATTGAATATTGCTATTAAGGTTTTAAAGTATACAGACTACGATCACTATTAAAGTGCTAAAGTATACAGCCTAAGATCACTTGTTAGTATGTACAAAATACTCCATGAGGAAAATGCAGCCAATATTAGATGGTTCCAGAAACAAAGCACTTTATTTAAAGAAATGGATTCAAATAAAATTGATTCTAATGATGTAATGCTTGCTTTTTGCTTCCCTTGCAGAGCATGACTTAATCTAGGAACCTTATCTTCCAGAATTAGTTAAGCATGTAATTTGCTCATTTCTTCAGACATGCCTCAGGACTCTTTATTTGTTTCACTCAAATCTAACAATTATAACCTTCATACGGAATTATAGCTACTTTATTCACATTTAAAGCACCACCAAAATTAATTCTGGACCTGATATGTTTCTTCCAGTATTCCTACAATAAAATATTATGTTTCTGCCACATGCAATAATCAGATACTGCCTTTTAAGGAATAAAATAGGCTATTGATTTTTAACGAGGGAACCAAATACAGTATTGCTTTATGAACAGTGGTGAGAAAGGTTACAAATCATCTGCTACCAAAGAGTTAAAATAGCAAATTTTGAGAAGAGCTTTATCTACACATTTGCATAGAATTTAGTTTCACAGATGACAGGAAAAGTTATGAAGTACTTAGCAGGTGTGTAACTGAACACAGATAAAGCCATTTTATTAGATGAATAGCAAGATTAGACTTTTGGAAACCCAAATATGTGCCAGGTGGTGTGTCAAATCTAAATATTTATTATCTTATTTATTCATAGAAACAGCTCTGCAAAGACAGGAAGGATGGAATAAAGTGTCCCTGAGTACAATTTTTATACAGTTTTAACTATTCAAACATTTTCACATTTCATATACTTTAACAAGAAAATCAACAAACATGAGGGAGGATACCCTTCCATCTAAAAATCTAAAACATAAAGTCCTATTTCAAATGATAACCCAGCTGTAATAGCTGGAGGGATACTCAATTAACTTTGGGATTATTTGGACTTTGAATATTTGTTCTACATACCCTCAGTTTGAAGATACAAATACTTCTTAACAAGTATCAATTCTAGTGAGTAGCTGTTCTCTTAAGATTAATGAATTAACAACTATGATAAGGTTTGGCAAATAAATAAATTGTAGCTAATAGAAGCTAGATTTTGCTCTATCAGAAAAAGGAGCTACAAATGAAAACAGAGGAAGATAAGATGAACTCCATGATGTTGATTTTAGTTAATTAGAAATCCATGATGCAGGTGTTACTTTGAGTTTACGGATTTTAAGATGGATAACTAAAGGTATAACCAGGGACAAAATAGAAGTAAATATGCAGTGATATATACATTCATAAATGTGTATATATTAGTATATTAATACATATATACACACTTATAAATAAATATATATTCCTATTTCTATTCTTTCTGTTGAGAAGGCCTGGAAGCAGTGACATCCAGAAGCATCAGGCAGCACATATAACAGCAAGTTCCTTGTTTCTTAATATCTTGCTAGGCATGATGGTGCATGCTTGTAATTGGGAGGTTGAGATAGGAAGACTGCAGGTCCCAGGCCAGCCTCAGGAACTTGGTGAGACCATATTTCATATAAAAAGGGATGAAGTTATAGCTGGGAGGTAGAATTTTCCCAGGCCCAATATTCAGTACCAAACTTAAATGAATAAATAAATAACTTTCTTCACTAAAGGAAATCAGGCATTTTGGTAAAATTATAGGGCTAATATAGAAAAGTAGAAGAAAGAAACTTCTTCTTATGCCAGAAATTTAGGAAGTATTCAAGGAATGAAGGTGACATGTCAAAAAGACACACGATTCACCTAGAAGAAGCTCCCCTATTTCAAATTATAGAAAATTTGACAGCAAAATAATGATATTCAAGATAAAAATACACCAAATAATATGTCTATATTAATATAAATAAAATAAAGAAAAGAGAAAGACTATTTCTTGGATCAAAATTTGGTAATGTAAAAAAGATGGAAGAAGAAAATCTTTATTTAGCAACCATTCTAAGAATAATTAATAAAAGAGTCATCAATAAAAACAACAATTTGGAAAAAATTTGAGAAATAAAAGTATATTCAGTTGTTCTCAAAGCAGTCTCTTATAGAATACGATGGGAAGGGGAAAATAATAACTACACTGGGGTTATTGGTAGTTCAACTAGAAAATACCATTGTGGCAGATATGCCTTATCAAAGCGATAGAGTGATCACAGTTAACATGGCTCTAAGTGGAGCAAGTGGGCATCATGTGTCCTCTGCTATAATCTATTCACAGGACACATTGTCACTGCTGTGGGACTGCCACCAGTGTACTCAATATAAATACAATCATGAGAAATCACTGGACAAAATTAAACTGAGAGACAACCTACAAAATGACTGGCATACTTTATTTTTAAAATATATATGTCATGAAACAAATCAAAATCGGGAAACTGCTTTAAAATAAAGTTCAAAGAGATGTAGGAATTGAAGGGAAGACAAAAGATGGTATGTTCTTTGGATATAAAAGACATTATTGGGACAGCTGATGAAACAATTCTGAATAAGATCTGTAGATTAAATAATAGCATTATGATTAGTAAGTATTAATTTCCTGATTTATGTGAGATAATATTTTATATACTTAAATGTTTAGTAAAGAATGGAGTAATCAATTTATTCTCAAATGGTTCATGAAAACAATGAAACACACATATCTACACACACAGAGATAAATAGATGGATGGAAAGATAATCAATAGAGGAAAGAAAGATAGACATACATATAGATTAACCTTTGTGGATTCTGAGTGAACTGTACAGGAATTTTTGTACAATTCTTGTCTCTTCTCTACAAGTCTGAAATTGTATCAAAACAAAAAGTATAATAAGTCAGCTTTAGGATGTAGTTCAATTTTTATACCAATGTAAGTCAGCTTCACACTCAGAGACATGCTATGAGCACTAACATCTAAATTCAGTCACTACTTCCCTCTGTTGCCAGGCAAGATCTATAGGAGAATGTCTATTAAGACATTAAGACCAGCTGTCCTATGTGCCAAAAAGGAAAGAAAAATTAGAAACTTGGACGCAAAATCTATAACTGTGTAGTTCAGTAAGTGTCGAATTAGTCACAGGTGCTTATTTAAATTTAAATTATAAAAAATTAGAAGTCGGTTCCCCAGTCCCATGGACCTTACATCAAGTGCTGAAAAGGCAAAGGAGGCAACTAGGTATCACATTGGACAGAATAAATCAGAAACATTTTCTTAATCTCAGAAAGTTCTATTGAACTGCACTGATTTAGATGCTAGACTTTTTTAAAATTGAAAAGCATACACCTTACTTCCACCCACCTATACAAGTAGAAACCACAGAGGATTCTCACACTCCACTTCCACTGAGGTTAGTACACTGTGCTGATTATGAGAAGAGACTTCAGGTGACCTGGATTCAAGTCTGGGCTCGACAACTTAGCAACTGTGAGTCAGACCTTGGGCAAGTGGATTCACAATTCTTGGTTTAGATTTAGAGGTCTGTTTAATAGGGATAGTAGTAATCCTGTCCACCTCATGGGGTTGTGTAAGGATTAATGAGTGAAATAAAATATTGAACAGAATATACCTTCATAACTCAAAGGGAATGTTTTGGGATGCACAGGAGGCAGAATTAATAATTTCTTACTTTTAAAATTAAATATATCTTGTGCCCATCATGTCACTATTTAAAAAGATAATTAAGCATGGAGGATGTAGTTGAACCTGATGACATTTAAGGTCTATGATTATTTCATAGTGACAGCATTTTCATTCTGCTTCAGAAATGGCTTTATAACAATTAGCATTTATAATCTGCAAAGATAATTTACATGTATTTCCCTAACATTGTTTGGAATATTTAAAATTTTAAGTATATATACTTTATTAGAAGCTAAATAACTTCTTAATTTTTCTTTGTGGATATAGATAATTGTTTATTTATAGTTTAACATAATATGAAAACCTTTTTTATATCCCCAAAGTAAAATAATAAACAAGTGATAAAACATGTGTTAAAGGGAGAAAGGTCTTACAACTCCAAGTTCTTTATGCTACATGACTGTATTCATTACATTTTTATTGACACATAATATGTACTAAATATGTTGGAATACCTGGAAAACAGGATTGAATATGGAGAACTGCCTCCTGTGATCAGCATAAAGTAAAAAGACACCTAAGTTATCCAAATTGTTTGTAGAATCTCCTTGTTCATAAACCCTTATTTGATTTAGAACTGTATAGATAGAAAGTTAAGTAATTCTGTACCATTCTGGGTTTGTGAAACTCTAAGAAAACTTTTTCAGAAATATTTTGATACAGTTTTCTGATATAAGATAAAATATATTAAAATTTCTTTAGGGATGGTAAAAGATATTTGATTTTGAAACATAATCTTTCTTAGATCTAAATTTGTTTTTATACATTAAAAAGTATTCAAAAGGTTGCTATTTTTTGTATTTATAAAGTTATCTTATTTCTTACCATCTTTTATCTTTTCTGTATTTGTGCTCTTACAACATCTTGTGATTAAAACCCTAACATAAATGTCAAATTAAACTAGTAAGGAACACTGCAATCATTTCAGAAGTGCCATGTGAACATATACATAAAATTGGCTCCAAAGTTCACCACTAAATATAACAAAGCAATGTATAAACAAGAAGCCTGACCAAATACCTCTTTGTAAGTAACAGTTTTTGCTTATTCTACCTATCCTGAGAATTAAAATCTTGACTTGGGCTGTGTATATTACTAAAATCTATCAGAGTTTTGGAATTGTAGCATATGCAACCAGATTTTCCTGTGTAGATTAAACACCCATTTAAAGAATTTGAATGATCTTATTTAGAGATCCAAATTTCAACATTATTTTATTAATAATACATGATTCAAATTCTTCCCTTTAAAATTTGTCTGATGATTTAAAATAATAGATAACATCTAATGATTATTTTCTATTAGATACATTAATAACTACACATCTAATCATTACAACAATCTTTAATACAGTCTTTATTTAATATTTTTATTTATGGATTATGTAACAAAAGCAAAAGATAACCTGGAATGGTCATAAAATGAGAAATAAATAACTTGAAAACAATCCTAAAATTATGCCCTATTCTGACTTCTATTTATTATGGATTATCAGGAAGATATACTAATGTAGTTAAAGGATGAGATGGATTAATTACACTACACAACTATAATGAACATTTTGGCATATTTTCTTTTAATTTTACATATTTAGTAATTTAATTTTAAATATTTGGGGAAGTTATACTACTATATAAGATGGATGCCTTAACTTCAAAAACTAAATAAAATCATGATCCAGAGAAAAATATATATTATCTTTTAATGATGTAGGGATTCAAAATATGGTCAGATTGCTCAGGATTAAATTTAGGACCTTATTTATAAGCTCTATGATCTTGAAAAAATTAGCTAATCTAAGCTTTGATCTTTTAATTATTTAAAATCCATTACTAGCAGCAACATATAATAAAAACTTGAATCAGATAATACAGGTAAGAGAAACATTCAGTGGAAATATAAAGTAAAAGGAATTAATTTCAATAAAATATAACATAAAAGTGGTTTTTTTTTTCCGGATCTGGGGATGGAACCCAGGAGCATTCTACCTCCGAGCTACACCCCCTGCCCTATTTTTTATTCTTTATTTTGAAACCGGGTCTCACTGAGTTGCAGAGCCTCACTAAATAGCTAAGGCTGTCCACGAACCGCGATCCTCCGGGTCTCAGCCTCCAGAATGCTGGGAATACAAGCGTGTGCCATCATGCCCGGCAAACATAAAAGGTTTTTCATTGCCAAATGATACTTAATCTACATATATTAAAATAATAACAATATTTAAACATCCCTTACTTTTTTACTTAATTAAAATATTTTTTCTCAATGTAATATGTTTATTATTTTATAAAATACATATTTAGATTTGTTTGGTTTATAATTTTCAGAAATGCATCTGGAAAGGTCAAATTAAGAAATTAAAATTTTGAATTGAATATTAATTTGTTTTTGAATTGTTATTAGAAAAATATTTATGTGTAAAAGCCATACCAGTATCCCTTAACACATGTCTGTAGATGATATGGTCACACATTTGTCCATGATGTTTATCAATCTTTTTTTTTTCACTTGTTGAATAGCATCTACAAGCTCATAAAGCAACTCAGTAGCAGGACCTAGATCTATTATTTTCTTTGTGAGCTTGTAAAATATCTCATAATGTGAAGATAATATCCTTAGTAAATGCTACTGTTTCTGTAAGTTTTCACTATATTATTAGCCGAGTCATGGATTTTCATTACTTAAATTTAATTTGCACTTTATTTCAAGTCTATTAATAAAAATAAGACAATCCTACCTATCATGCAAAAGTGAAAATATTTGTTTACATTTTGATTTTGGCAGTTAGCTCAGTAATTTATTCTGCTTACTTATTTCAAAGACTAAATGTCATATCTCTCTCGAACAAAATTTTACTCTGATGATACTCTACAATGTGTTGCCACTAAAATATGGTGTCTAGGATGGCTGTGCATGCAGAAATCAATCATGTATTGTCTCTAGAAGAAGACATTTCTATTTTTCATGAACCACATAATACAAATCAGTGAAAAATTCCAGCATCTTAGTATCTTAGGAATTGTGGCACACAATTCAATTTTCTTGTAGAGATAAAAATCTACTCAAGGATTTTAAGGATATCTAGAAGAGTACTATTGAGAGTAGTCCAGAGGATTACTGACTTAACCATTTCATCCCAAAACTTGATGCACAGATCATTTGCTATGAAGCATCAAATACCTTTAGTATAAAATATTAGCATAGCATACTAATATGCACATTGAATTGGGGTGAAAAATAATAAAATACTAAAAAGAAAATAAATAAGTAAATAAACAAATAAATAAATCCAGTGAGCCCCTACCAGAAGCCACGGGAAGCCATGAACATTCAGCTAGAATCCTGGGAGCTTAGGCAGGGGCATATCCTATGAGCAATGGGTTAATAACATACATAACCTCATCTTTGAAGTTTGAATCTTGGCAAAGTGTACAAAGAAATAAGCTGAGCTAATGATTATTCAGGGCATGGGGTCAGAGGAGCCATGTGGCTGTGGCCCTGCTCCACTGTCAAGTGGTGAATTTACCCATGGAAGAGGCCTGGTTAGTCTGGCCTAGCTCTGTATTCAGTTACCTTATCTCTCTTGTATTTGCTTTCTCTTGACATCTCTCCCAAGTTAGGATCAAGCCACCTGCAGACTCTGAGAGTTCTTTGATAATCCTGTGACAAACTCCTTCTTTTTTGTCCTTTCTTTTCCTTCCTTCCTTCTTTCCCTCCCTCCCTCCCTTCCTCCTTCCATCCTTCCATCCTGCCTTCCTTTTCCTTCTCAAATCTCCTAGAGTTGGTTTTCATTGTTTGTAACATAGAAATCTTAGTTTGTGTCTGTTCTTCAAGAAAAAATTTTAACATAGGTGTTTATTGTCAAAGTACTAAACATATTTTCTTTTACAATGACAGAAATTTAAAAATCATCGATACATCATTAACAGCTCTACCACATAGCAAAATATCTGTAAAAATTTTTATAATCTATCATTTTCTCCTCTATCTCCACATCAGTCTCAATTGCTCTTTTTCCCAATACATCTTTTATGTACATAAAAATGACATCCGAACGTTCACATTGCATTGGAACCTGATTTTCATAAACAATTCTCATGAAGATGCTAAAGGATTTTCTTTAGCATATCATGCATGGATACATATTTCCTTGTGTGGAGGTAGTATAATTAATATTTTATTTTCTTCCATTCATATCACATCCTTTTGCCCATTATAAATAATTCCATGAGGAATATCCTTTCTATGAATTTGGCTCCAGCTTATCTCTTTAGATATTGTTTCACTTTTTGTCTAGGTGGTACACTGCTGAACTATATGAATGACATGCATGACGTACCAGAGAGGAGCAACATTTCTACTCTTTGGGAGCCTTCTCAGTCTATGCAGCTTAGCCTTTTCACCCATACCAAGAGTTTATGACTCCCTGACTTGAAAAGGGACCAAAATGTAACCAGCTCATATGTCCACAGGGCAACTCTTCTGTTCCAGAGCTTGTAGCTTTTAATTCCCTCAATCAGTCAACTCTGCCCTGTTAGGGCACTCCAGAAAAAGCAAATTATCCATGCAGGCTGCATGAACTACTGCTGGCAGCTTTACAGATGGGGATGAGCCTTTTGGCAGATAACCTTCCTGGAATGAAGAGAATGTCAAGGGAAAGGCTATTCTCACATCAATGCTTTCCTGGCCTCTTCTCTGGAGGAATGAAGCCACTCAGTGCAAGTCTGGAGCACAGACTGGTTCTGAGCCTCAATGCCAAAGTCATGTGCTCACTTGTAATGAAACATGTGTCATTTGCTATTTTCATTAAAACATGGTGTCTGAAAGAGTTTAATCTTTTCTTTAAAATGTTAGCAAATTTTAAAACACCTGAAAAAGAAATCCTAGAATCATTTTGTAGATGCTCTAAATAAAAGGCTAATGCAATGAGTAGAAAAACCATGTTAATAAATATTACTTGTGCATCTCTGAGATAAATTATTTATATGGGAGTTGATGTGAGTACTTAAAAACCTTGTCAAGGACTTACACACCTCTTTATTCATGTATTAAATTTTAAATTCCTAAAGATTTCTTAGATATAAAATTAGTTCTTCAGAATTGGACCTATTTTTGTGTATATAACAATATGCCTGAGTCTTATCCCAGACCCCAGTTCTAATCATTTCTCTAACATGAGTCCAGATTATAAAACTATCCTTTTTAAAAGCTAATCTGAGCAGGCAGGTGTGTGAGTACATGTAGGTGAGTGGGATGAGTGTCAATGGAAATACATTCTCACGAAAAAAATTAGAATTGGTCATTTTTTATCCTGTGATGTTCAGACAGTAGCTGAGATCCTGTAGTCAACTTTGGTACATCGACTAATTGGAAGACATTCAGAAGACACGATGGAAAAGAATCAAAGCCATGACTCATGAAAAGTTGCCTGGAGCAGTGACTGTGTCTGAGGATGAATATAACTGCCTTCAAATACTTGAAGGACTGTTGTGTGGAATACAATTTGTTCTGTACAGCCACGGGGGACTGAGCTATAGGTAGAAATATAAGAAACCATTTCAATTCAGTATGGCAAAGAACTTTCTAATATAGCAGCGTCTGCTGTAAATGCTTTGAAAAGTTATATCAAGACTGAACAGAACAGTTTTCAAGTTTGTATAATTTAAACAGAAATGTATGTGTGGGAGCAGGGGCATAGAGGAAAATTCTGTACCTTCCTCTCATTTTTTCTGTGAACTTAAAATTGCCATAAGACAACAAAGTCTTTAAAAAATAAATTGGGTAGTAAACACAGTGGTTTCAATAAAAATAGAGGCTTGGTCATGGAATAGAGTTTTATAAGTAATTAAAAATACTTTGACAGTTTTAAGATATAGAACAACTCAAGGTCCTTGTAAATAAAGAATACTTCACTTAAAAAGTATAATACAAGAAATTAATAGATAATTAAAAACCAAATATATTTGCCTACTTAAAAACAAAAGGGTAGGATACAAGAGAAATAAATGGACTTAGCTAAACCAAACTATGGGATAAAAATGGAATCAGAGGAAAGCTGGTTTCATTAATCAAGTCTGTGCCCTATTCAATTTTTAAATTATAATTTTGAAAGCCTTTATTTGCAATTACCTTTATTATTTACTTCATCAAGGAATTTTGTTTATTCCCATGATACTAGTATTTGTTAACAGAAAATGATATATTTGGCTGAGTAATTTGTTCAGACATTCAATAAAATTCAATAAAATTAAATTAGAGAAAATCCTAGCTCAACATATAATGCTGCACCATGATTTCAAAATTTGTCTGGCTGGCTCAACTACAGAACTGAGCTACTTTATATAAAATCACAATAGAAACCCAACTCTTCCATTGGAGTTTTTGTCTTGTGAGTCTCTCCATCATTTCTGCATGTTCTACCAACAAATGCTGGCAAGGATGTGGAGAAGTAGGAGCTCTAAAACATTGTTGGTGGGATTGCAAATTAGTGCAACCACTTTGTAAAACAGTACGGAGGACCCTCAGAAGAATGGGAACAAATTTACCATTTGATAGAGCAATAACACTTCTGGGTATCTACCCAAAAGAAAGGAAACCAAACTACCAAACTAATGCATGCATATCTATGTTCATAGCTGCAAAATTCACCATAGCCAAACTATGGAACTAGCCAAGATGTCCATCAACAGATGAATGGATTACAAAACTGTGGGATATGTACACAACTCAGACATAAAGAAAAGCACAATTACATCATTTACAGGAAAATGGATGGAACTGGAGGACATTATGCTAAGTGAGATTAGTCAGTCACACACACAAAAAAGAAATTGGATGTTTCCCCTAATGTGTGAAAGCTAAGGAGAAATGGGCAACAGGAGGAACTCTAGATGAAGAAGGAGATTCTACAGAGGAGTAAATAAGGCAACCTAACTGAGGGGATGGGGGGAGGGAAACTCTCTAAAGCACAGGATATACTTAAACTAACATGTCAAAGTCAATCACTAAGCCAAGCATGGGAAGAAGGGATGGGGAGGGAATGGGGTAGGGATCCAGTAAGGGCTAATTGGGTGATTTTTACATGTATGTCTCCCTAAGTCTTATCCCATTAAGATGTATGACTACAATGCACCATTAAAAAATAAAATAAAATAAAATAAAATAAAATAAAGCTAGACTTCATTGAGGCATAGGAACATCTGATTAATGATTAATTAAATCTCTTAATATAAAAATTTAAATGCCAGTATTTTAAGTGAATATTTAAAATATAAATTATAGCTTGTATGCATATACATTCATATGTCTAAATAAAAATACAGAATTTGAGACACAAAGTAG
Source organism: Muscardinus avellanarius (assembly GCF_963383645.1). Taxonomy (NCBI): domain Eukaryota; kingdom Metazoa; phylum Chordata; class Mammalia; order Rodentia; family Gliridae; genus Muscardinus; species Muscardinus avellanarius. Next base: position 42,744,476 of record NC_137797.1, read on the forward strand.
AAAAAAGCTGTTAGAACTGAAACAAACATTATTGTTTTCTTTCTCATCATCTGATATTTTTCTCCTTAAAAATATCTATGGTAGTAGTTGGAGTCATTTTAAATATCAGTGTAATTGTAAAAGAATATAAAATATCTCAAAATAATTTCAAAATCCAGGCAAGAATGAATCGATGAATAAATGAATGAATGAATAAAATTGCTGTGTCAAAAGAAAAACATGTTAAGAAAAATATATTAAATATATCTATAAATATGGCAATAAAATAAAACTTTGACAAGTGCATTTTATTAAATTTACCTTCAGTTTCATTGCTCATTGCTACATGTCCTTCTTTTCTGCCCATATTTTCTTCTTATCTTGCCTCCATCCTTTATCTGTGAGGCCAGAAGCTGTATCCTATGGAATCCTGTGGTTGCTAACCTTGGATGCATATTGCAATCATTCCACAGGCTTTCTCTTTTTTTTTCTTTTTTACTGCCAGAACCATATCTAAGATCCTTGGGGGAGGAACCTATAAATTTGTAATAAATTAAAATCTTCAAATGTACAGGAGGCTCAGTGCTTGGGAACCATTGACTGGCCTGAACTTCATTTTTATCTGCAGATAAGCTCCTGACTTTAATTTGCCTGGCTCTGGTCAGCAGACATTTCAATCTCCCTAAAAGATATCCCTGATATCACCTTTCTTTTCTAAAATCTTCAGTGGCTCGTGATTGACTTCCAATTTATCTTTTCCAGAAAATACCTAGTCTTCTTTTAAGGGGTAGGTCAAATCTATCAAGCTTAAATTCTTCCAAGGTCATGTCTAATTGTACTACCATTAATAAATCAAACCCTCATATTTTCTGTTTTGATTATGTAACATTCTTACTTTTGTATTATAAATACATGTATGAATTCTATATACTAAACATCTCTCACAAATATAGATATCCAATTTTATAGACTAATGAATAAAAAGAAAACTCAAAGTGAAATTCAAATTTTTGAGTAAAAAATCAAAAAAAAATCTTCGATTTTTTTTGCTTTTTTATTTCCAAGGGGGGACTGAGCATTGAACCCAGAGCCTTGGGAATGCTACACACATGATCTACCACTGAGCTGCCCCCCCCCAAGTAGTATGTGATATTTCTTATATTGCATTTGAGTTGCACGTGTCTTTAAATAGACATCAAAAGGTGTAGGGATCCTGGTATTAATGTACATAAAACCAGCTTCTGAGGTATAATTCATATGCCTATTTAAACTTATGTAAATGAGGACATTAAAGTGGAAGTATATATATATATATATATATATATATATATATATATAGTGCACCAATAAATAAAACAAATTTACTGTATAATTTGTTGCTGTTAAATTAGGCTCAATTCATTAAACTGCTTGGTGGCTAAAGCTGGTAGAGAGGTCAGAGGCTATCATCAGCATCAATTCCAAAGACAAACCAGGAAATATAAGTGGCCTTTTGTTTTTATTACATTTTTAGTCCCTAGTTACATACCTTACTTTCAATATCAGTCTAACCTCCCTCTTCCCACCCATAAAAACAGTTTACAAATACCCCTCTGAATAATACTAAATAATATTATTTGGCTACTTCTTCTGAATTTTAAGTGATAGGCTTGATAGGTGATCAAAAGGTTAGTAAAATATTAATTTTACTTTCCAGGTAAAACAAATCATGTTATCTTAATAGAATCATGGTGTTCTAGAACAAAAATCATCATTTTTAGTTTGTGATAAAGAAAACCAAATAAAATTAACTGTTTTTCCAAAAGTTAATTCAACTGTGTTCTCTCCATCACACTTGATTTTCTCACAGATACATTTTCATGGAACTCTCAGAGACACAATCAATATTTTGGTTAGGAAGAAATCGTTACACCCTTCCAATCTCCCCATGCATGTGACTTGTGATATAGAAGGTTAATTTGTTCAGCATCTGTACCTTGAATTAATAGTTAGACTTCAATTGCTTTGAACTGAATCATTTCACATATCCACAACTGTGAGTCAAACAAATCATATATTTTACTAGATCAAATTAATATTGCAAAGGATTTGAAATCAGTCAAACAATGTAAAAATAAAACAAAATGCACAGAACCCAAACAATTTAAACTGGGAAAATATACTTAGAGACTTGTTCAGTGTGAGGAATAAAGAAGCTATAAGGAATTATATAGCTCATAAATCATTAACAACCATTATCAGAGGAAAATTTAAACTAAAAAAATGGAAAAAGAACATTATAAAGTATTTTAAATGAATATTAACTTTAAATTATGAGATCTAGAGAGAAAATACACAGTTCCTTATGAAGTACTTAAAATTACATTAAATAAAAATTTGATACTTTTTAAAAAATAATACCTTTTCAAGTTTTTAGGTTGTTTTCAAGTATTTACTCAATATGGCAAAAATATTGTATTTGGCTTAATTAAAAGATATCTAAATTCTTGCCAGGCGTGGTGGCGCACACTTGTAATCCCCGTGCTTGGGAAGCGGAGACAGGAGGATTGCGCAGGTTAAAAGCCAGCCTTGCTGGTTTGAGACCCTGTTTCCAAATAAACAAAAGTATATCTACATATACATATACATATACATATACATATACATATACATATACATATACATATACATATACATACATACACATACACATACACATACACATATATATATATATGTCTGGGAAGGGTTTTCCAGGAACCCCAGTACCATAAAAAAAAAAAAATCAAAATTCTTGCCGGGCGTGGTGGAGAACACTTGTAATACCTGCACTTGGGAGGCTGAGACAGGAAGATCACACGGGTTTGGAGCCAGCCTCAGCTACTTAGTGAGGCTCTCAGCAACTTAGTGAGACCCTTTTCTAAATAAAATATAAAAAATAGGTCTGAGAGTATAGCACAGAGGTAGAAAGCCCCTGGGTTGTTCCACCCCCAGTACCATCAAAAAATAAATAAATAAATAAATAAATAAATAAATAAATAAATAAATAAATAAATAAAATAAAAATAAAAATATCTAAATTCTCTAATGTATATGATTATATATATGTCAATAACTAAGCCAAACATGAGAGTGGGGAGAGATTGGAGTGGAATAGGGTAAGGGCTAACTGAGTGAAGTGTGCATGTATGCTTCAATCATATTATACTCCAATAAAATGTATGATTACAAGGCACCAAGAAAAAATATTTAAAAATTTTCAGTGTTAGCTTTCCCAGTGTTAATTGATAACAAAATAAAAATGCTTAGATACTATTGTTAAGAATCCAATAGCCGGGCGTGGTGGCACACGCTTGTAATCCCCGCGCTTGGGAGGCAGAGACAGGAGGATGGCGCAGGTTCGAAGCCAGCTGCGCACGCTGGCTTAGGAGACCCTGTTTCCAAACAAAAATGTAAAAGTAGGTCTGGGAGTGTAGCCCGGAGGTAGAAGGGCTTCCAGGAACCCCAGTACCCTCCCCCCCCCAAAAAAAAGAATCCAATAATCTAACAGAAAGGATAATAATAATTTAGAATTTTTCTTTAAAAGTAAGCCTTTTTAATAAGAATTTTATTTGATAAATTAAGATTCTTTGTGTATATTTTCTTATGAAAAATTTGAGGTATTCTACTGAATGTTACATAAAAACAATTCAATACCACCTACTAAAAGTAAACAAATTTAAAATGATTTTATTCTATGATTAAAAGTAAGATTTAATCTTTCAATCTGATGTAAACAGATTTGTAACATATTTTCAATCGATGGTCATTCTCACTTGTCTTTAGCAATCTAGGGCATATGTTAGGAAATGCTGATGACTGAGTGTTCCTTCTCAGTGAGAATTTGAAGTTAGATAGCCACAGGGTATCTCTATGTTAGTATTTTCTTCTCCCTTAATGTGTGTGTGCTTAGATGTTCCACCAATGTACGATGCCTAATAAGCCCATAACTATGCTTTTTTTCCATTGAAAATTTCCTCTTTAATGTATCTTACACTTAAAAGTGTCTGTTGACTCCAGATTCACTATTTTCATCTTTGACACAATCCCATTGTTTACTGAGTCTTGAGAATGCTTCTACTATACAATGCCTCTCTCTTATATTCAATTTCTAAAATCTGATATCCAGATTATTACTGTCAACAATGTGTTTCTTCCTTTAGGGTTTTATAGACCTTCTAAAATAATCTCTTAAATTTTATTTCCTCCATCACACTCTATTCAAATCCACATTTCATTTAAAAGCATCTATCATGTACTCTTAAGCCCGTTATTTCAACCTGATCTTTATTTATTCTGATATCATCTTTCTGTTTTCAGCAATTTTAGTGTATTTGTCATTATTTCTTAATTTAATTAAATATTTAGCAGCCACTGTCTTGTAGTACAGAATAAACATTAGGGATTTGTTTCTTAAACAGAAGAAAGGAACAAAGGATACAAATAAGAAAGGATGGATTAAAAATTGAATGATAAATTCATTTTCAATATGTGATATATCACAAATGACTGATACCGAATATCCCATCCCTGATACTGTCTTTTTTATGTAACCAATTCCAAATGCAATATTTCAAATGCTACAGAGGAAACTTAAAAGATATAGACTCTTACCTAGGAAGTCATGGCTATTGGAAGTCAGACACAAATGCCATCAATATTGTTGTACCTTGAGCCTTGTAGAAGACATCAGGTTTCCATTAATACAAACTAAAATCTATAGTGAGTCAGTAGTCAACATATTTTTATAATTTAACCAAGTGGCCCATCTGAGATGAGAGGGGGGCTATCCAAGGCTTTATCACTACCTAGTTTGAAATACGGAGGGAGTAAGAAGCAAGGCTCTCGAAAAAGGACTTAATAGGAATGAAGTCCCTTACTTCCCCAAGGAGACACCAACAACACAATCACAAAATCGCAGGAAGGACAGAATTGTCTGTACTTATCTACATTTTAACTCCCCTCACTCTTCACTGCTGGTGAAGATTACTCAGCACTGACTTCTGGTTTCATGACTCCTCTGAAGCAGCTCCTGTGATATCCCCAATGACTATCCTGTCACATGATCTCAGGGACATTTTTCACTTTTTAGGTTACCTCTCAGCATTTTTTATACAGACAGTATCTTCTCTTCATCTTATAACTCTTCCTAGGTTTCCATCACATATTCCTCCTATTTTACTCTTTCCTGCGCCAACCTCTTTCCTGTGGCTTTGTGTGTTTAGTCTGGTATACTCCGAGATTAAATGGTGGAGCACCCTAGGTTCAGTCTTGGGTTCTCCTTTTTATTCTGTACTCCATTTCCCTTCTACAGCTTGAATTATGATCCAAGCACAAATGATTTCTTTTGAGCTTCAAGACAATAGATTCAATTTCCTATAAGACATCCCTCCCAGGATTTATTTCCAAACGCACATTCATGTCCAAAATCAAATTCACGGTCTTCCCACACACTCAGTGTGTTTTCTGTCTCACTGAATAACACCCACATCCATCTAGTTGTACAAGCCTGAAAACTCATCTTGACAACAAACTAATCTATCCTCACGCACCTTCATGCCCCTTTAGTCTACTCACCACACTGAAGCTGGGTGATAATTTAAAAATGAAATCTGGTCATTTTCTTCCCTTGTCTAACACCTTTCAGTGGGCCCTCCATCACTCTTAAACAATCTTTGACATGACCTTAAGTGTCCTATGTGATAGAAACATTTCTACATTTTAAAATCTTTACTTACAGCCTTTCTGAATCCTGGAACCTCAGCCTTTGCAGTCTTTTGTTTTTTTCTCAGGAATTTACTTGGGTTCTCAACACTCTGCTCATCCCCTGGTTAATTTCCAGTTTTGTTGTTCAGAGATTCACTCCTCTGGACCTTATTGAGAAAATCCTGGATTCTCCAATAATGTCACATGTCCTTACTCTTAATTCTGACAACAATCTATGCCCTGCCCTCTTCTGTATCTGTATTTTGTATTTTTCAATAAATCTTTCTTCTGTACACTATAATTTTCATGAAGTCAAGGACATGTTTTTAAAATTTCCTTTTGTATCCCAAATCCCAACATATATAGGAACACAATGAACAGCATTTGAATAAATGAGCAAATTAACATTTGTTGTTTGATCTGAATAGGTCCAATATCCAGGTATTTAATCTCATATGAGAAATCAATGAGAAGGGTAGGGAAAAAAAATCCTGACACCAACTTTCTATTCCTTCCTTGATCATCTGGAGTCTGAGAAAATTAACCCAAGTTTAATGTAAGGCTGTAGGGAGAGGATGGGAATTTGGAAATTTAGACACTGACAGTGTGAGAAAGAAACTGGCGGGCTTTGAGCAACGAGGCCAATGTGTAGGTCCACCCTTTGTTTATTAAATAAGTCATTTGTTTATTCAGCATTAATGAAATGCCCACACCTTGGTTATGCTAGTCATGGAGGCTATGGATTTAAAATGATGGTTTCCCATAGGAGGCTTACCATCTAGGAAATACATGGTTTCAAGCTCCATTAAATGGTGAGAAAAGAGATCTGAATTGATTTCTGAGTCTGTATTGCGATCATTCTGGGATCCACATGACTAAAGCAGAAAATGGTAGAATTAAGGGCCAATCATGCCAGGCTAGCTACATGTGACCAGAGGAGGAAGGAATTAAGTAACATCATGGGGCCTGGGTAGTAATGACATATAACTTTATTAATGGCTGCTGTTTGAAGAATATATTTATTCAAAATCAAATAGCAACCTACTAGTATAGTATTTGACTTTGCAGAGTAAGTTAAAATGATATACTATGGAGTTGTAGCAAAATGAATTCTATTGAGGAAAATGTTAATAACTGAAGTACTAGTTTGGAGATGATAATGTTCAAAGAAACAAATAGATATATAATAATGATTAGTCTTTTTCTATATTTTTCCTTCATGGAAGAAAATGAAGCCCCAATTTTTGTCTATACCTATCCACAAGATCAGACAAATATTATAAATTATTGTTCTTAAAACATAAGGAATAAATAGGTGAAGCCAAGGAACTAATAAATTACTCACCCTGGGAGATATTTTGTAAATAAATGGTTGATTCCTACTGTACTTGATGTACATTCACAAACATATCAAAATTAATCACTAAGCCAAACATGAGAAGGAGGGAAGGAGGAGAAAATGGGGTGGGAATTGAGGAACAGCTACTTGATATGTTCATGCCTCTATCATTTTGTACTCCATTAACATGTATGACTACAATGCAGACTACAATGCACCAATAAAAAGAAAACATGGCATACTCTAATAATCTAAGAAAGTCACTGAACCAATCATATATAAGATAAGCACTCAACTTAAAATATTTATAATAAGCTAATAAAAATGGAAATGAGAGGAATGAATGTGAATTGAGGCTAGAAAAAATGAAATAATATATTTATTCAATGTAATTTCATTAAGACAGACATTTCTGGACATAAAAAAATCATTCTATCTGGGCGTGGTAGCAAATACTTGTAATCCCCATGCTTGGGAGGTAGAGACAGGAGGATCGCGCAGGTTGGAAGTCAGCCTCACTGGCTTAAGAGACCCTGTTTCCTATTCTTCTGAGGATCCTCCATACTGTTTTCCAAAGTGGTTGCACTAATTTGCAATCCCACTAACAATATTTTAGAGTTTCCTCTTCTCCACATCCTTGCAAGCATTTGTTGTTGTTTGTGTTTTGAATGATTGCCATTCTAGTTGGAGTTCGGTAAAATCTCAGGGTAGTTTTGATTTGCATCTCTCTGATTGCCAATAATGTTGAACATTTTTCATGCATTTTTTGGCCATTTTAATTTCTTCTTTTGTGAAGTGTTTATTTAATTCACTTGCCTATTTTTTGATTGGGTTATTTGTTTTCTTAGTGCTGAGTTTCCTGGGTTCTCTGTATACTCTAGCTAGATATTAGTCCTCTATCGGAGGTATAGCTGGCAAAAATGTCCCATTCTGTTGGCTCTCAATTGTGGGATTGATTTATTTATTTATTTATTTATTTATTTATTATTTTTATGCTTTCTATACTACTTCTGGGTATCTACCCAAAAGAAAGGAAACCAAACTACTAAACTAATGCATGGGTATCTATGTTCATAGCTGTACAATTTATGATTGCTAAACTATGGAACCAGCCAAGATGTCCATTAAAAGGTGAATGGATTACAAACTGTGGGATATATGCACAATGGAATTTTACTCAGTCATAAAGCAAAACACAACTACATCATTTACAAGGAAATTGATAGAATTGGAGGACATTATGCTGAGATTAGTCAGTCACAAAAAAGAAGAAATAGATGCTTTCCCTAATATGGTGGAAAAGCTAAGGAGAAATGGGTAAAAGGAGGAACACTGGATAAAGAAGGAGATCCTACAGAGGAGCAAATAAGACTACCTAACTGAGAGGATAGAAGGAGGAAAGAGGAAAACTCTAAAGCACATGATGGACTTAAACATATCAAAGTCAATCACTAAGCCAAGCATGGGAAGGAGGATGGAAAGAAAATGCGGCAGGGACTGGGTAAGGGCTAATTGGGTAACGTGTGCATGTATGTCTCCAAAACTCTTTATCCCATTAAGATGTATGACTGCAATTCACCAATTAAAAATTAAAAAAGAAAATAAAAGAGACCCTGTTTCCAAATAAAAATATAAAAAATAGTTCTGGGACTGTAACCCAGAGGGAGAAGGGTTTCCAGGATCCCCAGTACCACAAAAAATTAAAATACAAAAGAAAATTATACGATTTTTATGTTATTTACTTATGAAAGCATAATAGAGAACTTGATTAAATTCAAAGAAAAAACAAAACTGATTTTCTGAAAAAAGTCTGGGAGTTTAGCTGGCAGTAGAAAAGTCCCTGGGTTCCACCCCCAGTACCACACACACACAAAAAAGTATAAAAATAAGCTGGGCATGGTGGCACATGCTTGTAATCCTATCATTTTAGAGACGGAGTCAGGAGGATCCCAGTTCATGGACAACCTCAGCTACTTAGGCCCTTTGCAACTCAGTGAGACCCTGTTTCAAAAATAAAGAATAAAAAATAGTGCTGGGGTATAGCTTGGAGGTAGAATGCCCCTGGGTTCCATCCTCAGTAGCATAAAAATAAAGAATAAAATAAATAAAAGCATTAGTGATAAAAGAATAAGAAAAAATAGATTGAATCAAAATTTAAAATTTTTGTCAAAGTATAATTAAAATATAATGTATAAGAAAAACAGTGCTGAAAAATAAAATGAGACTGCAAAGTGGAATGAGTTTCTCATAATAACCAACCTAATTGTTTTAACCTTTGGGCAGAAAACAAAATTTCCACATTTTCCATGAAATAGCACAAATGCTAGCTGAGCAACTCAAGATATTTCAAAGTCCAGAACGTTTAGGAAAAAAAAAAAAGCTTTTCTCCCTTTTGTACCTTAAAGGTAATTAAAATAACTATTTCCTTCAAAGCATAAAGCGGAGCATTGAACCAGTGTTTGTATAAGCAGTCATTTTGATCATTTTGCTTCTATTAAGTCCCAAGAATTTGTGGTGTTTATCACTTTTTTTTCTGCTCCTAAGGCACAGGAAAACTCGCATTTTTTTTTAAAATTTCATTTGACAAAATAAAGAGTAGTTTCGTGACAGTAAAAACTGGGAGGCAGATTAGAGTGTTTGACCTAACTGCATATGGCATTTTATATTTTGGCTTCAGACAGCTCATCTTTTGAAACTTCCATCAGTACATAAAAGGAAAATTTAGTATTTAATGCTCTAATAAGCATGCAACTTTTGGGAAGAAGTATTGCTTTGAGGATGTAAATCTCTCAGTTCCATCCCCTAAACTTGATCATTTTGCTTTGCTGGAGGAACTCAATCTCTTGATCCTTCATTAGAGAAGCAATGTTCCAAAGAATACAACATATATTTTGTAATATCTTGTAGTTTGATGTATTTTATACAGTATCATTGATTTTTCCACATTGTACGTGCAATTGTAATAATATCATCAAGCTATATAATAAATGTTGTATGAGGGTGGTTTTAGTACACATCATATTTCAAGAGAAAAAAGAAATGAAGACTTTGGATTCACTTGTATGTTTGCCGCTTGGTTACTTTGTGGTGTTAGGTATCTTGTTTTTTCTTACCTTAAAAGGAGATTCATAATACCCAACCCAACTCATAGGAATATTTTGCTGGTTTTAAAAAATAATGTACAGGAAGTTCCTATGCCCTTAGTAACAAGGTCCTCAATAAGTGTTAAGTTTCCTTTTGTAACCACACTTCTCATAAGTATACACTCTAATCAATCAAAATAAGAAAAAAAATCTCATTTTTAATTTTTTTTTTATTATTGATGGTACTGGGGTTCCTGGAAGCCCTTCTACCTCCAGGCTACACTCCCAGACCTATTTTTATATTTTTATTTGGAAACATTGTCTCTTAAGCCAGTGGGGCTGGCTTCGAACTTGCGTGATCCTCCTGTCTCCGACTCCCAAGCACGGGGATTACAAGTGTGCGCCACCACGACCGGCGAAACATCCCACTTTTAAATAATTTATAATTGGGTGATATGTGCATGTATGTCTCCATCACCTTTTATCCCATTAAGATGTCTGACTACATTGCACCAATAAAAAATAGTGATAAAAATAATAATTTATATCAAAATGTTATTCCAATGGGTATTTCTAAGATGTCAGGATTTAAGCTTTTCATGTGCTGTTGTGAAATCTTAATTATGGTACACTAGGCTCTCAAATCAAAGTTTTGGTGATGAGATGTTTTCTTGAGATGACAGAAGGATGGATATGCCCAGGGATGCAGTGCACGAGGCAGAGTAAAGGCGAGCTCAGAACACGGCTTTCTCTGGGCAGGACTCCTGTCACTGCCTATGCCATGGTAAGTCTCAGCCTGATCATCTCCTGCATCAGGACAGCAGGACTAATCCTCTCCTTACTCTAATTCTCACAAGAGCCCATGACTTTCAAGTTATCACTCACAGCTTCCAGGCTAATTGCTGTACAGGCAGGTGTCCTGTTCTGTTACTGGTGTTGCACCCTTTTTCCTTTTTCCTCCTCCATAGCCTTTTACTGTTCGACCTGCTACATGTTTTAGTCTTGGGTATATCTGCCTGCCTCCCCTAATTGTATAGACATGCCATACAGCCCTACTTCTCCATTCTGCTAAGTCTTGGAGCACTCAGAATCTCACACATGGCAAGTACTCATAGCTACTTTTTAAATGTTTGAATGAAATCCCCCTTAGAAGAAAATACATATTTACATTAGAACATCTTCCTATTTTTTGAACATACCTAAAATGGGCTTCTGTAAAAATATCAGTCACCAGATCTTTACTTTAGATGATTAGTACTTTATTTTGTTTTATAAACAAGACTTTTAAATATTTGTGAATAGATGTATCTATTAAAAGAGGGCACCAAGCAAAGTCTATATGTTCCACTTATAAATACAAGTTAAAAAAGAAGCATCATATATAATCCTAGGTTTTAAATGTACAAATTGTTTATCTTATATCTTTATGCACTAGTTGATTAGAAGTGTGTTAAAACTAGGACTTTGATTTTTTCCTGTTCCTTGAAATACATGACAATGAGTACTTCTAAATAACAAATATCATTTTTATCTTATTTTAAGGAAGAATAATTTATCAGTATTTAAGAAACATGAACAGCCCTTCTGAAAATAAAAGAAAAAAATCTTCCTGATGCTGCAGCACATAAAGCAAAGGCCTTTTTCTCCATAATAAAATTGTAAGTAGGGTTATGTTACTTATAGCATATTTAATAATATAGTAATATGCCCCACCTTTAATTTTTTTAAATAGGTCAGTGAACTCTTTTGCCTTTTCCAAGGACATTTCTCCTAATAAAAATAGTATTCCAGTGTCCAGGTATTTACATTTATTTTACTAAAACTGAAATTAAAATAAATAATAATAATCACAGAAAAATCTAGCATACTAGAGATGGTATATAATAAAATGTCAGGAAGGTAAGAATGAGTGGTTAATCTTTTTCCAAACCACTTCTACAATGAGTATTTTTCTTTTTCTTTTTTCTTTCTTTTTTTTTTTTTGTGGGTCTGGGGATGGAACTCAGGGGCATTTGACCTCCAAGCTACACCCCTGCCCTTTTTTTTTTTTTCTTTATTTTGAAACCGGGTCTCACTGAGTTGCAGAGGGCCTAAGTAGCTGAGGCTGTCCACGAACTGCGATACTCCAGGTCTCAGCCTCCTGAATGCTGGGATTACGAATGTGCACCACCACGCCCGGCTACTATAAGTATTTTTAATGCATATAAATTGTGTGACTTCTGAATGAGACACTGTGATGCTAGTACTGGTGAGTACTTAAAGACAATTTAGCTATTATTGTTACTACTATTTTTCTTTAATTAGCATATCACCACTTATCAGCAAACAAGTGATTCTGAAGGAAAAAGTTTCAACATAAAATTAGTAGAATACAACTCCTAAAGTTGGTAATAGTGGCAAGACTCAGCCCAGTTAATTCTTTCATGTTATCTGAAAAGATACAGATAAATCACAGTTATTTTCTTGAAATTTTTACTACTGTAAAGGAGTAACTATGAGTTGGCACAAGAAAATCTCTTTATGGTCATGGTGAAATGCTATTAAGAAAAAATGGTCAACTTCCCTGGACCACCGAAAACAAGGAAGATAGTTTCTCAAGATTAGAGTGTTCCTAAAATAACAGACTGCAGTATAATCACTGCCCGTTACTGAATATGTTCAGGCAAGAACTGAGAAAGCATCTGTTAGAGTTGTATGAGACATCTTAATTGAGAGATTGCTTAATTAATCTTTAGCCTTTTATTTCTTGAATTCTAAAATGTGATGACCATTAAGACTCAAGAGCTATAAGATAATGTGAAAAAGCATGAAATGGTTTTATAAGTAAAATTATTAATTCTTTTTAAACTTATAAAATATGCTAAAAATAAAATTGCTTCTAAAACATTTAGTTCAATTATACCTAATTACCAAGGTAATAAACTGATAATTATATTATACAATTTGATGTAGTCAGTTAAAATAACATGCATTATTAGAACACTCATATGCTTTTATGGCTCATATAATATCACTCATAGTAAGACTAAATGCGTACTTTTTAAAATAACAGGAATACTATCAAATATCAAATATCAAACAAAATCCTTATCTTGCAGTTTTTCCCTTTCAAGGGTTTTCTCCATCAAGATAGCTTTTCTGATGTAGATTTGTATATAGTGGTCTAGTTCAGAAATAATCTCATCTGTGGGCAGTTATTTAGGTAGAATATTACAGTGCTGGTGAATAGAGCACATGGTTGCTTTGTACCTTCACATTATCTACAGATCCAATACAAATGATTTTACCAGAATAGATGGTCTGTAAATATTTACTAAACTATCATTTTTAAAATAGTTTACAGGGTAATAGTGTCTATCTCTAATGTATATCAACTTTGCATTAGCTTTCTAATGGACAAATCACATTTGCAACTCAATATAAAAGTATCAGAAAGGCTTAGTCATATGTAAATTATGACCAAGTCAACCATTCACAAATAAATTGGGCATGACAGCACACAGTTATAATCCCAGAACTTGGTAGGCTGAGACAAGAAGATCACATGTTCATGGAAGGCCTCTGCAACTTAGATAACTTAGTAAGACTCTGCTTCAACATAACAAGGGCTGGGAGTAGTGTACCGCTGGGGTAGAATGTCCCTTAGTTCTATCCTCAGTACCAAAAAATCCAAAAACAAAAACATTACATACATTTATAAATAAACATTGTCTATGAAGAAATAATTAAAACTTAATACACACTAGTATTTCCAGGTTGTTTGAATACTTAGCTATAAAAATAAAGATTAATAAATATGATATCCAACTAATTTTTATTTGTAATTCTGAAACTGAAACATAGCTTTCTAAATTATTCTTTTACTGAATATATTAGTCATGTGATTACTTAATTGGATATATTAACTTAAATAATATATATTCAAGTAATATAACACATTTTGTGATTATCAATAAAAATGTAAAGTAACATTATTGCATTGAATTTACATTAATTTCACATTACTGTAAGAATAATTTACATTGGTAAGCCATCTATGATTTTTATTAAACTGTAGATAAAAAGGTGTATTTTTCATTCAAATTATGAGAATTAACTCTGTATATCATGTGAATATTCAGAAACTGTAAGACATATTCATGCAGTGATTCTTGAAATTTTTATATTATATATATTCCTTTATGCAATAAATATTTTAAAAATGCAGAAAGAATAAAAGCCTATCACATTCTTCAAAGAACTATGTAGTGCATATAAAATATGAAACACTGAGATTTTTCCTCTACTTTTTTATACAAAATAAAAAAAACACATACATATTAACTCTGAAGGTAGAATTCACATTTGATATTTTTAAATTTTTACTACAGCTTTAAACTGTCATACTACTTTCCTATTAGGCATAATATAAATGGCAGTTACAAATTTCCTGACTTCATAAGTCATTTTGTATAAATGAGGCAAAATCCAACTTACTAAATATTTTGTTCTCAAGCTCAAAAATTATGTTAGCAGAGTCTGAATAGTGAGACTTCATTTTATGGTTGCTGCTTTATGATATAATCCCACAAATGGTTTGAAAATAGAGTATAAATAACGTTTACTTGAGAATGCAAATTGTGAACAGTGCCAGACTGCACATTCCATAACTATCAGTAACAGAATACTGTCCCTCTGAAATGGTAGGACAATCAAAAACAGTTGTGAAATAACCAATTATCATCTTACTTTTTGTTTTGTGATTAATGAGTATGCGCTCATAAAATGAAAAAATACATTTGTTTTTTATCTATTTTTAATTTGACTATGTACATCTATTCAGGATGTTTGTTCTTAACCAATTCATAATCTTTTGCTTTTTTAGAAAAATAAAAAGTTTCAGAGGAAATATAATATTAATGTTCATTGACAGTGTTATATTTCTGTAAGTGACAGATATCATAATTAATAAATTAATTTTTATTTTTCTGTCCTATTTTACTTTATTGTTTATAAGGAACTTGTACTCTGAGAGATGGCTAAATATAACTTCTTTCATACTATTAGCTTGATGTGGAGGGTACAGAGAATGTCCTTTGATATGATAAATGTTTTCACTATTACATGTTAAGCTTGCTTTAAATTGTTTTCTTAATAATCTTTGTAAACAAATGTATTATTTTTTAAAAAATCAATCAGTATTGATCACATAATGTTAAGATTAATTATCTTCATTTGATTGGTTAATAGAGAGTAAAACATATGATTGTTCTCTAAAGATATAAAAGAGTGGCACCCACAAGTCTTTCATTCATTAATAGTATCCTCCATTTTTAGAGACGCTGTTTCAAGCATGTGAGATAGAGTCTGATCACATGGCCTGTGAAGGCCGAGCCTCCACAATAACAAGTTGGTATCTGAGGAGGAGGCCTGGATTGTCTTGCAATCACCATTTTGCCCACTACATGAACAAATATTTGGACATGTTTTCATAACAGCAAATTATCTCCTCCAATTACCCACCAATTTACACTTGTGTTAAAAGTAACAGCTAGATTGTCTTTTCACACAACTAATAATGGCCTCAACCACTAAAATAAAAATCAAAACCAGGCAAAAGCTTAGTTTTATTAATACTGAGACAGAAATGTTAATTACAGAGGATATTGAAGTATAAAAGAACTCCCTTTGCTAATCCCCAGTCCCTTTTGAACTTCTCAGGGGTTTAAATATAGCGTTTACTTGGCAGATATTCATTTCTAGAAAATAAAAAGGAAAATGCTACATGAAAATAAAATCGCAAACTCAGTAACCAACACTATTCATCATCAATCATGGAAGAGGACACTCTTTGGGGAAAAATATTTTAAGAGGTCTACATTCAATTCAAATAGAATAGTTTTAGAAAATAGGTAATTTATCATCATGAAAAAAATGCTCATGATATATTTAATGGTTGGACTGAAAAAGCATTATTCATGGCAACTCTTTCTAGAAGCATTGGATTAATATCAAATCAACCAGAGAGAGGAACAGGTACTCACCTTTAAAATGAGTGTATGAAGCTTTATGTAAGAATTATATAGTGAAATAAATGGATTTGCTATTGTTTAATTGAAATATCTCATAAAAGAACTAAAATATGCATTCACATAAAGTATGAGAAAGAAAATATTATGTCAAATGATTTTAATTGCTTTCTAGTGTTCTCAGAAAGCACATTAAAAATTGCATGCATCTTTGACAGTGTTGAGTATTTAAATTAAGAAACAAGAATGTGTCACCAACAGAGATCCAAATTCATGTAACTTCAAGGACTATAGAACAATTACTCTTTTAAACAAAAGGGTTTTCTAAAATTATAAATGACATTCTCTACCATGCTATTTACAATTCTCCATTACACTTGGGAGTTTTATTAACCTCTTTCCATAGCCTCTGAGATTTTCAGGGTGCTACTTGGCTTGTACTCTAGCCTCGTCTCTACTATATTTACTTCTGCGTTAAGTCTGTCTTCTCTTGAGTTAGTTCAATGACAGTAAAAATGTTATGAACTTTGCCCTGTTTAAAATTCTAATCTTAGCCATAGAAAAGTGCCTGAAAACATGTCAAAATTCAATTAATATTTGGAATATAAAAATAAAATGACATTAAGCCGGGCGTGGTGGCGCACGCTTGTAATCCCCGCGCTTGGGAGGTGGAGACTGGAGGATCGCGCTGGTTCGGAGCCAGTCTCTCTCTGGCTTAAGAGATCCTGTTTCCAAAAAAAAACAAAACAAAAAAAAAAAAACATAAAATAGGTCTGGGAGTGTAGCCCGGAGGTAGAAGGGCTTCCAGGAACCCCAGTACCACCAAAAAAAAAAAAAAAAAAAAAAGACATTAAATTAAAATCTTTTTAGTATGGTTTCCTCATCAATATGTTCCTCTCCAGGAAACTGTGGAACCACAGCTTTTCTTGCCCACAGCCTTTCTTAGTCAACATGTATGCATATATTAGCAATTTAAATGATTAATCTGTTTAATTTTTACACTTGTGTTTGGCTTATGGTATTATTACAAGATAATGCCATTTTAAAATTTACATAGCCTATTCATAAAATTTTCTTAATTTGTGTTTCTAAAAGTACCTAGGTGCTCCATTCAATTTTATACAAAAGTAATGGCTTTTCTTCAAAGGATCTTCATATTGAAGAAATTATTTTACCTATAAAATAATCTAGCTATAAAATTATTTGGGGGTTTCATCAAAAATCTATTATAGAAATATGAAGCATATTAAAAGAAACATTTGTTTTTACATAGAATTTTCTGAGACAGCTACAAAAAGCCCAATGAATGTTTTCATATTAAACAAATACAGCATTTTTAAGAGCTACACTAAATTTCAAAAAAATCTTAAGAAAAATTCAGAAAAATATTTTAGATAAATATTAATTTTACTTGTACCTTTTAAGAACTTTTAAATGTAGTACATTGTATCTATCTCCCACCTACACTTAAATGCAGATTGCATATTTTACCTAATAACACATCAATATACATTATATATGTTATATATCTTTTAAGCATAATTAAACTATACTTAGACAATATTACTTAAGATTTTGAAATGAGAACACTTTAATTTGTTGCTTTTCATTGTCTGATTATTTCCTCTGATTGATGTTTAATTGTTAACATTTTTATATATATTCACTGAGTTACTTTCTGCATTGCACCTTTAACTTGTTCTGGGCACTGTTCTAGCTCCAACAGTCCACTGAGAACAAGTTAAATTCACCTTCACTAGAAACACTTAAGAGGAATTTATCAACAACTCCAGTTATTGGGAAAGTTAAGTGAGAATTTTTAGTCTCGAATTTTATTTGAAAGTAGTGGTATTCAGTGAGCAAAAATTTCCAATACTAGTCTGCTATATAAAAATATTATAGCAGCATTTTATTTCAAGTTGAAACTATCAATAATCATAAAATCAGTAAAATATCATAGTAGTGTCTGGCACATAGTAGTTACCCACTAAACATACACTGAAGAGATAAATGAAAGAAGGAATGAATGAACTCATTTTAATACCAACAATTATGTCATTTTGTATCCTTATTAGATTTAGAATCAACTCTTGCAAAATATGCTCCATTATACATGTCTAGTTTTAGTTGATAATAGCCAGTGTCCATTTTGAATGAAGGATATGAAGAAATAGCTATATTCTTTTATGTTAAAGATATGTCTTCCCTCCATATGAAATCATTGTCAAAGGTTTTCTTCTTCATTGTAAATTGTGCTTGAATTGGCCTGCAGGATCAAAAAATATCTGTGCTCCTGTTCTCTAAAACCCAGAGTACAGCAGAAAGCCAGCTGGCAGGGCTCGCTGGCTGGCTGCCATTCTCGTCTGAGGTTGCAGTGCAGTCCTAGGGGAAAAAACAATCATGAATTCTGTTTAACTAGAGCCATAGAATGGCATTTGTTTCTTGATGGACTGTGGGTCTATTACTAAGACAAACTAGATTAAAGCCATTCAAATCCTACTTTCTGTGACTCTGGGAAGATCAGAGGGCTGAGGAAGTTTTGAGAATAGGGATTATGTTGTTTGTCATTCTTGGACACAATGACACACAAAAAAGAAAGTAAATATTCAGACGTTATCCTGTATTTTTACTGCTATTTTTTTCTCTCAAATTGTTTTAGCATGGCACAGGGATGACCTACATATGAGAAAATAATAAAAGCAACTGCAGTAATGATTTTTGCAGCACTGCTCCAAGAATATTAGCATGTGTTAAGTCACTTGAATTCTCAAAACAAAGCTATGAGGTAGTACTATTCATATCCCAATTTTATAGATACGAAAAATGGAACAGTGGGGCTAAGAAATCTGCACAAATTTGCAGCAAGAGGGGAAAATTCTGACTCCAGAAAAGGCTTTGTTAACCAGTTAGACAGGGAAAGGGTTTATAAACTATAACCATTAACATTCAAACATTTACAGTTGTCTTAAGAAAAATGCTTAGTAAGATTAGGAGTTTTGGTTAGGAAGATATTTCATTTTGAAATATTTCGACTCTTTAGGAGCTTAAAATGAGGACTGCTGCTTAAGCACCAGCTCCGAGTTAGTCTCTATATTTGGTTCATTTCCTACTTTGGGAATATCAGCTCTGCCCAGGCAGAGCTATTGTGTACAGTGACTCCATAAAATAAAAACCAAGAAGGGTACAAGAGGATCATCAGTATAGTATATAAACAACAATATTTCAAAATAAATGTAAATAATATGTCTCCAAATTTTAAATTTAAAGTGCACACTTATTAATGGGCCAAGAATAATTTTTGTGTGCTTGGGATGATAGATGCAAAGTTCTAGCTCAGGGGCTGCCTTTGGCACTTACTAAATTATAAGGATCCTGCTTAGTGTTGCTGAGCCAGTCACTGCACAGGATCAAAGTTAAGACACAGGACCACACCTTTTAAAGGAACAGGATAACCTGTGCACCTGTCTCTACACAATGCTGTTGGACAGTTATTTTCAAGTTTACAGAGTCTTATGTAATGATGAAGATCCACTTCAAAGTTTATACATTATCCAAGCCTGGTCTATAAAAATAACACACAGTTTAACTTCTGGCCACTGAGCATTTAATCCTACACAAAATATTCTAGTGATAGTTTACTAAGTAATATTTTTGTGTTGGTACTTTTGGACTATAAAGAAAGTCATATTTATTTTAAGTTAATGATAAAAGTATCCTCATATTTGACATTTGTTAGGAATAAACAAGCCTGAATACTTTTCAATGCTATTTTAAAGAAAAAATACAAAAACAACATCATAGCACATTTTAGTTTAAGGCGAGGTTGTAACTTAATTAGATGCATAGTTTGGTACTAGTATAGGCCATATGTGAGAAATAAGAAAGTTTTGAAAGAAAATTTACCTTGAACTTATGTCTTTTAGTACTTACTGATATTGTCATAAATATACTGTACATAGGTCATAGGACCAATGAGCGTTATCATGAGGCTCTGAGATTTAAAAAATAAATTTTCTAATTATAGGTTTCAGTTATTAAAATTAACTTTGTTGTAGAAAGTCATTTAATTTAGTGAATGTTAAAATTTCTTATAATCTTTTTGAAAATAATGAAGTAGTACATTAAAATAATTTCCTGGGTTTTTTTCCTTTTCATATTCACTAAGGAGAAATAAAGAAAATCCAAAGGCATCTTTTATTCAAATATTTTTTAGTATTTTAAGATATATCATATAGCATAGTATTTTATTATATAAAAACAGAATTAAATGCCTTTAATAATTATATTAATATCAAATCAATGGAAAAACATTCACTCCTAGCTTCTGCAATTTCCATTTACATGAGAATATATGGTTTACACATACTTTCCCTCACTTGGGGAAGGTGGTTGCAATTAATTTCAAATTAAGCTTATCTGTTCTATATTTCAGAACATGTCTGTTCTCTGTTTTATGAAGAATGAGTATTGGACAAAACTTTGAATACAAAAGACAAATATTTTCTAAGAGGTTTATACTTGCTCATTGACCTAACTTTTCATTCATTCATTCATTCAACAGAAAAGGAATAAATAAAATATTTTCTTTCATAATTTATTTTAAGGCATTTTCTGGTCATTTCCTTATATTTCCATATTTTATCTCTTTCAAGAACATTTTCCTCTGTAATTGCTCTGAAGACACTACTAATTCACTATTTTATTTTATTTTATTTTTGCGGTACTGGGGATGGAACCCCAGAGGCATTCTACCTCTGAACTACACTCCCAGCCCTATATTTTTGAAACAGGGTCTCACTGAGATGCGAAGGGATTCACTAAGAAGCTGAGGCTGTCCGCGAACCGAGATCCTCCAGTCTCTGCCTCCCGAATGCTGGGATTACAAGCATGTGCCACCACGCTGGACTAATTATTACAACCATGGGACTAGTTCTTTATTCAAATAGGGAAACTAACAGTTTAAGTTGGTGAAATAAAGAATAACATAGTCCTAAATTACACTAAATTCTTAGGGGGAAAATAGAATAATGAAGGAATTTCTATGTAGAGTTGGATTTCCAAAAATAAACTCATTTATTCATATGGCACAGTCAATGAAAATTATGTGCCAGAAATTGATGCAGGTGCCCTATAGTATATAGCACATACCCACTTAGTAGTAGGCATAATTATTCCCATTTATATTTGAAGAAAAGGGTCAAAGGTACAATAACCATTCATTGCACCTAAATAGCTGAGTTTGCCTTGTATTCTAATGTTTCTTTCACCCATTTTTTTCTTGTACACTTTTATATTAGCATTTACATAAAGTCCCCAGTGTGGTGGAAGCCTGACACTTCTATATTAGAACTCCAGCTATTTATGGAGGCTAAAACCTGCAATTGAGTCCATAGATCCAAATATGGGATAACACTTAAAAGGCATTCAGGCTGTTACTGATACTTTTGCAAATTTTAATGTATGTCCTTAGTAGACTCGAATTAGTATTCATTATTGAAATAATTTGCACACATCATCATCATTTATTATTGGGTCGTGGGGCCTCAAATATATGATCTCGTTTAAAATATGTTGTGATGTTGATCAACAAGCCAAATGCTTTTGCAGAACTCAATCACAGAAAAATGAAAATGTTTCTATGATAATATATTTTATTTTTTCAAATTAAAATGCCATGTTTCGAGCTATCAAACTTTTTTACACTTTGTTTATTATACGGGCAACATAATAATGTTAGCTCTTCAATAACTGCAAAAAATGTTATTTTACATTAAGCATTTGACAGAATAAACATTGTAGTTCAAGAATTTTGGATTGTTTTATTTAATATGTTGATTACTTAATCATATAATCCTAAATATCACAAATTAGTTTTATGAGGAAATTTATTTTGTCTTTTCTTGTTTTGTATTCAAAGTGATCTTATGTCTCAAAGTAATTAATTTTATTACGAATAACTCATTTCAATAAGTATTTACTTTCAAAATATTTTGTGAGATGTTATGAAAAATCTCCAAGGAAAATATATCAAATTTCCTGGCTTAAATAGTCATAAGTGTTTTAAATTTTAAATTTTTGTTTATTTTTAAATTGATAAATATATATTGTATATATTTATAGTATCAGCATGATGTTTGTATATATGCATACATTGTCAAATGCCTAAATCAAGCAAATTTGCATATACATTACTTGACAAAAATTGTATACAACATGTTTTTTATATGTACACATATTGTGTAATGGCTAAAGCAAATGAAAATCTGCATTACCTCACATACTTTTTATTGATTGTGTGTGATAAAACTTAAAATCTACTCTCAGCAGTTTGCATGTATACAACATATTTTCAACTATAGTCTCAATAATATACAATAGATCACTTGAACTTAGTTATCTTGTCTAACTGAAATTCTTTGTCCTTTGTCCAACATTTCCCTACTGATTCTACCCCACAGCCTCTAGTAACCATAATTCTACTTTTTGTTGCTATGATTTCAACTTTTCAAAATTACACAAAAAACTGAGATCAATGCAATATTTATCTTTCTGTGCTTCACATTAAATGCTATAATTTTAATAATTAGTTCGTGAGATTTTACCACTGTGATAAGCACTTAAAATGAATTGCCTTATTGAATCCTGACAAGTTCTGGGGAAAATAATGTTATTTTGATTCTTACTTGCTAGTAAGGAAATGCAGTCTTAGAGAAAGTTCTGCTTTGGGTCACACAGCTGAGAAATTCTGATGCTTGGGAGCAAGTCTCTCTGCCAACCTAACCTTAGACTGGGGTCACGTACAATTAGATGATGATGATTTAAAAAAAAAGAAAAATATAATCGTAAACTAAGACTACAATTAATGCTGAAAATAGATAAAATCAAGGAGCTATAACAAAACAGATAGCTGCAGAGAAAATGAGTTATTTGGGTAGGCCTTGAGTGCTAGGAACAAGTGGGAACGGAGGGAAAAAAATCTAGAAAGACAGAAATGTTGATGTTGGTCCAGGTGCTGAGTTTCCTGATAACTTCTACAAGTCTGAGGATTCTTTTGAAGGAAAAAAAAAAATAATGAAACAATAGGAACACGAAGTGAGGTGTGGGAGGGTCATAATGCATTGACTGACTACACTTAAAATTTCTTATTTTTGCAAATTTTACATAAAAGGTCTCTGTTGCTAGCCTTCTAATTCCCTAGGCCCTTGGGATGGGTTGTGTTCATGACAAATCCTGAAAAATTAGGTGTGGAGGAGAAACTCAGAGGACGACCTTATATGTCTTGCAGCCTGTCTTATGACAGGAGCATCTGTGTAAATAAAGGCATTAACTTCATTTCTAACATTACCTTGATACACCTTGGTGTGTGTTTATTTTGGTAATTTATATATATAACGTGAGATAAATTCCAATCAAAAAGCTCCCTGGAGGCTTAGGTTGTAGCTTCAGGTAAGAAAAGATTGTTTCAGTCACACATTACTATTTGGTGGCCTCATTTTAGCAGAAATAATAGTATACTGATTTCTATTCCTACAAGAATCTTAATGTTTTTGCCTCCATGTCATCTCCTTATAGTTTGCATTTCATGAGATCTAAGTTTGTAAGCTTTGTATTCTTTGAGCAGTCAGTGAATTTTGATACTTAGATTTTTCCTCTTCAAAATAGATGGAGAAGAATGTGCCTGGATGAGCCAGCTCTGAAAGTGATAAGTTAATATTAATTGAAATTTTGCAAGCTAAATAGTATTTCTAACAGGTTTAATTTTAAAATATGTATGTTAGGGCTTGCGTATAGAGCACTTACCTACCAGGGATTAAGTCCTGGATTTGATTTCTGACACAGCAAAATAAGTAAATATATAAATAATTAATTAATTAAATAAATAAAATATATGTTAACTTATATATAAGTTTGTTCAGAAATATGATTGGGTAACAGGCTCAATATCTTTGTTTTTAGTGTTAATAGTTTATATTGTCTGATAAATTGGCCAAAGGAAATGAATAAAAGAGAACACGGCAAGAAACATTATTGGCAGATTTGAAGAAGTAATCTAGCATTTACTATTAGTCACTGCTGCACTTAATACATTAGTCACAAGCTCTCGGGGATTGTTTTCATGTGCATTTTCACCCTCGGGGCATGCAGTGATGGCAGTTATCTGCTTACCTGCACTATCCAAATGAGAACTGATAAACATTCTGAGCGGCAAATTGTCTCAGTCGGTCAACTTGTTTGGGCAACTTAGATTCTGGGGAACTGAATTTACGCTCAGAATTTAATATTTATACACCCTATTTTTCAGTTCAAAACTTCAACTTAAGTGTGTATTGACTTCTCTGTCAAAGTGACTCTTCTTAAATTAGAATTCATACCTAGTTATCTCAAAGATGTTTCAGATTCATAAAATAGAATCTCCTCTTATTGTTATCATTAAATACTCTTAGATAATTTTCAGTGATCAAATGTGTTGCTAAGTCATGTATATATTCCTATCCTACAAATGCCAAAAAATCTTGACTTTTTTGCCCAACTTTTTTATATGCACTTCTTTTGTGGAATGTTAAGTAATATGAGCAAATAAGTGCTATTTTTATGGCAGAATCCTGTCTTATATTTACTTGTCAAAATCTAAAGCATTTAGAAGAGATTTTATTTTAAGGATTTGTACAATTAGGATGGGAGAGGAGCTTTAAATTAATTAATTTGTTTCTCTGATCCAGATTTTTTTGTATTGCTAAAATATTTTCCCTCTTTTATATTATTGAGGACTGGCTTCAGACATCTTTTTAATATTTTAAATTTTAGTGGCTTATTGCTTGGGCATATATAGCTTATTGACTAAATTAATTTCTGAAGAATCATTTGCAGAACTTGAAATGTACTATTATCTGAGTAATGATAAAATTAATTTTTAAATTAGTGAAGGTAAATTGTTTCCAAGTTTAAAAAGATGCTATTGTCTATATTTCTGACTCCAAGAGGTTAGCTAGTATTTATTAAACCATGTAAAATATTATTTCATTTAAACCAGTTAGCATGGTTCAAGGTCAGATAGGATTCCCCATATTTAGAGTTCAGTAGATTACACAAAGTCTGGAAGGAAAGCGAGGAAGACCTTGGCCAATGATTTATAACCATTAAGACACAAATTACACACATCAAGAAAAGTATAATAAAAACTGCTAATACATTAAATTATGATATATCTATTAATGTCAAAGATGTTCTAGTATATCCTGAATACTTCTGCACATAGAAGGATTTATTTGAATAATTCTTAGCACTTAAGCTTCACAGGATTGGCTTTGCAAATTTAAGAAGACATGCCTGAGATAACAGGCGTCTCAGTTGGGGCTTGGTTTATTTTGGTAACCATTACTTAGCCTTTAAAGAGAGGCTATGGAGGAAACGTCGCTTAACAGATAATGCTAAAGCTGTGATTTGTGACCTTTCTCCTAAACACAGATTTCTAGGGACATTTCTAACAAAGTTTCCTTTTATCCTACATGGTCTAAGCTTTATACTTTAGAAAGCTGCTGAAATTGCCTTTTTCTAGATATAAGTAAATACCAAAGCACTGTCATTTTACCATGGATCCTTTAAAATTCAGTAGCTATCTTGACAAATTTGTTCCAGATCTACTTTCCTTTGATCAGACACTAAAAATAGTAGGATTTTAAATATATAATTGTATTGGCACATTGTAATTATACATCAGCGTGATGGTCAAAGTGGTACAAACATATGCACACAGGATTTGGTGTGTTTCCCTCTAGATCCCCCCATACCTATTAGCGAGACTGATAGTGATGTGTTCACATATGGACACAGCATTATTTGAACTGTTTCCTTCATCAGTTCTCCTTTATCCCTTCCCTCTCTCCCTCCCCAATCTACTTCTAGTAGAACTGTTCCTAGAGTACATGAAGAACTTAAAAAACTTAACACTAAAAGTACAAAAACCCAATAAAATGGGAAAGTGAACTAAATAGACATTTTTTCAAAAGATGAAATATAAATGCTCACTAAATATGTCAAATATAAATATTTAACATCATTGGCAATCAGGGAAATGCAAATCAAAAGTACCCTGAGAGTCTATCTAACTCCAGTTAGAATGACAGTCATCAAGAACATAAACAATACTTAATGCTGTCTAGGATGTGGGGGAATAGGAAATCTTATACACTGTGGGTAGGATTGTAAATTATTACAGCCACTATGGAGATCCGTATGGTTGTTCCTCAAAAGACTAAAAACTAAACCACCATATGACCTGGGTATATTACTTCGTGGTCTCTTGGCAAAAAGCTGTTAAGTTTTTAAACTTTTGTGGATGAAATTGAACATCAGAAAACATTTATGGTAACCTAGAAGGCTTGGCTCGGCTATTTACTAGTGCCTGACCAAATTAGTCAATCTCCCTAAATGGTTTTTGTTATCTACAAAATGCAGATGATATGTAATAGTTTTGTTACAATTTGTAAATGAGAAAGAATGTGTGGAAATGTTTTGTACACTGTAAATTACATTGTATGTTGGTAGTTATTTTTCTCCTAAAATCTTTTGACCGTCTTATCAAATAACTATATATAAAAAGCCCATTTTTGCCTAATGATCTGGTAGGTGAAAATAAAATAAAACCAGTAATAAACTAAAAATAAAAAAATGACTTGATCCTGCTCACCTTATTATAGCTCAGGTGGGAAGATATGTATAAATAGGAAGAAAATTCTAAGTAAAATAGTCAATTACTATATAGAAGTTGCAAGAAACTTTCAACAATGACTTATTTCTAAATTCATACCAAGCCTTGATTGTTCTTCTTTTTAATTACTACTAAGTGTATTTTTCTTTATATATTGTACACCTCTTCATCCTTTCTTTCATACTGTCATTTATAGCATTACCTATCTAGCAAACTCCTCAGATAGAGGAATGTGTTATGTGATGAAAGCAATGAGTTTATTCCTTGGAAAGATACTTATACAGGCATATACACTAGACTGCATAGAACATCAGAGAAAATATTCTGAAATCCATGAGAATTAATGGACAGTAGGATAAGAAATCCTAAATGAGTACTTAACAAACATCCCTGGATAGTACGAACTTAATACATGTTTATCGATGAATTAATCATAGATGTTTGAACAAATTTTCTTGGTTTAATACAATAACTAGACCAGATATTCTGAGAGAACTGGGGCAGAAACTTGATAATAGTCCAAGATGATCCAGGAGGATCAGGAGAAAATAAATGTTTTGATCTTAGGTACTGATATAACTATATCTATCTTTTTCTAGTACAGACTTGTTACCAAGCACATATTTCTTGAAAAGAAGCAGGTAGGAAATTTGAGGATGTAGGACATCTCAGAATGCATAATGCCTTAAAGAACCTTGTGCTCCAAAGTGTAAACAGAATTGACTCACAGAAGTGAGCAAGAGGGAGGGGGAGGATAGGCTGGAATGAAAATCACACCCTTGGTTTCCTGAAGAACCATGACTCAGAGCTTACCAGAGTTAAGAACCCATCACCGTGTAGAGGTATGCTGAATTTCGGAAATGAAAGAGGAGGTCAGAGGTGAGGTGGCTGAAAATAATTTTCTACAAATTAGACACCTCAAAGAGATTAGTTATTAATCATTATGAAGATCATTTTCATTTCTGAAGCTTTTCTCTGTGTCAAACACTTACTAATCACTTTGTTTTCTCTCAGTAGATTGATTTATTATATTCTCAGGTGATTCATTATATTAAAGTTTATAAATGGAGTGGGGTCTATCTGCTAAGAACATTATACTATATACAGGATATTCAGGAAAGAGAAGGAAGATGGAGACTGGGTTGAAATAGAACAATAAATGTACATCAATATCACACAGTGAAAGGGCAATATTCTTCAAATGAAGATATCTCATGCTCGTAAGTCAGAGAAAGTTTTAAAAAAATCTTCTATTTATAAAAAATAACTTTAAAAAATCTTTATTTCTGTGGTTCTAGAAAGTTAAGCTTATTTATTATCCCTACTAATGACACAGATTAACATTTTCTGATGTAATATGATTACTAACTAGGTTCTTAGGATCATTTAGATTAGATGTTCTACTAACAAAGTTTGGGAGTAAAACTTGAGGGATCTTTTCTGAGAAATAATATTATTTGCTTGTCCCAAATATTGTAACATTGAAAATTATTAAGCCTGCCTCTAGTAAACCAAGAAAAAACAAAATAGGCTGTTTTATTTTATTTTATTTTATTTTATTTTTTGGTGGTACTAGGAGTGGAACCCAGGGGCTTTCTACCTCCGGGCTATACTCCCAGACCTTTTTTATATTTTATTTGGAAACAGTGTTTCACTAAGTTGCTGAAAGCCTCACTAAGTAGCTGAGGTTTGCTTTGAACCCGTGTGATCCTCCTGTCTCAGCCTCCCAAGTGTGGGAATTACAAGCATGCGCCACCACACCTGGCTAAAATAGGCTGTTTTAAAGAAGCATTAATTATATATTTCTCTTAAAGAAGGTGCTAGATATTGAAGTTCAGTTTTAACATTTCAGGGAAAGCACATACACCATTCAATCAAAAATATGCCTTGAATATCAACTCTATAAGATATGGTTTGGGATACAAAGATAATTAAGCTATCCTCCTTCCAGTGGAGGAGCCCAAGTTCTAATAAGGAAGATAAGTAATATATACTTATAACTGTATTGTGAGGTAGAAATTTCAAATGATAATAGACACTGTTATTTCCTCAATACCAAAGAAAACATTTCCTCCAAACTTTCATGTACTAGCTGTCATTCTACCCCGAATTGAATACAGACTCCAAAATCATATGACTAAATACGATGGATAGACCATGAAAATTAACTGGATGACAATCTCAAATGTTTCTGTGTATTCATGTCTATTAAGCATATATTTTCTATACTGTGGTGAAAAATAATACACTGCCTCTTTTTTCTGAAAGTGTTTTGTCTGTCTTGGCTCTATAATTATATTGTATTTTTCTTAACCTAAAAGACAGATAAGAAAGAAAGAAAGAAAGAAAGAAAGAAAGAAAGAAAGAAAGAAAGAAAGAAAGATCAAGAAAGAAAGAAAGGGAGGAAGGAAGAAAGAAAAAAGGAGAGAAATAAAACAGCCTTTTGAAATCCTCTGTAGAGTATTTGACTGAATGTTCACATTTTAGTTGGCAATAAATACCTGAAGACAATATAGCACGAACATCAGTTTGCACTGATTAAAACAATCACAGGAATAAAAATAAAATCATCTTTTAATTCTAAATTTTTTGGTATGCCCTTGTCTATGATAAGAAATATTTAAGTGATAATTTTAAAGTCATCAAATGTCTTACAGTTTCAAAATCAGCTTTCGGTATAGTGGGTAGCGTTTGGAATGTTGACATTGACAAATATTTGTTTAAAGTAAAATTAACTGTAAAATATCAAAAAGGCAAAAGTATTTTCCCTAAATATAATATCCTTTAAACATGCCATTCTAGGCATTTTGTGGAGGATAGCTTTATAGCTTTTAGACCCAACTCCATACTCAAGAACCAATAATTTAGGTATCTTTTTTTAAAATACTTGAGAGTATATTACTTTTCTTTCTTTCTTTCTTTCTTTCTTTCTTTCTTTCTTTCTTTCTTTCTTTCTTTCTTTCTTTCTTTTTTTTTGTGGGACTGGGGTTCCTGGAAGCCCTTCTACCTCTGGGCTACACTTCTAGACCTATTTTATACTTTTTATTTGGAAACAGGGTCTCTTAAGCCAGCACAGCTGGTTCGAACCTGCGCGATCCTCCTGTCTCCGCCTCCCAAGCACAGGGATTACAAGCGTGTGCCACCACGCCCGGCATTAGTAAGTCTTTCAATCATAAAACCCCAAATGATTTTTTTCTGCTCCTCTCCCAGATGCCTTCAAGTTAGCCCAACTTTTATCTGACTTTATCCAAGACAATACATTTCACTGGCAAGGTAGCAGGGGATAGCATAAGCATATCACGCTAAAAAATCAAATTAATATTACAAAAATTCTACCTTTTATGAGGGAAGTTTAACTACATTCTTAATAAGAATTTTGTGATAACATATTCCTGAGCATTCAACAACTTTGAAAATGTGCTCAGAGGCCAGAAAATTTAAGAAATGTGGAGAAAAAAAGATGTAGAGTACTTTTATGCCAAGAAAAGCCCGCCCGGTAAACAGCAAATTCTCTCCAAGTTTCCATCCCCCCCCCCAACCCCCCAAGTCATCAGTCTATTCCAGCAAGGCCATTTTATTCAAAATGACTCTTACAAACTAAGCTGGGGAACATTGCCCTTCTACTCAAAACCCTATACTGGTTTGTTTTCTTACTGGTTTACTGGTTTTCACTGGTGCCCTCCACCACCAGGTCCTGTGTGACCCCCCTGAAATGAGTGTCTAGTATTCCTCAGCCCACTTCACCTGACTGCAAAGCTTGTCTGTTTTTCTTCAAATATCTAAGCATGGCCCAACACTCTTCTTCTCCTCCTTCACACCTGTGCTCAAATGTGACTTTCACTGACTTCTCTATTTAAAAATGGGTCCGGCCTTCCTCTCCCTAAACCAGCACCAACTGAAGAGAAAGAAGTCATATTTTCCCTTAGATAAAAATGAAATTTGATTGTAATTCTAGTTCACGAAGACTCAATACAAAAACCATATGTGCAGTTTTTATATGAGCTTGAAGGAAAATGGAAATGGGTGAGAAATAACTCAAGAAAACATCAACACAGATGATATATTCAGTAAAAAAGATTTTTAAGTGTGCACATAGGAAATGCACTTCTAATTCAGCACTGGGGATAAAATTGGAAACAATATAGAAACAGCTTCTGTGTTCATGGAACACTTAAACTCAATGAGTTTATGTGTTGTGCTGAGAAACATTAATTCTTCAGTGGAATAATGTTGTAATTTAATACGTTATTGTTGGTGAAAAATTTAGAAATATATACATATAACCTTAGGCAGTTCTGACATAGTTATTCTCAAGTGAGAAACCAATATTCAGAGATACTTAAAATATATCAGGCTATACTTCTGTAAAGTCTTGTTATTTTATCTTTAGTTATATTTGTTTGTCAACTGCAATTTTTTCAGATATTTTCTGAAAACATGTTTTCATGTGTTTTCACACCCAGAGGATGTAAGATCATATTACAAAGAAATGAAACAAATAAAAATATAAATTTGTGTTTCTGTAATTCTGAGAAAATAGATGCTTATCAAAATAATTGGAAAAAGACCGTTAAAATTTTAACAACATCTATTTAAAGCACTTCTGTACACCCCACTTTAAATTTTCAACTACATTTAGTCAGTCGTATCAATATCATCTCATGTAAGATATGAGTCTATGAGTATGCTTCTTTTTAAAAAATCAGTTAAGTATTTAACAGATTTAAACTTAAATTTTACTTTGAATTTTCCCAAAATATTTTTTAATATTTTAATATTTGTTCTTTAACATTTTAACAATTTAACATTTTAACAATTTTTAAAGCCTTTTCTACCATACAGATTTTATAATTCTTAATAGTTCTAGTAAATTTTGAAATTTGAAATATTGTATTCTTATAATATGCATAAACTAAATTTTTTATTCTCATATATAAATAATAATAAAACATTTTAAGGAGATATATTACCTTTCTCAAGTTATCATCTTAGTGATAACCAGTAGTAGAAATGTTCAGAGTGCTATTAAATTTGTACTGAGATTGGATCTAGTCCCTGTGGGAAGCTCAGTTTTCTATTTTAACCATGCCTGACTACAATCTCTCAAAGATGCCTAACTATAATACTCTCTTTTCATTCTCCATTCTAGACCAATTAATATTCTCTTACTGATTGGAAAATATAAAAAATTAATTTAATGTGCAGACACCCCACATTTCTATCCATTTCCCCATTCACTTAATATTTTCAAAATATTTATTATGTGTCAGGTGTTGTGGCTGGTACTGCAGATGGCAAACATGGTCCCTGACCCCTGGCAGTTTATGTTCTTAGTGGCTTCTTAGAATACTTGATAAATAATCCAATAAGTGTGTATTTACAGATTAGGCAAGTGTTACAAAGAAAAAGTGCAAGGCACTATGAAAAACAAAAGAGGAGATACATTTTTACTGTGGTATCAAAAGGAGCCTTTCTGACTTGAATTGATGTGTGAGGGATAAGTTTAGCATAGAAAAAAATGTCTTGAAATGGTCCCTTGGCAAAGATGATCTCTAGAATAAACTTTTCTAAGATGGAGGACATTCTCTTCTCTCCATTCTATGTACTTCTCATCCCTGTCCTATAGATCCCTGCTCTTCCCTTCTTTTGCAGACACATTAACAAGTAAATCTACTTGAATTTTCCTGGGGTTCT
This sequence comes from Muscardinus avellanarius, assembly GCF_963383645.1. Taxonomy (NCBI): domain Eukaryota; kingdom Metazoa; phylum Chordata; class Mammalia; order Rodentia; family Gliridae; genus Muscardinus; species Muscardinus avellanarius. The sequence continues at coordinate 42,777,011 of NC_137797.1, forward strand.
AAACAGCAGGAAACAAAAAACTGATGATAGTATCAAGTTTAGCTTTGCAACCACAGTTAGAAATTGCCTGACTTTTGTCCTTATTGTGGAAAACTAAATATACTTATTCTCTTTCTGAGGCTTGATAGTGCTATATTAGATGCCAAGCACTCCATGACTAATAGGACTATAAAGGATCAACACATTCTTTAATCTAGTGATCTCACAGTCAGTAGGTAGATGCTTACTTAAATTGATAGTCCTAAAAAATACATGATAAATGTAATGTTGACAATATTCAAGAATACTATGCAAGCTTTGAAGTAAGGAGATGCTTGGAGAAAAAATTTTTTGAAGATCAGACATATAAACTGAATCATATAAATGTAATAGCTATATAAAATGAACTTTATTGGGTAAGACCTATTCATGGAGAAGATCTGGAGAGAACTATTTTGCATTTTAATTTCAATACAGAACTCTAAATACTTATACTCCTTCTTCATTGTCTATCTGTCTCATATACTAGTTCTCCAATCATTACTTCAAAGGAAGAGAAATGATCTATTATTTTTATATATCATCCTCTAAACTACAAGAACATTATATAACTGATAAAAATGAGTATATAAAGAATAAAAAATAGGGCATGGGTTGTTGCTCAGATGTAGAATGACAGAACAAAGGCACAAAGGCACAAAGGGACAAAGGGACAAAGGCAGAACAAAATCACAAAATTACTGATATGTGAATATAGCAAGAACATTATAATTTTGTATGAAAATTCTATTTTTTTCATGCATTTATGGTAAAATATAATTTATATAAAAAATAAACCAGTGCAAGTTTTTATATACCTATTATACTTATATATGTTAAATGCATCTTAAGTACATTACAATGGACTGAAAATTAATAATGCTTTTAAGGAAGTACTTTGAAAATTACATACTACTCATTGGTAGGTTATAAAATCAACTGAGTTGGTCACTACCAGGATATTTTAATGAAATAAAAAGGGAATATTTTTATAAAATATTTTTAATGAATTTTAATGAAATAAAAAGTATCAGAATGTATATAACCTGTAAAAATTATTTCACAGAAATTTTATTCATATATTTGTATGTATGTTTGACTGTATACTGAGTTTGGATGTCAGTCAAAATGTTCTAAAGCATTAAGTTAGTGAATTCACTCATTAAAGAAAGTTTCTATAAGATATTTTCTTATTATTATCTTCTAGGGACTAGAGTCAGTCAAAAGCATGGTCTAACACCAATTTTATTGTAAATTCTGAAAAACTCACATTAAATTTAGCTAACAAATATACTATAACAAAAACATTTAGAATACAAAAAAGTCTTGGTTCCACAGATTATATATATCACTTATGGAGCAGAGAAGTTTAGCAAAGAGAATTTTATTTTTCATTTTTAATGCATGTCATTATCATATTTATTGAGAGTCTTATGGGGGGGAAAGAGGCCTTAGTGACACTTTAATTATCGTTTTATTACAGCCTCAACACTTTGGGTGGCCTTGTGGTTTCACATAAAATTATATGCTTTGGTAAGTACCTTGTTTACTCTCAAAGTGACCCAGGTAGGTTTGGGTTATTAAGTTCTTAAAACCAGGATATGAAACTAGATGGGGAAAAATAATTTCCGGCAAGTGCTCCAAGACCTGTGTTGTGTGATAATCTACACAAAATGATTTGTTTTATTATATCTTCAGTGTTTATTTATTTTTGCTTCACACTCTAAATTAGAGTTTTATAAAATATAGTAAAAGTATACTCAAAAGGAAATTACATTGAAAAAGTCATTACTGTGATTAAAAAGATTAGATTTTCACTCAAATTCATAGAAATAATAAAATTGGGGTCAGGCCATGCATTTGATTCTCTTAGAAAAAAAAAAGGACAAGGAGAAAGGTTATTAAGATTTAGCAAAAGTTAGGCAGAAAATATATAAGAAGTACATGCCATAAAAGAAAAGGGGTTACTTTTAAAGACGGAAATGGAGAATGAAAATGTACACCTACAAAACACCTGAGAGTGCATTTCAAACTCAAGGTAGAAATAACACATTCCATGTTTGTAATGGTAAAAGAAAATGCCTATGAGCACAGAGAAAAAAATATTAAACAGAAATTAAACAGCACATACTAATGGAATAGTGAGGTAGTATATGATGATACTGCTTTGAAGATTCTTTAATAACAGTTGCATTGTCTTATGTTAAAATATTAAGACGAGTACAACTCATGAAACCAGAGTCTGCACATGTAACAAGACCAGGATCCAGTTCTCACTGTGATGTTCCTGTGTTGGCTGTTTCAATTGTGTCCAATGCCCTTTGCTAATAGTTACAGGGCTTCCTCCTTTTCTTTCTAAGTCTCAAATTTCTATATTTTTTAGTTGAATGTGCTTCCTACTGTTACTCTGTTGTATTTATTAGCTTGATTTTTTTATTTTCTAGTGTTCACTACTATTTGAACTTTGGTGCTTATGTTTTGTTGTTGCCATTAATTGACTGTCATTTCCCCTAGAAGGTAAGCTTTCTACAAGTAAAGCACTTCTGAATCGTGAACATTCAAACAATGCTTGGCATTTAATAGGTACTGAAGTAATACATCATCCATAAATATTTCGTCTTCAGTCTGGGGTAGAGCAAAGAGGTAATGCATGTTATTATTATAAATAAAAAGTAGTTTTTCATATATATATATATATATATATATATATATATACACACACACACATATGTATACATACATATATACATATATGTATATATGTAGCACATATAGGTAATTTAGGCAATTATAAAATTAAAAAACTACATAAAACAGAGTAATCTAGAGATAAATGACACTGAACTCAGCCCTTAGCCTCTGTTATTGAGACTTTTAACACTGGTACAATCAAGTAGTTGTTAAATTATTGAATATGTTAACCCTAGTATGGTGGTATAAGCCTGTAATTCCCATACTTGAGAGGCTGAGACTGGAGCATCACAGGTTCAAGGCCAGGTTTATCAACTTAGCAAGGCCCTCAGCAACTTGGTGAGTCCTTATTTCAAAATAAAAATAAAACAGCCTTGTGGTGTAGCTCAGAGGAAAAATGTCCCTGGGTTCAATCCCTAGCACCTCTATCTATCTATCTATCTATCTATCTATAATCTATCTATCATCTATTCATCCATCTATATTACTTTCACACTTATTGACAAATGGCCATTGGCCGAAACTATCTGAATGCCACTCTTCCAATATCTACAACTTTTCATGGACCCTCACCTGTAACTTTTTGAGGCTTCCTCTGAGCCGTCATCTAAGGAGTTACTGCCTATAACAAAATAGATTTTTCAAGCATCTCCTGTAGCATTGAGGGCAACCCTGATATATTATGATGGGTCAATGCTTGCCCAGAGTTTAACTATTTTCTCTCTTTTGTGGTATTATAGCTCTTTTTCCATGTAGGAGAGTGATGCTATTTTCAAACTCAGGGATGACACAAGACCCAGGTTCAAATAAATGTCACACTCATGGTCATCTCCACAGTGATGGGCTCAGGGCAAGAGCACTGCTTGTTTCTAGTAAGTTCATCCAAGAAATTTTTGGAAAAAGAAGCCATTTACTTTAAACTGAGCATTCTGATATAAGCATATTCTCTGGGAATGTTTAGGATACATTAAGTAGGGCATGTTTTCATATGACTGTAATCCCAATACTTGGGAGGCTAAGAGGAGAGGATTGTAGGTTCAAGGCCAATCTCAGCAACTTAGTGAGTCCCTCGACAATTTATCAAAACCTTTTTTCAAAATAAAAAAATATTTTTTTTTATTTTTTCAAAATAAAAAATAGAAGTATGTCCCTGGATTCAATCCCCAGAATGAATGAATTAATTAATGAATAAATGAATGATTGAAGAGAATAAGTGAATATATAAATAAATGAAACCAAAAACCCAAAACAATATAAAAGGATAAAGATGTATAATGCCCCTGAGTTCAATCCCCAGTACCAAACAAATATATGTGGCTATATTGGCACTAATCTCATAGGGCTATTTGGAATAATAAATGGGGTGAAGATTCAAAAGAACACAGAAGAGTACCTTATATATAAAAAGCAACAATAATATGATTACCTTATTTTCATCTAAATGTCCCTCTAAATATCTATCCTATGCTCCAAATTATCAAGCATTCTCTCGAAAGGACTCTCCAAATTAAAGCTCTTGTTTCCTTATACCAGATCAACTGCAAACTCAATGATTAAACGATTAAGCATTGCAATGCGTGTGGCTGCTATTCATTCCTCTCAAGTGTGTTTGATTCTTTACGTAGATTGCCAATGGATGGACTTCACATTAGGGCTCAATTATAGTTAGGGTTTGGAAATGTTTCCTTAGAGTAAAAAGCTTAATGTTCTCTGCCTTGGAATAGAAATGGAAAAGCATTAATAGATCGAAGAACTTCTATTAACACTAGGTGAGGGAACAACGGTGAGAAACTGTACCAATGAAGAGAATGATGAGAAATGAGATTGGAGAGTGGTGGGGCTATGATACTTTTTATTCACATCATATTTCTTTCTATCATAGGAAATGCTTTAGTAATATATAGTTTAGATATAAGAAAAATATGAAATGACTTCTAACATCACAGTAATATAGAAATGGCTACATTGAGTTAGTGACTCAGGCTTAATGGCATTTCTTATAGATTAGGAAAGTATTCCTAGAAAAATTTTTAAATGACTTAATTTATTTCCATATTAGAATTATAGAAGAAATGACAGCATTTTAAATTTTCCTTATTTTTGCTTTTTTCTTTGGTGGTATTGGGGTTCCTGGAAGCCCTTCTACCTCCAGGATACATTCCCAGACCTATTTTATACTTTTTATTTGGGAACAGGGTCTCTTAAGCCAGCGCGGCTGACTTCGAACCTGCACCATGCCAGGTTTTAGGAGTCTCCACCTCCCAAGCACGGGGATTACAAGCGTGCGCCACCATGCCCAGAAATTTTTCTTATCTTTAAAGTAATGTAATAAAGGTTGTATCTGCTATTCAATGTTATATTTTTATTTTTGCTTTTGATAAGGAATAAAAGCTATCCTGACATAATTATAAAATAGCTTTTTTTCTTTATGAAGTCCTAAGGTAGACTTAGTTCAATATACAAAAAAACTTACTCAATGTGTAGTTGCAGGAAGCTACCTTATCATTTGATTCCTCTTTATTCCATGTAAAATGAAAAATCTATTTTCAAGATCAAAAAAGGCAGCATAAATAAAAATATGGTGTTATACACCTATCATGAAACAATAACTCATTACCATTGCAAGAGCAATATAAATAAAGGAGTGCTGAGTGGTACATTCTAGTTTCTTGTATTTAAAACATGATTATTCCATTTCTATGCAATGAGTTTTGATCTAAAATTTATCAACAAGAAGTCTGTACATGAAAGATCTTAAAAACATTAAAATTGTGGCATGTTTCATTCAACTGTGCCAATTATATAACAAATTAAGAGGCTGTGCTTTTACATAACTATACATATGATTTTTAAAACCTAAAACATATATAAATTAAAAGTTAAGTTCCTTGGTTGTTGACAAAATATTGAATCCAGGGATAAGGCTTATGGTGTCAAGATTACTGAGCCTCTATTTAGTGAATCTACAGAAACATAAGTTATTATGAACACAGAAAGAATTAAATGCAAAAAGGAAGGAAAATAATGTGAACAGAAGGAAATATAAAGGAAAGACCTCAATACAAAGGAATTTCTATCTCATTTTTATAGTCAGGGAGCTGAACAAATATCTTATATTTGGATGGTAAGCAGTAAAATGCTTCAATGCATAAGTACATGTCTCAAAGAACATAAGTCAAGAAAAATAAAACTGTTGCTAGGTGTGTAATATATAAGTGATGAAACAGATTCTCAAAGGTGTAACAGAACTTGTCTCTTTCACTTTCCTGAAGGAGTTGGCCCTCTTCTGTCATCAATGTTCGTTTTCATGTTGTTTAGGAGTAGTTCAGAAAGTATCTATGCTTTCCCTGAGAAAAAGTCATTGGAAACCAGCATAAGAAGTACTTGAAAAACAATTTAAAAGCAGGGCAGTTTGGGCTTAAGGGTAGATTGCCTTTCTTTTGAAAAATCACTTTATTGTAATATTATGCTGAGATTTAGCTCAAGGTGATTGATTGGCTTTTTAAACTTAACATTATAATTTAATAAAACCACTAAAAATAGGTACAGTATTTGTAATATCATGTTGTTGATTAAGCTTTGAACATAAGAGTTTCTTATACACAGACAGTTGAAGCCAAAGATTTTTCAGCCATATAGTGTTCCTGTGTATATGAACTAAAAAATTTAATACTAAAAAATAAAAAACAAATAAACCAACCAAAAAAGTTAAACTGAACTAAATAGACACTTCTCAAAAGACAAAAATACAGTTGGCCAATAAATATATGAAAAATATTCAGCATCACTAGCAATCAGAAACGCAAATCAAGAATATACTGATATTTCACCTAACTCCAGTTAGAATGGCAAATAATAATAACATCAATGTTGTTATGTTGACTAGTAAATAATAATAACACCAAGAATATAATTAAAGAAAAAATGAGGGCAAAGATGTGGGGAAATAGGAACATTCATACACTGTTGATGGAGTTGTTAATTAGCACAACCAATATGGAGGTCAGTTTTTAGGTTCCTCAAAACACTAGAAATGGAATCACCATAAGACCCAGCAGCTAGACCACTATATAATATGCCAAAAAACTCAAAGTGATACAATGATATATGTACACCCATGCTTTAAGTAGCACCATCCACCAGAGCCAAATTATGGAACAAACCCAGATGTTCATTAACAGATGGATAGAGAAGATGTAATATATACACACAATGGAATTCTACTCAGACATAAAGAACAAAATTACAAAATTTTCAGGAAAATAGATGGGACTAGAGAATATTATACTAAGGGAAATCAGTTGGTCTCAAAAAGTAAAGGTAGTATGTTATCTTTTATAGGTGGAAGGTGGAGAGAATATAGGAAATATAAACAACTGGATAAGCAGAGAAAGACTTGTAGCGTAGTTGAAGCAGGTTAGGGGAGAGAGGATGAGGTTGAAGGAGGACTAAAGGGGGAAACAGTTCAAATAATAGCATGGTAGTATGTGAAGGTATCACTACCAATCTCACTAACTCCTGTTGGGAGGGGGAAAAAAGAAGGAGCGATGTGGAGGGACATATACAAAGAGCTGTGTGCATGCGTATTTCTAACACACTGAACTTCACTGTGATGTGTAATCGCAATTCACCAAAAATAATTTTAAAATAAGTATAAAACCCATATAAAGCCTTTTATTTTGGACAATGGTTAAAAAGGGGGGTGATGATGCTATTCTATTTATAGAAGATGTCCTGATGCTCTAGAAATATACTCTAAAACCCCAATGGTTCCCTTTATTCATTCTTCAAATCTGATGAAAATGCTAGGGATTAGGCAGGAAGCCAGGCTGGTAAGCTAGGCTCTGGCAGATGCTCTAAGTAAGAAACAGACTCCAGTGTTTTTCTCTCATGTCTTTCTCCTGAAAAATTGTGTCTACTTGTCTGCCCCATAAAATCTTGCTAACTCAAAACCAAAGTGAAAGAGGAACCCAACCATTCCTTAAGAACTTCCCACACCACGTGTCCTTGCTTCAGAGGCCCTTAAGCCATCTGTGTACAGAGTGTTTATAGATAATCTTTTTTTCTCAAAAATAAGTACTTTCCACATTTCATAGGTTGTAAACAAGGACATCTGTACTAAATTATTATACAGACTATAAGAGACAAGTTCTTTATAAGGGAAAATGACACTCAACTGTCTCTTCTTCTCAAAGAGACAGCCAGGAATTCCAAATCGACTTCTTAGTGACTGAGGCCTGCTTCTGAGATGCTGGATTGTTCACATATGCAGTAACTCACACATGGTCATGCCTGAAAATACTTTATTAATAATCTCTCCTAAAAGCAACTCCCTATGTAAAGTTTCACAATAACATGCAAAGAATGCATAGAAAGACAAACATGTGAACATGAAAATGGAGTTTGTATGTGTTTAAGCACCTTCATCACAAGACAGATGTTTGAAGACACAATCTAAAACTTTTTTCTTTTCTTTTTACAATTATTTCAGTTTTATTCTCTAATGTTAAGTAAAAATATTTCCTATAGTCTAATGGTATAACAAACTTACCTTTGGTTTGTATCACTTGTTAGTAATTGGAAGAAATTCTATGGTAACAATATAGTTTAATCAATGACCCTAAAATTTATATAAGATTTGACATCACATAATAAGTGTTCATATAATAAGTGTTTAGTAGAGGGGTGTATGTTTTGACCAAGTATCTCTGTATGATTTTGCCTTCATGTTGATGAAAATGTACCCAGGGATTGCAAAGTAGCAATTATTAAATCCAATCACCTCTTTTCTACCCAGGGTAGGCATGTATTGATACACAAAGAGGCTAAACTAGACAGAAAATTTATTGCATATAGAACTGGAGGCTGTACCCCAGAGGTCACAAGAAGGAAATTTTCACCAGAGGTTTGAGGTGGGTTACCCTGTTCTTCCCTCTATTTCTACACCACTGAACTGATGGCTGTGCTTAGGAAGAATGAGGCAGGAGGACAAGAGACAGTGCTTCTCATCTGAGCAATGGCAGGCCAGACATGGTGGTGCAGGCCTGAATCCCAATTCTTGAGAAACTGAGATAGGAGGATCACAGGTTCAAAGCCAGGCTCAGCAACTTAATGACACCTTGTTTACAAATGAAAAAATAAGTGTAGCTCAGAAGTAGAATGCCCCTTTGTCCAATTGTTAACTCTCAAGCAAACACACACACACACACACACACACACACACACACACACACACACACACACACAGCAGTGGCTAAGTAAGAATTTTTTCCATTTAAAGCTATTTGATTGTATTTGTATTTCAGTGCATTGTGAATTTTATCCTTGGTTAAGTAGTGGAGTTATTTAAAAAACAAAATGAAACCTTTACCTATCACAGCAATATTATACAACTACTTTTCCTTATAAAATAGCCTTTGGCAAAAATAGTAATTACATGAATTCTAGGCATTTTAGGATTATTAACTAAGCTATATTTCACAAATGGAGTCCAAGACAAAATATGATCAAGTTTCAGTACCATTCCTGGATTTGATTTACTGGGTGCTTCAATCAGAAATTAAATCCTGATCAAGGCACTTAGCTAAATGTCCTGTACATGTTATTTGTGGTTGCCATCACATCCTTATAATCTGGTATGTATGATGAAATGTTGTCCACCAGGGAGCCTAAGAAATTTAATAAATTATATGGTAAGTAAATGATTTCACCATATTTTTAGATAACTTAAAGGCCATTCCTATTCTACATGAGAATTCTCAAACTTTCATTTTCAGCTGAGAAACAGAAAGCACTTATTTTTTATAATCATAAATCATCTGCTTTATGCTTTTTTAAAAGTCCTCTTTGAACAAAATGTCTCCCTATATGTATAATTAATATAATCCATAGTATATGTCAGACATTTATAGAAATGATCAGTATCTTTTCTTTGTTTTGTTTTTCTACAAAAGCAGTAATCAAAAAAGATGAAATCTGACCTTCTCTCATTTACACTCCTAGTAAACTATGGAAAACAATGTTCCAGATCCCTTCTAAGAACTAAGTGTATTTAGATCCATGAAATAAACTCAAAGAAAATTAGAAGTAGTTATAAATAATTAGTATTTGAGGTTAAAACAAACATAAAAAATAGAGAAATAATTCTTTAAAATACCTAGTTTTCATTTGTAAACGACATGACAGAAAATTCATTTCTAACATTATCATACATGTGCTATTTTTACTTTATATTAGGTTTTTATTTCTTTCAAAATTCTGTTAAATATTGATATTAAATTAATGAAAATTGAATGTCATCTTGAAGCTTCTTTGAAATAGGACCTAGAAAATCATTATTTAAAACTATAGAAAAAAAGTTTTCCAGTGCTTACTATGTCCATCATATAGCAATATAGTTCAGGATGTGCTTTATAGGGAAAGTTTTAATTGTTTTAATAAAACAGTCAAGACTTCAGTTTCATTCTTATAGACAGGACAGAATGGTATGTTCTCTTACTCATAATAGGTAGCATAAAATTTTAATATAATTTAGAGTAAGTTTATTTTCCCATTGCTAATACATATAAGTAGAGTGATGTTCATATATCCTGCTATCCCAGTTTATCTTACAGTCAATATCTAAGTAGCTTCTCGAGAATTCTCTGAAAATATAAAAATAATTGCTATTTTCCTTGGTTTGTAAAGATGAAATTTTTTCTTAAGAAAATTGGCGCCCTCAACGAATAGGTTTGAATTAAGTTTACAAAACTACTATAAAAATGCTGGTTATTTCCTGAAGTTATTCCTTACCCAAAAGAGCGGTGATAATCATATCATTCAATTATGCAAAAGTTGAAGAACAAGTTTTATCTTAATCCATATGTTGAAAGAAACATTTGCTAAAGGACCTAGAAAGCCAGAAACGTTATCACTGGTCATGACCAAATCATCTAGAGGTACATCTTTTTGCACTGAGTTTTTCAAACATTATACATGTAAAAAACACTTCTTCCCCAAACTATAGAAGAAATCTGTAAACATGATGATCTCTGCCCCTATTGATACTGCCTCTGAGTATTCTTAGCCTTTTAACCAAAGGGCAATTAAAAACATCATTAAGGCACTGTCATCTTTCTTTAACTAGCATTTTTATTGCCAGTATCCTGTAGTATTAGCAGATTATGCCCTACTACCTATTACTTTATAACTCCTTTCTCAAAAGTTACATAATTTCATAATGTATGTATACAAACATATACAAATATATATATATATGTATATGCACACGTAGATACGTATCCTATTCAAACAGAAATTGTTTATTTAGACTCATACATTTTATCTCTGTTTAAATAGCTATGGTCATTTTTAATGGAAATAAATTCTGTGACAAAGCATCTTTTACACATTACATTTTCATAATAGTTATGTCAATGACAAGTAAATCATTTAAAAACTTTAAAAATAAGAAGTGGATCAAATATTTAATTAAAAAACATTACCTTTTAGCAAAATGCTTGTAAGACCCATAACTACATTATACAATGTAGAATCTAACTTTGATTTAGGGTTCAAATAATATTAGAATAAAATTCTCCATTATATAATCAACTTCTTTTATTTTTGTTTGTATTCCTCCCCCAAATTATTTAATCGTTACCATTAGGAAAACAAATATTATGTTTTAATGATGACGCTTCCTGGCTGTTTCATAGACCAGAAATCCAAGAGCTGTATTTAGGCTCATATAATTTTCTGTGTTAAGTGTGAATTCTTTAAGATTAGATGGCTCTAAAAACCTGTTTTGGTAATTCATTCTAAACTAATTTAATATGCAGAAAACAAAATAGATAAATTAATATTATTTCCATTTGCTATCAGACTAACAGGAAGTTCAAATTAACTTTCAGATACATAACACATCCTGCGTTTTACTTATTAATCTTATAGTTTATATTGCAGAAATAATTAAGACAGACAAGCTACCATTTTCCAGTTTTATTTTCAGTTATGTTCAAGTCTAATATGCAAATCCTATAATGTAAATACCATGTTTTCCATTTTTATTTTGATTAGAACTATATGATAATTTGACCATCCAGAATAACTTCCATCCTCCACTATAAAATGAGGTTCAAAACTGCACAGAAAAACTCCTTATCAAGTAGTATTTTATAAAATTATTATTTTAGGATTTCTCTAATATAGTTGCAACTTTTAGTTCTAATAAAAATGCCTTAAATATAATTACCACATTTACTCTGAAAGAGTAGTAAGAACTACAAAAATATCATTTTAAAGGAGAAAAACATGAAGACCATATGAAATCATGACACTAAAATATTTTGTAGGATGACAGGGTAAAATTTTTCCATATCATTTAAAGTCCTTCCTCTATTCTGTATATACTAGAAATAGTATTGACTTCCATTATATAAAGACTTTGTAGACGTGTGTAAAAACCTGTATACTCACAGGCATCTTTTTACATGTTATGGCTATAATTAACATTTGTAAAGAACCATGGGAATAAAGGTTGGAGACCCAGCTTGAACTTTCACATTTTCCTGAGACAGCAGGGAAACACGTAAACAATCTTATTTTGCTCACGTGGAAGCAGTTGCCTTTCTCCTTGTACATCTTTCCATGTCTAAACTTGTTAATTCAGTTGTAGATTCACATGAGGTAATTAAGTGCTTGTCCTTTTGTCCTTGTAACCAAAAGGTGGCACCTCTAAAAATTAGAGTTAGCTTTCAACAGAGATATTGTATTTTTAAAAAGTCATTTAGATGTCAAAGCAGAAGAAAGAAAATGTGTGTGTGTGTGTGCACACGCGCGCGCGTGTATTTCTGCTTAAGTGGGAGAGGTAATTGCTTCAAATGAAAAATGATTTCTAGTATAAATTACATCAATGGCACATGAAGCTGGCTCTCTTCTAAGTTTGTGTATAAACTTACACATTAAAGATATGTGGTGAAAAACAACTTTGTAGGGTACACAGATTAGTGTGGAAGACGGAACACAGTTAAAGAAGAATCCCTTTTCTTATTCCAAGAGATCATTTAGGGGGAGAGAGAGAGAGAGAGAGAGAGAGAGAGAGAGAGAGAGAGAGAGAGAGAGAGAGAGAGAGAGAGAGAGAGAAAGAGAAACAAGATTTGGTGTTTCTCCTGATAAAAAGAAAAGAATTTATCTAGGTACTAACATCTGCTGGCTTCTGTGTACTCACGTCTGACCCACTTGGAATGCTTTCCCATCACATCTAACTAGGCATTTCTCTTCACCTCCTCCAGTCTAACAGTAATCACTTAGCTGTCTCTGATGAATAATCGGAAAGGGAAGCCATATCAGAGATGATGGACTTGGAGACTGCTGAAGCTGTTGTTAAGGCTCTGTCCAACAAGTGCCATTTACTTGACCTATTATGCAGGCACCCAGGGACACACTGTTCTTTTCATGTCTTTCTCTCTCTCTCCTTTTTTAACAAGGCACGAGAGGAGAAATATTTCCCCCTTTAAGATTTTCTGAATTCGAGACTACCTTCCTGCCGTTACTTTGTCAACTTTGTTCTAGTAGGAGAGGATTCTTGGCCAACTCAGCCTCCATGTGCCTTCTAAAGGAAATGTTGAGATTGCAGGAACATTATTTTACATCTGTTAATACTGTCACATTAAAATAAAATAAGGCAAACCATAGATTTGATACCCAAGCAATAAAATGCAAGCCGATAGTACAAAATAAAATAGAAATTCACACACATGTAGCCTTCACACAAAAGTTAAAGCTGCTTTATTTCACCAAGGGGTTAATGCTTGACAAGTGAATATCAACATGTACAGAAAGCTAACTACAAGATTAGCTTTCTCAAAGAAGAATCCCAGACCTCCTGATAATACCAGTATCACTTCCAAATGTTTTTAAACTTTACCATTCTTTTTCCACCTCCCAACATAAAGTACACAACAAAGAACCTCATGAAAGTTAATATCTATTTTGTATTGTTATTATTATCAATTATATATGTCCATATACATTTACTGAAAAAAAAAAAAGCCCTCAAAGTTCAAACATTAACACCGATGTGAGGTACCACATTGTGAGCCCCACAGGACAGATGGAAACAGCAAAGTCAGATGGCTGGCACTTAAAAGCAACAGCAATTAAGCAGTTGAAAGTGGGCTGGATTGCCGGTTTATTTTTGTTCCATTTGAACGGATCGAGTGAGAGACAGACTCTCTTACAAGATCACCGCAAACTTGATGCTTCCTCCCCTGACAGCAGAGCTGGATGGACTGTCTACCCCCTCATCAGTTTAATTCCTTATCCAGTTTAATTGCTTTTTGTACTCTAATATTCACAGGGGTTGCATTATGTCTTATCCCTCCCCCCACCCCGAACAGAAAGAAACCTTTCCCTTTTCTTCACTACCCCTCTTCCCCTAAGAAAGGCAATTTTATCCAAGAGGAGAAAGAAACCTTGGGAGTGCTTGGGGGGAGGGGGAGGAGGACGAGAGGAGGGGGCGCAAGAGACAAGATAGTGATTGGGGGTGGAGGAAGGAGAGAGAAAAAGAGAAGGAAAGAGGAAGCAAGAAGATGGGGGATGCCCAACATCAACTCCAGGCTCTGAAACAGCAGCTCTGAGCAAAGTGCTTCTCCCAGAGATGCACATGTGGTCTCAGATTTTTACAATAGGCCACCTGGGATTCCCTCCCTAGGTCTCCCACTACCCAAACCCAAGTCTAAGGAAGAAAATCTTGGGGACTGATTCAAGCTCAGAGGCACTACCGAGGTGGAGGCGCAGCGGTCCTGCTGCCTTACCTGAAGGGAGGACCAGAAGGTAGCGCCAGTCTCCTTCCCCACAGCTCTCTCCCCGAGCGCGGACTGGTGCGAGGCACGCTCGTAAGCTCGCTGCCTCAGCGATCAGAGGGGCAGCCTGCAACACAAAAGGGGTGTGTGGGTGTGGGTGTGTGGGAGGATTTCCAGGGCCACCAGCTGGTCCCAGCTGGCCGCCCCCACCCTGCACACACCCCTTCGGGGCGCTGAGCCCCCTTCTCAGCTGAGCACCACCCTAGAGGCTTGCTCGGGGTGTAGCCTCAAGTTGCTGCTGGTAACTGCTGCTGCTGCTGCCTCTGCAGGAGGAGGAGGTGGAAAGACACCGGGGGCAGTACTCGGTCTAGAGCATCCCCACACTGCAGCTCCTCCAGGAATCCCTCCAGTGAGGAGGCGGCCGCCCATCATCTCCCAGCCCCGACCGCCTGATTGGTTCTACCCCGGGTACACTGTGCCCAGCAGCCAATCCGTGAGCACTAATAATAGGTGGATCCGCTCAGCCAACAGCGCCCATCCCAGTTCTGTTAGTCTCTCTCCATCCCCACAGCGGACAGGGACCAGAGGAAGGGGGTGGGGAAGGGCGGGGGGTGGGTGAACTAAGAGGGGAGCAGATCCCAAGGAGACCCACTCAAGGGCATCTGATAAAACCCCTGGGCCGGCTCAGAGATGCTCACAACCTGTTCCGCAAGCTACGTGTACAGGATAAAGAGACAGCATAATACAAAGCTTTTTTTTTTTTTTTTTTTTTTTTTTTTTTTTACTTTCGATCGAAACCTACCCTGATACTGAGCATGCCCAGACTGCCACAGCGCCCTAGGAGTTTCGATCTGTGTGGGTTCCCGGGTGTGGGCTTTTCAAAAGGTAGGAAAGGAGAGGTAGAAGTTTGTTTTTGGCCATCTGACCCGGAGGAGTTGTGAAAGGAGGGCAGGGTGAAGCTTTGCCAGGATCTCACACTAGTGTTCTCAATCTGAGCCCAGCTCAGCTGAGCCTCAGAAAGGCAGTCTTCCGGGCTTTCCAAGGCCAGGGATGTTCAGTTGCCCGGCTCGGGCTGCGAGTGCTGGTGAGGATAATGTGAGCCCTGCTAGATGCCAGGAGACTCCCAGTGAAGGGTGCGGTGGACCATTGAAGGGAAGCTTTCTCTGTAGGTGGGGCTGGAGAGAGGACTCCACCCAGCAGCAGCGCCTGCCAAGCCCAGGAGAGTGCGCTGGGAGTTTCCACTGCAGGGACCAATAAGTTTGTAGACTTGGGTCAAGCGCATGCGACATCGTTGAGCATGTTTCGTGTTCCTGTGTGTGCACACATGCGCTAGCACCCTCCCCCATCTCTCTCTCTCTCTCTCTCTCTCTCTCTCTCTCTCTCTCTCTCTCTCTCTCTCTCCTTACTCGCAGCGCAGTGACGACTAAAGCATAGGATTCCTCCCTCCTTCCTCTCTTTCCAGCTCAACCGTTCTGCTTGGAGTAAGAAGCTTTTCCCTAGGGAGAGCCACGGTGACCTGATTGTCTCTAAGCCCTCTGGCAATTTATAGCTTAGTAATACTGAGTGATACAGAACTGGGAGGCTCAGCTGTGGGGGAGGGGAGGACCAGCCTCCTGAGGGGCAGAGAGGAGAGGTGCCCCACTCAGGGAAAGAGTAAGTCCATTATCTACTCCACAGGTGAAAAGCTTTCAAATTGTAAAGAAGTATTTCCCCTTCTCACTCACTTGACCTTGTGTAATGGCCTTTGAACCCCTTATTTGTTTTGCTTAGAAATCCTAGCAGTGAGTGTAAACTTGATCAATAGCTACAAATGAGAACCTTTCTAATTGGGCTCTTTATTTTACTGAGAAGATTATCTTAGCATCTCAGGTAAGGAAATAAATAGCTATCTCAATTCCCCAAACTCATCCACTTTGAACTGGAGTTTTATTAACATTGGTGTGCAAAGGTAACTGTAGCAAGAATTCAATTAACAGTAACACATTTCTTTGAGTTTTTTAATTAAATCTCTCCTATTTATGTAATGTTTAAGATCCTTATTCTAAATATAGGGGGAAAGAGACAACCCTGATATAACTGTATCCTTCCAAGTGACAAACTCTGGTTTGGGTTCTGCTTACATTATAGGGAAATGAGCATTAGAGGTAGATTATGGAAATCATTTACACACTCCCAAATTATAACTTTCTGCAAATATCCACCTTTTATTTTGCTAAACATTCCTCTAAACTTATTTTAAAATAATTTCATAGTTGGAGAAAGAAAATAATAGAAGTTGCTTTGCAATTGATTTTTAAATGTTAGGTGAAGAAGAGGGATGTGGAATAGAAAGATGAGGAAGAGAGGAAGAAAAAGAACGAACAATTACCTAATTGCTTCTTTAATTTTGTACAGTAAACCTCTTTGCATGAGAGGATTATTATAATATCTACCTAATAGAGGTCTTTATTCTATAAATATACTTCGCACACTTCTAGATTCTGATTATTAAAAATTGCAGCCAGGTGTGTTGGCACATGTTTGTAATCTCAGCATTTAGGAGGCTGAGACAGGAGGATCATGGTTCAAGGACAGCCTCAGCTACTTAGTGAGGCTGTTTGCAACTCAGTGAGACCCTGTTTTGAAATAAAGAATATGGCTGGAGGTATACCTTTGAGGTATATTGCCCCTGAATTCCAGCCTCGCAACACAAAAACAAAAACAAAAACAAAATCACAAAACAAAACAAAGCCCTGCGTGTTTGTCCCGCTTACCAATAGCTACATGTAGAAACAAATGCAATTCTTTTAGAACGGATGAGTGAATGAATCCAAGAGGTATATGGGTTTTGGAATTTCTGTGTCAAACCCTGATCACCAACATTTTAGCCAATTTCTTTCCCTGTCCACCTCACATCCTGCCAAATCTCTCTCCCTCTCTCTCTCCCTCCCTCTCTGTCTCACTCCCTTCCTCCTTCCTTCCCTCTTCAGAATCCTAGACAACATGAAAAGAGTTCGATGTTTTATCCTAGAGTTTCTTGAGAAAGACTGTTGGCCAAATTAAAAATGGCCTTTAAGTGTATATTGTGCTTAACTTTAGAATAAATAGCATTTCCATTGTTCAGAATATAGCATTTCTATTAATAGCATTTCAAGACTATACTTACTGTCTGTGAGTATAAACTAGTTTTTGGCAATATTACCATTCTTATTCTTCCTCTTATTCTCCCCACCTTATGAGAAGGGGCTAAGTTTTCTGTCTGGTCCTACTGGATTGACACATTATACTTTACTTTTCCATTGTAGAGCATGCACAGCCTCTTTGCCCTTTATAGTAAACGCCTCTTCGTTAAAAGGAAGATCAGGATCAGGTCTATTGTCCTTTCTTCTTTTCTTCTTAGCCCATTTCTATGTAGGTCCTTTCCTACATAGAATCACTAGGTCTTTTCCTACTGAGCCTTAACTCAATCCTGGTCTTATATTATTTTTCAAATTAGTTGTTTCTAGAATTACTTCTACTTTTGAAAATAGGTTTTGCTTCCTCTTTGCTAAAAGGCCTGTTACTGCTATTGTTTTTCTTCTATATTTTGTACTGGTCAAGATTTCATTGTCATCCTTTTTGCTCTTTTTTTTTTTCCCAGTGAATTCATCCATTTACTACTTTAATGCTTCCTTTGCCATCTATTTTCAGCTACAGGATTAGAATAGAAACTAAATTGGATTGGAGCACTGAGGAGAAAAGTGTGTCTTATGGCAAGAGTGGGAATTAGGGACTTTAGAAACTAGAAATTCATTAAGTGCAAACTTAGCCCAGGTTTTCTGTGGAACACAGAAGACACCAGAGAAGTGTGGAGAAAATTCTGCCTGTCAGTGGAAAGGCTAAAATACTCAAGCTGATCAATGGTACTAAAGAGTTCCATTTAATCAAGGCTGTCATATATCATTAAACTTTATATCCTTAATGGCTACAAACTAGTTATCTGGTAAACACTATTCATAAAGATCATTGCTCCAGGATATAAAAAATGAAAAGCAACTAACTTCTTTAAATGTTTATGCCTATTTTTATATAAATGCATATCTTATTATTCTTTTTAAAAATTCATATTTAGAAAATTCATATATATATATATATATATATATATATATATATATATATATATATATATAATTTTCTTCCACTGCATTTGAGGATACTGCTTTTTTTTTCTTCCAGGAGAGAGAATTGACTAAATGTTTGTTTTCTGGTTTGAGAATTTAGATAGAATCCCAGCATCACCACTAATTGGCTATATGACCTTGAAAAATTACAAAACCCTTCAAATCTCAGTTTTCTCATTTATAATATGTACACAAGAATACAACCTATATCCATAGAGGTTTTGTGAGGATAAAAAAAAGCAGTGCAAATAAAGTGCTTAGTTTTGAGCACATAGTGAGGGCTGAAGGACTTCTGGCCATTTTAATTATCATTATCATTGCTACTACTCTTTTTCTTTCTTATTTCTGGGAAAATGTATCTCTTTCTTATCATTTCAACCATTTAAGCCAATAGTGAGGCATGAAGTCTTTGCCCAGAATCATTAATTTAAGGACTTAATCCATGCTCAAAGAATTGTTTATAGGTAACATATCAACCGTTATCAGTCTAGAAGGTAAATAATTTTTATAAAATATGTACTTAAGAATATTTTCATTTAAATTTAGTTTATATTATTCTTTAAAATTAAGAAACCTCCATTTCTAGTGGTTAAAAAATAAAAATTAATGAAAACTAGTGCTTTGTTTCTTCTAGAAAATGTCTCCTTAAAGATAATGGTAGCTATCCATTTTGATTTCTCTTCTACTTATCTCTCTCAAGATCATTTGGCCTGGAATTACTGCTAATAATTTTATGGCCAATTGTTAAGGCAAAACATCAGCTCTCCCTGTATCACAATTAGATAAAAGAAATTAACCACATGGCTTTTTAGACTGAACACCCATGGTACTTAATAAAGAAAATCTAGCATTGGGAGAAGAAAAAAAGAAAATGGATACAGATGGGAGCCAAGTATGTCCAGCAGAAAGATAGAGCCCCATAAATGAACAACAATACTTCACCATTTCCAAAGGAAAAAAAGAAAGAAATAGCAGTCAGTATTCAATGTGGTTTTACAAAAGACTTTTCTTAAAGATATGGCTAAGAAGATATTGGAAATGAAAAGGAGGACAGTGACACAAAAAGTAATATACTGTGTCAGGCTGTTGAGGTTAGCAAGGAAAATATTATTTAGGTGAATCTATCTCAAGGGCAAAATAAAAGTAGTCTGAGCTAATGTTGCCAAAGGTCTTAGAAAGGAAACAAGTGATGTATTTTTCAAAGACTTCATGATGCAAGGGAAACATACTGTGATGAAAACTGGTCTGATAATGAAGCAAGACCAACATTAAAGTTTATGTGATCCCTTTGAAAACAGAGGAAGGATTTCTATTTAATTAAATATATAGAGAAGCATAGTTCAACTTCTTCATTCAACTTAGATGAAAAGTGTGTCTAGAGAAAGTAATTGACTTATACAAAGCCATTGAGAGCCAGCTATGGGGTAGAAAGAGATGCTGTCTTTTCAAAAAACTAAAGTGTTTTAATAATGTCATTTGAAAGAGAAAGGTGGTAGACAATCAAGATCTCTATGTCAAGATTTGTTCATATTCTGATAAAAAACAAACAAGGAAGATACAGAAAGCTCTAATTCACTCTGCCACACTTTTGGAAGGCTTTATGCAGAATAGATCATATGGCTTTGCTTCAGTGCTTAAATACAGCCTGGTCTACTTGTTCTTGGTTCACCTAATCATAAATTAAGTACCATTAATTGGTGAGTTCTTAAAGGAAAGAAGTTTCTTTATTGTATAATGAACCCAAAAGAAAGATATGAAGGACACCAGGTTTTCTACTTCTAACCTTAGCTTAAAAGTCTCTCATGGCTGAGAATGGTGATGCACGCTTGTAATCCCTGTACTTGGGAGGCAGAGACAGGAGGATCATGCAGGTTTGAAGCCAGCCATACTGGCTTAAGAGACCCTGTTTCCACATAAAAAAAGTATAAAAATAGGTCTGGGAGTATGTATAGCCCGTGGGAGTGTAGCTGGAGGTAGAAGGGCTTCCAGGAACCCCAGTACCACAAACACACACACACACACACACACACACACACACACACACACACCTCTCATGAGCCTTAGCAAGTTTCCAGTTTGATATCAAGACTTCATATAGAGGTGATGGGGCTCTGAGTCATTGCTCTGTTGATCTATAAGCCTGCTTTCACTCCAGATGGTTGTTCTCTTATTATAGATGCAATTTTAATGGCTTCTTTCGGAGTATGGCTGCCTTGTATGTGTATCTCCATATCTATCATAAAAAGAGCTAGGATAAATAATAAGCTAGGATAAATAAATAAAATAAACATTGATCGCCTTATACTCTTATAATGGTTTTATTTATTTTTCAAAATGTTTTGTAAAAACTGGAACATAGATATATTAAATAATTTTTTGAAGTTCACAGAGATGATGACTGGTCCACCTTTGACATCTTGAAAGACAGACAACAGCTTGACAATATTCATAGGGATGTAAGATGTACTAAAATAACTACTTCAAAGATTGCCAGTATTTATCTAGTAGACTCCAGATATATTGAGCAACTTGAAAGAAATTTTTAGAAACAGCTCATACAATTTTTAAAAATCATCATCATTAAGGAAAATCCATGAAGATGGAAGAGGAATATTTAACCAACCATTCTACTTAATCAATGAGATTACTGAATTTTGTTGTAGACCTGGAAACTCTTAGAAATTTTAATTATAAAATAATACAAATGGTTTAAAGGTTAATAACAAAGCCTTCAGCTTTATGCATTAAAAATTATCTTTCTTATCGCCCTTTTGCTTCTACATCTGATAGTTCTTCCTCCCTGTACCACCAAATGAACCACTGTCCTGAATTTTGTGTTCCATGGTTTTGCTATTTTTTCTATATTCTACCATATTCAAATTTTTTATAAACAGAATCATCCTATAATACATATTTCTGCAACTTAAGTTTTTAGCTCAAGAGTAGGATTTAGGATTTATTAATACAGATATAATTTATTCCTTGTCATTCACATAGTATATTCAATATATGAATCTATCATTGCTTTTTTTTTTCTGTACTGGAGATGGAATCCAGGGGCATCCTATTTCCAAGCTGAACCTCCAGCACTAAATTTTATTCTTTATTTTGAAACAGGGTCTCACTGAGTGGCAAAGAGCCTCATTAAGTAGCTGAAGCTGTCTGGAAACCGCGATTCCCCCTGTTTCAGCCTTCCAAATGCTGTGATTACAAGTGTGTGCCACCATGCTGGGCTCTATCACTGCTTTTAACCATTCATATATCTTTAGATGTTGACATGCATTTTGATTATCTTCTAATATATACAGTGCTGCTGTGAACATTTGCACCTATGTCTGTAGTTCCGCATGTGCCTGGGCCTCTTTGATATATTCCAGGGTAACAGCTGGCTGGGGGAATCTTAAGTTTTAATAATTGAGGGGGATTTTTATTTTTAATTATGCATATGGTACTAGAGGTATGCTACCTTTGAACTATACCCCCAGCCATATTTTTTGTTTTGAAATAGAATCTCTTTAGCTTTCTGAGGGTCTTGCTAAGTTCCTGAGGCTGAAAATGTAATCCTCTTATTTCAGCTTCTCAAGTACTGAGAATATAGGCTATCAATCATGATGATTTTAAAAAATACTCATTTATTAATTTCAGTATTTGTATCACTGGTGGTTTCTCTATTGTCTGTAATATTTTTCCTGGGTTTTTGTCATTCAATTATTTTCTCAGCAAAGTTTGGAATTTATTTTGTTTCAGAATATTACCCATTTATTATAATAAACATAGAAACTCAAAATTATATATTCATCTATAGACGTATGTTTCAACTAGCAGGCAGATACAGTAGTTATTTGTATATCTCAGTCTATTCAGTAATTTTTAAAAAATAAATCAAAGTTTCCAGGTGTAGTGGCGCAGGCTTGTATAGCCTGCGCTTAGGAGGCTGAGACAGGAGGATCGAACAGGTTCAAAGCCAGCCTCAGCTACTTAGTGAGGTTTTCAGCAACTTAGTGAGACCCTGTTTCCAAATAAAATATAAAATATGTCTGGGAGTATAGCCCAGAAGTGGAAAGCTTCTGGATTCTACCCTCAGTACCACCAAAAATAAATAAATAAATAAATAAATAAATAAATAAATAAATATTAAATAAGTCAAAGTTGGTTTCCAAATTTTGGCAAATATTCTTAACATTCCTTAGATATAATCCTTATTATATTCAATGAAATATTTTATTTAATTGATTTAATATGATCTTTAATATTATATAAATTCCATTAACTACCAACTCTATAATAAATTGAAAAGCTGATTAAAAATTAACATGATAAGGTACCCAGAAGTGGTATCGCTGGATTATATGGTAGGTTAGTTCTTGTTCATGTGAGGATCCTCCATTTTTTTCCCAAAGTAGTTGAACTAATCTGTAATCCCACCAACAATGTATTGGAGTTCCCATTTCTCAACATCTTCTCAGTATTTTTTGTCATTTGTGTTTTTAATGATTGTCATTCTAGTTGTAGTTAGGTGAAAGGGTAGTTTTGATTTACATCTCTGTTTGCTAATGATGTTGAGCATTTTCTCATATCTTTATTGGCTATTTGAAATTTTTGTGAAGTGTCTATTTAGTTCACTTGCCCATTTTCTTTACTGGGTTATTTTTTTCTTTAGTGCTAAGTTTCTTGAGTACACTGTGAATTCTAGATATTAGTCATCTATCAGATTTTGTTGGCTCTCTGTTGATGTTCTTGATAGTTTCCTTTCCTTATAGAAACTCTTCAGTTTAATGCAATTCCATATATTTATCCACCTTCTAGCTTCTTATGCCTTTGGGGTCTCTTTGAGAAAGTTTTTACCTGTGCCCATGTGTTGCAGTATTGGACCTATACCCACTTCAAGGAGCCTCAAGGTCTCTGGTCTAATTTCCAAGTCTTTGATCCATCTTGAACTAACTCTTGTACAGAATGAAAAAGCAGGAATTATTTCCATTTTTCTGCATATTGTTAACCAGTTTTGCCAACACCATTTGTTGAACAGTCTATCTTTGTTCCCATGTATTTTTTGCCTATTTGTCCAATTACCAAACCAATGCTTGCATATTTATATTTATAGCCACACAATTCACAGTTGACAAACTGTGGAAATAGCCAAGATGTTCATCAAGAGATGAATGATTACAAAACTATGGTATATGTACACAGTGAAATTTTACTAAGCCATAAAGAAGAGAAAATTACATCATTTATAGGGAAATGGATGGAAATAGAGAACATATGCAAAGTGAGATGAGTCAGTCACAAAAAGTAAGAAATCAGATGCTCTTCATAATATGTGGAAGCTAGGGAGAGGATGGGTCATAGGAGGAAATCTATATGAAGAAGGAGAAACTATAGATAAGCAAATAAGGCGACCTAACTAAGGAGGATGTGAGGGGGGAAGAGGGAAATTCCCTAATGTATATGATGTACATTCACAAACATATCAAAGTCAATCACTAAGCCAAACATGAGCAGGAGGGAAGTGGGAGGGAATGGGAAGGGATGTGGGGGAAGGCTAAGTGAATGATATGTACATGTATGCCTCTACTATCTTGTACTCCATTAAGATGTATAACTACAATGCACCAATAAAAATTAATAAAAATTAACATGAAGTTTAACAGGATTAAAATATTACACTACTAGATATTATGTTTTATTACAAAGATTCAGTCATCAAAACTATGTTTCTTGTAATAAAAATAGGCATAGTCCAATTGAATTGAATGAGGAATCTATAAAAATTCTGACATGTGTGTATAATCATCTGTTTTATAACAAAGCTACATTAGCATTTCAGTGGGAGAAAGTATCTGTTTTCAAGAAGTGATAGCAAGCCAATTGAATGTATGTATTTAATTGAGTACTTGGAAGTGGAAAGTAGGTATAATTATGAAAATAAATGTGGTAAACCTTCTTAAATAAAGTTAAAGTATCAGGAAATATCTTTATCAGTTTGAGATGGGTAAAGATTTCTTAAATTGAAATAACTTGCCCCTTTGTTTTGCATCTTCATGAATTTGACTATTTTAAGGACCTCACAAAAGTAGAATGATAAATTGTTGTCTTTTTTAAAGCTGGCTTCTTTTATAGATTCAGGGTTATTTTATAGCTGGCTTATTTTATAGATTCAGGTTGATTTATGTTGTAGCATGGGGCAGGATTTTCTTCCTTTTAAAAATTAAACAATAAGACTTCCGGGAAGATGGCGACTGAAAAAAGCAGCATTCATGAGTCCTGCTAACAATCGATCTCAATTGCCACAAAATCAGCCAGTAAACACCATCAGCAGAAATAAAAATTACAAGGGACAGACAAAAAGAAGGCTAGAAGAAAAACCAGAGACCAGAAAAGAAAACAGCCCGCATTGCTGTGACAGAGCTGCGCCTGCGCCATCTTGCCGCACAGTACCAGGCTCCAGAGAAGAAAGGGACTCAGAACAGAGCTCAAAACCAGAAAAAAAAAAAATACACCAGACTCATGGCCAAGGGCGCAGCAACAGCGCCATTATCGGCAGCAGTGCCATATCTCCAGCAGGGCGGCAAGTTCACCGCATGTGCGACAGCTCCAGATCAGCGAACTCAACAACCCACCAGGGTCCAGAGAAGAAAGGTAAACAAGGAGCTGAAGTGAGCAGCTGTGGATCATTTGGGTGTAATTCAGCAGGTTTTCAGCGCAAAGATAATGGACAAGGATGTCCATTATCATCGCTTCTCTTCCATATAGTACTAGAGACTCTAGCCAGAGCAATAAGGCAAGAAAAGGAAATCAAAGGAGTACAAATAGAAAAAGAAGAACTCAAACTTTCATTGTTTGCAGATGACATGATACTATATCTAGAAAACCCAACAAACTCAACCAAAAGGCTTATAGAACTGATAAATTCAGCAAAGTTTCTGGATACAAAATTAATCTTAAAAAATCAAAAGCTTTCCTGTACACCAACCATAAATCCACTGAAAAAGAAATTCAGAAAAGGCTTCCACTCAGGATCTCACACAAAAAAATAAAATACTCAGGAATAAACTTAACCAAGGAGGTAAAAGATCTCTACAAAAAAAATTTAAAAACATTGAAAAAATAAATCGAAGATCTTAGAAGATGGAAAGATCTTCCATGTTCATGAATTGGCAGAATAAATATCATTAAAATGGCCATCCTTCCAAAAGTGATCTACAGATTCAACACAATGCCCATTAAACTACCAAGATCATTTCTCACAGACATAAAAAAATCAGTCCTTAAGTTTATTTGGAATAACATAAGGCCCAAAATAGCCAAAGTAGTTCTCAGCAACAAAAACCATGCAGGAGAATCACAATATCTGACTTTAGACTATACTACAAAGCCATTGTAATAAAAACAGCATGGTACTGGCAAAAAAACAGATACATAAACCAATGGAGCAGAATAAAAGACCCAGAAACAAGTTCACACACATTCAGCCAATTGATTTTTGACAAAGGGGCCAAAAACATACACTGGAAAAAAGATATCCTGTTCAACAAATGGTGTTGGCAAAACTGGTTAACCTTATGAAGAAAATTGGAAATTAATCCCACTTTCTCACCCTGTACAAAAGTCAATTCAAGATGGGTCAAAGACTTGGAAATCAAACCAGAGACCTTGAAACTCCTTGAAGAGGGCATAGGTCCAACACTGCAACTCATAGGCACAGATAAACACTTTCTCAACAAGATCCCAAAGGCACAACAAATCAAAAGGCGAGTCAATTTGTGGGATTGCATGAAACTGAAGAGCTTCTATTCAGCAAAGAACACTGTCAAGAACCTCAACCGAGAGCCAACAGAATGGGAGAATATTTTTGCCACCTACACCTCCAAGAGAGGACTAATATCTAGAATATACAGAGAACTCAAGAAACTCAACACTAAAAAAAATCATCCGATAACAAAATGGGCAAACAAACTAAATAGACACTTCATGAAAGAAGAAATTCAAATGGCCAATAAATGCATGAAGAAATGCTCAACATCATTGGCAATCAGAGAGATGCAAACCAAAACTACTCTGATATTTCACCTAACTCCAATTAGAATGGCAAATATTCAAAACACAAACAACAACAAATGCTAATGAGAATGTGGAGAAATGGGAACTCTAAAACATTGTTGGTGGTATTGAAAATTAGTGCAACCACTTTGAAAAACAGTATGGAGAATCCTCAGAAGAATGGGAACAAATCTACCATTTGATCCAGCAATACCATTTCTGGGTATCTACCCAAAAGAAAGTAAACCAAACTACCAAACTAATGCATGTGTATCTATGTTCATAGCTGCACAATTCACCATAGCCAAACTATGGAACCAGCCAAGATGTCCATCAACAGATGAATGGATTACAAAACTGTGGGATATGTACACAATGGAATTTTACTTACCCATTAAAAAAAACAAAACCCAATTACATCATTTTCAGGGAAATGGATGGAACTGGAGGACATTATGCTAAGTGGGATTAGTTAGTCACAAAAAATAATAAATCAGATGCTTTCCCTAATATGTGAGAGTTAGGAAGAAATGGGTCATAGGAGGAACTTTAGAAGAAGGAAATCCTATAGAGGAGCAAAGAAGACAACCTAAATGAGGGGATGGGAGGGGGGAAGAAGGAAATTCTCTAAAACATGAAATGTACGTAAACATATCGGAGTCAACCACTAAGCCAAGCAAGGGATGGAGGGATGGGGAAGTAATGGGGTGGGAATTGGGTAGGGGTTAAATTGGTGATGTGTACATGTATGTACACACAAATATTTTACCCCAATATGCTGTATGAATATAATGCACCAATAAAAAATTAAAAAAAGAAATAACTCTTAGTCGAACAATTGATAAAATGTAATTTGTTCATATTAAAGTCAATATAAAAATCTTCAAAAGAATTAGGACATTCAATAGGTATTTTCATATTGGGAAATAATATTTACAAACATATATCTGGTATTCAATATACATTAAATTTTTACAACCCAGTATGAAAGGGCAGCTAAGCAAGTAAAAATGTGAAATAGGAAGATTTTAACAAGAATTTCAAAAAGTAATTCTGAGTACATGAACAAGCATTAGACCACTAGTGTTTGAAAATTGTAAGTTAAAACTATATAAAATACCTCAGAATGCTTTTCAATAAGGAAATATAAAACAGAAGATCACTTTATTGGCTAACTCTATCAAATTTTAACAATAATTAACTCTGATCCTTATTAAATTATTCTAAAACTTAGAAAAGGAAGGAACACTTTCTAACTCATTCTAGAAAGCCAACCTGATAAAAAACATCACATCCAAAAAATAAGGACATCCCAAGAAATCTGACCAATATTGTTCATGACCATTGAGGAAAAAATCTTGGACAACATACTGACAAATAAATCTGATAGCATGTTAAAGGTAGGATAAACCATGGTCAGGTGAGCTTTATCTCAGGAATGCAAGTGATTCAACATATTAAAATAAATGTAGTAATATAACATATTCATGATTGAAAGTTAAAAATGAATGATAGAAAAACAACCTAAGTTATCATATCAACTGAGGCATTTCATAAAATCTAACACCATTTCATGAAAATATCAACCAATATACTAGAAATAAAAAGAAAATTTCTCAATAAAATAAAGGAAAATTTTAATGAAAACACATTTAACATGATTCTCAGTGGCAAAGGACTAAAAGGTTTTTATTTAAGTCCAAGAATAAGACATAGATTTAACCTTTGCATTTCTATTCACTACTGAACTGGAAGTTATAACCCAAGCATTAAGACAAGCAAAACAAATAAAAGGCATACAATTAGAACAGAAGAAATAAAACTAACTTTATACTCAGATAAAGAAATATTAAATGTATAAACCTTTAAAGAATATATAATAAAACTATTAGAAAAATAAATTCAGAAAAATATACAGGATACACACAAATAGCACTTATATATAAATCTTTAATCAACAATTATAAAACACAAAAACAGTTCAATTTATAATAGCATTACAAAAAAATAAAATACTCAGGGACTTAACAAAGAAGGTGCAAAATTTGTATGCTAAAAATTACATAACATGAAAAGAAAATTTCAAAGTTTTAAAGACACAAATGGAAAGGCAATCCATGTCCATGATTTGGAAGATTTAATATTGTTCAGAGCAATATTTACCAAATCCATCACAGATTCAATGAAAACTCTTTCAAAAGGCAATTGCCTTTCATGAAGAAATGGAAAACTGGTCCTAAAATTAATACAATATTTCAAGTGACTCTTGAAGAGCCAAACCATACTGGGAAAAAAAATGGAGGAATCATACTTTCTAATTGTAAATTTAACTATATAACCACAGTAATCAAACAGTGTGGCATTAGCATCAATATAGAAACCAATGAAACAGATGTAAGAGCACAGAAAGAAACCAAGCCCAAAATGATGACAAGTCCATATAATCAAGGAAAAGATGATCTTTTCAATAAGTGGCATTAGGAAAACTGGATTTCCATGGACAAAATAATATATTGAGAAGCTTACCAATGCTATGTTCATATATGTTCCTAACACTGAACCTCATTATGATGTATATTATAGTGCACCAATAAGAGTATATTATTTTTTTAAAGACTATGCTGGAGTCCTATCTGATGTTATATATAAAAAGTAATTCCAAATAAGGCAATGACATAATGATGAAAGCTAAAACTATAAAACTCTTAGAATAAAATGTAGTTAGCCTTTATGACTGTAGATTTTGCAATGGTTTCTTAAGCATGGCAGCAAAAGTATAAACAATAAAATAGGTAAGTTAGACTTCATCAAAATTAAACACTTTTGTTGATGGGATTGCAAATTAGTACAACCACTTTGTAAAAACGTATGGAGAATCCTCAGAAGAATGGGAACAAATTTACCATTTGATCCAGCAATGCCACTTCTGGGTATCTACCCAAAAGAAAGGAAACCAAACTACCAAAGTAATACAGGCATATCTATGTTCATAGCCGCACAATTCACCATTGCCAAACTATGGAACCAGCCAAGATGTCCATCAACAGATGAATGGGTTACAAAACTGTGGGATATGTACGCAATGGAATTTTACTCAGTCATAAAGAAAAGCACAATTACATCATTTACAGGAAATGGATGGAACTGGAGGACATTATGCTAAGTGAGATTAGTCAGTCAGGAAAAAGAAGAAATAGGATGCTTTCCCTAATATGCAAAATCTAGGGAGAAATGGGTAACAGGAGGAAACCTAGATGAGGAAGGAGATCCTATAGAGGAGCAAATAAGGCAACATAACTGAGGGGATGAAAGGGGGAAGAGGGAAAATCTCTAAAGCACATGATGTACTTAAACAAACATATCAAAGTCAACCCAATAAGCCACATGGTAAGGAGGGATAGGGATGGAATTGGGTGGGGATTGGGTAAGGACTAATTGGATGATGTGTGCATGTATGTCTCCACAAGTGTTTTATCCCATTAAGATGTATGACTACAATGCACCAATAAAAAAAATTTAAAAATAAATATCTATCCATAAAAAAGATGTATGATTACAATGCACCAATAAAATTTTTTAAAAAATTAAACACTTTTGTGCAATCACAGGGCACTTTTAAAAGGCTTTAAGACAACTCATATATTGGTAGAAAATATTACCAGATTATATATGAAAAGATTACTTACAAACCACCAACCAAAAAGAAAACCTCTGAATGAATGGTCAAAAAAACTCAATGGCTACTTTTGAAAAAAGGTATACAAATGACCAACAAGTAAAAGAAAATGCTTCATGTCACTGATTGTTATTAGGGAAATTAAGATCAAAATTATGATATACTACTTCACACTTACTACGGAGCCTGTAATAATTTTTAAAAAGTAAAAATAAGTATTGGTGAATATATAGAGACATTTTAACCTTCATGTAATGCCAGTGGGAACACAGAATGGTGCAGCTGCTGTGTAAAAGTCTCTTCACAGTAAAATGTAGAATTAGCATATAACCAAGCAATTCTACCTCTAAATATATATTTAATAGAATTGAACACAAGTTCAAAACAAAAATCTGTACAGAGATATTCATAACAGCACTGTTCACAATAGCCAAAATATAGATAACACTGAAATCTCATTCAACTATTTAATGAATAAACACAATACGATGCAAACATAAAATAGAACACTGTTATTTTTTAAAAAACAGTACAGAAGATGCCAAACTAATGCATGCGTATCTATGTTCATAGCTGCACAATTTACAATTGCCAAACTATTGAACTAGCCAAGATGTCCATCAACAGATGAATTGATTATAAAATTATGGGATATGTACATAATGGAATTTAATCAGCCATAAAGAAGAACAAAATTATGTCATTTACAGGGAAATGGATGGAATTGGAGAACACTATGCAAAGTGAGATGAGTCACTCACAAAATGTAAGAAATCAGATGCTCTCCCTAATATGTGGAAACTAGTGAGAAAGTGGGTCATAGGAAGAATGCTAGACAAAGAAGGAGAAACTATAGGTGTGCAAAAAAGCTGACCTAACTGAGGGGAATGGGAGAGGGAAGAAGGAAATTCCCTAATGTACATGATGTACATTCATAAACATATCGAAGTCAATCACTAAGCCAAACATGAGAAGGAGGGAGGTGGGAGTAAATGAGGAGGGAATTAAGGCTAAATGAGTGATGTGTGTATGTATGCCTCTACCACCTTGTACCCAATTAAGATGTAAGACTACAATGCACTGATAAAATTTTTAAAAAATAGTAATAATGAACTGGGTGCAGAGATACCTATTTGTAATGCTAGTATTTAGGAAGTTGAGACAGGAGGAACTCAGGTTTGAGGCCAGCCTCTGCAATCTATCAAGACTTTTAGTAAATTAACAAGATTCTGTTTCAAAATGAACAATAGAAAAATGGCTGAGGGTATAGCTTGGATACAGAATGCACCTAGGTTCAATCCCCAGTACCGCACTCTCCCAAAAGAGTACTGGTACCTACTACCACATGGAAGGACCTTAAAAATACAATGCTATTAAAGAATCCAGACACAAGTCCACATACTAGAGCATTCTGTTTGCATGAAATATCTAAAATGGTTAAAAAACAAAACATATTGGTGGTTTCCCAGCCTTAGGTGGGGAGAGACAAGTGGAGAATGACTTCTTTATGTGTGTGTTTTTCCTTTTTGGTGAAAAAATTTTCTGGAACTAGATAGTGAGATGGGTGATAACAATGTAAAGATATGAAAGGCCAGTGAATCACACACTTCGGATGAGATGGAGAATTTTATTTGGTATACACACACACACACACACACACACACACATATATATATATATATATATATACACACATATATGTATATATAATCATAATAAAAAAGGTGGTATGTAACATATTCCCATAGGAAACAAAAATGGCATGTTTTATGTGTTAAACTATGCTAAAAATTCAAAATCATTAAAATAATGACTATTACTACTGGTGGCCATGTGCAGTAGTATGACTTAAAAGAGATCAAAGGAAGAATTCTGAGCAGATATAGACTCTTCAAATCTATATCGCTGCCCAGTGTAATGAGGTGCTGAACTGAACTGTCATCTTTGAGAGGGCAGTTGGTAGTTTAGCACCTATCTAAGAAATTTACTAAAGTTATCTTGTAATGGACCGAGTTCCCCTGATGATCTAGTTAAGTCTCATATACTTGCTGAACATCACACTACAGATGCTTTATTCAACCACGTATCAGTATATTCTCTCAGTCTCTACAAAATTAGACAAATTAAATTTGAAGAAAACTCCTAGGTCTTTTTCTTCTTATTTTAACATTATAACTCTGCTCCTTTAGCCTCTTCTTACAATAGTTATTTTTCAATCCCTTAATCATCTTGAGTCCTTTACATTTTCTATGAGCCTTCAAAACTGCCCTGTCCAGCACGGAAAGCCTCTGCCTCCCAATTCAGCAGTGCTTAAGTCTGAGCCAGGGTTTAAATCATTCACTTCCCAACTACTTTAAAGGGATATTTTGACTCAAACAATTGCAAATTATCTGATCTTTACAAGTATCAGCTTTGGGGGACTGTATGGATGGGGCATTTTGTATTTGATATGAACCAGGAAAAGATAGAGCAACAGACACATGCTAATTTTCTCATGTAGACAGAACTTCATTATTAAAGCAGGTCAATCCAGGGTTGGTCTAGAGTTTTTGAAGAGATTTTATTACTCTCAAAAAAATCACATTACAGGACTTAACTTTTTGCCATTTCATTCTAATGGACTGTGGGAAGTCTTAGGATTCAAAATGATTATATAGGGGTTTAGGTTCATCTTTTTACAAATGGTTAGCCAGTTCTCCCAGCACCATTTGTTGAAAAGGCTGTCTTTTCTCCAGCGTATGTGTTTGGCCCCTTTGTCAAAGATTAATTGACTAAAGATGTGTGGGTTTGTTTCTGTATCTTCTATTCTAATCCACTGGTCAGTATATCTGTTTTTGTGCCAGTACCATGCTGTTTTTACTACTATTGCTCTATAGTATAGTTTGAAGTCTGGGATTGTAATGCCTCCTGCGTGTTTCTTGTTATTGAGAATTGCTTTGGCTATTCTAGGTCTTTTCCTTCTCCATATGAAGTTCATGATTGATTTTTCTAGGTCTCTGAAGAATGTCACTGGTATTTTAATGGGAATTGTATTGAACCTATAGATCAGTTTTGTCAGAATGGCCATTTTGATGATATTTATTCTGCCTATCCATGAGCACGGGAGATCTTTCCATCTTCCAAGGTCTTCTTCTATTTCTTTCTTTAATGTTTTATAGTTTTTGTTGTAGAGGTCTTTTACATCTTGGGTTAGGTTTATTCCTAGGTATTTTATAGGTTTTGAGGTTATAGTGAATGAAATTGTTGTTTTTGTTTCTTTCATTGTGGATTCGTTGTTGGCGTAAAGAAAGGCCACTGATTTCTTTAGGTTGATTTTGTAACCTGCGACTTTGCTGAATTTGTCAATCAGCTCCAGTAGTCTTTTGGTTGAGTTCTTTGGGTCTTCTAGCTAAAGGATCATGTCATTTTCCAATAAATATAGTTTTAATTTCTCTCTTCCTATTTGAATTCCTTTGATTTTTTTTCTCGTCTATTGCTGTGGCAAAAGTCTTGAGAACTATATTGAAAAGGAGTGGTGATAGTGGGCATCCTTGTCTTGTTCCTGACTGAAGCGGAAATTCTTGCAGTTTTTCCCCATTCAATATAATGTTGGCTTTGGGTTTGCAGTATATTGCCTTGATGATGTTGAAGTACTTTCCTTCTATCCCAATTTTTTGCAGTGTTTTTAACATAAATGGGTGTTGGATTTTGTCGAATGCTTTTTCAGCATCTATTGCTATGATGATGTGGTTTTTGTTCTTGGTTCTATTTATGTGGTGAATAACATGTATTGATTTGCGTATGTTGAACCAGCCTTGTTTTTCTGGGATGAAACCGACTTATATCTCACCTAACACAGGAATCAACTCAAGATGGATTAAAGACTTAGAAATTAGACCTGAGACGGTGAAGTTAGTAGAGGAGAACATAGGTTCAACACTACAACATATTGGCACAGGCAGTAACTTTCTCAACAAAACCTCCAAAGCTCAGGAAATTAAAGCAAGAATAAACAAGTGGGACAACATCAAACTAAAAAGTTTCTTCTCATCAAAGGAAACTATCAATAACCTAAAGAGGAAGCCTACAGAATGGGAAAGG
The DNA here is from genome assembly GCF_963383645.1 of Muscardinus avellanarius. Taxonomy (NCBI): domain Eukaryota; kingdom Metazoa; phylum Chordata; class Mammalia; order Rodentia; family Gliridae; genus Muscardinus; species Muscardinus avellanarius. The sequence continues at coordinate 42,811,438 of NC_137797.1, forward strand.
ATCTTTACCAGCCACCATTCTGATAGGGGACTAATATCCAGAGTATACAAAGAGCTCAAAAGGCTCTACACTAGCAAAACAAACAACCCAATCAAGAAATGGGCAAATAAACTAAATAGACACTTCACAAAAGAAGACATACAAAGGGCTAATAGATACATGAAAAGATGTTCTTCATCACTGGCCATCAGGGAGATGCAAATCAAAACTACACTGAGATTCCATCTAACCCCAGTCAGAGTAGCAAGCATAAAGAAATCAAACAACAACAAATGCTGGCGAGGATGTGGGGAAAGAGGAACTCTTTTACACTGTTGGTGGGAGTGCAAACTAGTTCAGCCACTATGGAGATCTGTGTGGAGATTCCTGAGAAAGTTGGGAATAGATCCACCATATGATCCAGCTATACCACTCCTAGGTATCTTTCCAAAGGGGTTGAATTCAGAGAAATACAGCAACATATGCATACCTATGTTCATAGCAGCACAATTTGTAATAGCCAAAATATGGAACCAACCCAGATCACCATCAACAGATGAATGGATAGCAAAACTGTGGGAAATACACACAATGGAATTCTATTCAGCCATAAAGAAGAACAAAATTATATCATTTTCAAGAAGATGGAAAGCCCTGGAGAGCATCATGTTAAGTGAGATCAGCCAAGCACAGAAGGAGAAGATACACATGTTTCCTCTAATATGCCCAAACTAGAAAACACAAAGGATACCAGTAGGACCCCAGATATTAGAGGGGAAATACTAGCTAAGTTTTAATGGAAAGATAGGAGAGGAGAAAGGCAGATCTGGATTAATGAGGGTCTACACCTGAACATGTGTAAAATTATGAATAAGACATGGTTAACCTGGACAACCATTGGTGGGGCGGAAGGGGGTGGGGGGGAGAGGGCACCAAATATAGTATAAATGTATACTACTTATGTTCAATAAAAAATTGTTAAAAAAATAAATAAATAAAAGGGCTCAAAAAAAAAAAAACCAAAATGATTATAAAAACGTTTCCTTTGTAAGAACATTGGGGCATAGTCCTTAACAAGAATGTATATAGAGAGATATGTATATATAATATTACATATGCAATATACATTGTAGATTATATAGAATAAATTATTTAATGTATACATTATATAATTATATACATTATGTAATCCCCAACCTTGTAACTTTGTTGAAAATTATTTTAAATTATCTCATCATAGAACGTGTTCTAATTTATAGGTCCTATATAGTTGCAAAAAACAGAACACCACCAGCTACTAAAACATTTACTCTGTAGTCTTTTGATTAACATGATCCAAGCAGATAATTTTGCTGTTCAAACTTTCTTCCCTTCTAGTTTTTATCCCTTATTTTTTATGTATTCATTTCTAAGTGTGGTGCACCAAAACCTTCTTTTATAATTTCAGATATATTTTTATTTATATGTAATCACCATTCAAGTAGATTTTGCATGCTTACCCTTTTAGGGTACATTCTTAAATACATGAAAATTTTATATTTTCACTAACTAAATTCATCATCAAGTAAAGGCCTTTTATAATCTCCAGTAATTTTTTTTTGCCTTAACAGTATTTTGTCAGGTACTATTTATAGTGTTTTTATTTTGGATACTATTGACCAAATAAATTATTTCTCACATTTTAACTTTTCTATGTCTTTATGTGTTTGGTGTAAATCTTATTAACAGCCTACAGTTAAATATATTTTGTTTGCTTTTATTCAGGTTGAGGACTTTTATTCTTTAAAAATTTAGTTTCTATAAAATTAACATTATCAATGATATATTTAGATTTATTTCAAACATCCTATTGTTTGGTTTCTCGATAGCCTGCATTTTGTCTTTCTTTTGTCCTCCTTGACATATTTTTAACTCAATTATTATGATGAAAAGTAAAGTATATCAAAATATATGTTTATCTTCTACCCATTTTTTTTCTGAGTTACCCAGATTCTCCATAATTTCTTGCTTTTAGGGCCTCTCAAGAAAAACATGTCAGTCATCATTATGGAAGCTACTGATTTAGTTTTCTTCTCCAATTCTTTTCAGAATCTTAAATATTTTATAACTGAGTATGTTTTCATCCTGAGCTTTATTTATATTTTATTTCTGTTATTCTATATTTTCCTTTCCAGAGTTCTAGATAACTAGTTTATTGAGACTTTTTCTGAGAAAGCCAACATTCTTCACAAGTATCTAGTAGCTATATCATACATTGCAAGAACTATAAACTTTATTTTCCTTGCACAATGAGTTTTAAATTTTAATTTTAAGTTATAATTGATGAAATTTGTGCATCAGTTGGGGAGGTATAATATGCATATCTAAAATAAAATTTAAAATTGAATTATTAAGCACAAAGTCAGCTACTCCTCTGTTAGGAGACTAATATCTAGGATATATAAAGAACTTAACATTTTTAACACTAAAAAAAAAATAACCCAGTCAAAATGGGCAACTGAACTAAATAAACAGTTCTCAGAAAACAAAATATTAAAAGCCAACAATACATGAAAAATGCTCAACATCATCAATATCAGGGAAATACAAATCAAAACAATGCACCAATAAAATATAAAAATGCACATAATTTGACTTTCCATTTTGTGCAAAGTGTTCTAACAATAGTTGGATAAATGAATAAGAAAGATTTTTTTTGTGGTACTGGGGATTGAACACAGAGACATTCTACCTTTGATCTACATTCCCAGCCCTATTTTTATTCTTTATTTTTAAACAGGGTCTCACTAAGTTGCCGAGGGCCTCACTAAGTAGCTGAAATTGGTTGGCCTCAAACCTGCTGTCCTCCAGTCTTGGCCTCTCTACTACTAATTACAAGCGTGTGCCACCACACCCAGCAAATAAGAGTGAATTTATAGTACCTTTATAAGGATTTTCGCTGCAGGTAATTTTCTTAATAAAGAAATTTTGGAAGTGCTATGAAATTCAATCAAGATAGAATTACTTAAAGGTGTATCTACTTAATGGACAAAATATAGTAACAAAGTAAAATTGTAAGACTATTATATATACATATAACTTATATATCAAATTTTATAGTATATAAAATATGTTTATATAATAATTATAATGTAATGTACATATACTTCTTAGATGAAATGCTATGTAATGAATTTATAGCATTCATATGAGGTGGATAGCTTTATTACTCCCCAGTAGAGAGATGTTCAATAAAGCTAAGCAATTGGGTCTGAACTCTGCAACACTTAAGCAACAATCCTACTTTAATTTTTTAATTTTTAATTTTTATTTATTTATTTTTTTGCGGGTCTGGGGATGGCACCCAGGGGCATTCGATCTCCGAGCTACACCCCCTGCCCTATTTTTTATTCTTTATTTTGAAACCAGGTCTGAGTTGCAGAGGGCCTCACTAAGTAGCTGAGGCTGTCTGCGAACCGCGATCCTCCAGGTCTCAGCCTCCGGAATGCTGGATTACGAGCGTGTGCCACCACGCCCGGCAACAATCCTACTTTAAAAAGCCAGAAAATCTGACTCTAGACAAAATGCTTTTGATCATCATGCTGTTGATGTCTCTCCACATTTACTGACACGAAGTGAATACTTAATGTACCAGCTTTTCACGATACAAATTGTAGAAGTAAAATACACTGCTATATCTTAAAATACTTCTATAGTTATCTCACAGATTAAAGGTTTATATTAATTATAATTTATTATGTTTTTCTTTCTTCTAATTTTTCTCTAATAATTAAGTTTAATTAGAAAGTATAATATTAACACAAAGAAACACATACATTGGTGAAGTAAATGACTTTTGAGGGAAAATAAAGCAAAGTAAAATGGATATATTCCAATAAATAAGTCTGAATGGTTATTAACTAAAATATTATTGACATTTATATTTAAATGTTAGATTAATAAAAAATCTTAACTTTCTTCTTGTCTTTATATGCACATTCTATCTTTATTTAGTGAAAATGTGTTACATGAGAAATAAAAATATAATGAAAATTTCAAATAAAAAATATGATACAGTTTTATTTTCTTTACATTGAATACCTAGTGCTGATAGGCAATGATAGTGGCAGGAGGGAAATAGCAAAGAGCCTTCCTACGCCTACAGGCATATAAACTATTTAAGTAGCACACAGATAATTTGAGAATGATATAGCCATTGTTCCCAGAGTAAGCAAGTTTCATCCCATTACTGCAGCTGCATAAAGGACAGCTTTCAACCACCTGCAGAAATTCCTTTAAAATGTGTCCAAGGAGACTCAAAGTATGTGGCTTAGCAGTTTTCTCTCACAACACAAACCAGGTTAAATTATTGAAGTTCTTCTCCTATCACCACTGCAAGGAGTCTAGTTATATATTTCCACAGAAATAGAGGGAAATAACCCTTTGCTGTACATCAAGGTCTTAAGAACCCTCAACCTAGAGAAAATGCCATTTTGAAATTAGGTTAAACTCAAGATTTAACATGCCTTTGTGGGTAATCTAAATCATTGAACATATCACCCTAACAATGTATGTATGTTTATAAATACAAATAGGTGCTACATTTACTATACTCTTTGAGTTCGAAGTCAAAATACACTTCTATATTAATTTTATCAGGAGAGATCACAGAGAAAGGAAGTCAAGCTTTATGCTGGTTAATTAAACAGGCTATTTAAAAATCTTATTAAATATAAACTAGTCTTTATTTTGTCATTTTTCTTGCTATCAGTACAAAATATATTAATAATGTATTTTGAGATATTTCTCTGAAGACTAGAATCAATGACTTTGAAGACTGCTACTAAATAAAGTGAGAAATGTCATTGAAAATTATTTCGATTTCACAAATATTCTTGATCACCATTTGTGTATTAAAAGATTCATTAAAATTCCATCATGTTAAGTTAACAGGGAAAATTTAATAGATTGCTGTTGTATTGCTTCCATTAAATTAATGTCAGAAAATAATAATCAAAACCTTAGTTGCTATCATTAAGAAATAAGCAAAAACATTATATAATGATACATTAACTATAAGCAGACATTAATGACACAATTTATGGAGAAATATAAATCTTAAAGAGAAAATTTAGTCCAACTTTTTTGTTTACATTTATTCTTCTTTATAATTGATTGATATTAGGCCTCAGTATCAATGTTTGCATCTTGGTTATCACTGTATGCATGTACTGATTCAGAGTATTGTATGGGTACCCTATTTCTGTTTCCTTAACTTCTGAGAGGAATCATGGCTGCAATATAGCCTCTTGTTACTTTGGGGACAGGCTCTTTTGCAATGGTGGCTGACTCAATGCAGAACTGTCCATTCAGTACCTTGGTCTATTTCTGTGGAGCCAGTTAGAAAAATAGGCTTGAATTTTTACACTATGTCTCTCTCTTCACCTTTATGAGGAATAAAGAAGATTTGTTTCTTTATATTCTGAACATTTATCTTGCTATTGAGTTTGTTGAGGGTCCATGTAAGAAAGGATATTCTTTATTGGGCTTCTACTAGGCCCTAATCTATAGCATTCTTGGCACTGGATGTATCAAGTTGGCCACACTAAACTCATCTTTTCTAATGAAATCTTTCATTTGGAAAAATGATATTAGTAAACAGAAGACAGACAATTATTTTAATGACTATTTGATTTAGTGAATCAATGGATAGAGCACAAGTCTCCATAATGTATTATTTTCTATAATCAATCTTCCTGTTTTCTAGAAATATCTTACAGAGCTTTCATAGTTTACTCATGGTAATGTATAACATAATCATACCTCCAGATTTCTTTTTCCTCCACCTTGGCTATGAAGTACATTTGCTCTACAGTGCCTGGTACTCTGCGAAGGGCAGATATAAAAACCAGGTAAGATTTAATCACTGCCTTCAAGTGATATTTTTCATAGAAGAATAAATTATCTGAATTCAGAGGGCAGATATTTTGTTCTACCTAAATCTATAGGGCTAGAAACAAATTTTGTTTTGTTAGGAGTTTTTATGACATGGATGTTATTATAAAGTGTTAATGTTATAACTGGGAAAATTCCTCTTTAACATGTTATTATCAGCTATCAGCTACCAGTTCTCTTTCTCTTTTTGCTTTAGCTTTTCCTCTCAATGCTTTTATTAACTTACAGGTAGTTTTCTACCATTTAGCCTTTGATTAATCATCTTTACATGTAAGAATTTGACATTGTTTAAACTTTCCTGTCTTTTCCAACTCCCTTCCCTGAGCACTGATCTACAGTTATAGACACGAGACTGACTTATATCCACTTAATTATCACTTGGTAGTGAAGCCTTGTTAAATCTACTATACCAAGGACAGATCCTAGATACCTACTGTAGCAAGCAAATTATATTAATTTGGCATTGGCATGCAGAAATCCATACTGAATGGATGAAAAATGACAACTGTGAGAAACAAAACTTGCAACAAAAAATCGATCTGCGAGGGGGGTCGGGGATGATGGAGCCAACACAAAAAATTAAGACTAGAAAGAGAGACACTGATATTGTTTATGTTCAAATGCTTAGTACTAGTCTTCAGAAAGATGTGCTTTTGAACTTCTATATCTAGTATTCTCTGAGCTTACCAAAATCATCCTTCCCTTCTTTTTTCTTTTCTCTTTTTGCTCTCTTTCTCTTTTTTTCCCCTTTCTTTTTCAATAAAGTTTTTAAAAGCTCAAATGCTTTGAGGTCAAAGTGTCTTGTTTTTACTGTAATATACAGATAAAAATTATTAGCTTGTACTATATGGGAATCTGATAAGTAAGGTTTAATCTTTTCCTTAATTAAAAATACTGCTACCTAATTGTCATTCAGTGTTCTCTTTCCAGAAGCTAAAAATACACATCAGAGTGAAAGTTTTGTGAAAGTAATGTTTATAGTCATTTCTGGGTTAAAGAACAAGATTTACTTCCCCTTATAGAAATATTTTTTCTGACATTTGTCCTTTTGCATTATGATCAAAGAACCGTAGTGCTAAATGTGGGAACTTTTGCAGGAAGGCTGACTGCAAGTGATTATGTAAACTTCTGAGCAAAGGCAACCTCCATTATGCACCTTGACTGCCAGAAATCCTTTGCAGGTTACATAGTGCTGAATATAACAGCTTTCAGTCTACTGGGATTCCACAGGAGGGTTTGGCTTGTTTTATAAGTATAAAAATGTGTAGGTGTGCCACTGCCAATAGTTTGTACCCAAAGAGATTAGCCTGTAAAAATCATAGCCAGAGAAGTTGATCATATTTTCTTTTACAAGATTTTGTTGGTAAATATAAAACTAAAGTTTTCTTTTAGATACATGACTTATACTCTACCAAACAAGAAAATTAGCTTTAACAGTTGTTGTAATTCTATGAGCCAGTGATTTTGTGATTATTTATATATTTTATTTATAAATTCATATATTATTAAATTTTAAAAACAAAGTAGTGTTAAATGGACCATTCATTAGCTATGTGAAATGGCTTATTTTGGTTTCTGTCAAACATATACAGAAAAATTGAATATCTAGGAAAAATTAGTAAGTTTCTGCTGGAACATAAATTGGTTAGTTATGGGGCTTATATTATGTTGGAGATAATTACTGTGTCCTGATGACATGCAGGCTACCTTAGGTAGCACTGAGTGACCTCAATAGATCAGAATCCTAGACAGAAGTCATACTAAGTCTCAGCATAGATTTCAAATTTATGTATATTACTAGGCCTTTATGTCTAGATTCTATTTCAATGTGGTCTAAAACTCTTTTCTATATATTGAACTTAAAGAGGCTCACAGTTTACAAAAAAATAAAAGTAAAACATTAACAAATCATCGACTAAAATGTTGGCTTTGGAATTTGGGTGGTTAAATTTTTTTGCAATTTTCATCTCTTTCTAACGTTTCAGTGATGGTAGTAGTCATGAGGCATATAATCCAGGCTTAGAACTTATAATGAAGTTCAAATGAGGGGTTTTACTCTTTCTATATTCAAATAATATATTTATATGTTCAGAAAATAGCCCATTATACCTCCATAGAAGCAAATAACACAGTTGTAGTTTTCAAATTTAAGAATCCTGGAATTTATTATTTTTTAATTATAATGAATGGGTGCATTATATAACTATAAAAGTGAGTGAAGCCACAGTTAACATTCGGAAATGCCTTTACAAAACAATATACCTGATTCTGTTTTCAGTGAAAACAGTTCAGGAAATTTAATTTAGGATGCCAGGTGGCACAATAGGTTATATATTAACTTGTCCCCTCTGGAAAATTAAATTTGAATTTGGCTCTGGTCACAAATCAAATGAGTCATTTGGTACATGCCACTAAGGATACTCACAAAGCCAAAATGACATTTCATTGAAAAATCACCTGTTAAGAAAAATGTCTTCACTCACTGGGGAGTTTTCAAGGGAAATAAGCAAGTGTATAGGACAAAAAGAAACAGACACAAAGAACCACTGTAGATTGCCAGCTTGCTGAAAATCCAAGAGAAGGAAGTATTGGAAGATGAGCTTATCTCCAGCCAGAAAAAAACTTTTATGTTTTAGTCTTTATTCCAAGATCCTCAGAGATTTTTAAATTTATTTTCTAATGAGAATTTGCTGTTTTTCTTGTCACAGGTTTAGCCATGTGCCAGTTGGTGTCAAATTATCATGGATTAGTGAACTCACTGCAAGAAACCATCTAACTGTGATTTTGAATCTTATATTCAGATCTTCCTATTATTTCAGTAAATAGCTCTTATTATGTGTATTCTGCTCTTTTTTAGAAGACAAAGAAGATGCACAATTAACAGAATTTAAAGATAATCTTAGTTTGAAATCAGTGCTTATACTTCTCCTTACGGTACCCTTGTCCATATGATGATCTTATAACAGCATTTAGACAGAAGGTGAAAGTAATAAAAGCCTGTTCTTTTACATTTACTATAGGAGGAATATAGTAAACAAATATAAAATAAAACATAATTCCTCATATTTCAAGTGTCTTTTATTAGATCCTAAATAGACACTATTTACTCATTTGGGAAGGTTCTAATTTTGGGGAGACTGTTGAGTCAAGCCATACCAAGAATACGTTTTCCAAAATATAATTTCTAGATCATGTTAGTTTTCAGACCTCTGCTTGATAGCTGACTCATTCAACAACTGAGTGGCCCCTAAGCTTTTAGGAATAAGCTTTTAGCAAACCAAGAGGTTAGTTAGTTTCTAACCTACAATTTTACCTCATCAGAAAAATTCCAGATGATTCTACTCTATCACTGGAAGAAGTTGTGATAAAAATTATAACATGACTTGGCAAAGTTAAAGGCATAATTATTCACAGAATCCTTAAGATTTATCTCCAGCAGTAACAAAGGTCCTTGTTTAGCAATCTCATTAGCTCTTAAAGAAAGGGACAAACCTTGTTTTAACAAAATTAAGATAATTAGAGTCATGCAGTAATATCTGTGATAAATGTCACACAATTTGCATGTGTTAATTCATCATTTCATAAAGTAAATATGCAAATGTATTTTTACCTGAAAGAGTGACTTGGCTTTTGGCAAACCTTACCTAGGAACAGTGATCCCAAAGTTAGTAATATTCTCCATATTTTTAGAAATAAGTCATAGAATCTGTCATAGTATCAATGAAAAAATGTCATAAGAACAAATCACAATAAACAGACACATGGAAAAGACAAATATATGAATTCTTCAAAAAAATAGGAGAAAGAAAAAAGCTTTATAGGTATAGTTTCTGTTCTTTATATGGCCTAAAACAAAATTACCTTCCTTGTATTCTATTAGTCTTTTATTATCTTGGGAACTCTAAAAGCTAGAAATGATAGTTGTTTTTCTACAATAATACCCACTCTAAGAAGAATTTACCGCATACAAATAATAAGGAACATTCTCTGCAATTTTCACATGTAATGGGTGAAATTGTTATTTTGTTTTGATTATTTTCAGATTTAAGAAAGTTTATGTAAAGAGGTAGATAATTATGAAAACAGTGAAAGATAAAGTTGCAATAATATGTGCATTTCACTGTCAGGAGATATATATTGAGTTGGAGCCACTATAAATGAAAATTTTCTTAGGCCTCTGCATGATTACATATTTCAATCTCAGGAACTCTGGGGACAAGCACAACTTTTTAATAGTATGTATAAAAAACTTCAATTTACTGTCCAAGTATTCTTTCAACTAACAAATTGAGAAGTAATTGGCAATTTTATCAAATGTAAAATAGTCTAGGCTTGGTTTTTCAAAGCTTCTTTTGTTACCTTAGAAATTGAGTTCTACATGTTTAACCAGAATTTTTGAAAACACTTTCAAATCAATAAAAGGAAAAAAAAGCAATTCCGTGAAACTTTTAGAATATATTTTCTTTGTCCTACTGTTATACAAACCAGTTTATAAGAATTGGTTAGAGTACTTACTGTATCTGAGATGGGATCTATTTGAGATTAGCATCATAATGAGAACACAGCATCACTCTATTGTTTCTAATATGTCAAATTGTGAGACTCATGACTCAAGTTAATTACCAACTTGAAGACATTTTACAAATACCCTAATTTGAATATACTTGTTTTATTACATTTCTCATTTGTAAAATTAGAAACATAATATCACTATAAAGGATATTTGACTTATTTCAATACAATTGAGTCATGTCATTCTGCTTAATGTTGTTGAGCAAATCCCAATTATTTTTAAGGCAGAAACCAGATGCACATATATATTTCTTTTAGAATTATTGGTTATAAGCACCAAAACAACTCTGTTTACATTAAGTAAGAGAAGTTAAACTTTAATTAGAGGCCCACACTAATAACAAGAAGCTAATGTAGAACGTTAGTGCACAGGATCAGGGCAAGTCTGAAACTCAAAAAGATCTAAAAGCACAGAAATCAACCTTTGTAGATGATAGAGTCCGGAGAGGCAGCATAGCATAGCACTTAAGAGAATGGACTCTGGAGCCAGCAAATGGGTTCGAATCCTAGGTCTGCACCTTAATGCCATGTGGCCTTGTGTAAGTTATTTAACCACTCTGGTTCAATTCCTTTATCTATAAAATGGGAATGATTAGTAGCACCTACCTCCTCAGGCTGGATAGGTTAGGAGAGATGAGGCTCCCATAACGACTGCCAAAATCCTACCCACACTGAAATACAGATATATTTCATGCTCATGGAATGTGGTTGTTGTGGGCTGGACAACTCCTTGTTGTGCTCACTCTTCTATATCTAGACTGAAATAGGAATCACCCTCTGAAGCATTGCCAATGACCATAGCATAGGTGAAGAAAGATCCAGAACTGATCGCTTGGGTCATAAGTCAGTAGATCTAAATGAGACACCTATCACTAATTCACAACTCATTGGCCAAAACTGGTCACTTGGTCCCACCCAATCAGAAAAGCATCAGAGAATACAGTCTTATCAAAATTAAGAATATTTTGCAAAGAGCACTAAATTCACAACTAACAGTAATTTTTTTTGAGGTACTGGAGATGGAACCCCCAGGGGAAGCCCTATATTTTTATTTTTTATTTTAAAACAGGGTCTCACTGAGTTGCAAAAGGCCTCACTAAGTAGCTGAGACTGTCCACAAATAATGATCTTCCTGTCTCAGCCTCCCCAATGCTAGGATTACAAGCGTACGTCACCACACCCAGCCTGATAGTAATTTTTAATGAGTTAAAGTGTGCAAAATACTTAGAGTTGGACCTGGCACATAATAAAATCATATGTGTACTTAATAAATAAGATATACAGGGCATTTCTGTCTCTGAACATAGTTGTGGCTAACTTTCATGAGTACTAAATATCTGACTGTGTTTATATCATTTGCCTTGGATGTAGCACCCTGGACTGAGCTTTGCATATAACTCTGTTGCAGTTGAGTGCCATTTCTTTCAATTTCCGTAGCAGAAAATGAAGGAAATATTGCATGTCTTGTCTTTTTCTTTTACTATTGGGAAGAATGGAGGATTTAATGTTGGTTATACCTTTAGCCATCAATTCTTCACACAATTACTCCTCTCCTTTGACTTAAACTTGTTTTATTTATTTATTTATTTATTTATTTATTTATTTATTTATTTATGTGGGTCTGGGGATGGAACCCAGGGGCATTTGACCTCTGAACTACACTCTCTTTCCTATTTTTTATTCTTTATTTTGAAACAGGGTCTCACTGAGTTGTAGAGGGCCTCACTAAGTAGCTGAGGCTATCTGTGAACCACAATCCTCCAGTCTCAGCCTCCTGAATGCTGGGATTACAAGCATGTGCCAAAATGCCCACATTATTATTATTATTATTATTATTATTATTATTATTATTATTGCTTATGCAAGCAGTGACTATTAATTTGAAGAGAAACAGATATGGGTACCAGTTGGTAAGGTCAGCTTTCTAGCAGCATGGAAGTGTCTTGAAAATTTTCAAGTAGTATTGTCCAATATTTATTTTTTTAAATTTATATATTGTTGCATTGTAGTGGTACATCTGAATGAGGTACAAGATGGTGGAGGCATACATGCACACATCACCAAATTAGCCCCTATCCAAATCCCACAGCATTCCCTTTCCCCTCCCTCCTTCTCATGTTTGGCTTAGTGATTATTAAATTATTAAATCAGATATTGAATAGAAGATACAGAAGAAAATTTCACTCAACACCAGTTGATTTTTTACAAAGAAGCCAAAAATACACCCTGTAAAGAAGACAGCCTTTTCAAAAGGAGCTGGGAAAACTGGATGGCCATATGTAGAAGAATGCAATTAGAACCCTGCACAAAAGTCAGCTTGAGATGAATCAAATACCTAGAAATTAGACAAGAAATTGCAATTATTTGAAGAAACCATAGGGCCAACTCTTTAACATATAGACATCAGTAGAGACTTTCTCATAAGAGCTTCACAAAGCATAGGAAATAAAACTGAGCACGGACTAAGTGTAGTGAAGCATACTTATGATACCAGTACTTGGGAGGCTGAGACTGGAGGATTACAGGTTCGCAGCCAGCCTCAGCTACTCAGGCCCTCTGCAATTTACTGAGATCCCGTTTTGAAATAAAGAATAAAAATAGGGCTCGGAGTGTAGCTCACAGGTAGAATGTCCCTGGGTTCCATCCATAGTTCCTCAAAAATGAGATTAAAAACGTAACAACTGAGCCAGGCGTGGTGGCACACACTTGTAATCCCCACACGTGGGAGGCTGAGACAGGAGGATCACACAGGTTCGAAGCCAGCCTCCACTGGTTTTAGAGACCCTCTTTCCAAATAAAAGTATAATAGGTCTGGGAGTGTAGCCTGGAGGCAAAAGGCCCCTGGGTTCCATCCCCAGTACCACCCAAAACAAAACAAAACAAAACAAAAAAACATAACAACTGAGAATTGATAAATGAAATGAAATCAAATTAAAAAGATTCTGAGCAACAAAGGAAGCAACTGAGCATCTAAAGAGAGAATCTTGAACATATAAAAAACCAAAAAAACACCCTTAACACACGAAAAATTCAGTCACAAAATGGAAAGTTGAACCAAATACTTTGCAAAAGAAGAAATAGAATCAGCCAATAGATATACAATATTTAATAAACAATATTCCACATCACTAGAAATTAGGAAAATGCAAATCAAAACTACACTGAGATTTCATCTAACTTCAGTAAGAACGGCAGTCATCAAGAATACAAATCACAAATGCTGGCAAGGATGTGGAGAAATAAAAACTCCTATACGGTGTTGGAATTGTAAATGAGTACAACTACTATGGTGGTCAGTATGAGGTTCCTCAAAAGACTAGGAATAGAAATACCATATTACTCAGCTACACCACTCTTCAGTATCTTTCTAAAAGACCTAGGGTCAGAATACTATAGTGACATATGCCTGTCTGTGTTTATAGCTGAGCAACTCAAGATAGACAAATTATGGAACCAACCCAAATACCCATCAACACATGAAAAGATAAAGAAAATGTGACATGTACAAAGGAATTCTACTCAAACATAACAAAGAAAATAATGTCACTTGTAGGAAAATATATGGAACTAGAGAATATTATGCTAAATTAGATCAGCCAGTCCCAGAAAGTCCAAGTTCGTATGTTTTGTTTCATATGTGTAAGTTAGACAGAAAACTGGAAATAAAAGGGATTTTAAAGAATGTGGAGATAGATTTTTAAAATAGTGGAAAGGGATTGGGGGAGGAGTTTGGGGCAAAAGGGAAGACTTAGAAAAGAAACTGTTCAAATAATACTATGAAAAAATATGAGGGCATTTTGCTATAAATTTCACTAGCATGTACAGGGAGGGAGGAGGGGGAGTATAGTGAGATGCGGAAAGAAATAACCAAGAGATGTGTGCATGTATGTTTATATCATACTGACCTTTATATATTATGATGTATACTTGCAGTGCATTAATACAATTATTTAAAAATGAAAACAGAAACAATGACAAACAGTAGCACAAACTATTTTTTGTCCTTGAATCACTTAAATTTCAGCATGATGCATGTGATGTACAATAGATGTGAAGCACAAATAAATTCAATATAATGTTAGAAGGTAACAGATAGGAAAGACTATGTAGAGAAAGATAAGGGGGGATTCTTGGAGTGAGCAGATTGCAACTCAGGTTTCTTTAGGACAAATCTTATCCATCAAGACAATCCTCTAACTTCAGTTTGAGCCTGCTCGCTCTGGGACACGAGGAGCTCCCTCTAGCCATGTCATGGCATTAGCTTTCAATCTGTGGATATTGTTTAGAGATATTTTAATAGTTTCACTGATGCATTGCATTTATGCATTGTAGTAAAACAAACAAATATGCACAATCGCAGTCTGATTCCCTTCAGGCTCCACACCAATAACTATTTTTTCTTATATATAACAGAGAGAATGAGAAGATCTTTTCCAGCTACTCCTCTGATAAAGGACTACTATCTAGAATATACAAAGAACCTAAAAACTTGACACACAGAAACAAATAACCAAATAAAAATGGGTAATTGAACTAAATAGACACTTCACAAAAAAGATATGCAAACAGGCAATAAATGTATAAAAATAATATTACCATTAGTAATCAGGAAGATGCAAATCAAGACAACACTGAGATTTCATCTAATGCCAATTAGAATGGCACTCATCAAGATTACAAACAATAATACATGCTGGTAAGGATGTGCGGAAATAGAAACCCTATACTCTGTTTCTGGGATTACAAATTAGTGCAGCAGCTACAGAGGTATTTATTTTTTTTAGCAGTCCAATACTGTAATGTGGCTGGGAATTATATATTACACTAAGAAAAAACTATGTTTTCATTTCATTGGTATATACTCTAATCTAGAATTGTGCTTTCCCCACAGTAAATGTTGATGAATATTTGTTGAAGAAATAGACAAATAGAAGAATTGATTATGTAAACTTGTAGAGAAAATTTGCCTGCATTTATATAAGTACATTTGTCTGCCTCATAAGCACTAAAGAAACAAAAACTACCTTCTAAGATGGTGATGGTTGGCAAGTAGGAGAATAGTTATATTTCAGGAAAGGACCCTGAGAGCTGTTTGGAGGTTCTAGTAGGGAAGTGCAGTTACCTATTGGCAAAGTAATTCTCAGCAGTAAGAAAAATACTGGAGGCATCACAATACCTGATTTCAAATTATACTATAAAGTGATGGTAATAAAAACAGCATGGTAGTAGCACTAAAATGAGATACATAGACCACTGGAACAGAAGACTCAGAAGCAAATCTTTGTATTTAAACCAGTTAATTTTTGATAAGGGTGTCAAAAATATACACTGGATTAAAGGTAGTTTTTCAACAAATGGTGTTAGAAAAATTGATTATCCATTTGTAGAAGAATGGAATTAAACCCAATCTCTCACCCTGTAGAAGAGTCAACTCAAAATGAATCAATAATCTAGAAATTAAATTAGAAACTTTGAAACTACTAGATGAGGTTGTAGACCCAATAGTCCAACATATGGGTAATAATAGAAATTTCCTTATTAAGATCCTGAAAACTCAAGACTTAAAACAAGATGTAATAAATGGAATAATATTAAATTAAAAATTTCAGTGCAGCAAAGAAAAACATCAATGATCTAAAGAAAGAAATGAGACCTCAGATTGGGAGACGATATTTGCAGGTACTCCTGTAATAGAGGAATAATCTAGAATATACAAGGAGCTTAAAAATTTCATACACACACACACATACACACACACACTAAAAAATGGGCAGTTGAACTGAATAGATACTTTTCCAAAGAATAAATACAAATGGCCAATAAATATGCTCAACATTGTTAGAAATCAGGGAAATGCAAATCAAAACTGCACTAAAATTTCACCTAACTCCAGTTAAGATGCCAGTTATCAAGAACACAAATAATAATAAATGCTTCCGAGTATATAGGGAAATAGAAATTCTTATACACTGTTGGTGAGACTGCAAACTAGTAGAGTTACCGTGGAGATCATTATGGAAGTTTCTTAGAGGACTGGAAATAGAACCACTATATAACCCAGTGATACGTCTCCCAGACATCTTTCCAAAGGAATAGAAGTCAGACTATTAGTAATATGTATATATCCATATTTATAGCAGCATAATTCACAATAGCCGAATTATGGAACCCAGGAAATATCAATTCTGGTATGTGTTATATTGTGGAAAATGCAACAGATGTCTATCACCAGATGAATTAATCACAAAATTGTGGTAGATTCACACAATGGCATTTTACTCAGCCATAGAGAAGAACAAAATTGTGTCATTTGCAGTAAAATGGATGGAACTTGAGAATATTATGCTGAGTGAGATTAGTAAGTCTCAAAAAGCAAATACCTGGATGTTTTCTCTCATATGTGGAAGCTAGACAGATTAGAAACAAGGGTTACCTCAATAGAGACTCTCCAGTAGAGCGATGGGAGGGGCTTAGTGGAGGGAGGAGAGAGAGTAGATATTGAAAGACAGTAAGAGTAGAAATCATGCTATGCACTGTACGTTAAACTACTGGTGCCAACCACAAAGGCATGTGTAGAGAACAGGGGTAAGTTGGTGGGACTCAGAGAAATGCTTCATGAGTTGTGTTCATTTATATTCCGATCACTCAATACCTCAGGATGATATATAATTACAATGCATTAATAAAAAAGAAATAAAGAAAATGTATCAATTATCCTATAATATTTAGAAGCTTTCTGTCAGTGTCAGAATCTAGGTCCTCTCACCTATATGCCACTCTATTGCTATTCCATTTTTTAAGGTTTAAATGAAATAATGAATGAAAATAGGTCCAACATTAACATTTTACATTTTCATCTCTGGTTCTTTCCCGTAGGAAATTCCACCAGGAAATATCAATTCTGGTATGTAATATGTTGTGAAAAATGCAATCTTTTTCATTTGAACTGTATAATATCTGTGCATTTACCAGTCCCACTTGTTCCCACTTGTGGAATTACATTTTTAATAATTTTGTCAGTTAGTTTAACAATTAGATCAATCTGAATTTCATTTAAAACATTCTCTGGGGTGGGAGAAAAGATTCAGAGAGCATTGCTTTTACTGTATAAAATTTTCTAGGAGCCTTTCTTGTACATATTTTTTTCACTTAACTATTGATATGATGTCAAGGGTAAGAGATATTTTGACACATGTCCTATAGCTAAATTTAATTGTAATTCATTCTATCCATTTATTCATTCAGCATACATATATTGAATACCTACTATGTGCCAGAAGAATGGTGTCAGCATACAGTAATTTAAATATGTAATATTTTAGACATAACTGGAGAATGTTGTGTGACATGAAATAAACCAGGTAGATGTATTGCAGGTTCTCACTCCTGTGTGGAAGCAAAAAAGTTAATTTCATGAAGCAGTGAGTAGGAATAGAAACTAGAGCTAAAAAGGATAAATGTAAGATGGATGGAAGAAAATTGAATAATTGATACTAAAATATAGATAGAAAAAAATAAGTTCCAGTGTCTTATACATAGTAGGGGGACTACAGTTTCCAATAATCATGTATCCCTAAGTAACTAGAAGAGAGGTGCTGAAACTTTCCTAACAAAGAAATGATGAATGTTTAAGGCGTTTGGAAGACCAATTACTCTGATTTTTTTTATATCCATGTCTCAAATGATTGCAATGTACCCCATTGTCTCTGTCAACATCTTCACTGACAGCTGACCATACAACGTAGAGGAAATATTTGTTTGCTTACAGCTTTTTGAGATTTAGATGTATGCTCCTTGTCACCTTGCATCTACAGAGCTCAGGGCATGAGGCAGGAGAGAGAGGAAGAGCCCAAGACTTTTCTCTTTCATCAAGGAGGCTGGAAGCTAAGAGTGAGTGATCAGAAGGAGGAGAGGTTTTATATAATCCCTAAGGCCACATCTCCAGGGGCCCTTCCTGAGCCACCAAACCCCACTATTTCTAACACTGCTACCTTGTTTCTGTAAGGGTAATGGGGACATTCTAAAACCAAACCACCACACCCATACACATGCACAATTTAAGAAGATATAATATAATTGGTACATAATATAGTTACTTATATAATTGGTATATAATATAGTTACCTATCAACTTTTAGTTTTCATGAAAGAAAAAAAATTGTCTATGTAATAAAAATGTTATAAAATCATTAATATTCATTTTAGAAAGTTCTTTTCAGGTTTTTTTGCTGGAGTTCTGTACATTTAAGTCTTAATCAACTTCTCAGAAATTATCAAAATTATAACTATAGAATTTTAAAGCTATAACTAATCTGCAAATAATCTAGTAACAAAATACCTCCAAATAGAAATTTTAGAAACTTAATAGTTTTCCTGTTTACTTAGTTTTTAAAGATGAAGGTAGGTAGCTAGAGCCGAGGTTTAATAATTCTTGTTCACATACTTTAAAAAGATGCTATATATTTTCCAACAGAGGAACTCAACTTTTTCACTTCATAGTGTTTGCATTTTAAATACAATACAGAATTAATTGCTGCATAAGAAACGGCTATCTATTTACTTGTCATCTATTTTATTTTCTTC
The DNA here is from genome assembly GCF_963383645.1 of Muscardinus avellanarius. NCBI lineage: Eukaryota > Metazoa > Chordata > Mammalia > Rodentia > Gliridae > Muscardinus > Muscardinus avellanarius. The sequence continues at coordinate 42,830,506 of NC_137797.1, forward strand.
CTGGGCACACCATGAGCCTTCCAGCCTTGGCATGCTATGCAATTAGATACAAATATGTCTTTGAGAATCTAGCCAATGAAGTGCAAGTGCTAATGCCATCCTTGTGAAAGAATTAAGAAAGACAGGTGAGAAGCTCTGCCCTTCTCCTCTGTTGGCTAGATGGAAACGATGATGAGGCTCTATGGTATAGTGGGACATTTGAACTAATCTTGGGTCTCCCAATTACTATTTAAAGAAGACATGATTGAATATCAGGATGACTTCTTGACCTGATATGTGAACAAGAAATAAATTACTCTTGAATTTGATTCTTTGTAATTTTTTTGGTGGATTTGCTTCAATAACTGCATTCTATCTCATTTTCTTTGCTATTATTTTATTAATTTTTATATTTATTATTGGCATAAGAATTCAGTAAGTTTTTCTCATTATATAGTATACCTATCATCCTTTTTGATTTGCATTTGACTGGGATATCTATTCCATTCTTTTATGTTCAATTATTTTGATTCCTTATGAATAAGATTTATCACTTGCCATCAACTAGTATCTAGATTTTGTTCATTTTCTTTTTTAAATTTTTTATTAGTGCATTGTATTTATACATCATAATGGAGTAAATAATTTGTATAGACATTCATGCACATATCACCCAGACAGCCTCCACCCAGTGCCCACACACTCCCTCCCTCCCATGCTTGTCTTAGTGGTTGACTACAATATGAATAAGCACATCCTTTGCTTTAGAGTTTCTTTCTTCCCCCTTCCATCCCCGCAGTTAGATTGTTTTATAGGGTTTCCATTTTCATCTTGAGTTCTTCCTATGACCCATTTCTCCTTAGCTTTCGCATATTAGGGAAAGCATCCGATTTCTTATTTTTTGTGATTGACCAATCTGATTTAGCATAATGTCCTCCAGTTCCATTCATTTCCCTGTAAATGTTGCAATTGTATTTTTTATGGCTAAGTAAAATTCTATTCTGTATATTTTCCACAGTTTTGTAATCCATTTATCTGTTGATGGACATCTTGTCTGCTTCCATAGTTTGGCTATGGTAAATTTTCTTAATAGCATGCATCAGTTATCTACTTTTTTGAGTTAATCCATTAAACCTTATCATAATCTGATTTACTTGAAATTGTTTTTATTATCTCAGTTTGTACCACCTTTACTGCATTACCCCTTAATTCTTTTTTAAAAAAATACAATTTAATACATTTAACAGTCAAAAGAATTCTAACAAGCTCTATGAAATAGCTATATCCTCACTCCAACTCTGCTCTTAGATTTGAATTGTAAGGTATTCAGTCTTATAAATTTTTAAGACAATGATACTTATAATATTTGATCACTTGTCACTATTTTTCTCTTGTAGAATCTCGTGGATATGTCCTTTCTTTTCAAGTAGCCCATAAAAAATGTTTTCAATTCATTAGGATGTCAGAGTTGAATGACAGAATTACTGGACATTCAATTTTAAACATTAATTTTCTCAATGCTTTGAAAATATGACCCTACTACAAGATTGCACTAAATATTAAAAATTCAGATGCTTCATTGATTTTGTTCTTTGTATATTATTTTAATCTATGTGCTTTATAAATTTTGCTTTGCATATTAAATTCTTAAAATTTTTCCAAAATGTTTCTGTCACATTTTTACCCCTTATTTCTCGCCTTTGGTACTCTACAGGCAACATGAATTTTAAGTGTTTCTATAATTCTGGATCTTTGATTCAAAGGCTATGCTTAGAGGTTCAATCAAATGTGGACAGCTATGTAGAAATATCAGAAAAAAGGGTGTGATGTTAGAGTAATAAGACTGTGTATTAGGGATCTCTGCAAGGCAGATTCTTCTCAGATTCTCTGTGCAGCTTTTCTTTCTCTTAGTATAGGGCAGGACTCTTTCTGGAATGGGGATCTTATGACTTACGAACAAGGTCGGTCAGAGAATTTCTTACCAGTTCTTACATAGAAAAGTGAGGGAAAGAGTAATATTTTAAGATTTAATAGCTGTCTTTGAGGAAAAGGGGTTCTGGTTTGTATGACCTGCCTTAGAGAAGAGAAATGCTAGTTTCTATGGCATATTTTGTAGGAGAATAAAGGGTGAGAGACAGGATGGCATGAAAAAATCAGAAAGTTTGCTTCTGAGAATACCTCTGAGACCTTCACTTTGAAATCGAATTTTCTGAGCGCCAATAGCTCTTACAAAATGAAGACTTCAAGTTTACCTAACTTTTATGAAGGTTTCCTGCAGGTAGCATGATTTTTAAATCTTTATGAAAATAATTTATTAGGAGTTAGTATATAAAAACTAATTCATGATAGAGATAGACCTTAAAAATTCTGTAATTTTTTCTTACAAAAAATTTTATATTCAGAAAAAAGATATTTTACAACATTTTCTTTCATGAATAATCTCAACAAATAACATTTTATTTAAATATATATATACAAATTTTAATTGAATATAAATATATGTGTATATATACGTATACATACACACACACACACACACACACACATATAATTTCAGTACTGGTGATGGAACCCAGGGACATTCTACCTCTGAGCAGTGACACCTCTATCACAATTTGTTTCCTTTATTTTGAAACAGGGTCACACTGAGTTGCAAAGAGCCTCACTAAGTAGTAGCTGAGGTGGCCCACAAACCTCAATCCTCCTGTCTCAGCCTCCCAAATGCTGGGATTACAAGCATGCACCACCATGTCTGGCTTATATTTTATTACAAATGAATTAATTGTGGAATCGTGTTTTAACGGTACCATCAGAGACAGAAAAAAGACACAAAACTTTCGGAAGTTTTTGAAGTTAGCAAATTTTGTTTTCACTGGGTTGTTAAATTAATTGCATAGCAACTCAACTGAAATTATTCTTTATATAAATCTTATGTAATAAGAGATAATACACTTGGATCATAATTTGGGGGAAGAATATGTCAGATAATAGAGGAGCCATGAAGAAATATAAACTGATAATTATCCAACCTCAGATTTGTTTCTGGCTTAAATTAAAATTAGAGTTCTCTAATTCTTGGTCTGTTGTTGGATGTTATTTAAGAGGCCAAAATCCTTTGTTTTTAAAATGGAAACACTTAGAGTTATAAATATAATAAAGGATGGCAGTAATTTAATATGTGTGAATATATGTCATTTTCTTTTTATAACCATGCATGCTGAATGAGAAAATACTATTATAGTGGTAAATTAGGAAACAGAGATTTGGCACTTATCCATACAATGGACTAGAAATTTACTTAACTATTCATACTCTTCATGTCTCTTGCAGAGATATAAGCATCTTTCAAGCTCCTGGGTAGAGTTTTTGAATGGAATATTTTACATAAAATATATACATATAGTTAGCCTTCTCTTCAAAAGCCTTTAAAGGTCAACTGAAGAGAAATTTTGTATGAGTGAAAGAGGATGGGTTGAAGCTTTTCAATATAATTTTTTATTGTCTTCTATTCTGATATAGAGAACCTTGATAAGTTAAAAGTCTGGAGCAAGTGTAGAGCTTTTATAGATCATAGTGCAATGCCTGCCACCTCTTAGAGAGCCATACATCTCCATTTAATAATCCATTCTCTAAGGGCCTTGGGATTTCAGATAAATTTAAATAAATCAGCCTTGATTTTTCAGACAGAATTAGAGAACCTCTGATTTATGGGCCACTCAAACTTGTACCTGTAATAGTGTAATGACAAAGTAGGAGACAATTTTAGATAAATGTCAGCTAAGATTACGGTTAAAACTTGTGTTCAATTGGGTCCTGTCTTTGCAGTGTGCTCTTTGGTGGCTTTGTTTTATCAACGTATCAAGCAACACTTGTAGTTTACAGAACCTTTCAACATTTATTACTTTCACAAAGGAAAAATATATAAAAATTGGAAAGTTTCTGTGAACTTATATAAGGCCTAAATTAAACTTTAAAAGGTAAAATAAAAATATTATTCTATCTTGTACTCTATCAATCCTGCCAAAAACAAACAACCAGAAAAAATAAAACAAAATTGTAAGCCACCCAGGAATAACCAATGAAGAAGACTTGGCTTTTCTGGAGAGCCAGATATCCAAGCAAATAATATAAAAAAATAGAGAAGAAAACATATAAAAAATCAAATAAAAACCAAAGGTGGGACAAAAAAATTCAAAAGTCTGAAAAACATTAGGCCTCAGTTATATTATTTTATTGAGTGAATTCTTATATGGTTTTTATATCCCCAAACAAATCTCAAGTCCCATACTCATAGTTTCAGCAATTTATTAATATATTTTAATTTGAATAATAAATCTTCCATATGGCAAAGCAATTTGTGTTACATTCCAGAAGTGATATGCAAATTTATAATATTTCTACATTGTACTATATGCTTAGAGATGAGTGGGGAAAAATGTTGTTCTTTCTCATTTTGGTGCTTTCATAAAAAAGTGAAAATTTTAGGAGAAAATAATGATAAATTCTTTTAATAAATCAATTTCTGCCGAATAAGATTGCCCTTTCCTTTAAACAGCATAAGGGGCAGAAACTGAAGTTGATGTAAAGCATACAAATTCCCTCATAAAAATGATTTGCAATAGAGCTGTGTGTGATAGATAGAAAAAAATTATCAGTTGCCAAATGACATTAGGAAAAGAGAAGAAACTAAGTTCATGAATTTTGTTGGACATGTCATTAGATATTGGGTTTTTTCTTAGCTTTTGGTGGTCTTCAAAACAATGGATCATGAAAAGTAAAATAGTGGTTATAATGTTCTAATAACTTTATATAAATTTATCAGAAAAAGAAAACTAAGCTTTAATTTTCATTAATCACTGAAATACATTTTTCAGCCAGGTATGGTGGCACATGCTTGTAATCCCTGCGCTAAGGAGGCTGAGACAGGAGGATCGCACAGGTTCAAAGCCAGCCTCAGCAATTTAGTGAGACCCTGTTTCCAAATAAAGTATAAAATAGGTTTGGGAGTATAACCTGGAGGTAGAAAACCCCTGGGTTCCACCCCCAGTACCACACACACACACACACACACACACACACACACACACACACACAATTTTTCTTTAACCTTTCTTGCCAATGTTTTTATATTTTGTATTAGTCATGTTAGGCAATTACATAATATCTATTTTTTGCTTTTTATGGTATACACAGATATAAGGGGCAATATTAAATGTGAAACAAATTGATACAGATTTTAGTTTTACAATCAGTGTTCGCCTACTGGGTGTTTGAGTTTGTGCTAGGCATGAAGAAATTAAGGGAATGCTACTAATTTCTTAAAACAAAAACAAACAAAAAACCTTTTAGTTTATTATCTGCTTTACCAGAATAGAAAACCTAAGGCTCTAAAGTTTCATCTTCAGTTCAAATAGGATAATTGAAATGCGTATTCTAGATGATGGTGCTGATCTGAATCCAACTCTGTGGCTATCAGTGTTTACCTAACTGTTCAAAGCCCCCTCGAACCAAATTTGAGAAATAAAAAATAAAAACATGAACTTGTAAGAGGAGCATAATAACAGAATGGGAGATTTCAGGTCTAATCACCTCTTTATTTTATTACAGTGCTCTTTCTATCAGAACATTTTCTGTTAACCTTATAAAAATAAAATTCAGTATCTTCAATATACTCAATAACCTTATTTGTCATACTAATATATGTTGGTCATAGAGTTGGTGAGTTCAACCTGCTCTTAATTATAAATCTATGGAAGTCCTAGCTCCAACCTGAACCACTTTGAACATAAATATATTTTGTGCTCATAACTCCCCAAAATATATTTATTTTGAGCAATGTCATATATTGGTAATAGTTGAATAAAATCCTTTCTAAATGTTTAATATACAATGGCTGACACTTTAAAATTCATATTAGTTGTGGAACTGCAGGAATGTGGACGTGGACCTGAGTTTTCTCTATGGATATTTGAGCATTCATATGGATATCTGGCCACATTTTGTGGCTATTGATGAATAACCTGGACATGAATACATAGATAAACTCGTGGATAAACTTGATACATAAACTTTACTTTTAGTGGTAGTATCATAACAAAACTTAAGCAACAAAACTAACCATCCACCATACCTTACTGGGGCAATTAATTCAGAATATCTTATTTTCACTAGTTTCAAATGGATCTTTTTTTATATCCCTTATAATAATGTCCTTCATGTGAAAAAATAGTGTAAACTATTACAACCTAGAATTCAAGTGAAAAAAAAGGTGTGTTTTACTTGAAGGAATCACATAGTCAAAATTTCAAGTAAAAATGCTTTGTATTAGAGTTGTTTGTCAGAAACCATTTGGAATATCAGGTTAACTGAGAATTCATTTTATATGGTCCACTTTTTAAAGCAGAGTTAATAATTTATATTTGAAAATATTTTCCATATATGAAAAACAAATTAGCCCAAGAGCTCCCCAGCTCACACTTCATCTGTTCCATGGAGAGCATGTTGGCATGAGTCCTGTGAATGGTTTGCAGAAGACCATCCTCCTAAATCCCGAGCAATCACTGGCTACCCTCCAGAATCAGTTCCAATTTAAGCATGAAGGAGAATTAGTTCCGAGGTTCCCTCCTGCTCCAAAGCTCTGAGCTATTTAATCACTGCTTTGGCTCAGCCCAGGGCAATCAGAGCATCGGAGCAGTGACTCATCTCTGGGTGAGCTGAGTCTGGTGTGGACCTGGGAGGGATGAGAGTTTAATCATACCCTGCCTTTGTCACAGGAGAAACAACGGGTATATTTAGCCTATGGCCTGAGATCATATTTGATCTACTAACCTAAAGATTAAAAATGTCCCATCATAACTGCCAAATTTTGTAAGAAGACTCTCCTCTCTTGTCCATCTCTTTACTTTCTCTAATGGTGGGGATAAGATTTCATCTCAAGTACTTCTGTATTTTTTTCACTTTATGAATATAAGATTGTTTTTCAAACTGACTTGATTCTCTTTACATCTTAGATTGCCTTTATCTCTTTTAGAGCATGAACTGTTTAAACTTTTTGATTTTAAGTAAATTCCCTGTTGATATTGCAGAGCAGCTGATTCAAAGTATATAATTGACGGGTTATCTGTTCCCTAAGGTTTGGTGTATTAGTTTCTGGCCATTCTAAAACTCTGTACACTGGTTATTAATAAGTATTATGATAGTTTCTCAGTATTTATGATTTTATTTTATACTGACTTTGCAAACAACTTCTATTTAGATTGTTATTGTCTAATTTAAACCACACTTTTTAATATATAGTAAAATAGTGCTTTATATGTGTCAGACACTGTCCAGAATAACTTATTCGTATTGCTTAAATCCTAAGAAAAATTTCTGTGAGATTCATTTTTATCACTTTCATGTAGCAGTCTGAAAATCAAGACTTGTGACTGTATATGACTTGTTGGACCCTGAAAGTAAGTGGTAGACTATAGAGTAAAATTCTAGTCAAGCTGAATCCATATCCCACAATCTTAAATAAGAATATATACTAATCGCTCACACACAACACACACACACACACACACACACACACACACACACACACACACATCCTATTCAGTAAAACTGTAAAAGTATTTAGGTTATTCGTAAAATAAAGTTTACTAAAAACAAAACTGTATTTTCTGTTTAACCCGAGACAGCCCAGCTGAAGTTGTTAAATACTCAGGTAATCTCAAATCTTTCATCTGAAGTGCCAGACCTGTAACTAAGTCAGTTCTACCAGAACCAATGAAGATTTGACAGCTAAGGTAATATTATAAACCAAATATTTTTAGTCTGGATTTAGAATAGTCTTCATCAAGTATGAGATTACATTTTCACAACATAAAAGTGGTGCTAGTATCCATTATTTCACACATTGTCAAATGGCAATCCCAATGAATATTTTATTCATGAGATTTCTCGACATAAATTTTCAAGATACTAAGCAGCCTAATTATTTTCAAAAGTGGATACGTGCGGCAACAGCAACAGGAGTACACTTTTAGAACTATGATATTTTCACATCAGTTCTGTCACACACTTTAAAACACATTTGTAATGTGAAACTTGTAAAAGCACTATCAAAAGTACAACAAAGTAGTGCCTACACCCACACTGGTGATGGAGGATCTCCAAAGGATGACCACATAATTGGATATTTCCTCCTATGCACGATTATGTTTTAATCCCATCAATTTATATTCTGATTATTTTTCATCACCAAGTATCCCAAAAGCATGAAGTCTGTATTCATGCCTACCTTTCTGTTTACATTTACCTGTCTTCTTTCCTAACTGCTACTGCCCACTTGCCTTTTGTGGCACTGCAGATTGAACCGAGCCATGCTTTACCACTGAGCTAGACGCCAGCCCTTTTTGTTTCTTATTTTGAGATAGGATTTTGCTACATTGCCCAGGCTGGTCTCAAACTTGTGTTTCCCCTGCCTCAGTCTCCTACATCACTGGGACTAGAGGCATGGACCACCATGCCCATATTCTAACCCCCTTTTCTATATATTAGCCTTCACATACACTAAAGGAAAAGAGGGTCAGTGGTTGTGATCCTGACATCGACCTGGCTGCACTGTTACTTCTGTGAATGTCTTCAGGGGCTCAAAACATTGGAACACTTATCTGGGTGCAGTGGTACATGCTTGTAATCCAAGTACTTGGGAGGCTGTGACAGGAGGATCTGAGTTTTGAAGTCATCCTCAGCCATGTTGTGAGGTGCTTAGTAATTTAGTAAGACCATGTTTCAAAAGAAAAAATAAAATAGGGCTGGGGGAGTAGCTTAGAGGTTGAATGCCCCTAGGTTCAATCCCCAGTTACAACGAAAGAAAGAAAGAAAGACAGAAAGAAAGGAAGAAAGGAAGAAAGAAAGAAAGAAAGAGAGAAAGAAAGGAACATTTAAAGCTTTTGCATCTTTGATATAGAGCCAACTAAAATAATAACTGATTGTATAAGAAGAAGCTACAAACAGATTGTCACTGCTGTACACAGTATGTGTGGGAAGCTTCACAGGACCATTTGATTGCCTAAGATATATTAAGGACAAATTTCTCACCAAGCCTTGAATGGTCTACCTTGAGAATTATTTTCTTTACAGCTAATTCCTATAAGGAACAAAACTAGTAGTTGAGCTGAATTCACTTGAAAAGTCAAATGGGATTTAAACATTTGTGTTGTTGAAGAAGAGGGCATACTTATACATCAAAAGAAAAATTGCATATTTATCAAAGAAACTAAAATTATATTTTTACTCTGAATTCTTTATGACATCCCAAACAAATTATGCTATGACCTGTGTTTTTTCATCCCTTTGGAAGAAGAAAGAAAAGCTCAAAATATAATGTATAGTTAGTATCATCTACTATTTCATTTTTTCAAGTTTGTATAATAATATTTAGTATTTAAAGTTAACATGTGTGTTACAACAATAAAAAAACACAAGAAATAAAAAACAAAGTAATCCAGTCATAAGCAGCCTAGTTCGCTCTAGCCGTACAATTCCTGTATATACATACACAATATCTCACTTGTGTGCTGAAGATTGTAGAATGCTTGATGCTTTTCAATACATCAAGAGTATTCACAAATTCAAAATCCCAAAGCTATGAGAGTATTTTTGATAACCAAGGATATAGTGTACCAAATCAGTCTGTTCCCAAGGTGACAGTGTATGGTGAAAAGTAAAGCCAGTGAATTAGCCAACCTTCTTATAGTTGTTAAGAAAGGTCCATCTTGGGCGTGGAGTTATTACACCTCTGGGCAGTGTGTATAAGGACTTATTCAGCAGAGGGGCGGAAGAAAATGCACAGAGATGGGCGCAAGTATTTCTCAGATTTACATTTTGATATGAACCAGTGGTGTGAGTGCATCTTCTGTGCTGTCCTGTAGCAATACCTTCATTCACTGGGAATATGCTTTCAAGCTAATATGTTAGTAGTAGAAACCTGAAAAGTCTCTTAGAAATATACACAATATACTCTTGCTTTATGTCTCATTTTAAATAGAGAATTAAGGAAATGCAGTATTTTAATCATAACTCTGCCAACCTGTCTATCTAAAGTTCTGTCACTATTTCTGTCTTCAGTGAAATTTTCGTCTCCAAGAAAGGCAGGAGGATTAGAGTTCTACTATTACATTTTAATCATTACTTAGTGCCAGCCATAGAATTCTTTTTTTTTTGAAGATTTAAAAAAGTTTATTAGAAAGATAGAAATAAAGAAAATACAAATACAGCTCCATACCAGACTGGCATGGAGGGGTGACTCGAAATGACTATAACCCATAGAATTCTTGAGATTGTTACTTTTGGAAAGTCATCTGTGATTTCCCCTAAGCTACTTACTTATCATTGGCATCACCATTTTCTTATTCTAATGGTTGAAATTCTGATGCAAAGATGTATTTCTAAGCCTACTTATTCTTGGGGAGAGAAGAAACAAAAAGGCAGTGGATTCCTAGCAAGTCTCGCTAAGCAGGGAAACTGCACTCCTATTTTGTATAAAAATGACACAGGAAAGGAGATAGAAACTTGTGTGGTCTAGGAGCAAGGCAGTCAGGTGCTTAGTAAGGATTAGGTTTGCTAATTTAAAAGGGAGGGGGGAAGCTGTACACATCCTCAGTCTAAAAACAGGCACAGAAGCAGCACTGAATTCAAGCTGTGTCATTTATTAGCACAGGAGAGCGTGTGCCTCCCCCTCCTCCCCGTGTCTTCTATTTCTTCAGTTCCCACCCACACGGATTGTTGCTACCACCTATTCTCCTCCAAGGGAGATAGAAGGGTGGACTGGCAGCTTCAGCTCCCTGGAGAGCTGGCGCAGCCACAGTGCTGGAAATAAGCTCCCTGTGGATGTTGGCTACCTTCTGAGCCTTGAGATTACACACTGTGCTAACATGCTTGCAGTTCCATATTTTAAGCTCTATGTGATTACAAATGTCTAATAGGCCAGTAAGATCACGCACAGGAAAATGTTAGCAGAAACTGTATTTCAGAATGATTTCTAAATGTTTTTTTTTTCTCTCTCTCTCTGAAAATCAGGGCAGGATTGAGAGGCTGTTCACTTGTAATAGGATAATGGTAGAGAGCTGTTTACTTCAAAGGCTTTCGGATCAAGCTTTTAAGGAGAGCAATTAAAAATGTATCCGTGGCCGGATGAGGATGTGCGCTGATGGTGCAGGGATGTGATTTTGCTCTCTTTCTCCAGCACTCTTCAGTGATGAACCAGCCGGCTTGTGCCATGCTCTCCAAGGGCTGTTGAGAGGCATTCCTTTGGTTTCAAAGTGCCTTACACCAAGTTACAAAGTGTGACAACAAAATGACAAGAACAGTTATTAGCAAATGCCACAATAAGTGTTGACCTTTTTAGAAAGTGCCCTGGGAGGCTGTATGTTGGTAACCATGGTGCTCCTGTGGCCTATAATATTTTTTGGAACTCCTCTTTTTGAACTGAGCTCTGAGAGCTAGTCTCATAAACCAGCTAAGAAAATGAATTTCATTACCCAGTTGTCACACCTTGCCTTTCTTGCTGATGCCAGTCTGAGGATGAGTTTCAAAGTGGAGATATTTTATAACCAGTTTGACTTCAGTGGGATGATATTTGTAATTGATGGCATGTACCAGTTCCTGGGTTTTTCTTTTTCCTTAAAAAACGAAATCTCTCAATTCAAGTATTCATGAACTGTTTATTGAATTTCAACTAGCCCTTCATGAATTGTTCAGCACCTAGCAAGATTGATTAAATAATATCTACACCATTTCCATAGAAATGGGTTTCTTATTATTGCCAACTTCCAATATTTTCACATGGCAGGCCAAAAGAAAATAGTACTTCAAAAACTCACAAAGAAGTATAGTTCATGAGCTTGCACAAGTTCCAGAAAATGAGACTGTCATCCTGAGGTGAAGACAGTGAACTATGTAAACTTCAAAAGAAAAGAAATGCAGGAGCCAGGCGTGGTGGTGCACGCTTGTAATCCTAGCATTCAGGAGGCTGAGACCTGGAGGATCACTGTACGCGGACAGCCTCAGCTACTTAGTGAGGCCCTCTGCAACTCAGTGAGACCTGGTTTCAAAATAAAGAATAGACTTCTGGGAAGATGGCAATGGCGAAAAGTGGGGCTTATGAGCCCCGCTAACAATCAATCTCTATTACCACAAGATCAGTGCCTTTCATAGCCAGAAAACACCATCAGCAGAGAAACAAAGAATGTAAATACAAGGAACAGAGAAAAAGCAGGCTGGAAAAATGAGACACCAGAAAGAAACCGGACTGCAGTGCTGCGGCCAGAGCCACGGTGCAGCGTGGGCGCCATCTTCCCTTGCAGCACCAGGCTCCAGAGAGGAGGGGGGACTCATAATGGAGCTCAGAGCCAGAGAGGAGATACACCGGCCTCATGGCCAAGGATGCGGCAGCAGCGCCATACTGCCGACTGCAGCAGTGAGCTCACTGGACAGCACCAGACCAATGCACTCAACAGCCCACCAGGCGCCAGAGAGGAGCGGCGGACAGCGAGTCAAGGTGAGTGGCTGCGGATCAGCCAGGTGGAATTTGGCAGATTTCTCGGCACAGGCAGCATCTAAAGCTCCCAGGGTCTGGGCTCAGCACACCCTGCAGGGACTCAGAGGGGAGCTCAAAAACAGAGAAGAAATACGCCAGCCTCAAGGGCAAGGGTGTGACAATGGTGCCATATTGCCCGGCGGCAGCAGCAAATTCACCGAGTCCACTACAGCCCCATCAGCGCACTCAACAACAGTGAGTCAAATTGTGGCCCCAAGAGGAGAAATCCCAGTACTGTACTCCCAGGGGCTTGACCCAGTGGGGGAGTGGCAGTGGCAGAGATATCACACCATAGTCACAACTCCCAGCAGGAGAACACCCAACCTAGCATCCCCCATGGTCTAAAGCAGCCTTGATTGACTTCCTGGGTCTGAGACTCTGTGATACAATCCAGTAAAGGAGTCGTGGTGACTGAGATACCACAGACTCGAGATCCAGAGCACCTTAAGTGAAGTCGTAGTGACCCAGGGAAGAACCCAGAGAAGGCACAAACTTCCGAAATCATGGGGAAGAGGAATAACAATGGAGCAATGAATGCCCACAACCCCACAACATCAGAACCTGATAAAACAGAAATTCAGAGATTCTAGAAGATCAAATCAGGAAAATTACTGTAGAAATAATAGAGGTGTTTCGAAAAGAATTCAGAGAGAGCCAAAAAAGATATAAAGGATGGAATCAATGAAGTAAATGCCTCAATTCAAAGTATAAACAACCAATCAGACCATATGGAGAATAGAATCTCCCTCCTAGAAGATGATCACTCCAAAAATGAACCCATAGTATGTAATTTAGAAAAAAAAAATCTGACAGCAGGAATCTGATATTGAAGAAATATGGGCCCATTTTAAGAGTGCTAACCTAAGAATAATTGGAATAGAGGAGGGAAAAGGAGGTGAAACCCAAGGGATCAACAATCTCTTCAAGGAAGTAATAGCAGAAAATTTTCCAAACATAGAGCAAAAGGTCAATACACAGGTCGAGGAAACTTATAGAACTCCCTTTAGACAGGATCAGAGAAGAGGATCCCCATGCCACATAAATGTCAAAATGACCAATGTGGAAGCCAAGCAGAGAATCTTAAAGGCAACGAAAGCAAAAGGCCAAGTGACATTCAGAGGAAAACCAATTAGAATCACTCCAGACTTCCCAAACCAAGTCATGAAAGCCAGAAGGACTTGGAGTAACATATTCCAAACTCTGAAAGAAAACAACTTCCAGCCAAAAATTTCCTACCCAGAAAAACTTTCTATCAAATTAGATGGAAAAATAAGAAGCTTCCATGACAAACAGAAACTGAAGGAATTTATGTCTTCAAAACCAGCGCTAGAGAAAATACTCAAAGAGATTAACTACAAAGAAGAAATAGGTAACACACACCAGAACCAGAGAAACAAGATTTTCCATCCAACAGACAACTAAGATTGGTTACCTTTGGGGATTCATTATTTATGTTAGTCTTTTACCTATTTCTAAATTGTATTGTTTTCTTTTATTGTTGCTTATTTTTTAGGATTTCTGGTTGGAATATTAATATACCTTCAGGTATAGCATTTGGAAATATTTTATCCCATTCTATCAGTAACTTAACTTTGTTTACATTGTTTTTGGATATACAATATCTTTTTTATTTTTTAGGGAGTTTGTTTACCCTTCTGTAGCCTGTGCCATTGAAATCATATCCAAGAAATCACTGCCAATTTCAATGCTGTGAGGTTCTATGACCCAGATTTTCTTCTAAAAGTTTATAGTCTTAAGATTTATACTTAGGTCTTTTATATATTTTGAGTTAATATTTGTATATGGTGTTAGGTAAGGGTCCAATTTTATTCTTTTTCATGTAATTATTATTTTTCAACAATATTTATTTAAAAGATTATTATTTCCTCCACCAAATGTCCATGGAAACCTTGTCAAAAATAACTTGACAACATATGGAAGAATTTATCTCTAGGCTTTTATTTAACTCCAATGGTTTATATATCTGCCTTTATAACAGTACTACAATGTTTCAATTATTGTAGCTTTATAAGGTTTGAAATCAGAAAATTTCGTCTTCTAGCTTTGTTCTTTTTCAAGATTGTTTTGGGTATCTAGAGTCCATATTCCATATTAGGATATATTTTTTCTGAAAAATAAATAAATAAATGTATGATAGTTTCAACTTAAAAAAATATTCTCTGGTAAGAAAGCAAAAAGAAATATTGAAATGTTAATGTTATCTTTAAGTCATCAAAAGCTTGGTATCACACGAATGAAACTGTTATGTGAGATTACCATTGTTAATATTGGATAAATTGCTATAATACTAGATGTCAACCACTAAGCCAAGCATGGGAAGGAGGGATAGGGAGGGAATGGGGTGGGGATCTGGTAGGGGCTAACTGGGTGATGTGTGCATGTATGTCTACAAAAGGTGTTTTATCCCAATATGATGTATGAATACAGTGCATCAATTAAAAAATTAAAAAAATAAAGAATAAAAAATAGGGCAGGGGGTGTAGCTCGGAGGTCAAATGTCCCTGGGTTCCATCCCCAGACCCCCCCGCCCCCCCCACACACAAAGCAGGAAATTTAAAGGTGACAATTAAAAGTAAAAGAATGACTATGATTTTGACTATAATAACTAGTGGAAGAAAAAATTTTGCCTTTTTAGTTGCATATGAATAACTCATGCAGAGCAACCATAAATGCAACCATAAATACAGTCTCTAATTTACAATTAATTCAACCACTGTTTGTTTATTTTTGGTTTAAAAATTATTTTTGCACTTCAGTTTTATATATGCTTCTTAAAAACCTTGATTATGCTTATTGTTAAGTAATCATTGAAGGCAACTAAACACAATTTTTAAAATCAAGTATCACTAAACTGCTAATGCAATGTAATCTCCCATAAAATAAGTTTTTAGTTATTTTAATTTATTCTCTCACATAATATGAGATGTCAACTATTATCAAACAAATATCCTTCTAATTAGGCAAAACAATTTTATAAAACTTAATAATATTTCTCAAATACAGGTAGTAGGTTATGAATAGTTTATTGCAAATATTTATACACTAAGATTTAAAAAATTAAAATATGACATATCTCAGATATGTAGAGGAAAGTAAATCATTCATTTTGATCTGTATTTTTCTGATCTTTATTTGGAGTACCTACTCATTATTCACCTTACAACTTATGCGGCAGGCTCTAGGTAGATAATTATTGGGGGTGGGGATGGGAGATTAGAGGTAGAGTGATGAATAATATGTAACCAAGATTCAAAAACTTCTTACCATAGTTCAGCACTATGATTTAAGCAATCTTATTCAATAATGTACCATTTTTTGCAAGAAAAAAGTAAAATTTTTATTTGTCTTTTGAATCAGTAACTAACATGGCATCTTGATCTTTGGAGAAAGATGTACATACATTAAGTCCTAACTGATAATGAAACTACAGGAAAAGTCTGCACAATTGTAAAAGCTTTTCCTCCATAAATCCTGCTGCCATGATGGAGTATGATATCCTGTGGTCAATTACTTCCATAATTCTATTATTTTTTGTTCACAAGTGACTGTTTCTCTGTATTAGTGGAGATGTAGTGAATCCTGCCTATGGAGATTTTCCTTTTAAACAAAGGAAAAATGAGAGCTTAATTACTGTATTTGTAGTGATTCCAAATGTTTAAATAGAATACTCATGCACCTGTTACCCTTTCAATATTTCCACATCTATCTCCTTTTGGAACTTTGCTGGTAGCATCCATATCACCTGAGAGTTTGTTAAGAATTAGGAATCTTAAATATGCTTGGAACCCATGGAATAAAAGTCTGCATTTTGACAATACACTTCACTGATGTCCAGCACTTTAATATTTGAGATGCAGTATGAATTCTGATTCCATCTCATAAAATCTCTGTGACTTTGGCCAATGAAGGAGCACCTTTCTTATACAAAAATAGGAATAATAATAATGTTTTAGGTGTCGATGCATGCATTTTGACATTTAAGAGAGTTTCTTCCATCTCTTTCCTAGGTAACCAAACAAGTCCTTAATGTCTCACTGGGGTGTCCATTTGTACTATTTTTCAAAATACTGTCTGACAAAACTCTGTACTTTATAGTCAAGCAGAGCTCAATTTCAATCTTGGCTCTGTCTCCATCAAGAATTCTATGAAGATTAAACGACATAATTAAAGTGAAAGTGTCTAGTAGTTTCTTCTGGAATATAAAAATTCAACAAATTTTACCTAATGAATACGAATTTGCTCTAAAATAGTTGAGTGAAATATTTTTTGTTTATTTAATATCAATAAATTATAGTTCTGAGATCCAATTCACAGATTAGGTTTGATTAGATTTGGTAAAGTATATTTTCTTACTAGAAAACAGGTACAGCATTGAAGCTTGCTGTATATTGGACACAAAGGTTTTTAGGACTCAAATTATCGTTATGATATTGAAGTAAGTTATTTCTATTCTGATTTTCTGCAGTGTGTCTTAACATGAATGGGTATAGAGTTTTTCTTTTTGCTGGTACTGGGGTTCCTGGAAGCCCTTCTATGTTCGGGCTACACTCCCACACCTATTTTATACTTTTTATTTGGAAACAGGGTCTCTTAAGCCAATACAGCTGATACATGATTACTACTTGGAATATTCAAATTACTTAAAAGTCATACCTCTAAAGAACTGGTAACCCAATCGAAAAATGGGGCAATAAACTGCATAGATACTTCATAAAAGAAGAAATACCATTAGCCAATAAATATATGAAAAACTGTTCAACATTATTAGCAATCAGGGAAATGCATATCAAAATTACATTGAAGGCAATGTGTGGTGACACACACTTGTCATCCCAGCATTCAGGAGACAGAGAAGGGAGGATCACCTACTTAGCAAGACCCTTTGCAAATCAGTGAGACCCTGTTTCAAAAAATAATAAGACTAAAAAATTTAAAAAAAATAGGACTGGGGCGTAGCTCAGAGGTAGAATGCCCCTGGATTCCATTCCCAGTACTACTAAATAAATAAATAAATAAATAAGCAACAAAAAACTACATTGAGATTCCACCTAACTCCAGTAAGAATGGCAATCATTTAAAAGGCTAATTACAATCAATGTTGGTGAGTAAGTAGGAAAATGGGAACTCTTCTATACTGTTGATGGGATTGCAAACTAATGCGGCCACTATGGACCTCAGTGTGGCGATTCCTCAGAAAATTGGAATAGATACAGTCTATGATCCACCTATACCACTGCTGGGTATCTTTCCAAAGGGACTGAAATTATAATATTATAGTATTATATGTATATCTATATTTATAGCAGTAAAATTTATAATAACCAAATGATGGAATCAACTCTGGTGTCCATCAAC
The DNA here is from genome assembly GCF_963383645.1 of Muscardinus avellanarius. NCBI lineage: Eukaryota > Metazoa > Chordata > Mammalia > Rodentia > Gliridae > Muscardinus > Muscardinus avellanarius. The sequence goes on from NC_137797.1 coordinate 42,848,447, forward strand.
AGATGAATAGGTCACAAAATCACAGGATATACATACAATGAAATTCTACTCAGCAATAAAGAACCAAATCATGTCATTTGCAGGAAAATTGATGGACATGGAGAATATTATATTAAGTGAGATTAACCAGTCACTGAAAATGAAGGGTCATATATTTTTTTCTCATGTGAGGAAGCGAGGAAGTATTTGGGTTATAAGAGGGACTTTAGATAATGGATGAGAAATTCCAGTGAAATGAGATACGTTATTTTGGGTAGGAAGGGAGAAGAAATAATAACATAAACACTTCCATTATGTGCATATTTGAGAATATTGATGCCAATTTCAATATTTTATAGAGGAAGGAGGAGTGGGGAGGGAACCAAGGGAAAACTCACCAAATGTTGTGTGTATGTTCGTCACTATCACTGTGAACTACATTGTGATGCGAAGCTATAATGCACCAATAAAGGTATTTAAAAACAACAAAAACAAACAAAAAATATCAAGGACATTCTTCGCAGCACTAGAAAATACAATTTCAAAATTTATGTGGAACCACAAAAAACTTTTTGAGCAAAAAGAACAAAACAAGAAGCATTAAAGTACTTGACTTCAAAACATACTGTGAGATTATGGGGATCAAAACAGAATCATTTAGCATAAAAACCAAACATGTAGACCAATACAAAAGAATGGATACCCTAGAATTAAGTCCATGCATTCTTTTCCTGGAAGCCCTTCTACCTCCGGGCTACACTTCCAGACCTATTTTTTTTTTTTTACATTTTTATTTGGAAACAGGGTCTCCTAAGCCAGCGCAAGCGGCTGGCTTCGAACCTGCGCGATCCTCCTGTCTCTGCCTCCTAAGCGCGGGGATTACAAGCGTGCGCCACCACACCCGGCTAAGTCCATGCATTCTTAGTAAACTTATTTTCAACAAAGGTGCTAAAACATATATTGAAGAAAAATCAGTCTTTTCAATAAATGGTGCTAAAAACTTGGATATCCATGTGTAGAAGAATGAAATTAGACACCTATTTGAAACCAGTTACAAAAGTCAAATCAAAATGAATTAAAGCTGTAAATTTAGGACTGGTAGTATAAAACAACTGGAAGAACACATAAGAAAAGTGCTTTGGGGCATTTGAATGAGGCAAGGAGTTTTTGGATAAGACTTCCCCAAGCAAGAAAGATAAGTCAAATTGAAAAAATGGGATTACATCATACTAAGTTTTTGTACAACAAAGGAAAAAATCATCAGAGTACAGAGACAGCCCATAAAACAAGATAATATATGAGCACACTATGCATCTGACATGGGGTCGATATCCCAATATATAAGGACCTCCAAAAACTTGATAGCAAAAAAGCAACAACCAAAGCCAATTAAAACATGGGCTAAAAGATCAAAAAAGACCCTTCTCAAAAGAAGACACTAATGATGCCCAACCTCACCTATTATCAGGGAAATACAACTATAAAGCACAAGATATAACCTCACCCCAGTAAGAATCGCTATTATCAAAAAGAAGAAGTATAACAAATACTGGCAAGAATGTGGAGAAATATATGTGAACTGTGTGAATACAAATTAGGACAGCCAATAAGGAAAATGGAAAGACACGTTCTCAACAAGTTCAAAACCAGAACTACCACGTGATCCAGCAATCCCACTACTGAATATATATTGAAAGGAAATAAAATCGGTACATGGAAGAGACATCTGCACTTCTACATTTATTGCAGGAATGTCACCAAGAAAGGGAACCGAGAAAGGGAAACAACCTAGGTGCCCAACAACTGCTGAGTGGCTAATGTGGCATTTATACACAACAAGGTACCATTCAGCCCTGTAAAGAATGATATTCTATCCATTGAAATAACATGGAGGGACAGGAGATTATTAAGTCAAATAAGTAAGGAATCAAAAGACAAATATCACAGGATTTAAAAACAATTGATTTCATAGAAGTTGAGAGTAGAATGGTGATGAGTACAGGTTGGAGAGGGCGGTTTGGTGGGGTGAGATGGGGAAAGATTGACCAATTTGTACTAAGTAGCAATTAGGTAGGATCCAGAAGTTCTGAGGTACTATTGCATAGTAGAATGACTATAAATAACAATCATGTACTAATACACAAGTCAAAGCCAGAAGAAAGAACACTGAGTTTTCAACATAAAGAAATGTCCATTGTTTGAAGAGATAATATATTTGACATAACTTAAACATTGTGTAATATATATGCATTGAAACATTACTCCATGAATATACATATTAACTTACATATTGATGGTCCCCCATTAATATGTCATTTTTTATATTTTGTGTTTCAGTTAAATATGTAATATAGTGAATCAAAAGTTTAAACATGAAAGTGAAAAACTATAAAACTCCAAGAAGTCAGCACAGAAGTAAATCTCAAGGACTTTGAGTATGATGATGTCTTCTTATATACAACATCAAAAGCACACCAAGTTCATTAAAATTAAAAACTGCTAGCCGGGAATGGTGGCGCATGCTTGTAATTTCAGCATTTGGGAGGCTGAGATGGGAGGATCATGGTTCACGGATAGCCTCAGCTACTACTTAGTGAGGCACTTTGGAACTCAGTGAGACCCTATTTCAAAATAAAGAATAAAAAATAGGGCTGGGGGTGTATCTCGGAGATAGGATGCCTCTGGGTTCTATCCTCAGTACCTCAAAATAACAACAACAACACCCCAAAAAATCTGCTTTATAAAACACAATGTGAGTAAGAAACAAACGAAAGCCTGGAAGAAATTTTTTGCAAAAGATTCATTTGCTAAAGGGCTGCTATACAAAATATATAAAATTACTTATATTAAAAAAGACTAACAACCTGATTTAAAAACGGGTCAAAGACATTGACAGACATCTCACTAAAGAAGATGCACACATGGTGACTAAGCATATGAAATGATGCTCCAGGATCTATGCCACTAAAAAAATGTAAATAGATGCAACAGTGTGACCCACTAAATGCTTATTAGACAAGCCAAAGCCATCACTAACACCACCAAATGCAGGTGAGGAAGTAGAGCAGTAGAAATTGCTTATTATTGGTAGAAACCAGTCATTATTTCAGGGAATAAAAAATGCCAGACACTAAAAAACAGTTTGATAGATTCCTACAAAACTAATTATATTCTAATCATATGATCCAGCATTTATTACCTAAAGGAACTGAAAACTTATAGACACACACACACGCACACAATCTGTCTGTGAATGTTTAGTATAGTTTTGTGTATGATTGCTCAAACTTGGAAGCAACCAAAACATCTTTCAGTAGGTGAATGAATAAATAAACTATGGTATATCCTTACAATAAAATTATTACTCTGCAGTAAAAATGTTATTTATATTTGCAATCCCACCAACAATGTCTTAGAGTTCCCACTTCTCCACATCTTTGCCAGCATCTATTGTTGTTTGTATTTTGAATGATTGCCATTCTAGTTGGAGTTAGGTGAAATCTCAGGGTAGTTTTGATTTGCATCTCTCTGATTGCCAGTGATGTTGAGCATTTTTTCATGCATTTATTGGCCATTTGAATTTCTTTTGTGAAGTGTCTATTTAATTCACTTGCCCATTTTGTTTTGGATGCTTTGTTTTCTTAGTGTTGAGTTTCTTGAGTTCTCTGTATATTCTAGATATTAGTCCTCTATCGGAGGGGTAGGTGGCAAAAATCTCCCATTCTGATGGCTCTCGATTAAGGTTCTTGACTATTTCCTTTGCTGAACAGAAGCTCTTCAGTTTCATGCAATCCCATGTGTTGATTCGCCTTTTAATTTGTTGTGCCTTTGGGGTCTTGTTGAAAAAGTGTTTATGTGTGCCTATGTGTTGCAGTGTTGGACCTATGCCCTCTTCAAGGAGCTTCACAGTCTCTGGTTTGATTTCCAAGTCTTTGATCCATCTTGAGTTGATTTTTGTGTGGGGTGAGAAAGTGAGATTAATTTCCACTTCCAGTATGAAGAATCCTCAGAAGAATGGGAACAAATCTACCATTTGATCCAGCAATACCACTTCTGGGTATCTACCCAAAAGAAAAGAAACCAAACTACCAAACTAATGCATGTGTATCTATGTTCATAGCTGCACAATTCACCATAGCCAAACTATGAAACCAGCCAAGATGTCCATCAACAGATGGATTATGGAATTGTGGAATATGTACACAATGAAATTTTACTCAGCCATCAGAAAAAAAAAACCCTCAATTACATCATTTTCAGGGAAATGGATGGAACTGGAGGATATTATGCTAAGTGAGATTAGTCAGTAACAAAAAATAAGATATCAGATGCTTTCCCTAATATGTGAGAGTTAGGGAGAATTGGGTCATAGGAGGAACTCTAGATGAAAAAGAAAATCCTATGGAGGAGCAAACAAGACAACCTAAAGGAAGAGAAAGGAGGGGGGAAGAGGAAAATCTCTAAAACACACAATGTACTTAAACATATCGAAGTCAACCACTAAGTCGAGCAAGGGAGGGAGGGAAGGGGAGGGAATGGGGTGGGAATCGGGTAGGGGTTAAATCAGTGATGTGTGCATGTCTCTACACACAAGTTTTTTACCCCAATATGATGTATAAATATAATTCACCAATATAAAATGTTATTTATATAATTTAAAGACAGAAAAAAGCTTAAACATTATTAAATGAATGGGGTCAATCTGAAAAGGCTATATGTCATACTTCTCTGTAACATTCTAGCAAGGAAAAATTGTGGAGATAATAAAAGACTACTGGCTTCCAAGGGTTGAGAAATCAAAAAGGGATAAATATAAAGAGTCTTTTTAGGACAGTAACAAGTATGAACCTGAAGGGAATGCTTGTAATGGAGGAAGCTATGCATGTGTGACGCAGGGGGTATGTAGAGTACCTCTGCATCTTTGGCTCAGTTTTACTATAAACATAACCCTAAGATAATTTTTTTAAAAGAAAGTCATACCCTGATGAAAGTTATGTTGTAATGGATAAGGGAAAAAAATGTACCAAACAAATAGAATAATTCACTATATGTCAGTTGGTGAGGAATTATGTAATCACGGTAAGTGGAGACACAGAAATGGTGTGAATGGGGATAAAATGTTAAATGAACAGAGGCCTCCCTGAGAAGCTGACTTTTGACAAAAGACACAGATGAGTTGAGGGATGGATTCGTAGAGGTATTTCAGCTTTGGCATATCATGTACAAAAGTCTCTAAGCTGAGAATGGATCTGCCTTGTTTCAGAAGAGCCCAGATAGAGAATAGACATCAGGGCAGATCATTTGGAGAAATCAGACACGTTAAGACCAGGTTACATGTCAGTACCCAAAAGTAACATAATCTCAGGGGTGTAAGATGACAATGTTTATTTTTATCTCATGCTGCATGTACATTGTAGGTCAGCTGAGAGCTGTTTTACAATGAAAGACATAAGCACACAACCACATCATTTTGAATATAAAAATATAAATTATTTTATACATGACAGTGAACAGCTAATAAAAAAAAAGAAATTCTGTTCTAAGTGACCAAAAAGATATTTTCCCTCCAGGTCCCCTCCCCCATCTCTGAAAAACACAGATTAATCCAGTGTTGTGGCCCTCCTTTGCTCAGACCCTCCCTCTGCTCGTAGGAGCTTCAGTGGGATTTGTTTCCCTGAATCTTCTGCTAGTTTGCCTCTTTCTGTTTTTTCTCTTGGGGACACTGGTCCAGGTACTTGTGCAAGCATGTCTTCATGATGCAGAGCTGATCTAAAAAGTTGCACAGTGTGATGTTGTGATGTTTTATGTACTGTAGCAGAAATGAAAAAAGATTACCTTCAATAGTCTGCCCACTGAGTTCACTGGTCACATTGTGAAAGTACGGCCAATTGAACTTATGTATCCCTTGACAGCATCAGCCCGTGCTCTGTTTTTCAGCTCTAGAATTTTACTTCATCAATTCCAAACACCTTAGGAAAATCTGTTTTTCCAATTTTTTTCTCTGTTTTCTTGAACATCTTAATCATATCTATTTTTAAGTCTTGTCTGATGATCAAAATCAACTTCACCCATGCGTCTTATTTTATTGTCTATTTTTTCTCTTTGATCTGGATGGGAGTTTGCATTTTTTTCTTTTCTTTTCTTTCTTTCTTTCTTTTTATTTGTGGGTCTGGAGATGGAACCCAGGGACATTCAACCTCTGAGCTATACCCCCTGCCCTATTTTTTATTCTTTATTTTGAAACAGGGTTTCACTAAGTTGTAGAGGGTCTCACTAAGAAGCTGAGGCTGTCCTTGAACCATGATCCTCCTATCTCAGTCTTGGGAATGCTGGGATTACAAGTGTATACCACCACACCTGGCTAAGTTTGCCTCTTTAAATGTACATTTTTTAGAAAAAAATTGAATATTAGATATCATGTATGCAAAAAGTTACTAGATCTGAAGTCTTTCCAAAGAATACATAATCTCTTGCTTGCTAAGCATGTGGAATGTGAAATGGCTATTATAATCCAATCATTGACAAGGTTGCGGGTTGACCTCCATATTATAAAAGCTTGACCGTTTTTGACTAACCTACAATCTTGGATGTTGCCCTCCGGTTAAATGTGCTGTGTTCACAGGTAAATTTCCAACCCTAATCAATCCTGGTTTCCTTAAGACCTGAAGAACACAGAAATATTTTCTTGGCCTTTTCAGCTTGTGCTTTGTTTCTTAACTCTGTGCCTTTTGTGGTTATAAAATTTTGGCAGATATCTAGAGTGAAATGGAGATGGCATTCATATCAGTTATTTTTACCGTCCTTCTTGCTGAGAATCTGGCCCCTTTGGTTTTTATATCCCCATGGTTCTGTTGAAAGCTATGCTTCTTGACCTATTAGCAGAGGCCTTCTGTTTCCTGCCTTGTGTGTGGAATTCTGGATGAAAAAGATCAGGCTACAAACCGTTGGTTCCGTTACCCTTGCAAATGCTTGGTTTTCGGGGGTTGTACCCTCCTCGGTTCCTGGGGCCTCAATAGTTGTCCAGTGCTCATAATGTTGTAAACATTTCTTATCGAGCTTTTTTGCTATGTGGTAGAATCTTTGTCTATTACATACTTTGCTTATATATAGTTAAAATATATATATTAGTTAAAAGTCTACTTACAAAGAAGGGTATCGATGGTACATGCTTGTAATTCTGGTGTTTGAAAGACTGAAGCAGGAGAATCGCAGTTTCACAGACAGCCTCAGCTACTACTTACTGAGGTCCTCTGAAACTTAGTGAGACTCTGTTTTAAAAGTAAACAATAAAAAAATAGGGCTGGGGGTTTATCTCAGAGGTTGAATGCCCCTGGGTTCAATTTCCAGTACTGATCCCCTTCTAAATTATAAGCTCTATGAGAGAAAGAGGTTTACTTGTGTTATCCATCATTGTGTCAAAATTACCTGTTTAACAATAGTTGTCATATGTAATAGGAACTCAGTAGCATTGTATTGAACAAATGAAAAAACAAAGCTCACGTAAAATATGTCCCAGATAAAAACCATTTACTTATTTTTCCCTTTTTATTGTCGGAAGCAGCTAAGGCTGGGGAGGAGAGAATATTATGTGTTGGAAATCAGAAAAAAAGTATAAAGAACAAAATTATGTCATTTTCAGGGAAATGGATAGAACTGGAAAAAGGGTCATAGGAAATAGGTCTTTTCTGACCATCAGCTTTAATTACCTATAAATGTCACTGCTTTCTCACTTGTTCTAAAAATATGTCACAATATTTGTGAAAAGATACTTAAAATTTCAAAACAGAGCCAACCATCAGTTATACCTACATTTCCCTCAGACCACTGAATAATAAGCACACTAACAACCACTCTAATCCATCTTCATTGAAAAGCCCAAATTAATTAGAAAGAAGAATTGCAAAAGCAGAGTAAAATATCCTTTCCTTATTTGTACCAATGGTATCCCCCTCCTCCCATATTTCAACTTGATTTTGCTTAGGCTGAATTAGACCACTGGTGCAGTGGGAAGAGAAAAACTGATTTATTCACTGTGAACGGTTCATTAGATTTTATAAAACAACAAAAGTCCTATTTAAATTAGTGACACTTGAAAGGTTTCTGATTTTAATCATGATGAGTGATCACAGTAGACTCCATGTTAAGAAGTTTGAAACTGAATTCTACTACTTCTGGGGCTTCTCCATCTTTTGCTTGGGTCATTGGTAATCTGTGAAGGAGGAAGAGTTGTCCATCACAGAATTGGGCTCAGAGAGAACTGTATTAGCCTTCTGTAAAAGTTAATATCAGTGCATTACTTTTCACAGATATAGTACTAGAATCCTCATAAAATGCTTATCTACACAATGAAGCAAAATACACATATTTAGAAGGCAATCAAGAGAAAAAGTCATTTTTATATTGAATTAAAAATTATATGATCCAGAAATTCTTAGGTTTCATTATTTAAGGAACAAATTACCAAATTTGGAACTAATTAAAATACTTATACATTCTTAAATATTTCATTTCTTTCAGAATATTTTCTTATTAATAATACATTCAGCTTATTTTAATAAATATACATATTCATTCACTCGACTTTTATTTAGAATTTACTATACCATTTGGTTAATGTAGTGGTAAATTCAAACAAATACATAAAAAGTGTATATTTGTCTCAAATCTTGCTTCTGAAAGCAAGTTACAATGTATGTATGCATGCATATGTTTATATACATATCTACAGATGTATAAAACAGTTAATGTAGTCCTCAATTTTAGTGTTTTGTGAGCCTGTCAATATTTGCCTAAAACAATGTTCTTCGAAGATAAAAAAAGTTTCATCTTATTACCTAAATAAACTGAGAACCTCATACCAGATAGTCTTAGATGTGTTAAAAAGTCACATCAGCAGCGTTTTTATCTCCTTGCTGTGCATTTAATTACTGATGGTACTTAACAATATGCACTGTAATTCATGAATATTTTCCAGTATTCATATTTACCTTTTTTTTTGTGGTACTGGGAGTCAAAACCAGGTGCTTCCTACCTCCGGGCTATACTCTCAGACCTATTTTATTTGGATACAGGGTCTCACTAATCTGCCGAGATCCTCACTAAGTAGCTGAGGCTGGCTTTGAACCTGTGCAATTCTCTTGTCTCAGCCTCCCAAGCGCAGGGGTTACAAGCATGCACTACCACACCCGGCTCATATTTACCTTTGACTTACCACCTAACATTATTTTTTAGCAAACTAAACTCCGTGAAAACTGATGGTTGGCAAATGTAACCTCCAATGCAACATACTTTAAAAAATGATTTTATAGCTAATTTTATAATATTTACTTTCCAGTTAGAAATCTCATTTCCCAAGAATATCCTTTTTTCTTGTGGTTGTTTAATGTAAAAATAGAATATTATCTTTTGATAACCATTTTTTCTGTATGATAAGTTTAAAATTACTGCTAAATAATTTATAGCTTCAGTACAATGGTCTACTTAAAGGTTTTTCAGGCATGAAAAACATGGTTATAGGAGAATTGAAAGTAATAATAGTAACTGTTCAAATGAACATACTCTTCACTGAATACTTTTAAAGTATATAGAAAAGTGATTTTAAAAAGAATAATAATTATCAAATAAAGAATAATGAACACAGAAAGGTAAAATAATGCTGGGACTCACTGGTAAAAATGGGTGTTTCTTGACATGCACAGACTCTCTAACAGTCTAGCTCAGATGCTTATTAATTATGGAAATCCATTTAAGTATTTTAAAATAATAAAACTGCCTGAAAAGTTAAACTATTGTTATATAGAATTCTATATCATGAAATACAACAAACCTTTCTCCACATATGTAGATTCTAAATATTTCTTAGTTATTGAAAGATTATAATAGAGAACCTATATGAATTATGTTACAGAATTAATGATATATAATTATTTAATTATAATGTGTATTTAAGGCTAATATATTCATAGTTCTTCCATGTTATTTTACTCAGGTACATATGCATTTAAATGACTCCAATCCCAGCAGACACCAGATGCCTAGAAGTTTCCTCTCATGGTCCTTGGATCTTCCAATAAACTGTCTCACCCCCTTCTCCCCCCAAAAAAGACTCCAACATTTTTTCAAGTTTTGCTTTTAGTTGGATATTTTACTTTATTGACACTAAAAAAGCCACTCAGATCCAGTATCTCTAGATTTTCCTTAGCTAAATTAACTTTGAGCTCATGCATATACACATTTATTTATTTATTTTGCGAGTCTGGGGATGGATGGAACCCAGAGGCATTCGACCTCCGAGCTACAGCCCCTGCCCTATTTTTTATTCTTTATTTTGAAACCGGGTCTCACTGAGTTGCAGAGGGTCTCACTAAGTACCTGAGGCTGTCCACGAACCCTGATCCTCCTGTCTCATCCTCCCTAATACTGGGATTACAAGTGTGCACCACCATGCCTGGCGTATGTACACATTTAAATAGAACGTTTTTGCCGGGCCTGGTGTCACAAGCTTGTAATCCCTGCAGTTGGGAGGTGGAGACAGGAGGATTGTGAAGGTTCGAAGCCAGTCGTGCTGGCTTAAGAGACCCTGTTTCCAAATAAAAATATAATAAATAGGTGTCCGGGAGTTTCCAGAAATCCCAGTCCCACCAATAAAATAAAATAAACAAATAGAATGTTTTTTCTCATTACCTTTTCAAATTATTTAAGCCCTCTTACTTTTATTGTATAGACCATTTCCAGCTTTACATTTCACATATAGCTTGATTAGACATGAAAAATATTAGGACAAATAACATTGCTCTGAAACATGATCCAAGAGAAATTTGGAGATGATTCAGAGATATGAGTACTTTTGAGAGAATTATTATTTGCTTTTTATCCAAGCACAGAAAAGACTGAGGTTAAATGTAATTAAGACTTTCCAGTATTGAATCAGATGTTATTTTAAAGAAACATATTGCTAATGAACTACCTCAATTCTAATAGTATTAGAGGTGGCTTGAACTAAAGTATTAAGGATTTAACTGAGAAATAAATATATTTCCGGAAAATTATTATTAGAATTTGTTCATATAGAGATTTGCTGGAATTCCCAGTTTTTAAAGTGGGCTTGAGTAATAAGAAATCATAGAGATTTCTTATTAGTGAATTAGAAATCATTTTAATATGAAGAGCAGTCAGTATCATACTTAAATGCAACTCTGAAAACATTTTTTAAAAACTTGAATTAAATAAAGGAGAATTATAGAGTCGGGCCTGGTGGCACACGCTTGTAAACCCAGCATTCGGGAGGCTGAGACAGGGGAGGATTGCCATTCATGGACAGCCTCCGCTACTTAGTGAGACCCTTCGCAATTCAGTGAGACTCTATTTCAAAAATAAAAAGACAAAAACTAGGGCTGGGGTGTAGTTCGGAAGTACAATCCTTCTGGGTTCAATTCCAAGTATGAAAAAGAAAAAAAGAATTATTAGCCTGATATTTTATTAATACAAAGAGCTACAAGTCAGATATATTGGTTCTAAATTTTTGAAATCTGTCATCAAAATCATAAATGCCTGCAGATAACATGTTTTCCTGTCTATTAGAAATAATTGAGCCAGGCATGGTGGCACATGCTTGTATACCCAGCATTCAGGAGGCTGAGACAGGGGATCACAATTCCCCGCCAGCCTTAGCTATTTAAGTGAGGGAGGTCATTTGCTACTCAGTGAAATCCTGTTTTAAAATAAATAATAAAAGCCTGGGGTGGTGGCGCACACTTATAATCCCCGCGCTTGGGAGGCGGAGACAGGAGGATCAGGCAAGTTCGAAGCCAGCCGCACTAGATTAAAAGACCTTGTTTCCAAAAAGAAAAATAAGTCTGGGAGTGTAGCCCGGAGGTAGAAGGGCTTCCAGGAACCCCAGTACCACCAAAATAATAATAATAATAATAATAATAATAATAATAATAGTAATAATACATAAAATTAATAAATAAATTATAAAATAGGGCTGGAATTGTAGCTTGGAGGTAGAGTACCACTGGGTTTCATCCCTTGTACTGCAAAAAAAAAAAAAACCCAATAATAATAATTATAATTGCAAAGACATCTCTGAGTGAAAAACAACTATACCAAGATAAATAGCTTTTCTATATAACTATTGGTACAAAATATAAAATATTTAGAAAAATCATAATCTTATAAAATTATAAAAACATAATAAACTATATAAAATAAGTCTGATAAATGAAGAGGCATATCATGACCTTGACTAGTGAGAATAAATAGGTATTTAAACTCTTTACCAATAAACATGAATTTAAGCAATTCTAAGCAAAATCTCATTATTGGGATAATGCTTTTTATTTCCAGGAGTCATTTCAAATATCAACTGAATAACATAGACAAAGATTAGCCAATTGATTTAAAAAGGGCCAAAATAGAGTAGCATATATCTTGTCAGATATATGTTCTGAGCAGTCTGTTGAAACGTTTCCTGATTCGTATGTAACATTAAGTGTGGGCAGTATTTTAATTAAAAACAAATTGTGCTATGAATGACCTAAAAATGGCATGAACATTTTTCCTTAAAGCAGAGATTAATTTCCAGTTTTTTCTTTAATGATGTTATGTTTAGTTTAACCATGTAAGAGTTTTAACAAAAATTAGAAGAGTTATTCCATTATCAGACTTAAAAAAAATAACACTTCCTCTATACTATTTTCTTAGTTTTGTAGCATGGAGGAAGTGTGAGTGTGTGTGTGTGTGTGTGTGTGTGTGTGTGTGTGTGAGTGTGTGTGGTGCTGGGGATGGAACCCAGGGGATAGCTACCTTTGGGCTATACTCCCAGACCTATTTTCGATTTTATTTTGAAACAGGGCCTCACTAAGTTGCTGAGGCGATCTTCCTATTTCAGCCTCATAATTACTGTGATTGCAGATGTGAGTCCTCACACCTGGCTCCTCCTCCTCTTCTTCTTCTCCTTCTCCTCCTTCTTCTCCTTCTCCTTCTTCTCCTTTATCTCCGAGCTACACCCCCAACCCTATGTTTTTTATTCTTTATTTGAAACAGGGTCTCGCTGAGTTGCAAAGCGCCTCACTAAGTAGTTGAAATTGTTTTCTCTCCTATGTAGAAGCTAGAGAGAAATCGAGAAATAAAAGAGACTTCAGGTAAAGGAGAGACTCCAATGAAATAATGGAGAGAGCTTAGGGGAGGGAGGTGGGGTAGGTGATAACAATAAATAATGCTGTATGCACATACAAAACTATCAGTACTAACCTCAATAACATGTATGGTTAGAGGAAGGGAGTGGGGTAGGATGCAGAGGGAAACATCAAATGCTGTGTGCATGTATGTTCCTATCACTATGAACTTCATTATGATGTATAATGATGCTGTACCAATAAAAGCCTTTAAAAAAGAAAAGAAGTATTGCCGGGCATGGTGGCGCACGCTTGTAATCCCCACACTTGGGAGGCTGAGACAGGAGGATCGCGCAGGTTCGAAGCCAGCCGCGCTGGCTTAAGAGACCCTGTTTCCAAAAATAAAAAAGTATAAAATAGGTCTGGGAGTGTAGCCCGGAGGTAGGAGGGATTCCAGGAACCCAGTACCACTAAAGAAAAAAAAAAAAAGTATCAAGGTTCAAGTATGCACATTGGTGATTACAGTTTATTTGTTAGAGAAATGCAAATGCATTTTTACCAAATAATACTTACATCTTGGCACATTTATCAATAATCCCTTAATGTGGTATCTCAAAAATATAAAAAGAAACCTCACCATTAGAATACTACTCTGTTATGGCATATTAAAATAGCCTTCTTTTCTTCCTCCATTTCTTTCTTTTGTCATAGGGATTTAACCCAGGGCCTCGCATGTGTGTTCCTCCACTAAGCTGCATCTCCTATCCCCAAATTTATAATTATCTAGAAAAATTTAAATGACTTAATTGACATAACAAAATAAACCAATAATTGGAATTATAAAAACATTGTTAAAGCAATATAATCAAAGTTGGCAATGTCCCTAGATCCTTTGATGAATAGTTTTTTGCTATCATCTTAAATGAAAAGTCCATACAACATTCCAGAAAATAGAAAATATATTTTCTGAGTTAATATTATGAATCTTGCTTATCATTGATACAATAATCTATCAAAAGAACACAAAAGTAAAATTTATAGATTAATCTAATTTAGAAATATCCATCCCCACTAAAATATGCAGAACATAGTATAAAATCCTTGAGAAGGTAGAGTTATTTGACATACTTCAAATATTGCTTATATTTTATGAATTGCATTCACATGATTCATGCTATTAAGAAGACAGAGGGGAAAATGATTCAAGCAATCACATCTATCTAATCCAAACAGGAGCAATATGCACTGCAACGCTGAATTATAACTTTTGTCTAGTCACTTTAACATGACATAAATTGCTTTATAACCTGATTTGAAAAAGGTTTCATTTATTTTCTAAAATTATGAACAGGAGATTGTTTGAATCACATTTGTAAATAGAAAGATGCAGATGAAAAGAATTTTGAAAACCTTTCTTCAGTTACTAAAATACTCCATCTCTTTTTCCTGATCTTTTTATAGTGTTTCTAACTTGGTCATCATTTAAATGTTTCCCATAAACTATAGTAACTCATAGTCATATGTGATAGATAGTCAAATAAAAAAGAAAGTACATGGACAAATAAAATAAGCAAAACCAATATTCACTCCTACTTCTCAATGTAAAAACCACTCAGATAGAGATCATGACCAAAGAGATATGAGAACCAGTTTTTAAATTGTTCTTGCTCTAACAAAATGGTGACTTTTATGCTTAGAATATAAATCAAAATTTTCCCTGAATTTTCCATGTCATCTTTATGAGATGGGTTCTATTCTTTTTAAAATACTTCAATGACATTTATCTGAGGCATAGTAAGAATCAATATAAAGTTCACACTATGCAAATATCTCTGATTTCTGGGAAGGCTAAAGCTATGAAGTTCCTGTTGAGATTAGCATAGCCCCAACATTTCAGATTCTAAAGAAATCCAGGAAGTGAGAAGACTGAGCTCTAGCACATATTAAAAAGGTCAGTTCTAAGCTCTGATCCATTATTTTTTCGAAGCTTACTGCTCTTGAGTCTCTCATTTGGCCAAGTGACAAAATGGTGAGAAAACGCTTGTCATTGCAAGGAGTGGAATTTTGTTTCCTATGTAGGAAGTTATTGTTTAAAATTGGGTATTTCTCTTTTTCTTAATCCATTCATTCATCTATTTGATCAGTTCATCAACTATTCAGTCAATAGATCCTCTATTTGCATAGTAACAATTTTCCACATACAAGAAGAAATACGTATAGCTGAAATTTCCAAAAAAAAAAAAAGCTGAAAATCACTAACAAGTAATATCAAGTAAAAATATTGCAGATCTATATAACCAGGCCATTCAATCTTTTTTATAAAATTTATGAATACATTTTTGCTAGAACAGATGAAGAGTATAAAGAAAAAATACTGCCCCTGAGTATCAGAATATATATTTATTTTTTATTTTTATTTTTTTGGTGGTACTGGGGTTCCTGGAAGCTCTTCTACCTCCAGGCTACACTCGCAGACCTATTTTTATATTTTTATTTGGAAACAGGGTCTCTTAAGCCAGCATGGCTGGCTTCGAACCTGCACAATCCTCCTGTCTCCGCCGCCCAAGCACGGGGATTACAAGCGTGCGCCACCACGCCCGGCTCAGAATATGTATTTATATTATTCAAACAAATTGTATCCTTGTATTTAAAATAAAGGTGCTATCAGAAACATGCTGAAACTTGGTACCTTTGTGTGAATCCACCAGCAGAGTCTTTTCTAGAGGATGTGATATAAAAATTAGATACTTATCTAATTAATCATGCTCTTCTAAACAGCTGCATTCTGTGTTGGCAGTGCATGAACTGTCTTCACTTTTTTCTTTTGTCTCTTTACTAGGAATCTAACAACCAAATCTGTGGCTCTTTTCACATGTAGTTTAGGACTTTAGCCTTTTTCGTTCAATTTTATTTTTCCTTATCCTTGATTTATTCTATGCCAGTGTTCACATTACTATAACCTATATGAAAAAGAGACATTTGAAATGCTATTCTGTACAAATAAATACACCGAGCCAGCAGATCTTTCCTATATTTTACCCTTTCATTTTCTCTATTCCCATATCAGTATCTCATTTAGACATTGCAATAACCTACATACTTAATGTTCCCTTGAATGGGTTCTTCTTTATATTAATCCCCTTAATGCTACCTCTCCTGTTATCATCGTAATTGTCTTTAACTTACTACTCCAATATTTAATATTTATTTTAACATTTTATTACTACAGAATATAATTACAGCCCTTTATGGGATTTCTAAATTGCCTTACTAAATTGATTTTTAGCCAACAATACTCTTCATAGAAAAACATAAAAAAACAGAACAAGGCTCAAAAAATGGGGTAAATATGAATTACTCTGGAATTAAAATATTGCAAACAAAAGGAAAGCAAAATTGTTATAAATATGAATTATTATCATTTAACAATACAATATGGTTGTAAAATGATTTAAAAAGTCCCTAATGAAGACGTCTCTTGCCCATTATGTAATAGCTAATGTACTTTCTACTGCTTTGTAAGCAATTATAACACTGGACAGACTATTTGAGAAATTTGTTTATAGGCATGAAGCATAGACAGTGCAAAACTCAGGTTCTTAGTAAACAGGAGACATGTACATGTTCATCTGCTTTCTTTCTTTCTGTGTAACTTTTTTCTAGACCATGTTAAAAGAATATAGAAACCAAGGAGGAACAGAAGTCATGCTAAGCTGAAGAGATATCTGATACACTACTGAGTTAGCTCAAAGTCATGTGTAGACCATTAAAAAAAGAGACAGCAAGAAGAGTGGTAAGTGGGGGCAGGGTAGAACTCTGCATAGAGGTTCCTATGTGAGTTTGGCTGAGAGCTGTGGAAGATATACACAATATAAATAAATAAAAGCAACACACACACACACACACACACACACACACACACACACACACACCACACTTTCAGCAAGTTAATTATCTAACAATGATTGATCTTCCCAACTAAACAAAATGTGATACTCTTCCAGGAAGACAAACTACAGATTCCCATTGATGATATTGTCTAGAATATAATTTCAAATATCATGAGAAATATAAAGAAATGGGAAAACCTGGACTGAAACTAAGACAGTGGTTAACAAAATGGATCATCCAAATGCCCTAGATGCTGAATTAAATAGGCGAAACTTTGGTGAAGCTATTATTAATACATTCAAGAAATTAGAAGACAAATAGAATGAGTAAATTATGGGGAATCTCAGAATAGAAATGGGAAATATAAAGTAAAACCAAATGAAAATTCTAATACTGAAAGTTGCAATATTTATATCTGTTTCTAACACTTTAAAATTCATCATAACTTGTAAATATATTATACTAATAAAAGTATAAAAATATTTAGTATAGGGTTGAGGGTGCAGTTCAATTCCCTAGCATCACAAAGATCCAGATTCAATCCCCAGCACGACAAAAAGTAAATAAATAATAAATAAATAAAGCAAACAAATACATGAAATTTAGTAATATTGACCAGATTACTTATTGCAAATATTATGCATTATAAAACATACATAGAGGTAGATATGTTTAACTTTATTTAAACATTACAAACATTATGTGTGTTCAAACATTACATAGCGCTTCATTAATAAGAACACTTTTATGTATCATTTAAAATAAATTTAAAATGTTCTAAATTAAAAAATACGTAAAAATAAAACTTTTAAAATCTTTTAATGATGAAGTAAATCATACTTTTTATTGTTTTGCTTTTCAAGGTGTTTTATACTATCATTAGTCTATGTCTATATTCTAATGTACAGTGTGTACTTAAGGTAAGACTTGTCAATAAAAGTGATGTAAATCATATCTAAAAAGTATTAAATTAGTACCATAGTAGATTGGAGATTTAAAAATAGTCAGTGAACTTAAAAACAAATTAGTCAATTGAATTCGGTCAGAATATCTAAAAAGCCGGGCATGGTGGCACACGCCTGTAATCTCCGTGCTTGGCAGGCAGAGACAGGAGGATCACACAGGTTCGAAACCAGCCTCACTGGCCTAAGAGACCCTGTTTCCATAAAAGAAAAAGAAAAAACTTATATATATACATACATATATATATATATATATATATATATATATATATGTGTGTGTGTGTGTGTGTGTGTGTGTGTGTGTGTGTGTTTCTGGGAGTGTAGTCCAGAGAGGTAGAAGGATTTCCAGGAACCCCAGTACCACCAAAAGAAAAAAAAAAAGAATATCTAAGAAAATAAAGAATGAAAAATAAGAAATGTCACATTTAGAGTTTATTATTATTATATATTGGAGACTAAAATAGAGAATGGGAAAGAAAAGAAAAATATTCTTCATTTGAAGAAAGAATGTCTACACTTTCTCTAAATTTAGTGAAAAATGTCAACTTTAGAGATAAAAATGCTTAACTCTGAGAAATACAAATACAAAAATCCCACATATCATAGTCAAATTCTTAAAAACTCAGTATAAAGTAATGGACACATTAAATATAGAAGAATAAGGATACTATGGCAGCAGATTTTTGATTATGGGAAAATATGGAGAACAGAAGCAATAGTGTGATTCTATGTACCATCACTAAAAAGTGATATTTTTAAAGCATTAAGAATAAAATACTAAGCTGGCCATGGTCCCGCACATGTGCAATCCCAGTACTTGGGAAGATGAGACAGGAGGATCAGGGTTCATGGCCAGCCTCAGCTACTTAGTGAGACCATTTGCAACTTAGTGTGAGCCTGCTTCAAAATAAAGAATAAAACATAGGGCTGGTGGTGTAGCTCTAAGATAGAATGGCCCTGGGTTCCAACCTCAGTACTGAAAAATAATTTTTAAAATTCGAATGAAAAGCCAAAACCCAAGATACTATATCCAGTATAAATATCTGTCAAAAATGAGATAAAAAAATTCTTTAATAGGCAGAAGAAAGGGCCCTTAATCACCAAGAAACATACACATCAAAGAACAGTAAGAAAGTCTTTTACATTGAAAGAAAACAGTACTAGATGGAAATTCAGGTCCACAGAAGAAATGACAAACAGAATAGTAAATATGTAGGTAAATATAAAGTAATATATATTTCTTCTTCTTGATTTCTTCAAGTCAGTTGACTTTTTAGAGAATAATAATGGTATTTGTAAGATATTTGTAGCTTACAAAGAAGTAAACACATGATAACAACAGTCCAATGGATAGAAAGGATCAACTAAAAGTACACTGTTGTAAGCTTCTTAAATTTGTACATTGTTAATTCTTAAATTTGTCGATTGTTAATTCTAGAGCAGGGTATCTCGTCTTGGCATAGTAAAGCGTTCTTAGGATGCAAAAGCACCATCCTTAAGAAATAAAAAAATGAGATAATCAAAATGAAAACTTCTGTTCATCAGAAGACATTATGGAAAAAATGTGTTAAATTAATAGTTAGAGAAAATATTGTCAACATATGTATTTTACCTTACCTATATCTTGTATCAAGCCTATACAAACTATTTTAACAAATCAATACTACAAGACAAAAATGGGTAAAAGTTTTCAACACATAAAGGTAGTCAACATCACCATTGACCAAAACCACATACATTTAAAGTAAATTATATATTAGTTTGCTATCAGAGGAACTAAAACAAAGACTGCCCCAACTCTACAGATGCATGATAATGGTTGCCTAGAGCTGGGAATAAACCATGAATGGGCAGTTACTACTGAATGGATTTCTACTTAATGGGTGTGCAGTTTCCTTCTGGAGTGATAACACAATTCTGGAATAAGATTGTGATCATCATTGTATAATATTGTAAATAGACTAAATGTCACTAAAGGGAAATTTTATTTTATATATATTTTCCCACAATTAAAATAAAATTGCTGCCAATATCAAAAGTTACCTTGGAGATGTGGAGCAAGAGAACATTCATATATATTGCAAGTGAGAAGAATAACATGGTACAACTACAAGGGAAAAATTTGTTATTTGTATTAACATACAGGTTTCAGTGACTAGAAAAAAGGATTACCAATATATACAGTAATATATGCACATCTCAAAAATAGTAGCTGAGCGAAAGAAACCATTCCAGATGGGAATGCTTCTGTCCTATATAATATCATCCATATGAAATTAAGGTCCAGGCAATATATTCAACATATGAGTACAAAGGTAAGTTGGTTTAAAAGAAGTAGAGAGTAGAGTAGGGGGTCACTAAAGTCTAGGAAGGTAGAAGGAGATTGCTGAATAATGGGTATCAAAATATAGTTGATGAGCCAGGCGTGGTGGCGCACACTTGTAATCCCTGCACTTGGGAGGCAGAGACAGGAGGATCGCGCAGGTTCGAAGGCAGCCATGCTAGCTTAAGAGACCTTGTTTCCAAATAAAAATATAAAAATAGGTCTGAGAGTGTAGTCCGGAGGTAGAAGGGTTTCCAGGAACCCTAGTATCACAAACATATATAGAGAGACATATATATAGTTGATGCTCTACAGCTCAGTAGGATGACTACAGTTTACATTTTATAAAGAACTAGAAAATAGAAGAATGAAACTTCCCAACAAACATAACTAAAAGCTATTTAAGGAGAGGGAAATGCTAATTACCCTGATTTGATCATTATACACAACATGCATGTATAGAAAACACTGTACTCCATAAAGATGCATATTATGTGTCATTTAAGATGTCTATATAGAAAACATACGACTATTATAGTTAAACCTCAAAGTAAATGGATATACTCCCAAATCATAGAATCTATATTCTCCTTTATTAGAAATTAAAATAATGGCACTTATTTAGTTGCTCCATTTGGCAAGTATTTATATAAATTACTGATTAAGAATTATTTGTTATAGGCGTATTCATTTTGAGTAACCCCTCCATGCCAGTCTTGTATGGAGCTGTATTTATATTTTCTGTATTTCTATCTTTCTAATAAACTTCTTTAAATCTTCAAAATAAATAAATAAATAAGAATTATTTGTTAACACACTGACATTGATATATCTATAGTCACTAAAATTCTATGAGTTTCTCTGACTGGCATTGCATGCTTTAAATGCATTCTAATGAATTAAACTCTCACCCAAAAAATCATGCATGTATGTCTCCACCATCTTTTATCCCATTAAGATATATAACTACAATGCAACAATTATAAAAATAATGATTTTTATTATTATAAAAAATCACACAGGAAAATTTATCTATGGTATTATAAATCAAAATATGGGAAGGACATATTTACTTGGAAAGTAGCACAAGTGAACTCAAAAGTTAAAAAAAAATTCAGACAACTGAAAATAAATTCATAGCCTCGCAGTATCAGTAAATTTGGAAGTAGGTCAAGCATTAGTATTCAGAAAATACTAATAATGAGAATGTTGTGTAAAAATCCTAGGGGGAAGGTATCCCAAAACTCACTTTACAGAATACCAAATGATAAAATGTTTAATCAAACACATAAGAAGCATTAAAATTTGTAATATATAAAGAATGGATTCAAATGTGCACAAGTATCAAAATAGCAAAAGATTGGAATGATAATATGCATAGCACAAAGGAGACCTAAATCCAATAAAGTATTAGCCCTATCTAATCGAAGAACACAAAATAATCAGCCATAATTTGGCATTTTAGTGTGACAAAGGGTAAACATGTATATGCATGCACACGGACTATATAAGTGTAAAGCTGTCACACTCACAAACCTGACAGTGCTGCAATTGGTGATATCCATTATAATTGACTAACCTTACTTGACAATATATTTTATTTATTTATGTTTGTTTGTTGATGATTGAACCCAGGGGCATTCTACCTCTGAGCTATACCCCCAGACTGAATTTTTACTCTTTATTTTGAAACAGAGTCTCACTAATTTGTGGAGGGCCTCACTAAGTAGCTGAGACTGGCCATGAATCCAGATCCTCTTGTCTCAGCTTCCCAGATACTGGGATAACAAGCATGTGCCACCATGCCTGGATCTTGAGAATATATTTAAAAATACTAACTAAATTTGTTTAATGCTATCATCTTGAAGATTCTTGTTGAAGCTTTATTAATAATTGAAAAAACTGGAAGGAACCTAAATGCCCTACAATAGAAGAATCATTAAGCTAATTAGGGCTTAGCAGTTCAATGCATTTTTATACAAACATGACAAAAATAATTATATATACTATTTTACAATGTGAATGCTGGTTACTATATTATACTGAATTTAAAAACAGAAGTATGGTGTGTGTAAAATTTAAATTAGGCCTTTTAAAAATATTTTATGGACACAAAATCACTTAGAGCAGAGACCAGTGTCTGAAAGGATAGATACTATATTATTAACAAAGCTATCTTTGTGGTATGAGATTACATGGTTTCTTTAATTTTGGTTATATATATTGCCTTATTAGTATTTTTTCAAAAGTACCCATCTTTCCTGTAAAAATAAACACATATACATTAATTATGTGTGACGGGGCATGTGTATTTTTGGCAGTGCTGGAAATCAAGCTTAGTGACATATTACTGAGCCATATCAACAGCATGCATTCTCTATATCTCTATATCTATCTGTATCTCTTTCTATATTTATACCTATATCTATATCATCTATTTGTAATGCCATATGCTGTGCTCCACAATAAAGTTTAAAGGAAACCAGTCAAACTCTTTGCCTTCCTGAAGCTGTCAACCTACATGCAGGGGACTAGGTACCAGGAGGCCTGTAAGCAGTTGGCTTTGAGAGACCATAAGAAAGTCAGGGAGCTATGAGATCACAGAAGGAACATGTAAAAACATACAGAGCCAGCGCATTGCAGGAATGGATTATAGTCAGTTCTTAAGCAATCTTTTCCTCATTATCACATTATTTAATGATAAATAGCTAATGAAATATTTTGAATATTGTAACTCCATTTCACAATAACTTTTAAACTCTCAACTTTCTCAAAGACCTGCAGAATTTTTTCATAGTTTTCCCTCCAGTCTTGTTCCATATATTCCTCAAAACCTTCATCCTGTTCAACATGCTCTAATTAGTTATTTCAAAATTAGCACTTGTGTATTCTTTCCTCTGCAAATTTGCTTGTTATGTCCTTCCACTAGTCGTCAGCAACCCTCCTCTAAACCCACACAAATATGGTTAATTTGTGATTAAAATCTGAGTCTACGAATTAGAACTTCTTTTCAGTGCTTAGGGAGATACTCCTGGGCTCACCTACACAAAGAGGAAGCCAAACCAATCTAAAGTGACCCCTGCCTAATTACAATTTTCATAGCATTCATTACCATGGAAGCTTTCCCCCCTCCCTCTCAGCATAGGCTTCCCTTGGGAAGTCACAAGTACTGGTCAAAATAGGCCTGCAAGTCCTTCCATCACTTAGGCCTGCCAATCAGATGACCTCAGAGCCCCAAATGAATCAGGAATTAAAATCAGATATAAGCAGGGGCCAGCACCTCTTCTTCGGGTCCCTAGGCATTCATTTCAGACCCAATATTGGTCTCTTTCATATACACTTAGTGTGTGAAATGTGTACTAATGTGTACTGTTTCTTACAATAAACCGTCTTGCTTACACAAAGCACTGCTCTGGGGCCTCCTCTGAATCCTTTCTTTTAAGCATTCAAGAAACTGGGGACCAGGGATCCATTCATGGGACCCCTACTCACAGTGGTAACAACATTATCATTCCAACATATACATTAATTTTTTTCATTAGCCCATTCAATAAATTAAAAAACAGGTGGACTAGGGAGGTTGAGTGACTTATTGGTTAATATAGCCAGTGTGCACAATGATTTAGAACCTAATATGTCTTGTAAATAACCCTTACTGTCTTTATATTTCATACAAAGCTTCCCTACGTAATTTTGGCCTAAGAACTTCCCACACTGCTTTTTATGTCTTCATGTATTGTAAAATTTATATATTTCTTTCTCAATTATGTTTTTATTTACTTTCTGTTTCTCTAGTCAGTTCAAAGTCATTGACGACAACTTATCACATCTCCACTTTCCATCCCATAGCACTCTAGGAGGATAACTGTACTAATGACAACTTAAGAAGACTGCTTTCACACCTGTATTATTAGAATTACCTGACAACATAGGTTGTTAAAATATTATCTTTTAACAATGTGATCTGCAGACTTAGTACAATCTCCGTCAAATTCCTAGCATGCTATTTCTTAGTGGCAAACTGATTCTCAAGTTTATATGGAAAGGAAAAGCATCAAGAGTAGTTGACACAATATCAAAGAAAAACTTGGAGGACTCATACTACCCAACTTGCAGCTCAATTATCAAACTATGATAATCAAGATAGCATGGTTTAGGTGCTATCTTGTAAGACGCATAGGTTAATGGAAGAGTTACACCAGAAATAGACATATCACCTAATCTTTGATAAATGTTTATGTAGAATTCAGTTAATAAATAGCAGTCTCTACAACAAGCAATACTGAAACAATGGAAGCCCATATGCAAAAATAAATGACCTAAACCTTACATAAAATTAACTCAAACTGGATCACAGCTTTAAATGTAAAGTTGAAAATATAAGACACAATTGACATGATATTGTTAAGAAATTTTTAAAAACATGGAAGTAAAAAAGGAAAAGTTGTACTTTATTAAAATAAAAAAAATCAATCTTGTTCTCTGCAAAGCATTTAAGAGAATGGAAAAGTAAACCATGAATTGGAAGAAAACATCTGCAAAACTTGCTTCTGATAAAGGACCTATGTCTAAAAAATTAACAGACGATTTGAATAGATACCTCACCAAAGAAGATACAAAAATGGCAATTAAGCATAGAGAAAGAGACCTAAGATCAATTATCATTAGAGAATTGAGAATTAAAACAACAGTGAGATAATATCATGTATCTATTGGAGTGGTTATATCTGAAAACAACAGCAATACAAATATTTGTTAGGATACAGAATAAAAGGAACAATCATTTATTATGGGCAGGGTTATTAAATGGCCTGCCCTTAGCAGACTTGATTGCTTGTTACAAAGCTGAACATAATCTCACTGTAAAAGCTTCCAAGTGTGCTCCTACTCATTTACTCAATTATTTTGAAAACTTATTTCCACACAAAAACCTGCACATGAAAAGATATAGTAAATTTATTCATAATATCCCCAAATCAGAAATAGCATACATGTACTAAAATAGGTGACTTGATAAATTACAGTATATCTATATAATCACCTACCATTCAGCAACAAAAAGTAAATTATCATCAAATTAGGTATAGATGAACCTTAAATGTGTATTACTATGAAAACAAACAGGTATGTAAGTGGTACATATTGTGTAATTCCACTCTGTAACATCCTACAATGGCAAAACTGGGGACAATACATATTTTAACACAAAGTGATTTAAGTTTAATGAAATCTCCGTTGAGACACCAATGGCATTTTTATAGAATTAGAAAAAAATCCCCAAATGATAACAGAAACACAAAAGATATGGACGAGTCAAAGCAGTCAAACAATAAAACAAAGTTACAGGCACCAAAATACCTGATTTTAACACAAACTACAGAGCCATAGGAACAAAATCAGCCTGTATTGGCAGAAAAACAGATTTGCAGATCAGTGAAACAGAATAGAAGTTTCAGAAATAAATACACTCGCCTACAGGTAATCTATGCTTGACAAAAGCAACAAAACATACATTGTGGAAAGAACCGTCTCTTCAATAAATGGTGGTGGGGAAAGTAGCGGATATCGAAATATAGAAGATTAAAACTTAGCCTCTATCTCTTACCCTGTATAAAAATCAACTCAAAATGGATCAAAAAGCTAAATGAAAGATCTCAAACTCTGAGGCTTCTAGAAGAAAATATAGTAGAAACACTTCAACTCATTGGACAGGCAATGATTTTTTGGATAGGGCCTCAAAATTACAGGAGACAAAATAATTTAAGCTGAGCTATTTACAAAGAAGAAAAATGTATTTCTTACTTTCTGGAGTCTGGAAGCTCTATGATCCAAGTGCCAATAGATTCAGTCTGGTGAGGGTCTGTTCTTAAGCTAACCTAACACAGAAGAGTCCTCTCTGCGTCTTCACAGGGTGTATGGTAAAGAAGGGGAGAAAAGGGAGAATGCACATCCTCAAACACCCTTTGGAGGATACTAATGACATCTATGCAGGTGCCCTTCATGATCTCATCATCTCCCAGAGGCCCCAACCCCTATTACTATCACCTGGTGGTTTAAACTCCAACTTAGGAATTTTGAAGGGAGATATATTCAAAACATAGCACACTTTTAAAATATGAACTCTGCATAGTGACTTGCAGGGTTCAGTAAAGAAAAAGAGGAGAAAAATATAAGTAAATGTATGCAAAGAAAACTGCAAATAATACCTCAAGCCAGATGATCGAGATTATTTTGGTAGATAGAATAATAGCCTCAAGCCGGGCGTGGTCGTGCACACTTGTAATCCCCACGCTTGGGAGGCAGAGACAGGAGGATCTCACAGGTTCAAAGCAAGC
This sequence comes from Muscardinus avellanarius, assembly GCF_963383645.1. Lineage (NCBI taxonomy): Eukaryota > Metazoa > Chordata > Mammalia > Rodentia > Gliridae > Muscardinus > Muscardinus avellanarius. Next base: position 42,875,055 of record NC_137797.1, read on the forward strand.
CGCGCTGACTTAAAGAGACCCTGTTTCCAAATTAAAAAGAAAAAGTATAAATAGGTCTGTAGCCCTGAGGTAGAAGGGCTTCTAGGAACCCCAGTGCCACCAAAAAAAAAAAGAAAAAAAAAAAGAATAATGGCCTCAAAGATGTGTTTAACCTAGTTCCTGGAACATGGGTATAGGCTATAATACATGGCAAAGGGGGATTAAGGTTGCAGACAAAAGTTGTCAATGAGTTGGGCTTAAAATAAGAAAATTCGCTTGTATTCTTCAGGTGTGACCAACATAATCACAGGGCCTCTTAGAATTTGAAGAAGAAAACAGAACAAGAAAATTAGATGAAGAAATAATTATGAAGAAAAGGTAGAGATATGAGACACAGCTGAGTTTGATAGTAGAGGAAAAAAGGCCAGGAGTAAAAGAAGTGTGGGCAGCCTCCAGGAGCTGGAAAGGGAGGTAGATGGATGCTGTTCTAATGCCCCCAGAAAAAGGCAAGTTCTGCTGACATCCTGATTTTAGTCTAGTAATGCCCATGTTGGACTCAGAACCTGAAGAAATATGTTTTTGTTTTTGTTTTTTTTTTGCTTAAGGCTCTATATTTGTGATGACTTGTTATATCATAATAAGGAGTACCGGTAATACAGAGAGAAGAAGTCATGCTGATATTAGGTATTACTGACATTATGTGACCAGATTGGTACCTGATCTCTGTAGTCTTTACCTGAAGCCACATTATCCAGTCTATCTATTGGAGAAATATCAGGCACATTATACAAACAATCTAACCATAAATCTTCAAAACTCTTAAGCTGCTGAAAGAAAAGGAATTTTGAGAAACTTGAAGGATTATAAGAAGATATTATGTATGTAATATAATGTAATGTGTTATCCTGGAACAGAAAAAAATACTAGAGTAAAACTGAGGGTGCTTCAAATTTTCAAAACTGAACAGTTTTGAAAAATTAAAAAAAAATTTTACTAAAACATGAAATACTGCAGGAAGGTTTGCAACTACATGATGTGAATTCAGAATTAAGGAATCTAGTCAATACAGTATACTTTGTGCCAACAAACTTGCCACCAGAACCACTTGGACCTGAGAAACACTGACAAAAGAAATAAACCGTAGTTTATTTGGGGTCTTGAAAATCAAGTCTGTTAGGTAAGAGCATATCTCGTGTCTGACTTTCTTGCCATCCATCTTCTCTTGAACCTTCATCACTATACATTTCTGAGCTTCCTCTTCTTAATCCTTTTTTTCCTCCACTGTTCTCTTTTTTGCCACCCTGGCCTTTTTAATAGTCTTTTCTAGTTAAATAAACTTTCGGACACTATTTCACAATATGCTCATCCCAGTTTCTTTCCTAAAGTATTGATTAGCTCCTGTCTACTTGGTTCTGTTCAGCTGAGTTTTCTCGTCACTGACCAGCACTGTGTTGTTGGTGATGATAAAGTGGTAACTTCATGCTCACTTAGCTCCAGCTGACAACAGATATCCTGATGCTGAGGACCCTTCTCTCTTGAGGTTCATGGTATTTATTATATGACCTTATTTTCTCTCCTTGGTATTGTCAGCTGCCAACCTAGTCAAATTTGTAGTCAATGAATTCTGCAGTGGCTGACCTAGAGTGCTTCTCCACCTCTTGTCCCAACATAATTCTGAGTGACTCTGATATCCATGGGAATTAGTGTTGCTATTTTCTCTTAGCATTTTAATCTCCTCTAATCAAAAGCTATCAGCTCTTTACTGAAGTCATCCATACTCATGGTCAAATATTAAACCTGCTCATTTTTCTCAATTCTGCCTCAAACTTGAAACTCTCTTAATACGTTTTGTGGCTTCAGCTATACTTTTGTTACACTGTGACTTTGCTTCTTTTTGATCTTTTACAACTGTCTGAAACAAACAAATAAATGACAGCAATAGTCTAAATCCTAAGCAACTATAACATTCTCTCTTCTCTACTCTTTTTGCAGTTCTCAATACAGGTGAAATAGTCACTCAGAACTTTTTTTGTTTGTTTTTGGTATCATTAAATTTACAGTCTCGAAAAGCTACTTAGAAATCTTTCCATACAACACAGCTTGGTTTTCCTTCTCATTCTTCCAGACATTGCTCCTAGATAAAAATGACAGCGTCATTGGTGAGGGCCCCCTAAATTGGTCTTCATAGTTTTCCAGGTGCTCATAAATACTGCTGATATAATCTACTGATCCTATTACCCAAGCAAAATGATCAGTAGAGGTATTTATTTGAAATGAATGATCTTGTGGCATGTTTTTAAATCTCATACATATTATTGAGTATTCACTGTATTTTATGATTGCATGATTACATTATTTACCCATTATAAGTATTTATCAGTATGAATATTAATCACAATTGTCAGATGATGAAAAAGACTGAGAGACAAGAAAGTCACACATGAGGTATTCGACTCAGGATTTTGAGCCCATTTTTACCACTAACCTGACTTCCTGTCTGAATATCTGAAATATACTGCCCAGTGTATTTTCCTACTGGTAACTCCAGTGTAAACATAGAGCTAGCTACATTCCACTGAAACACAGAGTATTAATATTTACAGGCCTGGGAGAAATTATTCTGATGTTTTTATATAGTTTAGCAAAGTTTCAGACTTTATACTTTGTTTCTATAAAACTATTCATTCTATCTGTTTGAGCATTGCATCACTGAACTGGAAGAGCACAGACCAGACTTACACTAGTTCTGGGGGGAAATATATGATGGAGGAGCCAGTGTTTTCCAGCTAAGCAGGAGTGAATGTGGAAGTACTTTTCTCTTCTGTTTGGCAATACCTTGACAGAGAGAAAATAGGATTATGATGATAAAAACCTCTTTAGTTGAAAGTGACAGACCATTGGCCTTTACAGGGTCAGTTAGTGATCTAGATATCATGGTCAAAGCATCTTGCCTTAAAATCAGTTCTCTCAGTTATTGTATGGGCTACTTCTGGGAAAATAGATGAAAACTCATAGCATTACTGAGAAAAGTTTAAATATGTGAAAATAACTCATTCCCATTTCTTTTGGTGCTGTGGAAGGCACCCAGAGACTCAAGCTTGTCCAACGCTTTACCACTGAGCTACATTCCCAGGCCTTAAAAACCTATTGATTATCACCATGTTACAGCTGGGCGCACCTGTAATCCTAGCACTTGGGGGCTGGGACACACAGGTTCAAGGATAGCTTTGCAAACTTAGCAAGACTTAGCAACCTAACAGTACCATTTCAATAACAAAAACAACAAAAGAGTAAAAAGGCCTGGGTGTGAAGCTCATAGGTTGAATGCTCCTGTGTTCAATCCCTAGTATCACAAAAGAAAAGACAGAAGGAAGGAAGGAAGGAAGGAAGGAAAGAAAGAATTTCAAGTACAGAAATTCTTAAAATAGATTTCTTTCCCTCATGTTATACAAGCTCAAAGAAAAGAAGAAAAGCCTATCAGTGGTTCTAAATAAGTAAAGTCACATTTTAGAGTAAAACACTTTTCTGTTTTTTTCCCATTAAAGTAATTTTGTCTAAATACTTGCTGATATCATTACCAAACATAACACTTTAATATATACACACTTCATTTTTCATATAAACTTGCAGTTCTCTCAAACATAATCTCATTTCCCTTACAAGAATAACTTAATTTGTATAAGACATTGTCGATTGAGACTACAGTAATTTTAATTTTTTATTCATTTTTATTATTTTGAGCCACTAAAATATATTAATTATATGATAATCTTTATTAATTCAGATCTTGTCAATGATATGCATACTTTTAACAAAGAATTCAGCACTATTTTAGAAAAATATATGTTTAAGCATGCTCAGAAGAGTCATTATTGTCTGGGCTATTAATTTAAAAGAAGTGTTCTAAACTGATATATAAAAGTTATCATTGTTTACCAGACCTGATACTCTCTCTAACTTTGGGATGCATTAGAAATGTCTTTGTTAACGATGTGCAAGTTACCTTCTTGAGACCAACAGAGGTTGATCTTTGTGTTCAACAAATATCCTAGGTAATTCTGTGGCCCTGGAACACTGAAATACAGTGCACTGTCAATTTTTAAAATTACCTCTCTTCTATTAAACTTTCAGGTTATTAGCCATAACTTTTATTATGCTTTTTGGTTAATGAGAAATAATATCAAATGTAATGAGAACCCTCAGCAAGGCTTTGCTAAAGAAGGAAACTTCAAGTATGAGCCTGTCTAGACCATTGAGATACTTAATCATACAATGGCAACACCTGGGGGGAAAAAAAAGAACTGACAAAATTAATAGGAAAAGTTTTCATTAAAATTATGATTCTATTTCCTAAATCGATGGCAACATGTAATTTTCTTCTTCGTAGCCCTCACTGTAATTTGTTTCATTTAGTTCACTGAGAGGAAAGTTATATTTTCCTGTGATCACTTCAAAAGAAGGTACTTTCATATGTTAAACATTTTATAATGCCATCCAAAAGGCATGTTCTTAACACACAAAACACCAAAAGGTTAATTTCAATTACCATCATCTTTCCCTGTGACCATTCAAGCGATCCCGCTCAGAACACAGAGTGCGCAGAATACACTCCTCCCACACGCGGCAACCATGTCAACCTGCCACAGAGATGTCTTGCTCTTTAAATGTTCCAGTCCTTAAAATAGAGATTGCTAAAGATCAGCCTTAGAATTCAGAATTCACAGTCTCAATTTTCTTGTTAAAATAAAAACACAGAAACGTCCTAAGTCTTCTCCCCGTATTTCCTTTATTTTAGCTCCTGGTATCTCTCTATGATACTGGGATGGTATAAAGAATCTCTCTCTTGCTTGCTTTTTTTTTTTTTTTTTTTTTTTTTTGGTAATGGGGATTGAACGAAAGGGCGTTCTACCTCAGTGCTACACTCCCAGCCCTTTTTATTTTTATTTTGAAACAGAGTCTTGCTAAGTTGCTGAAGTTCTCACTGTTATTGAGGCTGGCCTCAAATTTGTGATCCTCCTGTCTGTCTCCCAAATACTGGGATTACAGGCATGTGCCACAGCATGCACCCAGCTAAGAATTTATTTTTTAATCCCCAAACTCTGCTTTGTTGTTATTGTTGTTCCTTGTTTGTTTTTTAAGGATTAACCACAACTGATCTATAAAGACCAAGTTGACTTCTGAGAACAAAGGATTCTTGAGGAATCTCATCTTTTACTTCTAATTCTGACCAAATCATTCTCCACCTTAAAAAACCTTCGTGCTGCCCCCATCATAGGATACAATTCGCATTCCACAGCAGAGCACCAGCCTCTCCACATCTTCCTCTAAAACAAACAGCTTGACGTTCCCTGTGGAACTCCGGTTTGTTTCTTTTCTGAGAACTCGAGCTCTTTGTACAGCACATTCCCTCACTTATACTCTGATTTGGGAGGCTACCTGCTTTCTTAAACACTTATTCTCACAGCTCAGAAAAGCCATCTCCAAGGACTTTAGTTGATTTTGGAAATTTCTAGGGCAAGCCTCAATCACATTTGTCCTTTAAAGAGTGAGTGAGACAATGAGTGGATATTTCTAAATCTTAGGATAGATGCAGCATACAAGGTGTGTCAACAAGTATTTAGTCAATCAAGTGCAAAATTGGATTAATGAAGGCTAATAATCAGGCTGCAAAGGAAAAAATATGTAGGCAGCTGTCAAATCAAAGCTACTTTCTCTTCCGAAATTTTGGTCTAAGGTAAGAGCATTTTCCTTTTACTTGTTTTAGAAATAATTTACTATATAAAGGGTACAGATATATAGAATATGTATATATAATTTTTGAATTATTGAAATTCTTCCAAATGTGTCTAGGTAAAAAACATGATCGATTTTTTTTGTTTTTTTACCAATGTGAAACAGTCTTTGTTCACAATGAGCAAACAGTAAATATTTATTGAATGAGCAAGTGGGAAAGTGAATTAATAGATCCCTTTGTTTAAGATTTCTCCTTCTAACATTTGAGTGTGGATCAAGCCAAGGATCTGGACAGATTATAATAACAAACAAGAAAAATGCACTGCATTTTAAAAGGAAGTTCAGAAATTAAATTCAACAATTTAAACTCTTTGCACAAAATCTCTCTCCGCTGATGAAGTTAGGAAATATCTGCATGAGTACTAACCTGGTATGCGAACGTATCTATAACTATTTCTGCATGCAAACTTTCTTTGTGACACTAAGCAAGGTATGTGTTGACACTGACCTCTACTCCAGTTCTTTTCCACCTGGACCCTGCTGTCTCTTTGGTGTTTTATATGTAATCTTCCATCCACTCTAGCAGTTAGAAAAACAACTCCCATCATCCCCTTCAATTTACTTAATTGTGAAATTCCTATAAACACACACACTTATACATATATATGTATATATATAAGAACTATAAACACATACCTTAGTGGAAACCGGTTTTATCTGTGAGAATACAGTGTTATGTACAGTTCCTTTTGCCTTTATTGAGTCTCTACTCATTTGCCAAGGTATTCAGTTCAGCACCTTCTAACCCTGTCATCTAGTAAAATTGTTTCATACCCCTGTAACACAGATTCATGTGTCACACTCAGTATTCTATCCTGGGACCCTTTGACTTTTTTAATTTTATTTTTAAAATTTAGATACACAAAGGTTGGTTCTTTGTGTTGTGTAGTTCTATGGGTTTTGACAAGTGCAGTGCCACTTATTAAAGCTTATAATATCACCCAGAATTGTTTCTTCACCCTAAATTAATTCCATAAGCTTCACCTGTTTAATTTTTTCTCAGCCTCAAGCCCCTGTCAACCATTGTTTTATTTACTCTCTATATAGTTGGAAAATTAGTCATTCTAATAGGCATGCAAGAGTTTCTCATTGTTATTTAATTTTCATTTAATTAGCAACATATGCTATAGAGCACATTTCATATGCTTATATATTTTTTCTTAGGTGAGGTAGCTGTTCACATCATTTACCCATTTTTAAATTGGATTTTTTAAATTTTCAAGTTCTAAGTGTATTTGTTTTACACATTCAAGATATGAATCCATAATCATATATAAATTTTGTAAATAATATTTGCCCCAATATTTGGCTGTTTTATTTTTATTATCATTATTTTTGTTGATAGATTTTGAAAGTTTCTATGCTGATGAACATTAATTAGGGAACAAGGACAGTAGTTTTCCATTGTATCCAATCTATATGCTATTCCATTCAATCATTATTTTGCTAGCAAGGACTTCAAGTATGATGCTGAATAGAAATTGGGAGAGGAGATAGCTTCATCTTTTATATAATCCCAGAAGGTTTGGCTTACTGATTGACTTTGATATGTTTATGAATGTACTTGGTATACATTAAGGAATTTCCCTCTTCTCCCCTTTCATACCCCTCAGTTAGCAAATTGCCTTATTTGCTCATCTATGGTTCCTCCTTTCTCATCTAGAGTTCCTCCTATGATTCTTTTACCCCCTAGCTTCCACATATTAGGGAGAACATCTACTTTCTTACTTTTTGTGACTGACTAATATCATTTAACATAACGTTGTCCAGTTTTACACATTTCCCCATAAATTACATAATTTTGTTCTTATTTATGTGTGAGTAAAATTTTATTGTGTACATATTCCATAGTTTTGTAATCCATTAATCTGCTGATAAACATCTTTGCGGGGTCCATAGTTTGGCATTGTGAATTGTGCAGGTATGAACATAGATATGAATGCATTACTTTGGTAGTTTGGTTTTCATTCTTTTGGGTATATACCCAGAAGTGGAATTGCTGAATCATATGTAAGTTCGTTCTAATTCTTCTGAAGATCCTCCATACTGTTTTCCAAAGTGGTTGCACTAATTTGTAAGACCACCAACAATGTATTAGAGTTCACACTTGTCCACATTCTTGACATTTGTTGTTGTTTGTCTTGCTATTCTATTTGGAGTTAGGTGAAATTTAAGGGTAGTTTTGATTTGCATCTCTCTGCTAATGATTTTGAGCATTTTTTCAAATATTTATTGGTCATTTGAATTTCTTCTTTTGTGGAATGTCTATTTAGTTCACGTGCCCATTTTTTTTTTATTAGGGTATTTGTTTTCTTAGCATTCAGTTTCTTGAGTTTCCGGTATGTTCTAGATATTAGTCCTCCATTGGAAGAAGTTAGAAAAGTTTTCTCCCATTCAGTTGGCTCTTTGTTGAGGTTCTTGATAGTTTTCTTTGCTGTATAGAAACTCTTCAGTTTAAAGAAACTCCACCTATTGATCTTCCTTTTAATTTCTTGTGCCTTTGGGGTCTTTTTAAAAAATCAATCTTAAAAAATCAGAAGCTTTCCTGTATGCCAACCATAAATTCACTGCAAAAGAAATCCAGAAAACACTTCCACTCAGGATATTGCACAAGAAAATAGAATACTTAGGAAAAAAACATAACCAAGGAGGCAAAAGACCTATACAAAGAAAATCATAAAACACTGAAAAAAGAAATCAAAGAAGACCTTATGAGATAGGAAGACCTTCCATGTTCTTGGACAGGCAGAATAAATACCAAAATGACTATTATTCCAAAAGTTATTTACAGATTCAAAGAAATATCCATTAAATTACCAAGGCCATTCCTCAAAGACATAGAAAAATCAGTTCTTAAATTCATTTGGTATAGAAAAAGACCCAGTATAGCCAAATCAGTTCTCAGCAACAAGAACCATGCAGGATGCATCACAATACCTGATTTCAAGCTATGCTCCAAAGCCCTAGTAATAAAAACAGCATGGTACTGGCACAAAAACAGACATATAGACCAATGGAGCAGAATAGAAGTCTCAAAAGAAACTAATCTGCACACTTATAGCCAATTGATTTTTTTTTTTTTTTTTTTTTTTTTTGGTGGTACCGGGGATGAAACCTTTTTATCTCCGGGTTATACACCCAGACCTAATTTTATATTTTTTATTTGGAAACAGGGTCTGTTGAACAGGCTATCACTTTTCCAGTGTGTTTTTGGCCCCTTTACCAACTGATTTTTGACAAAGGGCCCCAAAAACACAATGAAAATAAGATAGCCTGTTCAACAAATGGTATTGGCAAAACTGGTTAACCATTTGTATAGAAATGGACATAAACCTCACTTTCTCACTCTACACAAGAGTCAAATCGAGATTGAACAAACCTTGGAAATCAGACCAGAGATCTTGAAGCTCCTTGCAGAGGGCATAGGTATAACAGTTCAATACATTGACACAGGTAAAAACTTTCTCAGTAAATTTCTTTATAATTATTTCTTTATCTAGTTTGGGTATTAAAATAATACTGTCCTCATAGTTTTCTTCTCTGTTTTTATTTTTAAAAGAAATTATGATATATTGGCATTATTTATTCCTTAAAATCTTTGTGGAATCAACTCTGGTGGTGAATTCATTTGGGGCTAGTGTGTTGTTTTTTTTGAAAGATATTAATGATAGATTAAATTTCTTTAATTGATATGGATCTGTTCAGGTCAACTCTGTCTCCTTGTGTCAGCTTTCATAGTGTTTTTCAGAGAATTAATCCATTTTATCTTAGTGACCACAATAATACATATAAGATATTCCTTTATTATCCTTTAATGTTCATGAGCTCAGTAGTAGTGGTAACTCATTTTTTATATTAGCAGTTTATGTCAACACTCTTTTGTTTTGTTTTGTTTTTTTAGTCAAGTTAGAGGTTTATCTTTATTCACGTTTTCAAAGAATCACCTCTTAGAATCTTTGAATTCTTCTCTGTCTCTCTGTCTCTCTCTCTCTCCATATGTTCATGGGGTTTTGCTATAATTTTAAAAGTATTCTCTTTTACTTAGGCTTAAATTACTCTTTCTCTAGATTTCTAAGCTACAAATGTAGTTAATTAATTTATAACTTTCTTCTATTCTAGTTTATGAGGTTCTATAAATTTTCATCTTAGCTTTTACTGTCCTAATTTTTACAAATTATATTTTATTTTTATTGAATTTAAAATACTTTTTAATTATTCTTTATAACTCTTTTTTGATAAATGGGTTACTAAAGGGTATTTTGCTTAATTTTCATATATTTAGGGATGTTCCAGGTACATTTTTTTATTTCTAATTTAAGTCTACTATGGCCTGGGAAATATTTTGTGTATTTTTTATTGTTTTAAATATATTAAGGTATATATCTTGATTCATATATGATCCATATAAAAAAAAGTAGTTTAGATATATGTACTGATGTCTTCTCCTGCTATGTTTTTATATAACTTAATTAGAGCAAATTGATTGGTAGAGCTGTTCATATCATCTATAATTGTACTAATCTTCTGCTTATATGTAGAGAGGTGTTGAGGACTCCAACTATAAAATGGATTTATCTATTTCTTTTTTTAGTTCTATCAAAAAATTGTGTGTGTGTATTTATAGTTGGTACTAGGGATTGGACCCAAAGGTATTCTACCTCCAAGCCACACCCCCAGCCCTAGTTTATTTTATTTTTTATTTTGAAACAGAATCTCACTTAGTTGATGAGGGTCTTGCTAAATTGCTGAGGCTGGCCTTGAAGCTGAAGTCCTCCTGTCTTAGTCTCCCAAGTACTGAGTATTAAGATTATAGGAGTGTACCACCATGCCTAATGTCTTAGTCAACATCCTCACTGCTATAATCCAGCTGCAATCCAAAGCAAATGACCACATAAATTAGAGAAAAGAAGATTTATTAGCTCGCAGTTTGGGAGGATCTCAGAGTTCCAGTCCCTGTCCAGAAAACATCTGTGGAGCTCAGAACATGGAAGTGGAAAACAGAGAGAATGAGAGAGCTCTCTAGGTCAACACCCTCAAGGATCCACTGCCTCCTGCCACACCCAGAAAATCCATTACAATGGATTTATCTACTGATGAGATTACAACGCTCAAAATTAATTATATCAACTCTGAATGTTAGTACATGAGCTCATCTGGGGACACTCTATATCTAACAGTAACACCCACCCACTTCTATCAAAACTTTTAAAATGAGATATAATTCACTACCACAAAATTATCTTTTAAAATACACAATACAGAGATTTTTAGTATATGTAACATTGAGAAATAATAGCTATTCTCTAATTCTAGAACATTTTAAATCACCCTAATAAGAAACTCTGTACTTAGTAGCAGTCATTCTCTCCTTTACAGTTATCTCAGCACCTGGAAACCATTAATCTATTTTCCATTTCTGAAAAATTTTCTATTCTGGACAGTTCATATAAATGGGATCATAGAATGCATGGTCTTTGTACCTGGCTTTTTCACTTAGCACAAGGCTTTCTATGTTCATACTTTCTGTGGCATGTATCAGTCTTCATCGTTTTTTATGGTGCAATAATATTTTATTGTATGACATTTTTCTTATTCATTCACCAGTCAATGGACATTCAGGGTGTCTTCGCCTTTCAGGTATTATAAATAATGCTTCTAAGAACAGTCATGCAGGCTGATAGCAATAAATTCTCTTACTTTTTAAAATCTAGTAATGTCTTATATCTTCTTTATTTTGAAAAAATAGTTTAATATAAGAAATTCTTGGCTACTTTCAGTACATTGAGTATGTCATACTACTGGTTCTGGACTCTGTGGTTTCTGATGAGAATCAGCCATCACTATTGGTGAGGACCCTTTTACTTTGATGCACACTTCTTACTTGTACATTTGTAGAGTCTCCTTTTGTCTTTGGCTTTTGGCAATGTGGATATGATGTACGTAGGAGTGAATTTTTTTTACTTTATCCTATTAAAATTTATTGGGCTTCTTGGATGTATAAATTAATAGTGTAATTAAACCTGGAGAGTTTGGGGTCATTATTTAAATATTCTATCCATCACTTCTTTCTTAACCTCATAGGACTCCCACCGTACCTATGTTGACATGTTTAGTGGTGTTCTGCAAGTCTTTTAGGATATGTTAATTTTTTCACTTTTATTTTAATTTTCTTCAAATGTACAAGGCCTCTTCACTTCAAATTTGGAAGTTTGTCTCATCTTTTTTGCTTAAAAATGCTATTAAGGTCCTCTAGTGAATTTTTATTTTCATTATTTTATGGTAAATTCTTCATAATTTTTACTTCTTAACTGATATTCTCCATTTGATGAGTTACAATGTCTGTATTGTGTTAGTCAGCTTTTCATTTTTATGACCAAAAATACCTGAAATGAACAACTTAAAGGAAGAAAGATTTACTTTAGCACATGGCTTCAGAGATTTTAGTCCCTGGTTGGCTGGCTCTATTACTTTGGCCTCAAGGTGAGGTAGATTGTGGCTGAAGGGTGTGGTGGAGAAAAGCTGTTCACATCATGGAGGCTACAAAGAACAGAGAGAAGAGGGAAGAGGCATGGGGCGGGGGGGGGGGGGCAAATGGGAAGAAGGCATCCTCTTTCAAGGCATAACCAAGATGACTCAGTTCCTTCAGCTTGGCCCTGCCTTCTGCAATTTCTACCAGCTCTCAAAAATACCATCAAAATTTTAATTCCAGGATGGATTCATCCAAAGATGAGATTTAAGCCTTTGTGATCCAGTCACTTTCCAAAAGCTCCATGCCACCTCAAGCCACCTGTTAACATAGCTGCACTAAGGGCCAAGCCTTCAACACAAACTATAACATGCTGGTTTTTCGAATTCATTAGGCGTGGTTTCTCTTAGCTTTCTCACATTTAAAATAGTTGACAAAGTATCTTATAACTCAAATGTTTGGGCTTCTCAAGAACATTTTCTATTCATTTTTAAAAGCAATATATATATATATATATATATATATATATATATATATATATATCATACTCTTTTTACTTTGAATGTGATAATTTTGTTTGAACAGTACATTTAAAATAATATAACATGGTAAGTCTGAAAATTAGTTTATCTTCCTTCTCCATGGTTTGCTACTTAATGTAGTGATTTTTTTTTAGTGACTTTTCTAAAGTAATTCTGTAAGTGTGTGTTCTGTATTGTCAATGGTTAGGGAAATCTCTGCTTGGTTAGATCAGTGCTCAGTTAATAAGGCATATTCTTAAATTCTTAGAACCAGTCAACTCCCCAGTCTTTGCTGAGGACTCTGCATGTTGAGGATACTTTCAGCATTGAGCTTCAACATTTCTGTTTTGGCTTTGACTCCTTTTTTCAACTGATGGGCTGCGTGTCAGCTGAAGGTATGGAATTAGAGCCATTTTCAGGTCTTTCCTGGGCATGTACATAGTCTTCAGCATGTACACAGCATATATGTACATTTCTAGATTCATAGAAAAATATGAGATATTTCTTTCCTTTTTTTGTAGTACCAAGGATTGGTACTGCCTTTGACCTATACCTCCTGCCCAATTTTTTATTCTTTATTTTGGAATGAGGTCTCACTAAGTTGTGAAGGGCCTCACTAAGTAGCTGAGTCTGGTCACAAACCTGCAATCCTCCTGTTTTAGCCTCCCAGGTAGGATTACAAGGGTGTGCCACCATGCCTGGCAAACATGAAATGTTTTCTAAACCTCTCTGGGTTTAGATTCTCCTAAAAGGGAAGCTTTTCAGTTAGTTTATTGTTTTCCCTAAACATAACTGACCACTTCAGACAGCTATGGATTTACAATATTTGCTATAATTGTTTTCAACAAACACCTCTAGAGAAAAAACCTTTGCTTTGTCAGGTCAAATACAAATAGTCTTGCAGTTGGGTTCTTCTGAAGAACCACCAGACAGGTTAAAAAATGGCAATGCTTTAGGAATAAGACTTTTAAAAAGGTGTAGATAAATTTTCTTCTCTCAGCTGATTTCCAAGCTGCACTTGGGAATTTTAGCTTTTAATTTTTAAGGCCACTGCACAGCTTGAAGTCTAGATGAAGATTAAATTCAGTAAAACTCACTGTTATTATCAATATTTGGCATTTTTTAAACTACTGGAAATATGAATATTTTGTGTGTGTGTGTGTGTGTGTGTGTGTGTGTGTGTGTGTGTGTGTTGCTGATGATTGAACCCAGGGGCATTCTACTTGCAAGCCATGCCCCCAGCCCTGATTTTTTATATTTTATTTTTGAAACACGGTCTAAGTTGTGCAGGGCCTCATTAAGTAGCTGAGGTTGGCCACAAACCCTGATCCTCCTGTTCAGGCTCCCAAGTACTGGGATTGCAAGCATACACCACCATGCTCAGCTTTGGAAATACAGATTTTAACAAATTTTGCCAATTTTTTTCTTTGTTAATTTATGAAGGACTAAAATTTTAGAGGCCTTTACTGCTTTTATTCTGTAAATTTTTGCCTACCAGATTTTGATGCTCTGGGGTTAGGTGCACATATGATTAGGATATTTGTACCTTTTTGGAGAGTTGATTTTATCATTATACAATGCTACTCTCTACCCCTGATAATTTTATTTGTTCTAAAGTCTTGCTTGTGAAATTAAAATAGCTACTCAATCTTTTGATTTCTGTTATTATGACATATTTTTCTCTTTCCCTTTACTTTTAACCTATCTGAGACTTTATACTTTATACTTTTGGCAGACAACATACAGTTGGGCCTTATTTTTTAAACCATTTAGAAAATGGTTTTCATTTCTTCATTTATATCACTATATTTTAAAAATTTACTTATTTTTAATTAATTTCTACCATGATTTTATTTATTTTTGTTTATTTTACCTCTTCTTTTGCCTTGCTTGGTTTTAATTGAGCATTTTATATGAATCCATTTTATCATGTTTTAACATATTAACTATACTTCTTTAAAAGTGCTTCTAATGCTTTTCCTAGAATTTACCTAATATATTTCAACAAATTTAATTCTACCTTCAAATAACACTGTGAATATCACATATAGGGCAGGTCCCTTAGAATATTACCTTCTCAATTCTTCTTTCCTACCCCTTAGGGTGCTTCTTTTAATCATATGTTTGTGTGCCATCACCACCCAGTGCATTGTTAGTGGTGTTCCATTACAGTTATATTTCAGATGCATTAAGAATAAAACAAGTCAGAAGTAGTGGTGCATGATTGTAATCCCAGCATCTGGGAGGCTGAGACAGGAGGATCGCGGTTTGCAGCCAACCTCAGCTACTTAGTGAGGCCCTTTGCAACTCAGTGAGACCCTCTTTAAAAAATAAAGAATAAAAAATAGAGCTGAATGTGTAACTTGGAGGTACAATAACTCTGGATGCCATTCCAAGTACTGCAAAAGAGGAAAAAAAATAAAGTAAATATTTAATTTCATTATTAGATATTTCTTCTCTGGTTCTTTCTTTCTTTAGATAAAACTGAGTTTCTGACCTGTATAGTTTTCCTTTTGTGTAGAGAACTAAAATGCTTTTAATATTTGTTGCAGAACAAGCCTACTGGTGATAAAGTCCCACTAATTGTGTGAGAAAATATTTCTCTTTTGTCTTGAAAGGATAATTTTGCTTGATATAAAATTCTAAGTTGGTGAGCTGTTTTTATCATTTTAAATATTTTTTTTATTATTATTATTTTTTTTTTTTGGTGGTACTGGGGTTCCTGGAAGCCCTTCTTCCTCCGGGCTACACTCCCAGACCTATTTTTATATTTTTGAAACAGGGTCTCTTACGCCAGCACGGCTGGCTTCGAACCTGCGCGATCCTCCTGTCTCCGCCTCCCAAGCGCGGGGATTACAAGCGTGCGCCACCACGCCCGGCCCATTTTAAATATTTTAACACACTCTCTTGCTCTTTGGATGGTTTCTGGCCAGAAATCCACTATGACTCAAACTTTTTCTTTCACAGTTAAGGTAAAAGTTTCTCTGTGTGTTTACTTTTCTGAATTTAAAAATAATATGCATAGGTTGTTTTTGTTTGCTTGTGTTTTGATTTTTATCCTTATTCTCTGAGCTTCATTAGGTCTGTGGTTTGCTTTTTTGCTGATTTTGCTAGACAAATACTGTTTTTCTCTCCATGATCTTTTTCTACTCGTTATACTCCAACACCTTGTGTATTATAATTTTTGAAACTGTCCCTTAGTCCTTAAATGTTCTGTTTCACATTTTAATTTTTTTCTTTCCCTTCATATATCAGTTTCTAATGATTTATGGTTAAGCTTACTGATTTTTCTCCCACTTTGGCCCTATCTGGTCTTCTAATGTATTCATCAAAGACATTCTTCATTTCTGTCACTATGGTTTTTATTTCTGGAATTTCCTTTTTATTCTTTCTTAGAGTTCTTATCTCTATGTTTACATTACCCATCTGTTCTTCATGTTGCCTACTTCTAATACTCGTAGCATTTTAATTAGAGTAATTTTCCAAATTCCCTTTGGGTAATTCTAGTATCTATGTCATATATCAATTGGTTCAGAAAATTGGTTTGCTTCATTGTTTTGTGTTGTTTTGTCTTGCCTTTCAATTGTCTTTTATTTATTTTTAAAAAAAGAAATGAGATGTGCATGATCCCCAGGACCACACCCCCCCAAAAAAAGAAAGAAGGATTAAAAAAAGAAAGTTGAAAGTTGACTAAGTTGGACACATTGTGTCAGATATACTGAAACAAAAAATTATTGAAAGTGATGATTTATGATATTCTGGCTCAAATTGGGGTGCATTTAATGTTTGCTATAGTATTTGTGGCAGTCTTCAAATTCCTCTAGGAGCCTTGGTTTAGTCTACCCTTTTATTTTGACTTTGGACTTTATAAATTAGCTCTTTAGAGATATTCAGTTTTCATCTATATTTTATTACTGATTTGCTAAAGCCCTGTTAGTATGGTAATAAGTTGTGAGAGAGAGGGAGATTTCTACAATTTCATTATTATATATCAGCCTGTTAGTGGGTTGTAATATTCACAAATGTTTTTACAGTGATGTGGCTTCCACCTCCCAACACCAGCTCCCATCCTCTACTGAAACCTTCCCAGTCTATTTCCTAGAAGCCCTAATCCTTTTTGATATTTTTTTCCCCATGCCTCTTAGGTGAGACAGAAACCACACAAATGGCTGGAATAAGAGACCTGCCCTTCTCTAGCTGAGCTAAAGCTCATTAATTATTGTTTCCTAAAGAATACGTCTTTGTTACTAGGACAGCGGTATGTATTTCACAATTACATTTAACAATCATTACTCTTTCTTACTTCCTTGTCAGAGCTAAACTACTGTGGTTCCTGGGATAAGAATCCTCCTGACATGAGGGCTTTCTAACACTGCAGCCCCTGAAATTTCTTGTTTTATACTAGTCCACACTAAGCGTCCAGAAAGTAATCAGAGTTACTATTTAAGTGTTTCTATCTGTTGATGCGTCCAGGTTTGGGCTCCAAATAAATATATTACAAGTACAAGTCTCAATATGCCTCTGCTTCTCTGGATTCCAGGGTACTGGTTTCCTCTGCAACCTCATTTCTATGATAGGTCTGAGAAAAAAATCACTGGCTTCTGTGTATCTAGCTTTTGCATGTCGCAAGGACTAGAGTGGGACCTGTATACATTACAAGTGAAACTAGAATAAACCCCTCTAGACCACTACATTTAAATTTTCATTGATTTTCCTCCCCTCTAAATTTCAGATAAAGGCCTCAAGCATCCTGGTTGCTGTGATGGAAAATTTTATGCCCCCAGTGATCTCTGTGTCATCAGATTACTCTTCAGTACTGTTTTATATTATTTATATTTCTTTTTTTAAATTACATTTATTTGCTTATTTATATTGGTGATACTAGGCCTCAAACATATCAGACAAGCACTTTGTTACTGAGCTTCATCCCAGCCACTATGATTTATATTGCTAAAGCTCACTATTTCTTTTTGCATAATCCCTCTAAGAATACTTAAAAGTTATCTCTGATGAAGTAAAGACACAGATTTATACCCAAATAGGGAGTTACAGGTGCATATTTTTCTCCTGATTGAGTTTGCAGGAACAGAGTGTTCTATACCAGTGTTTCTTAATATGTGGTCTTCAGATCACTAGTATCAAACTAACCTGGGAGTTTTATTCAGAATGCAGCTTTTACTTCCAAATTCTGCCTATTGAAAGAGAATCTGAGAGGGTGATTCTTGAAAAATCTAAATTTCATGATGCTCAGGTGATTCACATATACACTAACATTTGAGGATGAGTGTCTTAAACCTTTCCCAGTACCTTTTGCTGTTACCTACAGTCAGTCAAAGTATATCTCACCTTCCTTCTCCAGGAAGCATTGCTCATTCCAGTATCATTCTGAATAACTGGATGATAAATGCAACTCAAATTATTATGTGCTGCATGAATCACAAAAATAACACTTATTTTTTTTAATCCTTTAATGTTTTAAAGATTCCTCCCATGGAGCTGTTTATTTCTTCTACCAGGGCAGAAGTGTGAAAGCTTTCTTCACAGTTCTTCTAATTATACAATCACACTATCAACCATGTAGAATGAATCAATACTGCAGTGTTGTTTCAGTACACTGGTTTGGAAGAGACACATTATATGAAGTCAGGTCATACTGTCAATTTTAAAACTGAATCTAGACTGAAATGACACACAGCATCTCAAAATCAAATATAGAAGATATCCTACTGTGTCCTCCTGCTATCCTTGAAGAAAGAAGGACGCTAAAGATCTTGGAAGGGACCACCCAGTATTGCTTTTTTTTTTTTGGTGGTACTGGGGGTGGAACCCAGAGGCTTTCTACCTCCGGGCTATACTCCCAGACCTTTTTTATATTTTATTTGGAAACAGGGTCTCACTAAGTTGCTGAGCCTCACTAAGTAGCTGAGGCTGGCTTCGAATTCGTGCGATCCTCCTCTCTCAGCCTCCCAAGCGTGGGGATTACAAGCGTGCGCCACCACACCCAGCTCCAGTATTGCTTTTGATATTTAAGTTTACTTCCTTTATATTTCAGTGAAAAGTTCCACATCATTTTTACTTTATTCCAATAAATATATTTAAGACATGAAAACTTGGTATTTGACAAACGTTAATTTTATTTTTGGTGCATGAGCTGTAAGTGAAAATTGTGTCAAAATGTTGTCCTCTTCCTACTTCATCATTCACTTTTCTATCCCAACCTACTTTTTACTGTGATCAGTCAAGTATCATAACAGGAATAGTGCTAGAGCCATCCAATGTTAATAGGGACATTCTAGCCAGGTGTGATGGCACACACCTGTGATACCACTTGACAGGCTGAGATAGGAGGATCCCAGGCTCAAGGAAAGCCTCAGGAACTTAATGATATTCTCAACAATCTAGTGAGACTCTGTCTCAAAACAAAAACATAAAAAAACAGGCAAGGAACATAGATGAGAGGTAGAACATTCCTGGGTTCAATCTTCAGATACACACACACATATACCACACCACACACACACAGACACATATACACACATATACGTACCACACACATGCACACACACGCACACACAAACACATATACCTACCACCCCCCCACACACAGACACATACCTACATATACACACACACAAGTAGAATAGTTCTTTTAAAAAGACTGTAAATCAGACAATATTGAGAAATAACACTTATTCATTGATGCAGTTTATTTATTTTCAGGAAGGTCAGAGGGCCTGAGTTACATGGGCAGATTTCTGTTTAGAATGAGAAATTTTTTATCAAACTAGGTATGATCGCTTGTTTGTAATTTATCCACAACTTGTCTTTGACAAATGAGAAAGATGCCCACTTTCATTGGGTGGAATTTCAAAAACAGGAAGAAATTCCCACAAGACAACTTTCTTTGGGGTTTAAAAGCCTACCATGATAATAAATATGATATTTCTGTAATAATAAGTACTGTTGTTCTCAATGTGCTACAGCTGAAATTTGAGGTACATATGAAATACTGGTACAATGATACAAAATGTGATCTGAGCATGGGAAACACCATGCCAGGAGATATAGAGAGAGATAGTGAGCAGGGATGGAGAGAGGGTATCCATGTTGGAGTTTGCAATTGTGATTACCATACACGAGGCTCTGTGGCAGTGTTTGATATGAACATTACATTAAACAGCCACATTGAACTAGTGAAGTGTCATCCTGAGAGTTTATACACAGGGAATGTAAGAGTCACAGAGAGTCAGTTCTTACAAAAGAACTGACTGCTCCAAGAGCTGGCATCTAGATCAGTCTGACTCTGAAGCATCTTCTTTTTCTCCATGTATGCCTCAAAGATCCTGCCCTCAGCATGACTCCTATCTTTTCCAGATGTCTGCATGGGTGAGTCAGTTCACTCTCAGAGGGATCTCACCAACTGAATTGCTATTTTCTCTCTCTACTCCTCCCCATTTCATATTTAGTACTTTTGTTGGACATAAAACTTTCCGTTCTAAAATAATATTAAATACAACATAATTGCCATTGATTTGCAAGTCACTTTTGCTAGAATAACATAAACTTGGTCAGCAGGAGGAAATCTTGAAATATAATTGCTTTTGTGATAAGGTTAAAAGATTTTTTGCCCTCTCCAACACACCTGATTAAATGTTGGAAGTGATCTTGTGTGTGCTGAACTGTTACGGGTTGCATTGTATATAGCTCAGGGTAAGGTGATCCCATTGCATCTGCTCTTACAAACCAGTCCTATCAAATCCTACAATGTTGGAGTCTAACATTTATATTAAATTTTCTGGTTACATCGATAACAGGCCATGTCATTGTCTTTTCACTCTTCCTCCCTTTCTTCCTTTTCTATCTCTTTTCAAATATTTATTTAATGTCCACTCTGTACATCCTGTTCTAACCAAAAACATAGAAATATGCACAAAATAGCCGGGCGTGGTGGCGCACGCTTGTAATCCCCGCGCTTGGGAGGCAGAGACAGGAGGATCGCGCATGTTCCAAACCAGCCGCACTGGCTTAAGAGACCCTGTTTCCAAATAAAAAAATATAAAAATAGGTCTGGGAGTGTAGCCCAGAGGTAGAAGGGCTTCCAGGAACCCCAGTACCACCCAAAAAAAGAAAGAAATATGAACACAATAAAGTATGAGTTTTCAAGGAGTCATTCAATCTAGTTGGATTATATCTTTTTTTCTTTATTTTTTGCGGTACTGGGGATGGAACCCAGAGGCAGAGGCTTTCTAACTTTGAGCTACACCCCAGCCCTATTTTTTATTCTTTATTTTGAAACAGGGTCTCACTGAGTTGCAAAGGGCTTCAGAATAGTAAAGGCTGGATGCAAAACCGTGATCCTCCTGTCTCAGCCTCCCAAATGCTGGGATTATAAGTGAGTGACACCATGCCTGGGTAGTTGGATTTTATTTTTATTATACAGAAGTGAATTTTTATTTATATCATACATTTAAAACTTTGGATGCTTAAAATAAAATGTTTGAAATCTGGTCATGGTAGTATATGCCTGTAATATCAGTATATTGGGAGTTTGAGATAGGAGGATTGTAGGTTTGAGGCTAGCCTCAGAAATTTAATGAGACCCTCAGAAACTTAGCAAGGGTCATAGCATGGGGGCATGGCCTAGAGGTAGAATGCCCCTGAGTTCAAATCCCAGCACCAAAATAGTAGAAAGAAAGAGAAAGAAAGAAAAAAGAAAGAAGAAAGATAGATCTAAATCTAAGTACTGTAATATCACTGGGCTTTTTATATTCTTATATTATTTTTACAAGTAGGTGATAAACTGTGCTAGTACCATTTATTGAGTTACTTAGTGTTTCTCCATCAAAGAAAAATTTTGTCATTATTAGTTATGCCATTATTACATAATATTTATCCTTTTTCTTCACTTGCTATTTTATCTTGTTGGTTGGTTTACTCTTGGCATGATTCATATATTTCTGTCTTATACTTTTCTGTGTTCTTTTTCACAACTAATTTTTTTGTTTTATCATGTTTGAAATTTGTAAAAAAAGAAAAGTGGTAAAATATTGAAGTGAAAGTAGTATCTTTTTATTCATGAATTTAAGAAAATTATATCAGGGATTGCACTTTTTAGTACAGTAAATATTTGCTACATGTGAGATTTATATTATCTTTAAATTACTTCAAATGAATTCACAATTAAATATTTAATTCTTTCTTGTCATTGGTCGCATTGCAACTGATCAATAACCACATTTGACTCATGCCACCATGTTAGACACTGCAGACAACATTCCTGTAAGACTCCTGAACAGCACTATTAGAGGTCTCACCACTAATCAAGTCGAATGTTGATCCAAACTGATCCTTTTTTGTCTATGTTATGGGAAGTATGTTTTAGGAAACACTGGTTTATTGATAGTTCTAAGAATAGAGAAGAGATATTAAATTCTATCAGATACATCAAATTAACTTATAGCTTTGTAAAGCATTTATCATAAATTTTCTAGAAAAATGAAGTAGTAAAATATTTACTAATGTTTAGGTATCCTTGCTTTTCTGGATGAAATACAACTTGTCTGTTATATTTTATCCTGTTATATTTTATCCATATGAAATTCTCAGTTATATATATATATATATATATATATATATATATATATATATAGTGTGTGTGTATGTATGTGTGTGTTATTGGGGATTGAGCCCAAGGGCCTTCTACCTGTGAACTATACCCCTAGCCCTATTTTAATTTTTATTTTGAAACAATGTCTCCCTAAGTTGCTGAGGGCTTCACAGAATTATTGAGGCTAGACTTGAACCTGCAAATGTTATTTATTCTTGCACAACATTTAAAGTTTGTGTATTTAGCCATTTTAGCTTTAAAAATAATTCTGAGCTGGGCGTGGTGGCGCACACTTGTAATCCCTGCACTTGGGAGTCGGAGACAGGAGGATTGCACAGGTTCGAAGCCAGCTGCGCTGGCTTAAGAGACCCTGTTTCCACATAAAAATATATAAAATAGGTCTGGGAGTGTAGCCTGTGGGAGTGTAACCTGGAGGTAGAAGGGCTTCCAGGAACCCCAGTACCACCAAAATAATTAATAATAATAATAATAATAATAATAATAATATTCTGGGAGGAATTATCTTTGCTATTGTCTTAACATAAATCAAATAAAATTTTGATTTTATACTTATTTCAGATGGTATTCAGTGAAATTTGATATAAAAATATCTTCACCCTTTTGAGGCAATTTTTATAATGAATACTTTCCCAGACAACTGCCACATTTATTGATATTTTCCAAATATATTTATTTGTAAGAATGTACTCTAGCTATTACCCTGAGGTACCGTCCAAAGATGATGGGTAGGGTTATATACTTTGCTCCCTGACATACTTGGAAGTAGCCAAGAGCAGGCTGCAGGCATATAGGGAACTCATGACCCAAATATTTCTAATCCCCCACATAATTCATAAATTAAGAAGGACTTTTTAACCTTTTACAGTTTTCTTGCTTATCTTGCTTTAAGTTACAAACTACTTCCAAGCCTTAATCTTGGGAGACAGTTTGATTTGAAAAGGAATAAGTTGGTAATAGCTGTTTTATATTTTCTGCTTAAAAATAGGGCATAGGCTGGGCGTGGCGGCACATGCTTGTAATCCCCATGCCTGGAAGGCTGAGACAGGAGGATCACACAGGTTGGAAGTCAGCCTCAGCTACTAAGTAAGGCTCTCAGCAACTTGTTGAGACCTTGTTTCCAAATAAAGTATAAAATAGGTCTGGGAGTAGAGCCCAGAGGTAGAAAAGCCCCTGGGTGAGCCGGGCGTGGTGGCTCACGCTTGTAATCCCCGCGCTTGGGAGGCTGAGACAGGAGGATCGCGCTGGTTAGGAGCCAGCCTCGCTGGCTTAAGAGACCCTGTTTCCACATACAGTTAAAAAATAGGTCTGGGAGTGTAGCCCGTGGGAGTGTAGCCCGGAGGTAGAAGGGCTTCCAGGAACCCCAGTACCACCAAAAAAAAAAAAAAAAAAAACAAGCCCCTGGGTTCCCCCTCAGTACCACCAAAAAATTAAAAATTAAAAATAAGACACATTTTTCAGTTGAAGTTGTTGAACAACTTGTTGTAGGTAGTCTTGCATTAAAAAATGGAAGGGACTCAAGCACCATTTACTCTGAAGGTAAATACAGGGCTCAACCAGCTTGCATGGCAGCCTGGGATGGATGGGAGGAAAGGAAGTTCTTCATGGGGAAGTTGGCACTTCATAGGTGTTTGTAACTCTTGTCAAGTGGATAGATGATCGAAATCAGGGAACTTGAGACCAAGAGCACATAAATGATGAACATCTGAAGGTTGAAGAAAAGGAAATCACTGTAGAGAGATGTACATGTGTAAAGGAAATGGAGGCACAAGGGAAGCATCTTGTCCATATCCATCTGGGCGTATGGAAGTAGCTACTAAACACGCTTTCAGTTACTAGTGTCTAAGCTATTCCAAATACTGTAGAATTCAACTTTTTTCCATATAGCCAAAATGCTATAGGCTAACATTGTATACTTGTGTCGATTCTCATAGTATAAAAGAGTATTTTACTTATGTTTCTAAGCTTTTAAATTTGTCTCTGTTCTTACCCCATAGTAAAGAAAAAGAAAAAGAAAAAGGGGAAAAGATAAGAGGTAATATGGAGAAACATCAATGAATGGAATTTTCACCTTTTTTATCAGTACAAATTATGCATGTGTAATACTGGTTAAACTTAGGTCATGGAGTTATGCAAAACAATTAAGATAAGTAACAATGTCTCATCAGAAAAAAATAATACTTGCTCCTAGTTTAAGAAGATACTGAAAAAGTGATGAGTAGTGAAGGCAATTTTTTTACATGTCTATGAGATCTTTCTCTCAATGTTTGCCTATGCAACACAAACTCCTGGAAAAATATTTTTCTCTTCCCTTTCCCTCTGCTACCCCAACCTATTCTGACACCTTCCCACATACTGTGTAGCTTTTCTCTATCTCTGGATCTACTTCTATTTCTATCTCCATCTCCTGGTCCCCAAAGATGTCCTCTTACATGTGTACTGTTCTCATTGTTCACTTCTACACATCTTATCAGAAAATCCTTCTGATCCCTTAAACAAAATAATCCATGTTCTCCTTTTTTTGAGAAATATAGAAATTAGCTATACACTTTAAGACTATCTGCAAAAAAAAAAAAAAAAAGTATTTAGAAAAGCTGTGGCTGTACTACTGGTGTTCCTGAATCGGGATGCTGGAGTTGCCTATAACTGGCTATGAATTGTTAGGCAGCATCTTTTTTCTTTGGACCATACTGTCCTTACATGGAAAATGAAGAAAGCACATACTATCGTGTAGCTGTAATAATGATAAATAAGATAATGCACGCCCAGCACCTCACTCAGCATTGCTCTGACTCTTCCTTGGACACCTCCCTCCACTGCTTCGGTGGAGCTTTATTGTCTGTTGAGTATCAAAATAGCAAATCTCATAAGCCATTAACTGTGTTTAATTCACTTCACTCAATATTCTTTTCTGTTTGCATCAGCAGCAATAAAATGATGTTTAAATAGAAGGCTTAAAAAAAGCAAGGGAGAATTTTGTTCTAATAAGTTTATTATGATAAGCTTGAAATGAGAAAATGAAGGCACTTGAGACATACGTTACCACTTCCTCACTATGAAAAAGGAGGAAACTAACCAGACTGGAAATTTATATTGAATTAAATTATTGTATTTATTAAGGCTGTTTGGGAATTCTATGGTGATTTTACACTTGACTCAATAGCAATATAAATTAGAATTCCTTCCCGGAATATAAAGAATGTTCTTTATCTTATTCTTTTAGAGAGAGGCATTGAGCTAAAGGGTGTTCTGCCTTCAAGCCACACCCCCAGCCTTATATTTTAATTTTAAAACAGGATCTCACGAAGTTGCTGAGTATCTTGCTTAGTTGCTAATGCAGACCTCAAATCTGTGATCCTATTATCTCAGCCTCCCAAGTACTGGGATTACAGGTGTGTGCCACCATGCATGACTAGAATGGTATTCTTTGGGGAGCAAATATATTAAATAAAGTCTATAAGCTATTATTGACATAAGTTTCATGAGAATTTTTATATTTTAACCAGAAAAAAATTTCTGCAAATGTTTTAAATAAATTATTCACATTAATGGAATAAAGGACGTTTTTTATATTTTTACCTAAAAATATTTAGAAAGGGAAAGTTTCTTCCTAAAGGCAGATCTTCCTAAAGGCAGTGCTGTATATTGGTTAATTGCACTGTTGCACAATTTGGATTGCATGGCGTAGCATTCACTTCTACTCTTTACTGGGATAAATAATTAATTATATTATGTCTCAGGTTTTCCATCTGCAAAAGCAGGATATAAGAGATGACCAAACTGGAGATACTACCACTAGTTAACATAGCATGCAGTGTTAAATGAAATAATTCTGGAGTTATGTGTAGAAGCAGTGTGAACAAGGTAGAAGAAACACTGACCAGGTCCCAAGTGGCTAAAACTTAAACTCTGATCTGGTCAGGAGCTTCCTTGATGACTCAGTAAGATTCATTCTACTCCTCTGGGCCTTGATCTTCTCATCTGATTTTTTAAAATTCCATAATATATTATGTTTTTAACCCCTGAGAATAAGGTAAATGAAAAAAATATTGATGTGCTTTTAACCTTTGTTCTTCCAGGCTATACTCCCAGGCCTATTTTATATTTTATTTGGAAACAGGGTCTCACTAAGTTGTTGAGAGCCTCACTAAGTAGCTGAGGCTGGCTTTGAACCTGTGTGATCCTCCTGTCTCAGCCTCCCAAGCGCAGGGATTACAAGCCTGTGCCATCACGCCCGGCTAACCTTTGTTCTTAAAACCCACATTTATAGAACAAAATAAGTTTGAAAAGCTATGGGATGATAATACATTCAAGAGAACAAATTAATGAATATATTGTATTTTGAGGGAAGCTGAAACATACTGAAAATTAAATATAAATAACTCATCTACTTCATATATCAGCAATTAACATAAAAGAAAAATTGGCACTTGTGTAAAATACATATTGATATATGCAAGGATTTTTTCTAATTATGATTCTATTTAAAAAAAATAAACAGCTTTTCAGCCAACTATGAAAACTAACTAGATTTTTATTTTGTTTTAAAATGGAATTTCTTACACTGATTTAGATTTTTTTTTAAAGCTGAGATCAATAAACTGATTATAATAAACTAACTACATTTTCTGGGAAGTCTACTTAGGAATAATGTAAAGAAAAACATATTTAGCATAGATTTTTTTCAAAGGTCAACATTGTACTGCAGTATATGTTTACATATTATGTTTCTATTCTGCTTCTATATTAAGAATTACATGAGCCAGAAGAAACCATCTAATTAAGAAACAAAATGTAATCTGTGCTGTTACACTTCCCTTGGTCCTATTATAGAGTTATCTGTGAAGATGATAAAATACAACTCACAACTAAGTGATTTATGCCTATGTGGCCATTCATCATTAGAGGTAATTGCAGCTCAGAGAAGAGATTTGAGTCTTAAGATATTGCTGTATTAACAGTAGGTCTTTGGAAGGGCTCAGTGTAATCTCAAAAAGATGACCTTCCTTCTGTCCACCACCGTTCTTTCACACACATTCAATTCTTTTCCATCTTAATAAATGGAACCATTTATCCAGAAGCACAAACTAGAAATCTGAAAATTATTCACGATGCTTCCCACCATGCCTATATCCAATTAACAAACAAAAATCTCCCATTTTACCTTCTTAAAATTTCTTGAGTCTTTTGATTCTTTCATTCTCCACACTACCACCTGACCTAGGATACCACTTTTTGTATTCTTTTCTAAATATGTTGTCACCTGTAACTACTCTTTTTTTCTTTCCCACTTTTCCCATCTTCGATCCATTTTCCAGCCTTAAATGTCTTTCTTTGTTCTTAGGCTCAGGCACAGTGAGCCCAATGTAATTGATCCCATCCACTAGAATATTTTATTTTCCATCACTTTTGCATTGTTTTTTAAATTTTTTTATTGGTGCTTTGTAGTCATACATCTTAATGAGGTACAGGATGGTAGGGGCATACATGCACACACTCATTTAGCCCTTCCCCAACCCCCACTCCATTCTCTCCCCCTGCCTCCAACTCATGTTTGGCTAAGTGATTGACTTTGATATGTTTGTAAATGTACATCATGTATATTAGGGAATTTCTCTCTTTCCCCTTCGAATCCACTTCAGGTCACCTTCTTCACTCATCTAAGGTTTCACTTTTGTCTGGAGTCCCTCCTTTTGACCCCTTTTCTCCCTAGCTTTACTTTTTGTGACTGACTAATCACAGCATAATGCTCTCCAGTTATATCCATTTTCCTGCAAATGATATAGTTTTGTTCTTTTTTATGGCTGAGTAAAATTCCACTGTACACATATACCATAGTTTTGTAATCCATTCATCTGTTCATGGACATCTTGGCTGGTTCCATAGTCTGGCATTTGTGAGTTGTGCAGCTATAAACATAGATATGCGAGCATTCTGCAGGTAGTTTGGTTTCCATTCTTTTGAGTAGATAACCACAAGTGGTATAGCTGCATCATATGGTCGGTTCATTCCCAGTCTTTTGAGGAGCCTCCATATTGTTTTCTGACATAGTTGTACTAATTTGCAATCACACTAACAATGTATTAGAGTTCCCACCTCCCACACCCTCACCAGCATTTGTTGTGTTTTTAATTATTGCAATTTTAATTGGAGTTAGGTAAAATATCAATATGGTTGTAATTTGCAATCTCTGATTGCTAATGGTGTTGAACATTTTTTATAAATTTATTGGCCATTTGAATTCCTTCTTTTGTGAAGTGTTTAATTCTCTTGCCAATTTTTTATTGAGTTATTTGTTTTCTTAGCAGTGAGTTTTTGAATTCTCTGTATATTCTATATATTATTCCTCTATTGGAGGAATAGTTGGCAAAAATTTTCTCCCATTCTGTCTGGTCTCTGTTTGGTTTTTGATAGTTTCCTTTGCTGCACAAAAGCTCTTCATTTTAATGCAATTTCACATATTGATCCTCCTTTTAATTTCCTGTGCCTTCATGAATTTGTTGAGTAAGTTTTTACCTGTGCCCATGTGTTGAGGTGTTGGACCTATGCCCTCTTTAAGGAGCTGCAGGGTCTCTGGTCTAAATTCCAGGTCTTTGATCTATTTTGAATTGATTCCTGTGCAGGGTGAGAAAGTTGGCTTTATTTCCATTTGTCTGCATACTATTAACCAGTTTTGCCAACATCTTTTGTTGAAGAGGCTATCTTTTTTCCAGTGTATGTTTATGGCTACTTTGTAAAAAAAATTAATTGGCAATAAGTATGCAGATTTATTTCTGAGTTTTCTATTCAGCTCCATTTGTCTATGTGTATGTTTTTGTGCCAATACCATGCTGTTTTTATTACTATAGTTTTGTACATTGTTTGATGTCAGGTATTGTGATGCCTCCTACATGGTTTTTGTTGCTGAGAACTACTTTGGCTATTCTGGATCTTTTGTTGTTTCAAATATATTTAATGATAGATTTTTGTATACCTGTGAGGAATGACTTTGGTAATTTAGTGGGTATTGCATTAAATCTATAGATCACTTTGGAAGAATGTCCATTTTGATGATATTTATTATGCCTATCAAAGAGTATGGAAGGTCTTTCTATCTTCTAAGGCCTTCAATTTCCTTTTTGCAATGTTTTATGCTTTTGTTTTGGATAAGCACACATATCCTTAGGAATGTTTTCTCACTTGGTTTTGTTTTTCATGGAATTTATCTCACAATATCCATTTATGTAATATCCATTTATGTAATGATTTGGTGGTTGTCTATCTTTCCATTACTTTGCAAATTATTCAAATATACCTGAGTTTGCTAACCACTCTTTGCTTAGTGAAGAACACTGTGCTTGACATAAAAATGGCATTGAAAAAAGTGTGAACAAATGAGTGAATAAATGAAAAAATGCCAATATTATAAATGCTTTATGATGTGTGGTTCAACAATTAGCTAGCATAAATATCTTGTATTGGCTGATTTGAGTAAAATAAAAAACTTATGCCAAACTGGTTAATATATAGTTAAACAATATGCATTAAATTAATGCATACTTAAATACACTAAAACTACTTTATGTCATGACAACCTTTGTCTTGTCACAATTTGGCAATAAATTTAAGTACATGAATCTTTTTATTATTTAAACCAACTTTAATTATTTTTATGTAATCAAATTTTTCCCAGAAGTCATGGGTTATAATGTAAAATTCCCATTATGCTAAAATGATTTTATTTCACTTGTATATTACAAAGTATTCAATAATTATATATACTTAGATCTGGAGTAACTACAGTCTTAATTTCATCTTCCTATGTTCTGTTTTTTCTGTTTCTTTCGTTTTTTTTTTTTTTTTTAACTGTGAGCTAACATTAAGGGAGCCAAATAAAATAATTTTCACTAGATACTTCACATATGTTCCTTGCACAATATTACTCAAAAACAAACTCTCAAGTAGGCGTGTATTATTTAGAGATGGAACCCTAACAGATTGTTCAGTCAAACCAAAAGCTTCATTTTCTCTGTTTTTCTTGTCTCTCATCTCCTTTTTACTTTTATTCTCTTTCCTCCTCTCCTGTCTCCAGCTTTGCTTCCCTAATCCCTTTCAAACTGGCAGAGAATCTCCTCAGTCTCTAAACTTCTGCAGACCTCTACAAAATGCATACTTCTCTGACCTCAAAATACATGTATATACATATACATATCAGACATTTGAGCTGTATGACCTGAATTCTGCTTTCATAGTTTTAGCCCTTATATTTCTCACAGAATTTTGCACATAGCAGTATTCTTGCTCTGTTGCTTACTACCCATGAGACCTGGCTCCGTGCCTGTTTGCTCTACTGTAAATCAGAAACAACCATAGTATTCAATGAAAGAGACCCCAAAGTTAGAGAAGCCAAGGAGCTGGTTTAAAAAAAATAGTACCACAATATCAAGAGTAAAAATAGACACAAAGTAGATGCTTAGTAAGAATGAGAGCCGGGCATGGTGGCGCACCCTTATAATCCCAGCATTCAGTAGGCTGAGACTGGAGGATCGCGGTTTGCGGACAGCCTCAGCTACTTAGTGAGGACCTCCGCAATTTAGTGAGACCCTGATTCAAATGAAAGAATAAAAAAAATAGGGCAGGGGTTGTAGCTCGTAGTTCGAATGGCCCTGGGTTCCATTCCCAGACCCGCAAAAAAAAAAAAAAAAAAAAAGAATAAGAAAAAAATGAAATATACCTTATTAAAAGCCAGTGGAGAACACTGACCAACAAAATTGAGGGAAAAAAGTAATTTCTATTCATTAACAGAAACTACCTTTTTTAAAACATTTTGGTCACTGATGTGTGTGTGTGTGTGTGTGTGTGTGTGTGTGTGTGTGCAGTACTAAGGATTGAACTCAGGGGCATTCTACTTCTGAGCTACAACCATACCCCATTTTATTTTTTATTTTGAAACACGATCTTACTAAACTTCAGAAGGCCTCATTAAGTTTCTAAGGCTGGCTGTGAGCCTGTAATCCTCCCATCTCAACCTTCCAGGTACTAGAATAATAGGTGTAATTCACCAGGCCCAGCTTTCTGGACGGGTTTTTTTGCAACTAGTGTCTGGCTAGTTCAATTCTGTTTCTCCTCTACTCTACATTCACACAGGGCTAGAAGACCTAGGGGACATTTCAATACTGATGCCATCTTTAGCCCTTCCCACAGGGAATTAGAGACTGGGCACAAAGCATTTCAAACTACCTTAAAATAACCCATAAACTACATGTTACAAATAAAGTCAATTTATCAACTATTATATAGCTAATAACTATATTTTATATTAGAACAATAAATATAGTAACAGTAGCTTAACATGAAAAATATTGTTAGCACATTTTATCTCATTTATTGATAACCTTTATTGAGAGTTTATTCAGTGACATGCATTCTTCTAAGCACTTTACATACATAATTTAAATGCTTTTATCACCTGAAATGTATGTGTTTTGAACAGATTCATTTTACAGATCAAGAAACTAAGGCATGGATAATCTCTTTTCCTTCATTTTGAGTCTGCAAAGAACATATATTTTCTTCTTTAAACAGCAAGTTCCAAGGTTTTACATGTTATTTTGTGGTGAAGTAGAATAGTAACTTCAGAAAATATCTTCACAAAATATCCTTAACAGAGATAGAGCTACTTTGTTTGATATGGGACATGATTTCCTCTTTTCAGTCTTCCTTCCACTTACTTAATAGAATTTGATCATGACTCCTTGAAGCCATATCTGTATTTTGTATAAAAAGAACTCTGTATAGTCATTTTCATTATCATAGAATTATTTGTTTGCTTTCTTCTTGTAGAAAATATCTAAATATATTTAGTTAAGGATCCATTGTACTCATCTTAATATAAACACCATGCACACAGCCTCAAAGAAGAAAGCCCTATATAATGGAAATTCAAAAACTGGATGGTAGATACATAAATGAATACTGAAGGACCACTTTGGAATTTACCTTTGCAAGACATAACACAATTCCGATTTTAGGAAACTGTGTAGTAAAAAAAAGAGATCATTTATTTTACATAAGAATTTTTCTAGGATTGATTTAGAAAATTTCTTTCTTTTTTCTCTTCTTTTTTCTTTCTTCAGTGTTGGGGATTGAACACAGGGACTCTCTACCATTGATGGATATCCCCAATAGATTTTGTTATTATTATATTTTGCAGTATTAGGCATTGAGCCCAGAACATTCTACCTCTGAGCTACAACCCTAGCCCTAATCTTATTTTTATGTTGAAACAAGATCTTGCTATATTGATGAGATTCTCACTACTTATTAAAGCTGTCCTCAAACCTGTGATCCTCCTGTCTCAGCCTCCCAAGTACTGGGATTACAAGCATGTGTTACCATGCCCAGCTCACATTTTTTACATTTTATTATGAGATAGGATCTGGCTAGCTGAGTTTCCCGGGCTGGCTGGGAATTTGTGATCCTTCTGCCTCAGCCTCCTGAGTTGCTGGTATTAAAGGTATGTACCACCATACTTCACTGGTTTATTAATCATTAAAAGACAAAAGAAACACAACCTGACTCAAACACATTTGGCCAGAATGGGCACATAATATCTGGATATTTGGAAGAAAGATTCCTGTTTTTTAATTCTTTTCTACAGATTCTTAAAACTGTGTGCCTTTTAAACTATTTTATACTAGAGATAATTTTCTATGAAAATAGAAAATGCACAAGCCTATTTGAGAATAACTGTAGAATACTTTGTATAAGTTTAAATCTGATCTATCCTTTCTAAAGCATCTTTAATTTTTCTCCAGATATCTCTTTATATGTCACAGACTAGCAATTAATGATTCGTCTTCCTACCATCTTTTAATTTGAATTTTTAATTCTGATTCATATTTATATGTAGATGTTATTCACTTTGAACATCTAGGATTAGACATCTACCTACTTTAATTCAATGAATATAGTATTACAATAAGCCAATGAAAGATAAAAATTATATACAATACGGTCAGGTTAATGTTGGAGAAAGTCATCTTGACAGCTGTGTAGAGTAAAACTGGGAGCTGGGCACCAGCCGCAAGCCTGTTTTAAATCGGAGGCTAAAGATCATGAGTCTTGAACCAAAGCATTTGTGCTTAGGTTGAAAAAATATAAGATGGATCCTAGAAATGTTAAAAAGAAAAGAAAGTAGGTAAGAAGATGATTATTTGGGAGTTTATCAAGGAAAACGATATGACCAGCAGATAGCAGTAGTGTATGAGTATTATTAGATGGCGCTTGAACATCTTTGTGCTAGAGGAAGATCCTTCACAGTATGAGACCACATGAAAGTTTATGGGTCACAACAGGGGATACCATCCAGAAAGGGAAGAGGACATGAGGACTCTTGGAAAGATGAGGATTGGAGACAGGGCTTAAACAACTAAACGATGTCACTCAGCAACATGGTGGGAAGTCTCTGGGACAGATAACTGCAAAGAGCCTTAGAGGCTTGGAGTCTTAATTTCAAGGCTCTTCATAGCAACAGCCAGAGGATGTGGGGTGGGGCTGCACGGACTGAGTCAAGTAAGCAGGTGCCAATATGGTTAAATGTCTGCTATATGGATATGTGAAAAATTGCTTTCTGCTCTTTAGGTTGAAGGTTCTCAGTCCACAGTGAGGAAATAACTTAGGGGTCAATGTGCAGAGGCCTTTTTTTTTTTTTTTTTTGGGCTATTATTATGTCATGCTTACAGACCAGTGAGATGTGCTGGGTAAAAAAGAAAGAAGGCTACTGGTTTCTGTTTTGGATTTCTGTTATTTTATAACATAACTTTGTAGATTTTCTGGAAAAATAAGTAGCACTTAAAAGCTGCTCAAAAATATTTATAAATAGGCATATAGATAAACAGAGAGTTCAGAAACAGCACCGAGAGCATTTTTCAAGAGTTATAACATTAATTTTACGTGTCATTGTTATATAATAAAGATGAGAATGGTAATTTTATGTACTTTTTACTACCTAAATTTGGGCAAAATGTCCCATCTTTCAGTATCTCAGGTGAACCTGATCTTGTGAAGATTGTCTTTTAATTTAATTTTTTGTAGAAATAGGGATTGAACCCAGGGGCATTCTACCTCTGAGCTGTACTCCCAGCCCTATTTTATTTTTATTTTGAAACAAGATCTGGCTAGGTTGATGAGAGTCTCACTACCTGCTGGGGCTGTCCTTGAACCTGCAGTCTTCCTGTCTCAGCTTCCCAAGTACTAGTATTACAGGCATGTGCCACTACACCTGGCTAAGATTATGTTTTTATCATCTCTTGATAAAATAATAGTTTTATAAAAATGAGGATCAAGTCAGACACAGCTGCACACACTTATAATGCCAATACTTGAGAGACAGACAGGAGGATGACAGTTAGGGGCCAACTTGTAATAATTTAGCAAGACTCTGCTTCAAAACAAACTATAAAATACGACTATTACTATAGTTCAGAGATAGAGTATTCCTGGGTTCAATCCCTACAACCACAAAAATTTTTAAATTATTATCAATCTCATTTTTGCATGATGCCAATAATTAATTATTAGATTTCCAGAATATTGCTAATGTACTTCACCTATTTCAAAATTAATATTTTATCTGTTACAAGTGAATATTTCTGTAACAATATCCAGCAATCTGAATTACTACCATGTATTTGGCATTGATCTAAAAATGGTAGTAATTTATTTAATCTTCCAAAATATTCTAATAGACAGGAGCTACTGCTTTCCTTATTTACATATGAAAAACTGTAGAGTAGAGATGCTAATTACTAGTAATTTGTGGAGATGGGTTTTTAACCTAAAAGCCTAAGCTTTTAAAGAAGTTTACCTTATCCATATACAAAGTAATAAAAACTAGATGATTATAACTGAAAGCATATGAGGCATTCACTGTAGCTATACAATATTAGCAATATG
This sequence comes from Muscardinus avellanarius, assembly GCF_963383645.1. Lineage (NCBI taxonomy): Eukaryota > Metazoa > Chordata > Mammalia > Rodentia > Gliridae > Muscardinus > Muscardinus avellanarius. Next base: position 42,910,375 of record NC_137797.1, read on the forward strand.
TTTAGTTCATCTATTGACAATTACTTACAGTATCCAGATGCTAGGCTAGGTACTGAAGTAGAGACATATCTAAGATATGGTTCTTACCTACATACTTTCTAGTCTTTGGGGAAATCTGACTCAGAAAAAAAAATAACAATAGTGTGGTCAACATTTGTCGAAGATCAACCATGTCTGGAAATAATAAAAATTGCTTTTTTATTACATGCATCCTTCACTCTTCATCCACCCATCAAACACATTTATTGAAAATCAGCTGTGAACCAAATTATATGTGATTATATTATACTAAACAAGAAAAGCTTAGTCCTTTAAGGCACATTTTTGTAAGTAGCCAGGAATTATTAAAAACATTTTATTCTTTTTTTGTTTTATAGATTATATAATTGAGAACCAGAATTGTTAGGAGACTCTCCTAGAAACACAAGGTTTTTAAGTGGGAAAGCCAGGACTCACATCAATATCAACCATTTTTAGAAGCCCATACAGACTTAGTGTGTATTGAGAACTTACTATGTTTCAGTCTGGACTCAGCAGTGAACTAGGTAAAGGAGAGACAAGTTTCATGTCCTCTTGGCTCTATTTAATGTAGCAAGCTCTAAGTACCAATCTAGATTCGGACAGAAAATTAGAAACTACAGTGAGAAATATACCATAGGTAAATAATTAAACATGTTAGAAGACTGAAGGGCAAAGGAATATTGAAAATAGCCAGAGATAGAAGCCAATTTCTAAAGCAACTGATGATTGCCACACATTGTTCATGAAACAAAACAAACAAAAAACAAAACAATACCAAAAAATAAAAAAAGAGGAGCAAGTTCCATGCCTTCTTTCAGCCTTGCAGTTTCCCTCTAGCCTCTCCTACTGAAAGAATCTAAAAGGAAATTAGGTAACAAAGGAGACAAGTAGTTTGTAAAGTCACACCCAACATCCCAGAGCAAGGGTACAGGGAGGCGGGTTTGAAGCTGAAAATCAATAGACGAATGACAGACATACCCAATCACTCTGTATTAGAGAAAGTATAGGCAGAAATTTATGAAGTTTTTGAAGTAAAATTGGTGGCAGACACTACTAGTCCAACCTGCTTATTTTTCGAATGAGAAAACTAAGGTCCAAAGGGATTAAGTGCCTTGTAAAAGGTTACAGCACTTGTAAGTGCCAGAGCACAGACAGGAATCTAATTTTTTTTACTACTTATGTTACTGAAATCCCTGGTATCAATAACATCTCTCAGGACAATGAACAAATTAGAGGACAATGTTCTCAGAAGATGGGGAAACTATCTGCAATGATCTGCAAGGATGCAAAAGATGAAAAATGTATATAATAGGCCATTTATTTTTTGCAGTACTAGGGATGGAACCCAGGGCATTCTACCTCTCAGATATACCTCCAGTCCTACTCTTTATTCTTTATTTTGAAACAGGGTCTCACTAAGTAGCTAAAGCTGGCCATGAAACCATGATCCTCCTGTCTCAGCCTCGCAGGTAATGGGATTACAAACTTGTGCCACCACAACTGACTAATAGTCCTTTTTCTTTTCTTTTCTTTCTTTTTTTGTGGCACTGGAGATTGAACCCAGAGGCATTCTGCCCCCAGGCTAAACCCCCAGCCCGATTTTATTTCTTATTTTGAAACAGGGTCTCACTAAGATGTAGAGGGTCTTGCTAAGTTGTCAAGACTGCCTTCGAACCTGTGATCCTCCTGTCTCTGCCTCCCAAGTACTGGGATTACAAGTGTGCATCACCATGTTCAGCTTCATAGGCCATTTTTATATCACCTCACCAATGATCAAAATAAGTTGTATTAATGCCTGATGAATTTATTTTGTAGAAGAAAAACTTTGGGAATTTAGGAAGTACAATGATAGCGTCTCTTAGTCTGTTTCTCCCAGATTCTGGTTTTTTTTTTTTTTTTTTTTTTTTTTTTTTTTGTCTGGAGCTGAGGACACGAGGTTCAAGACGAAGCTCCTGTCAGGACCAATTAGTTATTGTAGGGTAAGTAAATTTTTTGAGGCTATCTTTTTGCTAATTTTATTCTACGCATTGATGCTTGGATATAAGATTACAGATAAATGCTGCATAGGGCAAAGAATGTTGAAGCACACCATAGCCTATTTCCTCACTCCTTGATCTCCAAGGGCCCTGTGCTAATTGCATTGCCATGGACACACCGTTGTTAGCCAGGGAGAAGAGACCTGTTTGATGAGCAGCTGTGCTATAGCCGTATCTCCTCAGTAATACAGAGTCAAGCCAAATCAAAGGTCTTGTCACTTACAAATAACCTAGATTTGTACAGTACTTCAGTACAAATTTTTTATTAAAAAAGTAAGTTTTACAATGATGGATAAGTCTTCAGTATGTTGTTTTCATAGACGAGCTATTGAATAAAGTCACCTACAGTTCAAACCCACTTTAATTCATCATATGTAAATTTATATTAAAATTACATAGTATATTAAAATACTACAACATGTCTTTGTCTTCAGTCAGCACCTTTTAAGGAATTACTGACTAACATTGCACATGCTTTTGTTTGGGGATTTTTCTCAGGGATGTTCTGATGTCAAAGTCTTTTGTGTAATTTACTCAGTAAGAGCTGGCTTTTCTTTTCAGTTGTTTAAAATGAGAATGGCATTTAATTTTAGCACTTTACTGTCTTGGCATAAAGCTGAACTTTGGCAGCTGAGAGAATGTTTATCTTCAAATAGCAAAAGATTCCAGAAATTTCAGAGGTTACACCATCTAATTGCATTGGGAAAATCATATAGTTGCAGGGCCATTAGTGATTTTTCTCGAGAGGGGTTGTTCTGCAGCAACAATTAATGTTGACAGTCTTGCTCAGTTCTACAAAGTGGACTTTTTTTTTACCATCTATAATTAGGATTTATAGATGCCATGCTAAATATTCACATTAAACTAGAAAGAAATACGTAAGGTATGGGGACATACAGGATAATGATCATTTTAGGTAATATGCAAGATCTGTTGATCAAACTTTGCAGTTTGGTTGGATTTAGCTATTCAATTTAATATCTTTTGGTTTGAAAATCAAAGTAAAAATTAAGAAATTAAATGGCATAATCATCGATATTACATAGTGAATCTGATATTTTGTCCTTTCATGGATCTTTTGAGAAAATAAAACAAAACACAATATAAGCTCAAAATCAGAAAAAAAAATCTCTAGCATTTCCACATTGACATTCCAATATTTTCCCTTTGGACTTAATTTCTTGCTTCCAATTAAATCTTATATTTATCACAGAGAGATTAATTACTCTCAGCATCCTCAGAAATCCCTGGGTTGTCAAAATTATTTCAAAGATAGATTAGAACACTAGATATATAGAAGACAGCACCAGATACAACAGGTGCTGAGTAATCAGGGGACTGAGTAAGCAAAGAGATGGTATGAGAATTTAACAAAGGAAGGAAATGAATAATTATAGAAAAGAATGCAATAAACCAGTGATTTATATAAAATAAACACTAACCTATCAGGTGGTATTAACCTAGTTTTTGTAATTTGTGAACAGTTCTTATATTTAGAAGGTACTATAACAGTAATGTTGTCTATGTTAATATTTTCACTTGAGACAACAATATCATTCTGAATCTATTTAAAGCTTTTGGAGCAGATCGGTTTAACATAAGAATAAGCTGAGGTTACAAAATCAGCTTTAAAATTTTCTTCAAAGGCAAACCTTATAAGGATGCAACAAACATTTTTTCTTGCGCATGCAAAACATAGAAAAGTAGTTTGATGCCAAGTATGATGAATGCAACCGATGCCCATAAGCCCTAAGTGGAAAGGTTTGTTTCCCTTAAAACAACTTTATTTTTCTCATTGATTGATTTTACAAGCAATGCATTAGACATTTGAATATATAAAATATGCTTATATTGACGAGGCTCTTCTTCACCTATTACACAGGTTTTATGTAAGAGTTATTTTAAGAGTGAAAAGGGCAGTTGTAGTTTTTGTTTTATTGGTGCATTGTAGTCATACATCTGAATGGGGTACATGATGGTAAAGGGATACGTGTACACGTCGCTCACTTAGCTCTTCCCCACTTCCTACCTCATTCCCTCCTCCATTTCTTAAACATTTTCATTACAGCTTAATATCTGAAGATATCCTGAAGTGGATTCATTATAGATGACTATTAATTAAATACTTTTACAAATGGCTTACATATATGTTTAGATTTTGGAATATGCTTATGCAACTTATTTGTTTTGTTTCTGTGGCACGGTGAATTGAACCCAGAGACGTTTTACCTCTGAGTTATATCCCCAAACCTATTTTATTTGAAAGAGGTCCTTGCTAAATTGCTGAAGCTGGCTTTGACCTGCAATCCTCTTCCCTCAGAATCCCAACATTTACACAACATATTAACTATGTAGTCATAGAAGAAGTTACCTAACCTTTTAAATAACCTGTTTTCTTATTTGTAAGATGGAAATACTGATAGCTGCTTTTAGGGATGCTAGGGGGAATCAATATCTTTTTATTTATTTATTTATTTATTTATTTATTTATTTATTTATTTAGTGGTACTCCCCAGTACCAGGAAATCCTTCTTCCTCCGAGCTACACTCCCAGACCTATTTTTATATTTTTTTTATTTCTAAACAGGGTTTCTTAAGCTGGTGCGCGGCTGGCTTCGAACCTGCGTGATCTTTCTCTCTCTGCCTCCCAAGCGCAGGAATTACAAGCGTGCGCCACCACGCCCTGCGGGAATCAATATATTTAATATATGACATCTAGTAAGTACCAATTCTTTTGATTGCGACTATGTCCTCTTTATATGAAGTATAAAACTTCACAAATATGTCTCCTCTTTCATTTAGCAAGAAAGAGTGGTAAGAATGGGGACTGACTTTCAAGAAATTATTGCAATTCTATATCATTACTTCACTTTATGACATTAAAAGTGATTTAATACTGAGTATATTTTCACAGAAATATTTTATTTGGTAGACTGAACTATAACTTTTACATTGGGGATTCTTCTCTCGTAGGCCAGATTATAGAAAAACCATAACTTCTTTTTTGTGTAAATTATGTTTGAATTAGGTTTAAATTAATACATCAATAGTAACTGGCCTACTGAATGATGTTAATATGACCGAGTAATAATAGCATTGACTACCAACAAAACTGTGCTAATATTAAGTGAATACAATATGTGCCCTGCACTAATTATGCTATATAATTGTCATTACACAGATAGAGCATAGAAAATTTAAAATAAAAAGAAACTCACTCAAGATCTTATAGTTAGCAAAGTGACAAAAATCCAGAATCTGAATCCACACAGTCCTACATAAAGCCTGCTTTATTGACTAAAAAATGATTGATGGTGTCCAAAAAATGATCAGATGGGTAATAAGAGCTCCAACAAGTATTTCAGAAAACACCCCTGAACTAGTCCAAACCAGATAGGGCAGAGTAATAAAGTGGTTTAAGTGCTTGGGGGATAGACAAAGGCTTTGTTAGATGATTTTTTAAAATCTCTATTTTCTTTCCAATTATTAAAAAAAAAAACTAACTGAGGGGATGGGAGGGGGGAAGAGGGAAATTCTCAAATGCACATGATGTACTTTAAAAACATATCAATGTCAATCACTAAGGCAAACACGAGAAGGAGGGAGGAGGATAGAATGGGGTGGGAACTGGAAAAGGGCTAATTGGGTGATGTGTGCATGTATGCCTCCACCATCTTCCATCCTATTAAGATGTATGAATACAATGCACCAATAAAAATTAAAAATATATTATGTACTGTCCATTTTCTTTCTAACCAGAATTCTTGAGATTCAAAATATTTAACAAAGCCGGGCGTGGTGGGGCATGCTTGTAATCCCTGCGCTTGGGAGGCGGAGACAGGAGGATCACACAGGTTCGAAGCCAGCCACGCTGGCTTAAGAGACCCTGTTTCCAAATAAAAAAAGTATAAAAATAGGTCTGGGAGCCTAGCTCAGAGGTAGAAGGGCTACCAGGAACCCCAGTACCACCACACACACACACACACACACACACACACACACACACACACACACCATATATATATATATATATATATATATATATATATATATATATATATATATATATAACAAAGATTAAGTCACCAGGAGCTAAAGTAGAGTGTCCTGGGAAACCCCAGTTTTTATATGTGCCTCATGAGTTTTAAATCTTGTTGCAATCTTCACAGAATGGCCTGTTAAATACTGGAGGAGGCAGAAAGGGGTCCAGGATTGTGGTTATTTTTCTACCAGGTCAAAAGTATTTGAATGTGCTAGCATCTGGCAGATTTTACGTGGTTGCAAATTGTGCACGCAAGCTGAATAGCAATCCTGCTTCGAACATACATCACTTGGTCATAAAATAGGAGAAGCTTATTTTTTATAAAATTACTTTACATAATATAGTAGCAATGATACTGTTTTGCAAACTCAGTTGTTGCTGCTTTTGAAAGATTTGGAAAAGAGGAGGAAAATAACACCGTAATCAAAACAGAATTGCATAGGTAAGCCTGCCATAAAGAAAATCTATTATTTAAAGGCTCCTTGGAGATCACAAAACTGCAATATGTTATGAAAGATACACTGCTTCTGAAATATTTTTTACTATAGTAGATACTTTACAATGCCCCTCTGGACTCATAGGAAATCTAAGTATGCTTCTGTGTGATCAATTCTTTGTTTATGACCACATGCAATCCAAATAAAGAAAACCATTTTTGTATAATGCTTGTTACTACTATGATAAACTTCAGCATCTACTATAGTCTAAGTATTATGTGTTCTTTTCTCTTTCTTAATAACATTGTTCCCAGTGAGGGATTTAAAATAAAATATTCCAGTTGAGACAAAAAGAGGCATAACACAGTAAATTAAAATAGTAAAGTAACCTGATTTTGCCTCTTGATTTAAAGAAAGATGGTAAAGAAGTCTTGCAGCCAGATCTTTCTGTATGAATTTAAAGATAGGTGAGGTAGCTGAGAAATATGTTCCCAAAGCCAAGGAGTAAAAGATCAAACCAGAACTTTATAGGTATTTTAATATAAGTATTTTAATAGTAAAGCATGGCATTCTCCTTATTGTAAAAATACAGACAATAGAGAAGTATATATAGTTAATATAATTGTTTTCTTCTCTAATAACTGCACTTTATCAGAGAAAGCAACATTTATCGTTTACTGTGCCTGGTAAGCAAACATCTAATTTGTGTTTGTACAAACATAAATACACACACATGCACACACACGCAAACACACTAAAGGAGTCAAAGTGCACAGATTTTCTTGTAAGTCTTTTTTTAAATTTATTTAAATGCATCAACCAGAATAATGCTTAATGGGAGTCCAGGGAAGCAGAGAGAGATGATTATTAAATTTTCTTATCTCAGAACTTCCCCTTCCCACTCAGTATCTCACCCAGAAAATCATTACACTTCATTTCTGTTTCATTGTACTTTCCCTTCGCAACAAAACATGAGCTAACTTTTTTCATCAGATGCCTATAAACACTGCAACTTATGCATGGTGTGCTACACAAGGCTGGACTAGAAGTCACTTCGGTTCTAGGGCTATTCTTTGTACCTCTCTTGCTAACATTAAATTCTCTGGCCCTCAGTTTCTTCATTTAAAAAAGGAAATAATTAAACCAAGTGATTTAAAAAGTAAACCCTACTTCTTAGGGGGTTTTGACTCTTTTATTTGGTTAATGTCTACTCCTGTTTATGTTTCCTTTATCCTAAAAGAGAAAAAAATATCCATGACAAAACTTTCATATTTAATAGGTTTTTATGAGTTTTTTTTTTTTTTTTTGAGAGTCGGGATAGAATCTAGGGGCATTCAACCTCTGAGCTATACCCCCTGGCCTGGTTTTTTTTTTTTTTTTTTGTATTCTTTATTTTGAAACAGGGTCTCACTAGGTTGTGGAGGGCCTCTCTAAGTAGCTTGACGCTGTCCACCAACTGTGATCCTCCGGTCTCAGCCTCCCGAATGCTGGGATTACAAGCGTGCGGCACCACGCCCAGCTGATTTTTTGAGTTTTTGATAAAAAATTTATTCATAAAAAAACTTAATGAGATATATAGTCTTTTTCCTTGACAAAATATTAAGATCAGAGCATTAAAAAGAACACAGATTATCTATTATAACAATGCCTGTTTCCTGAGGCCCTACTTTGTGCAGAAACTGTTTTAAGTACTTCAAATATATTTATCCCACTAATCTCTCAAGCACACCATGGAGCTCCCTTTGATTATTAATAACATTAGGGGAAACACACAGGAAGAGGATCAGTCTGGGATCCACAATGAGTGTATTCTAGTGTCTCCCCAGCTATGGGATGGTCTCTGATATTTCCTGGAACAAAATTAAAACTTTACTGTATTTATAATGTTGTATAATATTATAATTACTGAACACACTGAACGTGCTAATTGAACAAAGAGGCTATTTGAAGCCTCTGAGGTCCTAAAATTTGCAAGCATGCCTCATCCAACCAATTGCTCTGTCTTGGTTTGGACTTTTGCCATTCCTTCTTTGAACATCCAAAGTATTTCATCAAAGATCCCCTCCCAATGTCTATTCCCACCTTCAAAAAGACCATGTGATGGCCATTGCTGCAAAATGATTCCCATCATTGGCTATCACAAGAATGTCAATCATATAATAAGAATGTAAATTATATTACTTTCAATTATCTGTAACTTCATTACAAATTTTGGAGATAAGGAAAGGTGACCATTAAGATGTGTGGCTGACTAATATTTTGTTAGACACAAACTATTCTTTTTCTCCTCTTGGAGTCCCTTTTCTGTTGTTTCATTTAGTCATCCACTCTAAGCAGATGTTCCAAATTATATATAATATATATACTTTTTTTGTGGTACTGGTCTCAGCCTCCCAAATGCTGGTATTACAAGATTGTGCCACTATGCCCAGCCTCCAAATGATATTTCTGCTGAATGCTTAAAATCTCCAGGGATCAAGAGTGCAACCCTGTACTATTCTGTATTTTCTTCTTAGATACATAGGGGGAAAGTAATGAGGTATCTGTGGGTGTTCTCTACAGTAGGCAAAAAGACATATAGTGCCTATTACCCCTACAGCCTCCTAAAGTTCTTGCTCCACATCCAGTACTTACACAGAAAGGCAAATTTTCATTCTTGGGTGTTCTTTACATCACAAATATTCAGCTCATTTATTAGTATGTCTGTTCTTCCACAAGAAAAAGGGATACATGTTATGCAAAACTTCATACAGCATGGAGATCATGTCTCCAAAATAATAATAGAATCCCCCATCTGTTTTGGACTTTTCAGTTTCCTACCCTTTTTATAATCTCTTTTTCTCATCAAATTATTTGGAGACTGGAGATTAGTTTCAGTTTCGTCAGCCACAGGCAAAGAAATTCAAATGGCAGCCTGGAACAGGTTTGTATGTAAATATTTTATCCCAAGACAATCTTTAGGTATCTACAGACAAGGCTCATGCAGTATATGGGTTATCTGATTACATATTTTACTCACCTTTAATTCTAAATAGAGATCTAGGAGGGTTGGTAGAAGATTTTTCACATACTGGCTACTGGGTGGTATGGAAGATGATTTTTATGAATTTAAAGTGCAAATATCAGTGCAAACTTAATGATTGTCCAGCTACAACTTCATTTTACAGAGAGTAAACTACAAAAATTTTACCTAATTCACTTATATGCATGTAAAATATTCCTATTAAGTAGTAATAATTCTTGTTCAGAATATAAGATATCCACACATTTTCAAATTATCAGAACTGCTTACATTCTAAAAAGAGTGATAAAGAGGAACAGAGGGGCAGCTTCTTTTTTTTCTGAATGTCTTTTTATGAATTACCTAATTAAATCAAGTAATTTAAACCTTCCAAATCTATACATAATACAAGAGATGATTGTTAAGTTGGGTCCTACACTCATGTGACTTTGTGTCACATGACCTCTGCAGGGCAAGGGAGGGGCTGAAACCCCCGCGAGAATTGGGCATTCCCGCGAGTAAACCCCCATCTCGCGAGATGCATGCCTTTAAAAGGAGAGCCCGCGTCCTCTAGCTTCGGACAGGCGCGCGGGCCCCACGGTGCCTCGCCCTGATCCCCGGGAGAGCCGTGCCATTAAAACTTTACATGCCATGTGTACCGGACCTCTCTCGTGTTTTTCACACTCCGCCGTATGCACATTATTTTTACTTTACTCGCATTTAATTTTTTATTTTACTTATCATTTGGTGCCGAACCGGGAGAACTCTTGGGTCCCTCCCCATTTTTTTTCTTTTTTTTTTTCTTTTTTTCTCTTTTTCTTTTTACTCTCTTTTTGAGCCCCGGACTCTCCGACCCGCCAGCAGCTCGACTGCAAGGTCCCACACCAGCGCTCCGCTTGCAGGCGTTGCTCCCACCACTGCCGCCACTGCTGCCCCGTGCCTGCCTGGACCGTAAGCCTTCTTCCCCAGCCCCGCGCTCTCCGGGAGAGCCAGCGGCCTTCTTCCCGCCCCGGGCTCTGCTGAGAGTCTGCGGCCATCTTTCCGGCCCCTAGCTCTGCTGAGAGCTCACGGCCATCTTTTCGGCCCCGCGCTCTGCTGAGAGCCGGCGGCCTTCTTCCCGCCCCGGGCTCTGCTGAGAGTCCGCGGCCATCTTTCCAGCCCCGAGCTCTGCTGAGAGCCGGTGGCCATCTTTCTGATCCCGCACTCTGCTGAGAGTCTGCGGCCATCTTTCCAGCTCCGAGCTCTGCTGAGAGCTCGCGGCCATCTTTTCTGGCCCCAAGCTCTGCTGAGAGCCGGTGGCCATCTTTCTGGCCCCAAGCTCTGCTGAGAGCCAGTGGCCATCTTTTCCCGCCCACGTGCTCTCTTCCGGAGCGCCGGCGGCCATCTTCCACTGCCACCGCGGCCACCACCGCCGGGGCGTGCAGGCTCCATCGGCCGCCAGGCTGCCAGTTCCACCCGCCTGGAGCCAGGCTCCTTGGGTGATGCTGGCACCTGCTCTGCTCCTGCCTGCCGCTTGGACCTCCTAAAACCGCCGTTCCCGCCTGCCCACGCTGCCTGCCGCTGGAATGGGACCGCGCCGCCCGCCGACTGCGCCACACCGCGCGCCTATGTCTTCTCCGCGCCTGGCGTTGCTTAGACCCGCCTGCCGGGGCCGCCTGCCTCCTCCATCTAGGCGGCCGCCACTCTGCTAAACAGCCCCCAGCCCGCCAAGTCCAGCCCGCGCTCCAGCTGGTTCCTCCACTCGGACTCGCGCCCTGGCGCCCTTCACCCTGTGCCTGCCCACCCCTGCTGCCTGGGCCTGGCCATTCCGGTAAGCAGCCACATGGAATTACTGGGGGGGAGGGTCGCCAGCTTTGGCCCGCCATCTTGGACACGTGGAATCACTGGGGGGCCGCCATCTTGGCCCCACCATCTTTAACCCCTCCCACCTCATGGCCTCACTGGAGGCCTCGCCATCCTTAACCCCTCCTACCTCATGGCCTCACTGGAGGCCTCGCCATCCTTAACCCCTCCCACCTCATGGCCTCACTGGAGGCCTCGCCATCCTTAACCCCTCCCACCTCATGGCCTCACTGGAGGCCTCGCCATCCTTAACCCCTCCCACCTCATGGCCTCACTGGAGGCCTCACAATCTTTAATCCCTCCCACTTTCCACTCCTAACCAATCCTAGGAGTCGGCGGCCATCTTTCCGGCCCGAGCCAGGCAGCTTGGCACTTGCTCTGCCTGCCAACCGCCTGCGCGGGCCAGGACCTCTGCCTGCCGCCTGGACCTCCTAAAGCACCGTTCCAGCTTGGTTCTCCGGTCACCGCCGGGACCTCTGGCCGGTTTGCCCCACCCGCCCCGAGCCAGGCTCACTGGCGGTGCTCCTCGGGGCCCAGCCTCAGCGTCTGGCGCATGCCTGGAAGCCATTTTGTCTCCACGCCGCGGGCCCGGCAAGCCACGCCGCCTGCGCGCCCCCACTGATCCCGCCAGCCGCCAGTGCCGTCCACACCAGCCACCGGCATCCGCGCGCCCTGGCTCCACCGCGCCCCCAGCAGCTTCTCAGCGCTTCTGTCATAGCCAGCGCTGGCCGACAACACTATACTCCGGTAAACTGCCTCCTTCCCTTGGTTAGCGGGTTCCGGACTTGGGTCTTCCGGTCCACTGGGACCCCAAAATCCAAGCGCTTGGTGACCCATTGTCCCCCGGTCCACTGGGACCACCCTGCGGATGACCAGGTCATCCTCCGGTTTTGAGAAGGAATGAAGACGTTCTTCCCTATCTCTTAACCTCTGTTTCCGAACGATTGAGCAGGGAAATCGGGGACGCCCATTTCCTGTTCTTCGTTTCCGCCCGCGAACCAATTATGGGGAGTTGAACCTTTATACTAGCAGATGCCCTGAGAGCCTGTCTGCCTTGATACGAGTTGGGAAATAGGTTGCGGTGGCCCAGGAATAGTTAGGAACTTTTATAAGCGGTCTGGTATCCCTCCAAATGCTCTCCCCCATCAGCTTCCATTTATTTTCCCGCCAGCTGCCATTTTGTGATGGCGCGTAGTCACTGCCTGGTGATGTCACAGTCACCATCTTGGCCTGCGCCAGACTGCAATTTTTCTGGGTGGCCCACTCGGGCGCGCCCTAGGTGCTGCGGGAAACGACAGGCCGGGGCTGGGGCGACACTCTCTGTCTGCCCGTGCAGAGTCCGCATTGCCATTCTTGCTGGACACCCGTCTCGGGACGTGCTCTTTGTGAGTATAGGTCCGTCGCAGCTGACAGAACCTTAACATGGCATCTAAGTTTTAATTCCAGAGAGAAACAGGCGGAGATGGAGCGTACACTCTTGACTTTGCCAAAAAGCAGATCCCTGGTAGCTGCCCTTTGGCTGGCGGTGGCGGCTCAGCCCCCTGGAGCGCCACCTAGGTGTGGAGGACTGCAACAACAACTACCTCCAGGAGCCTGCCTCAAGTGGGGCAAAGCCACGCCTACCAATCAGACTGCTCGGCGTGTGGCCAGGAGGGCCACTGGAACAATGCCCTTGGAAAAGGGTGAGCCCCAGGTGCCTCAACACAGGGGGAGCACCTTTCCAGACCAGGCCCCGCCGCTGGCCCTACTCAGCCTGGCTGAAGACTGATGGCTCCTGGAACCCTCAACCTCCATTCTCTTTGCCACCTCAGGGTAGCTCTCCAGGTACTGAGTAAACCAGTCTCCTTTTTGGTCGCCTGCTCAATCTCATGATTTGTTTTTTTCTTTAATAGCCCTTGCCTGTTCAAGCCTCCTCAAGCGCACATCACTAAGCTGTCCAGGGTAACCTCCAATTCGCACTGCAGCTATGCACCCACCTGCACCCCCTTCTGGGGGACTGAACTCCTGACTCCTCCCGGCCTGGGGCCCCTGACGACGCCCCTTGACAGCAGGAAGAAGCTAGAGGGTCCAATCGTCATCCATTATCCCTACCATCAAAAGGCCAGAATGTTAAGTTGGGTCCTGCACTCATGTGACTTTGTGTCACATGACCTCTGCAGGGCAAGGGAGGGGCTGAAACCCCCGCGAGAATTGGGCATTCCCGCGAGTAAACCCCCATCTCGCGAGATGCATGCCTTTAAAAGGAGAGCCCGCGTCCTCTAGCTTCGGACAGGCGCGCGGGCCCCACGGTGCCTCGCCCTGATCCCCGGGAGAGCCGTGCCATTAAAACTTTACATGCCATGTGTACCGGACCTCTCTCGTGTTTTTCACACTCCGCCGTATGCACATTATTTTTACTTTACTCGCATTTAATTTTTTATTTTACTTATCAATGATTCACTCAGAAAGAAAAATTACTGTGGAAATTTAAAGCATAGACAATATGAATTATGTCAGAGAAAGAGAGACAGAGAGACAGAGACAGAGAGACAGAGAGACAGACAGACAGAGAGAGAGAGAGAGAAGCCTTGGCATAAATAGTGATATTATATCTTTAAATTAAAGATAACTTGAATTATTAAGAGACTGATCAATAAGGTCAAAAGAAAAATGTGCAATATGCATGGGATAGAAAAAAATCTGATCTTGTATCAAGGTGGTTCCTGTCTTTCATTTTTAAGTATTTCTTAGGAATAAAAATGTGCTCAGTATTTTCCACTAATAATACCATAAATATCAAAAGCCACTGAAAACGAGGTATTATTAGTTCTATTTTACTGATGAAGAAATAGGCCTGAAATTCAAGATGACTTCCCAAAGCCTGCATATTTAACAACTGGGAGAACCAAGTTTTGAGTTTCAATTTGTCTGATTCCAGAGCTCATATACTTTTCAACAAAATGCATTGCTTCCCTTCTAGATTTAGCAGAGATAATTATAAAAATATTAAAAAGTACCAAATTAGCTGAAGAAAAAAATTACCAAAAAGTTTGCATAAGCACAGATAACTAATGTTAAATTCATATTTTATTTTATCTTAAATAATAGTTTCTATCATTATTAGATTTGTTCTTATTTTTTCTTTTTTGACAGATATCTATTGAGTACTTTTATAGATAAAATTTTACTTTAGTGTGTTAACTTTTTACAAGTATGCATATATGAATTGTCACTATGAAAGTCACTATTACGTACAATTATAATTCATCACTAAATAAATAAATAAATATATATATATATATATATATATATATATATATATACATATATATTCTACACACCGACATCTTGAAATAATTTATAAAATCAATGCTAAAATAGTGAGGAAACATTGTTCAAACAAGACTGTTAGCAAATAGTGCTGCATAGAATGCTTTGGAAGACTTTAGTGCCTATTGGGAGAATTCCAAACTCAACTACCTTCTCAGAAATACTCAGGAAAGAATAAGTTCTATTCCTTATTCCACAGAGTGGGTTGTCGTAATAAAACAGATTATAGATTTAAAGAAATAGAAAGCAACCTCAGAAATTTGGCAAATATAGGCAAAGTATTGCTAGAGAGGGAAAGAAAAAACAAATTTATAGCGTTCCATGCCTTTTTTGGTGGGTGGGCTCAAATACCCAGCTGAGATAGTACATTTTGATAACTATATTGGAGGGGGCTACTTTGCCTTCTGAGCAAGTAAGAATTAAATCTCAAGCAGAGTTACTCAGAGCTATATAAATTCAATCTACAAGGGTTCTTTATTTAATATTAGATTTTGAGCTGTTTCAGGCCTAGAAACAGCATTCTCTCAAATTGTCATTAAATATATTTCAGGTGAACCTGATATAGCTACAGAAGAGAAACTGGTGACAAATTCTAGACTATACTTAGCCAATATAGACATAATTTACCTTAGTCACCTACAAATAATGATTCACTAATTCCTACGAAGCAGGATTGGGAATTCTAACTGACACATTATATAGCAGAAGCAATTTTGTATGTAATTGTCAGAAGTTACCTCTATTCATCCTATGCTTGTGTGTCAGAGAAACTCTTCTCCCTTACCAGGAAGATATTCACTCAGGTTATTTTAGGTAATGAGGATTTATTCTATCACAGCTGAAAGTGGGTAAGTGCGAAAAACTATCTGTATAGTCACTGGATCTCACCTGCGTTTCCATGACTCAAATGCTTACTAGATTCAAAGACATTAGAAATGGGAAAGTCTTACCATTACTCAGGTTAAATAAAAATTCCAGTGACTTTATCATGTTTCCTGCTCCTCAGAATTAAGCATCGTTTATTTAAATATGTGAGTATTTCATTTTGAGAATCTCTTTGAGGATGTATCCAACAGTCACTTTATCCATCCATTAAGAAATGTACTTACTGGGTAAAAGCCCTGACCAAGCATCCAGGGACAGTTTTTCTATCTCATATGCAGCATTCCTGTGCTTGTCCAAGTTTTGTTATTAATAATGGTTTCTATAAATTAATTGTTGGTCCCATATTTTCATGGGCAGAACAAAGGCAGAGAAATACTGAATGTTAGGCATAAAACCTAAAAACAAAAACCATGCCTATTTATGGTATTAGAAGCTGGGAACCCCAAAGCTTTCTAAAATAAAAAGCTAACTAACCCATTCATGGAATAATTCTAAATCCTACATTTTGTGGGTGCCCCCAAAATAATAAATATTGGCCAACTTTAGGCTCTGTTATTTTTATCCCTTGTCTATTTTGGGCTATACTTACATCATCTTATTCATATTTATATTTAACTGTGCTTGGCTTTAAGATAATTTCTTCTTAGCTATATGTTTTCTTAATATCAAGCAACTATTCAAAATTAGCTTAAAACTGATGAAATGTTCTTTTGAAGATTTACATGTAAAATACCATAATCACTATAAAGGATTTCTAGTTAGACAGTTTAAAGTTTTAGCCCATTACAATACAGTCAGAAAGTTGTAGATTTTGGACTATTTCTTTGGTATAGGTTGTATTAACTATACCCGACTACTTTCAATCAGAGTCTCAATAATTTTTGAAAGTTTTGTATTAATAACATGTTTGATAAAAATAAACCGGATTTTTTTAAGAAAGAGGATTTGCAGGATAAACCACATTATTAAACTACAGAAAGATGACTGGTTTATGCATGATTCAGAACAATAAGCTTTCCATTGATATAGGAATGGAAGATTTTATTAAATATACCTAAATTATGGCAAATGAGTTGATGGATTAAACTATTTTGAGAGATCTTGATATACTGAGCTTTTTGAAGTTTTTTAGTGTCATTCACATGGTCAAGACCCATTAGAGAAGTTACTACTTAAAGTACATAAAAATACATACATAACAAAATACTGAGGCAATTTTCCATGACCCCTCATGTTTCTATTGAGAAAAAGAAGGTTGTGAGATCAGAGGCACTGACTGTGCTCTTCCCAGGCTACTTTTCCAAAGAAGCAAACAACTTTAAAAGATAAAATAATGTCTTATTTCAGAGCAAACACCAGGCACATTTACTTCCCATTATAAAACACTTGGCTCCCCTACACTCAGAGCTCCCCCTATAATACAACACATTACATATATGGGTAACAATTGTGATGCTCTGAATTGAAGCTAAATGAACCAAAGCAAAGGGGTAATACTCTTCTCTACTGCTATCCTTGTGAGAAACAAATGATTAGTATCTAACTCAACAGTCTTGGGGTTTGTACCAGCATTTATAAAACTGTGGTCACTTAACTATCATCTTGAAATATAATAAAATTTTAGAACGTTTATAATTCTTAATAAACCTACTATTTTTAAAGTTTCCCAGTAAATATTATTCCCTGTAAATCACAGAGGTTTCTAAACATATGTGGAATGATACAGATTATTAGGAATTGAATTGAGAGGAGGAAAAGACTTATAAGATTATTGCTAATCAAGAATTTACCGCCAGGCTTGGTGGCACACACTTGTAAGCTCTGCACTTGGGAGGCGGAGACAGGAGGATCTCCCAGGTTCGAAGCCAGCTGTGCTGGCTTAAGAGACCCTGTTTCCAAATAAAAAAGTGTAAAATAGGTCTGGGAGTGTAGCCCGGAGGGAGAAGGACTTCCAGGAACCCCAGTACTACCCCCCCCCAAAAAAAAGAATTTACCAATCAATCTAGTAGAAATATTAAGGTTTATAAAATGTCTACTAAAACACTTTTAAAGCTTTTAAAAGATTAATTTCAATGATGAGAGATATTTAAACATATGTTTTAAAGTACATTTTGTAGAAAAACAATAATTTTCATTAAATACTTTTCTTACAAGTAAGGCTTTTTGTTTTGTAGAAGATCTTCACAAAATTTTTCAATATGATTGGTATATGTACATGTACACACACGATTAATAAATTAATCATAATTCTTAAAATTTTCCATACATCTTTAAAGAACTAGCAAGTACTTTAAAAGAGATTTAACTACATTATGATAATGAACAATAGTTCTTAACTTCAGAATTTCACAAATGACTTGCTAATTCACACTTTTTCCTGTAGCCTACTGCTGGAAAAATAAGTTACACTTCAGTCCCTTGATAATTAGTTCCTGTTGTCAAAGCTTTGGTTACAATTTGATAAAGAAAAATCCTAAATGTCAAGAACCATGCGGTCTGATAAATATGGATGACATTTTAAAAAGCAAAGTAGGTAGATTTTATAAAAGAAGAAAACTGTCATGTGTTAACTTTATTAGTAAAATGCTTCATACCTCATTCATATAATTATTTGCTCTTCTATATGAATGATGCCTTCTGTTTATAAAGAATGGTATATAACCTTCATACCTCGAATAGGTAAGTGGGTGACGTAAACACCAGTAAGTTTACAAGTAGACAAAAAATAGACTTTTCAGAAAGAAAATCAGTGACTATACAAGAAACACTGTTTATAATTTTGAGTCAATTGCACAGAACTCAAGTTATGATACTTTTTCTCAAGTCATTTTATGTACTAATGGAATCCTTGAGACTATATCAGTATATGTTTATTAATTATTGTACCATATAATTCAGATCTGCTATTTGTGTGAGCAGTTACTTAATACTAAATCAAAGGCTTAGTAACAGTTAGGAGGCATAGTGTTCAATGAAGTGAAACAAAAAAAGAGTAACAGGCAGCGCCCCTATGAGGAACAACCAAGTGTCCTTGAGTGCATGCGACCGGATTTCATGGGCTTGCGCAAGCATGATTCTTTCTTGGTCTCAAAAGGCAGGCCTTCCTCTTCCTTGGTTTTAGCTGAACAAAACTAAAACTAGGTTGCTGCTGCCCAGGACCTCAGAAACTATACTTGTGGCCCAGTCACTGTGGTGTGGTCACCTTCTGGAGCAACACTGTTACCCTAGTGGGCCCAGAGGGAAAACCAATAAATAATACCTTAAAGTATTATTTTGAGCCCTAAGATCTCATGGAATTTGCCTTGCTAGGTTTTGTACTTACCTAGGGCCTGTCACTCCTTTCTCCTTTTAAATTTTTCCTTTTTTGGAATGGGAATGTCTAAACTATTCCTGATGCACCACTGTAATTTAGAAGTACAAAACGTATCTAGTTTCACAGGTATAAATCTGGAGAGTAAATTTTAATAATAATTTTATTGGTGCATTGTAATTATATAACACAGTGAAATTCAAAGTGACATATGTATACATGCATGCATCACCTGGTGTGCTTTTCTCCAGCCACCTCCCCTGCTTACCCTCCCCATTCATGTCAGTGGGATTGGTAATGATACCTTCATTATTGAGCATAATATTATGTGATCTGTTTCTTTGCTCAAGCCTCCATTTTCTCTTTTTCTTTCCTTCCCAAACCCCTTCCACTATTCTACTGGTCACTCTTCTCTTTTATCTGAAGTTTCTTTTCTTTCTTATTTTTTTCCAGTTTCCACATATGAGAGAAAACACAAGACCCTTGATTGACATTCTTTTACTGGTCGATCTCACTTAACATCATGTTCTCAAGATCTGCCAATAGAGGAATGGATAAGGAAAGCATGGCAAATATGTACAATGTACGTTTACTCAGTCATAAAGAAGAACAAACATATCATTTGTAATAAAATGGATGGAACTGGAGAGGATTTTTGCCTCAGGATGAATCATATCTCAGTTTTACCTCTACCTGCTTATATATTTAGATAAGACTTTGGACTTAAAGCTCAGATGAACTAACACTTTTGAGGCTGTTGGGGGAAAGCAAATTCATTTTAAATACAAGAGGAAAAATCTGGGAAAGCTGAAGTGTAGAATATTATGGAATAAATTATGTTGTCCCAAAATGCATATGTTAAAATTCGAACCCCCAATGTTCAAATATATGCAGATAAGGCCTTTAAGGAGCTAGTTATGAATAAATGAGGTGAGAAGGGTGGGATATGAATCGATCATGATTACTATCCTTTTAAGAGAGAGAATTGGAATGCACATGAGCTTGGAGGAAAGAGCATATGGGAACAGTGAGCAGTCCAACTTTTGCAAACCAAGGAAAGAGGCCTAAGTAAAAGTCAATCCTACCCACACTTTGGTATCTTATTTCTAGTCTCTAAAATTTTTATTTAAGTCATACTCTGCCTGTGGTATTTTGCTGTGGAGCCATAGATGATTAAAATAACTCCAATTTTTTTTTCCTCTTTTACATCTGTCCTTCATCTCTCATCTCATTCCCAGGTGAACAATGATTTATTTTTATTACTACAAGTTAGTCTGTATTTTCTAGAAACTGATATATCAATTAGTACAGAATATTTTTATACTTTTGTTGTTGTTGTTGCTATTTGGCTTCTTTCACTGAACATAATTATTTTTTAAATTCATCCATGTTTTAGCTCTGTGTCAATAGTTTATTCCTTTTTATTAGTATTTTTTGTTATATGAACATAACATGGTATGCTTACTCAGTTATTTTTTATGGATATTTGTGTTGCTTAAGGTTTTTGGCTATTGAAAATAAAAGTCTTGCCACTACATATTTATAAGTTCTTTTATAGGGTTTCATCTAGGTAAATACTGAGAAAAAGAATAGTTGAATCTCATACTGCCTGTTTTCCAAAGTGGTTAAAGTTTAAATGGAAATGCCACCAACAATAGTATCAAAACTATGAATATTTAAGGAGAAATATAACACAAGGGATGAAAGCCCTGGAAATTTTAAAATACTGCTGAGATAAAGACCCAAATAGAGATACATCTCTTCTAAATGGATTAGAACAGTCAATAATTTTAAGATACAGTTCTTCCCAAATTGATATAAATTAAATAAATCCTGTACAAAACTGGAGAAAACATTTTGTCAAAATGGTAAAACTAAAAATTATATGGAAATGCAAAGAACCTGAACAAGAAATAAGTTTGAAAGAGTTGGAACACTAAGTTCTTTAAAAACTACAATGAACCATAGAGTGTAATGAGGAAAGTCATAAACAGTCCCAACATATTTATTGACTGCTGGTTGCCAGCCAAGGTGCAGATTCAAATCAATGAAGAAAGGATGATTGTTTTAAAAAATTCATGGTAGGACAAATGGAGAGCCATATGCCAAATAATGAACTTCAATCTACTCCTTGCATCATATAAAAACTCAAAATGGAGCAAAAACATAAATGTAAAACCTGAAATTACAGAATTTCTAGGGAAAAATTGGGAGGAAACCTTTGAGATGTTGGTGTACAGAAATGCTTTTAATTTTTCTGAAAATTTAGCTGAAAGCATTATGAATCATATTATCTTTCAACATGCAGTAAGTATTTCAGTAAAGTCAAATTCTTTTTGTCTTAAATGTCTCTAAAATGAGTTGTTCTAAAGTTGCCTTAGAGACTTATCTCTTGGTTTACTAGAAGCTATAATCCTTAAATATCATTTAATTGGTTATTTAAAATATAAATAAGAGCCAGGCATGCATGGTGGCACAAGCTTATAATCCCAGTATTTGGGAGGATGAGGTAAGAGAATTGCATGTTCGAAGCTAACCTCAGCAATTTAGTAAGACCCTATTTTAAAACACAAAAAATAGCCAGACGTGGTGGTGCACGCTTGTAATCCCAGCATTTGGAAGGCTGAAACCAGAGGATCGCAGTTTGCGGACAGCCTCAGCTACTTATAAAATAGAGCTAGGGGTTGTAGCTCAGAGGTAGAATGTCTCTGGGTTGAACCTCTAGTACTAACAAAAATAAAAAATAAATAATTAAGAACTGATTTGCTTTATTATTTATAGTTATTGTCTCATGGTCCTCCTAGAAATCCTCAGGGAAAATTACTATTATTATTAATATATGAAGATACAAATGGACAGTGGATTTGCCCAAGGTTGTTTAGCCATAAAAACAAGGCTGTATGTTTCAACATAAGTTCCAATGACTCCTCTGACCCTAGAGCTTATACCCCGTCACTCTATATCATTTTTATTTTAATCTTTTTTATAAAAAGTCTAATAAAATGATATTGATATTTATATGTTTTTTATAGAAATTGATTTTTAAAGGGTAAGTCAACAAATTTAAAGCTTGGTTTATACTCACTTGTGCCTGCCTGGAATAAAAATGAATATTTTTATATGCCAAATAGTTTTGCATATGTATTCTCAATGCCAAACAATTACCCTTGGACATTGAGATATAATGAATCTAATAGAAAGTTCAAAAACCACATGTTGTTTCTCACTAAATTGTGAATAAATGTGCCTTTTATTTTTTATTGGATGTATTGTAATTTTACATGATATTGGGGTACTGAGTGTCATAAAAATACAAGCACACAACTGCTGTTGCCCTCCTACTGGGTCTCTCCCCAACCCTTACCTGGTTAAGTTTTTGAGTTTGGAATTGGTAATTTTGTATATATTCATAGCATTATTTCTACTATTGCATTCTTTATGACTTTGTCCTACTCATTCTCTTTTCTAATCCCCCTCAGTAATTCCCCTGGAATCTCTGTTCATCTATCTGATGTTCCTCTTATTTCCAAATATCTCTGTAGCTTCCACATATAAGAGAATGTATATCTACTCGTTCTTTGGGACTTGCTGTACTTAATATAATGGTCTCATGTTTTATCCGTTTTCCTGCAAAAGGTGTGTTTTTCTTTATGACTGAGTAAATTTCCACTGTGAGTGTATAGCAAAGTTTTATGATCCATTCATCCACTGATGGATATCTAGGCTGGTTCCACAATTTGTCTATTGTAAATTTTGCTGCTATGAACATGAATATGTAAGTATGATTATAATATTCTGGTTTCAGTTACTCTGGGAAGATACCCAGGAATACTATTACAGGGTCATATGGTAGTTCCATTTTCAATCTTTTCAGAAACTTCACTGATTTCCAACATGGCTGTACTGGTTTACAGTCCCACCAAAGTGTAATAGGGTTTCTATTTCCCCACATCCTTGCCACACCAGCATTTATTATTACTTGTGTTCTTCATGATTGGTATACTAGCTAGAGTGAGATGAAATCTCACTTTAGTTTTTATTTGCATTTATCTAATTACTAAAGTTGATGAACATTTTTCATATAATTAAACCCTAACTTCTCACCCTGCACAAAGTCAACTCAAGATGTTTCAAAAAGTAGAAATTATACCAGAAACTTTGAAACTGCTAGAAGAGGACATAGGACCAACACTCCAACATAGAGATACATGCAGACACTTTCTTGATAAGACCCTGAAAGCTTAGGAAATTAAAACAAAGATTAATGAATGGGACAGCATTAAATTAAAAAGTTTCTATGCAGCAAAGGAAAACATCAAGATTCTACTGAGACAGCTTACAGTATAAGAGAAGATCCTCACCATTTACCAGTCGAGCAAAGGTCCAATATCTAGATAATATAAAGAGCTTAAAAAGCTTAACACTAAAAAAAAAAACAATTAAAAAGGGCAACTGAGCTGAGTAGACAAGAAGAAATAGATGTGCTCTTTAAAGTTTATATTTTTAGAGGTCAAAAACTTTACTGTCCATAAAAAGTACTCTATTCCATTCTATTTCTCCGACACCCATGGAACATTTTATTGAAATTCATAGCCTCTTTATCACATTTTGGAAAATCAAGGAAATAGAATATGTAAATATATTCAACTATTACTTTATATCTAGTATAATAGGTTCATGAGTGGTGCTGAGGGAGAAAATAAAAACATTACTTTTATAAAGTATTTTTAGCCGGGCGTGGTGGTGCACGCTTATAATCCCCACGCTTGGGAGGCAGAGACAGGAGGATCACACAGGTTCAAAGCCAGTCGTGCTGACTTAAGAGACCCTGTTTCCAAATAAAAATATAAAAAAATAGGTCTGGGAGTGTAGCCCGGAGGTAGAAGGGTTTCCAGGAACCCCAGTACCACCAAAATAATAATAATAATAATAATAATAATAATAATAATAATGTATTTTAATACACATGAGTAAGAATAAGAAATATATAAAAGAACACAAATTGAGTCAATAATTATTATAATCATCAAGTAAATAAATACCCAAATAATTCAGAGACAAAAGTTAATATATAAAAATGTGAGCTGAAATATTTCTGCGAGAAATGAAATTTGACTCAAGTATAAAACAAAGAGTAATTTTCCAAGATGGTATATATGGGAAGAGCTTACCAACACTGATTTTTAATACTGGCATATTATTATATTGGCATATTATTATATTGATTTCAACTTGCAAATCTTTTGTCAAAAAGCTGCATGTCATTTAAAGAAGCTGAGAAGATTGTAGAAATAATGATTTCATGTCACTAGTTGACACTAGCACCACACTATTTTTTTGTAGTTATTCAAATAATAACAATAATTCAAACCCATGTTAGTAAGGAGAAAATAGGGCATTTAAGCAAAAGAAAATCAGGAATGCTTCTCATCAATACTTTACTTTTTTTTTTTTTTTTTTTTTTTTTTTGGTGGTACTGGGGTTCCTGGAAGCCCTTCTAACACCGGGCTACACTCCCAGACCTATTTTTACATTCTTTATTTGGAAACAGGGTCTCCTAAGCCAGCGCATGCACCACCACACCCGGCAATTCTTTACTTTTAACTTCTTTCTTTATGACTCTGTCATAAGGGTAGCAATGGCCTTCCAGTCTGTGAGTTCTTCTGATTTCTAATACATTCAAAATACAACCACTGTACTAGTTTCCCCAAACACCTTTCTGTTTAAGGAAATCTTTTGATCAGATTAATTTAGGCAGCATTTTTAGGGGTAGTTACTATAACTTGAATAGTATTCAAAGTTATTCTTTGCAAAAAGTTTTATAGCCAGACATATTTAGAAACCACTGTAAAAAGTTACATGTTGCTGGGTGTGGTGGTGCACTCTTGTAATCCCTGTGCTTGGGAGGCGGAGACCGGAGGATAGCGCAGGTTCGAAGCCAGCCATGCTGGCTTAAGAGACCCTGTTTCCAAATAAAAAAGTATAAAATAGGTCTGGGAGTGTAGCCCAGAGGTTTTTCCACCAAAAAAAAAAAGTTACATGTTTGTGTGGAACTTTTTAAGACATTCATGTTCTAATCTATGTAATAAATCTTAAAAGTCTGAGTAGAGAGAAGATGTTGCATTCATCGATTCTAGAACCTGTAGTTGGAAAAAACTGGCTCATAAAGAAAAAATTCCTTCACTTTTCATTTAGTTTTCTGAAATTTGACCAGCTTCTGAGACTACTAATGATAATGTACCATACCTTATGATGTCTGAGTTCTAAAGATGGCCTGGCTAAATATTTTCTCCAATTTGATGGAATACAAAAGGGACCCCAGATAATAAAGGAGAAAACTCAGTGGATCCAGGAATAAAAATAAGGGGAAGAAGAAGAATGCGGTTCATTGATGGAAATACTACCATTGACTATGTGTATATATGTGAATATACCATTGTCAATCTGGGAACTTAGTATTGGGAGGGAAGAAAATGGGGAGGTGAGGGGGGGCGCTAAGTACTGTGGATCATTGTCAACATGATTTACATTACGATATGAGACTATAATGCACCAATAAAAACATAAAACATATTTTTCCCAATTTGAAATCTTATTATGGGTTTTCTCCCCTAAGAGTTGTAGTATTTATCTTTCTTTAAACTTTAGTCATCAAGATAAGTTTTGGTGTTAAATTATCCTAGAACATAGTCATATTTTTGATGCACCGATTAAGGCATTTTTATTTCAGAAAATATTTCTTCTATATGTCTTTGAAAGCATTTTTGGTATTTATCTATGGATTGTATTTTAATTGTCTGACCTCCATATCATCTGCATTTTCATCTACAGTGAACAAGGTGTTAGCGCTTTTCTAGCTTAACTAGACTTTGGACAAGTTTCTCCTATCACTTGGCCCCTGACCTCTCTTTAGACTCATTCATGACAGAATCCAGATGGCCTAGCCATACATGTCTCTCTCCCTTTTCTTAGAGTATGTACCTTAAAATACTCATTATAATTATTTTTGCAGGTCGTGGTGGCGCAAGCTTTTAATCCCTGCGCTTGGGAGACAGAGACAGGAGGATCATGCAGGTTAGAAGTCAGCCACTCTGGCTTAAGATACCCTGTTTCCAAATTGGAAAAAAAAAGTACAAAATACGTCGGGGAGTGTAGCCTGGAGGTAGAAGGGCTTCTAGTAACCCCAGTACCATCAAGTATATATATATATTTTATATATATATTTTAGTATATATATTTTAAACAAGTATATATATTTTAATATATATATATTTTTCTTTCTCATTCTTTGATATTTAAATCTTAATAAAAGAATCTTTCTGCCTGTTTTACCACCCAGAACTACCTTTCTTAAGTACCTGGAAGCCATCCTTTTGAAATATATTCACCAATGGAAGTAGGAGCCACATCACAGTTGCTGTGAGAAGTTTGGAGCCTAGCTTGCCTTGATCTACCTTGCATAATTATCTCCTGCCTTAAAAATAAGGGAAAGGTCACTTTTCCTTTGGAGTGAAGCCAGTAAGTACACATAGGTGGCCAGTGGCCCCCAAACTGCTGCACTTAAAAACTCTCCTGCCCATTTTTCAGCAGAACTGAGTTGAGAATGTCCTTTGGTCTTTCTTCTAAAGACTTCCTTCTTTCCCCTCCTTCCTTAACTTTATCCATGGCAAATTTTGCATCAACAACATTCATTTCCTTTTTTCTTTTCTACAGTAGTCTATTAAAACTTCTCAAATCTGTACAACATGCTTCTGAATAAACACTAACAATTAATTTTGTCCTTTTCAGTATCTTTTTTGAATTATTAATTTAAATTGTATTTATTTACTTTGATAACTTGGGTTCCAACTGATGTTTTATTTGCATCTCATCTTTCATATATATATTTTTTGAGGGTCTGGGGATGGAATCCAGGTTCATTCTACCTCTGAGCTACAGCCCCTGCCCTATGGTTTATTTTGAAACAGGGTCTCACTAAGTTGCAGAGGGCCTCACTAAGTAGCTGAGGCTGTCCACAAACCACAATCCTCCGGTCTCAGCTTCCCAAATGCTGGGATTACAAGTGTGCACCACCACACCCGGCATCTTTCATAACTTTAATTTGCCTGAGAGGGTAAAACATTTTTGCTAAAATTTGAAAAAAAACATTACTTACCTATATTTTGCCCACACCATTTTGTCTTTTCTTTTCTTCCATTTTTTTTGCAAAACTTCTGCATTAATTTAATACTTCAATCCTTTTTATTCTAACTTTAATGTAGACCGTCCCACCGAGGCTAATAATACTCCTAAATACTGTGCAGAGATTCCATTCGGTGTTCTTGCCTCTCCATGGTGCTGCTTTGGTATCTTGAAGTGGACTCTTCAATGTGGTGGGTTAATTTTATCTTTTGTCCAGTTTTTCAGACTATTTAGCTCTTTGGAAGAGTATTAAGGGAGACAGGGCAATAGGCAGCCACCTTCTTGCCAACTTATCTTACAGTCTCATTGAATTCCAACTCCTTTTGGCACCTTCTTATCATGTCTGATCAAATAGATGTCGGGGCAGGAAAGGAGCTCCATTTTTTTTCCCTCCAGTACTGGGGATGGAACCCAGGAGCATTTTATCTCCAAGCCACATGCTCAGCCCTATTTTTTTTATTCTTTATTTTGAAACAGGGTGTAGTGAGTTTTGCAAAGGGCCTCACTAAGTAGCTGAGGCTGTATGTGAACCATAATCCTCCTGTCTCAGCCTCCCAAATGCTGGGATTATAAGCATGTGCCACCACGCCCAGCTCCAGGAGCTCCATTTTACGGCTTTCAGAAATAATATGAACTTTACATAAAGTCCTATTTAATATGAGTACTTGGGGTTCATTGGATTTTGCCACTGAATTTATAAACAAAATGCCTTTGTTGACACAAAATATACCAACATATTGTTTCCTTTCCTCTTCCCTAACCCAGCTATTGTTATAATCTGCCTTTTTGCATTTATATTTAAAATTATAGTTATTTGTATGCTCACATTTCTTGCTCAGCCTTACTTTGCTTCATGTCTTATGTAATAAAAATCAATCTCAAACATCCTCCACTATTGATACCCAGGTGAGAGAATTTAGTAGTACTCTTTAGAATGCTCCCATTCTTTTTTTTCCGTTTGTGTGTGTGTGTGTGTGTGTGTGTGTGTGTGTGTGTATGTGTGTGTGTGTGTGTATTGAACCCAAAGGAATTCTACCACTGAGCTATACTCCCATACCTTTTTATGTATTTTTTCTTAGTTTTATCTTCAAATTAGTTACCTACCAAATCTGTACTTTTAGTGCTAGATTGTTTCTTTTTTCTTTCTTTTTTTTTTTTGGTGCATTATAATCATACATCTTGACGAAGTTCAAGGTGATAGAGGCATCTGCACATAGCACTCCTTGAGTTTCGCCATTTCCGGCCGTGGTACTTCCCTCCCCCTTCTTCCCGTGATCAGCACAGTGATGACTTTGATACATTTGTATATGTACATCATGTCCACTGAGATGTTTCCCTCTTCCTCCCCCATCTCCCTCAGTTAGGTCACTCTCTTTACCCATTTAAGTTTTCTCCGCCTTTGTTTGGAGTCCCTTCTATGTCTTTTTTCTCCCTAGCTTCCTTCCACAAAGGCCTTTTGGATTTTATTTTGAAACAGGGTCTCCCACGGTTGTCAAAACTGGCCTACAAATTTTGATTCTCCTGTCCGAAGTACTGTGATTACAGGCATGTGCCACTACATCTGGTTATCTATTAACCTTTTAAGTATAGATAATATTTATTCTTTTGTGGAATATTTACTTCATCTAGGTTCAAGTCATGTATTGTGTAGTAGATTATTTCCATCCAGTTTGAAGTTGTTTTGTTCTTTCAAATAGTTTCAATGCATTATGTACTGTGCTGACTTCCTTGAAAGTCATTAAAATCACATTAAAATGTTCTTTATATGACAAATAAAACATTTGATCAATTCACACGAGGCACCATTAGCACCTATTTACTCTCTCTTTATAATTTGATAGTATAACCTCCTAACTAGTTTCTCTGCTTAAGCTCTTGTTCTCCTCTTCAGTTTATTTTCAGAGGAGCAGCCAGAATTATTCTGTTAAAATTAAAGTCAGATCATGTCACTCCTCTTGCTCAAAACCCTTTCAGAGCTTCAATTTCACTCAGAATAAAATCTGAGTTTCATCCTATAAACTGTAATGACCTTCACCGTCTGTGCCCTTCTTCTACTTCTCTGACCTAATCCCTTCAACCCTTTCTCTAATTCGCAGTTGAGCCACACTGTCTTGAGCACAGAAATGATGCTCACCTGGAGCCCTTCACAGTGGCTCTTCTCCCAGCACAGCCCATTCGGTTCAAGAGTCAACTAAACTCAGAAGAGTTCTCTGTCACTCTATCTAAAATGTCAATGTGCCTCCCCAGATGATATTTCCTAGATATGTTCCTGCCTTTTATTTTTATTAACACTCACCACTGTCCACTGCCCATTAGTCTATTTATTTTATTCATTTATCTTGTTATTTGCTATGTTTCCATTAGACTATAAGTTATATGTATATAAGGCTTGTTGTCTGCTTGGTTCACTATTGCATCCCTAGTGCCTGCAGCAGTGTCTCGCTGTTATGGACTAACATGTCTGTGTCCCTCTTGAGTTCATATGTTGAAGGCCCAAATCCCAAAGTCAAGGTAGTAGAAGGTGGGGTTTTAAAGAAGTGGTAAGGTTTAAGTGAGGTCATGAGGATGGAGCCCCTATAATGGGATTCGTGACCTTCTTAAAAGAGAAACAGGCATCAGAGGTTCCTCTGCCTCAAAGGGACATGGTGAGAAGGCTGGGTCTGTGAGCTAGGAAAAACAATGGCATTGGAACCTTACCACTGTAGATCCTGACCTCAAACTTCCAGCTTCCACAACAGTGAGAAAATAAATATATGTTCTTGAAACCACCCAGTCTACAGTATTTTGTTATGGTAGCATCTTCTCTCTAAGCTAGATAACTCAGCTGCCACAGACCACTAAGATTCTCATGTTATTCAACTAAGTGGAAAAAATAGCCTACAGGGATCTATAGCTATAGTTGACATTTATTTATGAGATATTAATTATAATTTTTAGTACTGGAACTGGAATTTCTAGGTTGAATTCTCATTTTGACTCTTCTTACTAACCCAGGAAAATTCAGATTGCTTGCATGTCACCTACTAAATGGGCATAAAAATAATAACTACTTCAAAGCATTGTTGTGAAGATTACATAAGTTTATATATTAGAGAATTTAGAAAAACTCTTGGTACATATTTGTGCTCAATAAATATTAGATATCACTGATCCATTGTGAAATTGCTTAGTTTCATTCCAGGATTCACAAATATGTAAGCATTCACCCGCAAGCCACACAGCTACCATTTTTCAAACCACTTAGATTTTATATTCCCATTTCTAGTGAAGAAACCTGGTATATAATGTCAATGTTGACATTTATTCTTTAAATTTTACGGGGAATGAACATCACATTTTAACTTCAATAATTCAAAGCTATCAGTTCTTCCTGATGCTCCTAAATCTCTCAAAGGTCACAACTGACTTGAGATGAATCTAGCCATCTGAGAACTTTTGCACAAGGCTTTCTTGGGTAAAAGCATTATGTCCACTTCTATCATTTGTAATAAGCCACAGCTACAATCACACATTTATAGTTTTAGAATTTGAAGAGATGTAGGAGCTCATGTAAGTTTTATGTGTGTTTCTTTTTTCTGATGAGCAAATAGAAGTCATCATAAGGAATTTTCATAATAAGTGCTGAATATGCAATACAACTCCTAGGGTTTAAAATGATTTCAATTATATTAAAAAGAAAGCCTTAAAATGGTATACTTTCTGCTTGCTTGGACAAACAATAAAGTTATTTCAGGATAAGTAGACCATTAAAAATTCAATGAATAAACAATACTCAAATGCTAGAGAATACTCAAATCATCTTTGAGCAGGATTTCCAATGAATAAATATCTATTGAATGCATGTGCTTTACATAAGACCCAACATACCCAGGCATAAAAGGGCACCATTTTTTTAACAAATTAAATTCTTTGCCCCTAGATATGGAACAAATTTTCAATTAAAACTGAAAGCTGATATTGCTGTGGTCTGAATGTTAGGAAAGATAGTATTTAATTTTCAAATTGTGGGCATTTGGTAAATGAAAATTTCACTTTCAAACTCCTATATCTGCAAGCACTTGCCAAAATTTGGCATTATCACTTTTTTATTTTAACCAAAGTCAATCATCTGAAGAGTGAAGAGAAGGTATTTTAGAGGACTTTTAAAATTTTGCATTGATCACTCAGTGTTAGTGTATACCATTACCAAGTGACACAATTAATCTTTTGCAAAAATCAATACTTATCTATATCTTATCAATACTCCTTATCTATCTAATACTTATCAGTACTAGTTATCTATACATGAATTTCAACTGTTTATGAATTTTATGCTTCTAATATCTCTCACCAACTTCCTTCTCTGTTTGAAGAACTTGATATGCATGGTATGGTCATACCCTTAACCAACATGCTACTCATTTAAACAGAAAATTGTTCTGACTCTTGGGAATGTTTGATAAGAATACATTCCATGGTAAAGCTTATGTTTTTATTAGAATATAAGAATATGAAATAATAAATAACTGTCACTGAGTTGTTATTGTTTTTGTTACTATTATTATTATTACTTATGGAACTGGGGATTGAAGCCAATGGGGATTTTATCTGTGAAAGACACTTCCAGCCCTTGAATATTTTTTTAATTTTAAAACAGGGTCCTACTAAGTTATTGTGTTGGTGTTGAACCTGCAATTCTCCTCTTTCAGCTTCCTAAGTACTGGGATTACAGATGTGTACTACTGTACCTGGGAGATATTATTTTAACTAGCACTGCTTATATATTTATATTCTTGAAAATTCGACATTGGGAGGGCATGGCTTATTTCTAGGCCAGAATTTTTTTTTCTATTTAGTAGATACTAACATTTGGTATAGTACTCGAATTAATAGTCAATAGCATCTTACCCAGAAATGATCATGGTTTCAAATATATGTGTAATATTGATGAAGCTGAAGTGAGTTGGTCATTTTTTAAGAAAAAATAGTTAACATTTAGATCAAGTAGCATTAATATATTTTATATGCAGTTAGAGCCCTTACACATGAATGGTGATTGAATCCCAGTTCCCCTGTATCAACTTCTTCCTAGATTAGCTGAGTGCATTGGGCCCATAGAACCATTAGTTTTCATTGTAGCATAGACATATATCAGTCCCTACAGAATAGGGAATGAGCTTTGCCTTGTAGCAAAGCTTTTTTCTGGTTTCTCTTCATAATGGGACTCCTTTGCCCTGCCCTTTTTTAATGCAACCAGAGAGTAAAGTGGCAGTCAGAAGAAGAAAATGAAATCTAATGAAATAAAATTGTCAAGTGGTCATGCCTGTAGCTTCTCACAGTATGGTGAGCTGACACAATTAATACACAATGATAAATGCAGTCCTTTGGGGATTCATGGCAATTTCTTTAAGTATTGAAATGTACATGTTATAAAATAGATGTAATAGCTGTCAGTTTTTAAAAAAGACACAAAAAACTTACCTAAAAAGATAATATCTGATAAATGAGCTTTGTGATAGAATAAAATGTTCTTTCATTTACCTTTTTCTTTTAAAGCATTTTATATTTCACGATCACTTTATCCTGAGTTTCATTACTTAAAAAAAGTTTATAAGTCAGAAATAAAAAATGTACCTGAGGATGGTGGCACAAACTTGTAATCAATCCCAGTACTTGGAGGCTGAGACATGAGGATAGCAGGTTTGCATGAGCTCAACCACAGCTATTTAGTGAGGCCCTCTGCTACTCAGTGAAACCTTGTTTCAAAAATAAAGAATAAAAAAATAGGGCTGGCAGAATAGGTTGGAGGTAGAATATTCCAGGTTTCAATCCCTAGTATCACAAAATATAAAATAAATAAATAAATAATAAGATACTCTATAACTTTAACTTGAAAGTAAAAAATTAGCAATTTATTTAGAGAGAAGAATTAAAAATGGTAACTGGCTGATTTCTTGCCTGAAGAGATTAAACCTTCAATATTATTTATTTTATTTTGTAAAGTAATATTTTGAAATCATTCAGAATTAGCTTGCCAACATTTTTCTTAGGAGTAAATTAGAAAAATGAGAAAATGGGGAAGATGCTAAGAAAGTATGTTTTTTTTTATAATTAAAAAAATTTATTGGTGCACTGTATTCATACATCTTAATAAGGTATAAGATGGTAGAGGAATACATGCATCTTTTTCCATTTCCTACCTCCTTCCCTTTCCTGTCTAGCTCATTGATTATCTTTGATATATCTGTGAATTTACATCATGTACATTAAGGAATTTCTCTCATCCCTCAGCCCATCCCCTTCAGATATGTCATCTTATTTGATCATCTATGGTTTCTTATTCTTGATCTAGAGTTCCTCCTATGACCCTTTTTCTCCCTAGCTTCCAAATATTAGGAAGTACGTCCAATTTTTTACTTTTTGTGACCGACCAATCTCATTTAACATAATGCTCTCCAGTTTCATCCATTGTTTTATAAAATAAACATAAGTATAACCCCAATAAGTAAATATTTTATGTATTCTAAAGAGCCATTAAATGTGCTTTTACTACCAGGTAAGATGTAGAAGTGTTTTAAAGACCTTTTATCCTATTATAAAGGTAAGAAAAATCAAGAAGATATAAAAATGATACTTCTCTGTGGGATTAAGCATAAGCTACATTTGCAAAGAAATCCTCAAAAACTAAATTCCTGGTTAAAAAGAGTCTTCATGCTGAGATGGAGAGAGGACAGTGAGAGTTTCTACACAGCTCCTGTAGAAAATCTACAAAGTAGAAAAGAAGACAGTTTTAACATCTTTGATCTGATTTTCAACTTAAAACACTAGAAAAGATGCACAAATTTAATATAATGTAAGCAGAATAGTGGATATAATAGAATAAATATCCAAGTGTGTAATAAAAACAAAATAGAGAAGAATCAATAAAAATAAACTGGTTCTTGGGGAAAAAAAAACAAAATCAATCAAACTGTAGCTACAATGAACAACAAGGAAGAGAGAGAGAGAGAGAGAGAGAGAGAGAGAGAGAGAGAGAGAGAGAGAGAATGCCAAAGTAAAGAATAAAGACAAGCAATCAAAATATTTTTAATAGGCTTTCAAACAAACAAGCAAACAGAAAGCTAGCAAGCACAGGCCAGAGGCTTCAAGATAAGCCTTTTGGACAATTTAACAAGACCCTATTTGTGTGTGTATATATATATATATATATATATATATATATATATATATATATATATATATATATATATATATTATGCAAGGGGTATAGTTCAGTGGTAGAGAACCCCTGGCTTCAATTCCCAGTACCGTAACAAACAAACTAATAAAGTTACTCAAACTAATCTAATCACAAATATAACTCAATGTCAGTTAAATAACTTCATTGTGTAATTTCAAACCTTCCCACAAATTAAACTTTAGGTCCAATGGCTTGACTGGTGCTTTCCATGAAACATGTAAAAAGATGTATGGTCATCTTACTAGGCAGAAAAAAGCATTTGATCAAATTTCATATCTATTCATAATAAAAATTTTCAGCAAACCAGAAGAGGAATTTTTCAATCTCTAAAAAATTATTTATTTGAAAAAATATATGTATATATAGCTAGCCTCATACTTAAAAGGTTTAAGTGCTTTTCCTTCTAAGAATCACGTAAGCTTTTCTGTTGCCAACAAGCCTAACAACGGTGCTGAACAGAGCAATAAGGCAAGCAAATATTGAAAAGGAAAAAGCGAAATTTGTTTTTCTTAGGCAACATTGCTATGTTCAGAGTAGATTAAAAAATTTTTGTAGAATAAGAAAGAAAGAAAAAGAAAGAAAGAAAAAAGAAAGAGATTATAGAGCTCTTCAGCAAATCAACCAGGTTAATGTTCACAAGGACAATGTACAAAAATTGATTGTGAAACAGCAACAGTTAGTTAATACTATTTAAAAACCACTATCATTCATAATGGCATAAAAAGAAAATGTATTTAGTAAAATGTTTAAAATCTTGGCACTAAAAACTAAAGACAACTGTAGAGAAAAATGAAAAAATAAAGAAATTATTAATTTATTGGATATCTCAGCATTAAGGTATCAAACTGATAAATCCCAATAAAAATTCCAGAAAGTCTATTTTCTTATTTCCTCCTCCCTTCCTTTCTCCTCACTTTTTTCTGGTAGGAACAATCTGATTCTAAGATACATATGAAATCCTTAAATGCAAAGGACATAAAATATCCAAAAGAGTCTAGAAACAACATTTTATATACTTAGGCTATATAAAGCAATCAAGCCCAGCACTGTGTTCATGCCTATAATCCCAGTCTTTCGGAGGCTGAGGCAGGAGGATCACAGGTTCAAAGCCAGAGAGCAGTAACTTAGTGAGACCCTGTTACAAAATCAAAAATTAAAAGGCTAGGGTATAGTTCATTGGTTAGAATGCTCCTGGGTTTAATCCCCAGTACCATATACACATACATACACAAAAAAATCAGTTGGTATAATTTGACTTAACAACCAATAAATGGATATGTAGAAGAGAATAAAGAGTCCAGAAATAGAAAATTCTATGGTCAAATAATTTTTTGAAAAAAGAAATTCAATAGGAAAAGAAAAAATTATAATAAATTATCTGGAATAACTGGATACCTACATGGAAAATAATGAGATTAAGTCATATTTAACCCTAACTCATATATAACCCTAACTCACATATTAATATCTATCTTTATACAAGTATTAAGATTAATTCTAGAATATATTCATGATCTGGGGTAGAGAAATATTTATTCGAACAAAAAAGGCAATAACCAATGTTCAAAGTAATAATAAATTGAACTTCATTGAAATTAAAATTTTCTACTCTTTAAAACATACTATAAGCTTAAGCAACAGACTCAGAAAAATATTGTATATCTCTATGTATATATAGTTACATATTATTATGTATTTATATGTATACTATATACATGCAATATATAATTGTATATAAAATTATCTATCTTAATGATAACAGTAATAAACTGACAAATAACCCAATATAAACAGGTAAAAGACTTAGCTATTCTAAAAGCATGAAAAGTTGCTCAACATCAATAGTAACCAGAGAAATTGAAATTAAAACCACAAATCAAAATTCAGTAGGATGACTAAAATTATAAACACATTTAATAACAAATGTCAAAATGTAGAGTAATTTAATCTCATAAATTGCCCATAGAGATGTAAAATCAATGACTACTTTGGAAAACATTTTGGTAATTTCTTATAAACTTAAACTCTTGCTAGTTTTGGATCACTATGACAAAACACCTGAGATAACATAAAATTAAGAAGTATTTATTTTACATCACTGATGTGGTTTCAATGATTTCAATCTCACATCACTTGGCCATAATGCTTTGTGTGTATGGCAGGGAAGGGTGGTGGAACAAAGCTGCTTACCTTCTGGCAGTCAGGAAGCAAGGAAAGACAGGAAGAGGAGGGGCCAGGATCCCAATATCCTCTTCAAGGGCATGACCCAATGATCTAACTTCCTTCCACTAGGCTCCACCTCCTGAATTTCCTGTTTCCTCCCGATACTGTCATAGGCTGGCAGCCAAGCTTTTAACACAAGGTACTAATTTTAGTGTGTCATATTTTTTTGTGGCAGCTCAAATAGACCAAGACAAACACTTAATGGATCACTAGGTCAGAAATGACATTTGGTAGGAAGAAATGGATATACACTTAACTATTAACATGGCTGGACCTATGTACTCCCAAAAGTCTTCTGCTGCTCCTCCTTGAATATACCATTTGCTTAATATGGTTTTGCACCATCCTCCATATTTTACTATGGCCCCACAAAATGAGCAACTTCTACCCATCTCCAATTCACATAGGACTAAGTTGATTCAGATATGTTTAATAATCTTCTAAATTTTAAGTGACAGAGGATTTGAAACTAAAAGGAGGGTTAATATGTGGGATTGCAGTAACTGAAGAGCTTCTGAACAGCAAAGGAAACTATCAAGAACCTCAACCAAGAGCCAACAGAGTGGGAGATTTTTGCTACCTACTCCTCTGATAGAGGATAATATTTAGAATATACAGAAAACTCAAGAAACTCATCACTAAGAAAACAAGTAACACAGTCGAAGATTGGCAAGTAAACTAAATAGACACTTCATGAAAGAAGAAATTCAAATGGCCAATAAATGCATGAAAAATTACTCAACATCATTAGCAGAGAGATGTAAATCAAAAGTACCCTGATATTTCACCTAACTCCAACTAGAATGGCAACTATTTAAAATACAAACAACAAATGCTAATGAGGATATGAAGAAGTGGGAACTCTAATACATTGTTGATGGGACTGCAAATTAGTGCAACCACTTTAGAAAACTGTATGGAGAATCCTGAGAAGAATGGGAACAAACTTACCATATGATCAGCAATACCACTTCTGGGTCTACCCAAAAGAATGGAAACCACACTACCAAACTAATGCATGTATATCTATGTTCATAGCTGCACAATTCCCAATTGCCAAACTATGAACCAGGATTTGAAAAAGCCTTACAAATTATTTTCTACATCTTTTTACAGAATCTCCCTTACATCTATCAATGTATTTGTAAAGGAGAGCTTAGAAAGAAATGTAAATTTGGCACAAGATTTGTAAATATATAAACCCCCAAATTATAAATATACTATTTGCCATATTTTTACTTAATAGTAATAATTATCCTTGCTGGTTGATATCAAAATTAATGTCCAAAGTTTTTCTTTTACTTTTTAAAGACTGAGATAATGCAGACATAAGATAGTTACTGAATGCCTACTGTCGCCATGACAATTCAAGGTCATTTATATGTAGTAGGTATTTTAATCTGCCCAATATCCCCAACTATACCTACTGTTACATCATTTCAGCTCTAGAGATGAGAAAACTAAAACCAAAAAAAATGCAGTACTGTACCCAAGTTTATTTTAAAGTTGCATGAGATTATATTATATAGAATTCAAGATTCAAGCCCCCAAAGTCCAGCCCTAGTAATTTTACTCTGAAGGAGAAAGCCATGCTACATATTGGTGGGGAGACCTCGATAAACCTTCTGGACTTATTTGTCTCAGTAGGTGAACTGATTCAGGTATTATACTGCCTAAACTTCATTATAAGAGACTTGTTCCTTGGGGATCAACTTTGCTTGCTCTGCCAATCTCAGCTAACTTTTACCTTGCAAATTTGAATTATAAAAGGAAAAAGAGGTAGCTGTTTGGGGGTTAGGGATGGTGTGCAGGGAGGACTAAATGAAGTGATATGGTCACATATTTGCCTGGGGCTTTTCTAGCTTAGAGTTACTCATAAACAGATAAGAAAGGAGTGGCAGCCCTAGAACTGAATCCTAGATTCTAGCTCTTAATCTACTCAGCAGAGCAAAACTTTCCCTTTTTATTTGTTCTGCTGCTTAAGCTTCTTAACAGTGTGGCATGTTTATTCACCTTAATTTAATATTCTGCTTGTGAGACTGGATTTTGGCAAACTATGACTAATTACCTTTGGTCTCTAGGAAGCAGAATAGCAGAGCCCATGGCTCTACAAATTTCAGCTACAAAATAAAAGGAAGCTCATAAAATCTGACTGGTTGTTTATAGTTAACTAAGAAAGGAAATGGTCTAATTTGCCAAATAAGAAAACATGGGCTGTCCCTTCACTGTGCTTCTGCTAAAAGAGCTTGAGAAAATCCTATCACCAGTGCCCTGAAAATGATTCAACTGGACCCTTTATGTCTTTTTCATACTTTTTGGTCATTTTGTTTTTCTTGGATGTTACCACTTGGAAAGAGGAAAGAAATATTAAGGTCTGAAACTTTGACCTCATCTTTTTTAACACTCCAGGAAAAGGTTTCTTTGAAGAGGGTTGGAGAAAACTGAAATGTGGATTTTAGAAAGAAAGACTGTGCTCATGTCTCTAACGCATTTGCTCCTTAAGACATCTTACACCATAAAACACTGAAAGGTTTTCAAGTGGATAAACAATATTTTATGGATCTGGTAACTGACATTCGAAATTATAAGCTTGACTTAAAAATTCTATAATATATTTTATTAAAATGATTGTGTATTACTCAAAGAGTGAAAATGTAGTTGAAAAATACATTTATCTTTGTTGGGATATGGGGTTATATAGCTCAGTGGGAGAGCGTGGGCTTAGCATATGCAAGGTCCTGTGTCCAATACCAGCACTCAACCTCCCAAAATTATATTTGTTACAGTCATAAATTAATAAAAATGATTTTGTAGCAAAGAATCAAAATTATATATTCACAGATATTTCTTCCAAAAGTAAATTTGCATTCTCCCTTTACTCAGTTGTATTCCCTTAATATTCTGTTTTTTTTTTTTTTTTTTTTTTGTCTTTTGTCAAAGAGGTCACTTTGTTTACCAGCCAGCTGGATGAAGCAGTACCTAATATACTGCCACCTTTTATACACGCTGGCCAGGGAAAGCAGCAATTATGAAAATGATGCTGCCCCAAACATCAGTCTTAACAGCCTTTTATACTTTTTTGTTATATTGTTGGGAGGGGAATGAAAATGTCAGGTTTCCATGGTAAAAGTTCTGTAAAAACACCAGGTGTTTCTTTAGGAAATATAATAGATTTTAGATGTTATCGTTGGAGGATTGACTTTCTAGTAATAGGCCTAATAATGGGCATGAGCAGAGCAGATTACAGAAGCAAGTTCGAGTGGTTAGATTCTTTTTCCACAACTTTATTGAAGAAATTTAATATTCAAAGATAAGGTCTCATTGGTCTGTGACTTATTCCATTTCTATGTTATGGTCAAAGTCACATGGGGAACATAAACAAAAGAAAGATGCACTTGTAACATGACAAAAGCACCTAAATCCAGGTAACTCTAGGCAAAAGTGCAGAGTATATGTCATAATGTTACCTCAACTTACTCTTGGATTGAACCTCAGGTTTTGCTCCATCTAAGCTGCCATTACGGTCAATACTTTGTTAATACCTCCAACTCTCCAAAAGAAAGTTAAAGTTGAATTATATGAGGAGAAAGTTAACAAGTTATTTTTTTCTTGAGTTGAAACTGGTGATGCCAACGACTTCAGTTGTAAGTCAACCCCAAATCCATGTTTTCTTAGTGCTTGGAATTCTTAGGTGGCTTTCTATTTGCCATGGCATAAAATAGAAATCCCTACACATGCAGTCTATTCTTCCAGCCTCATCTCTTCTCTTATACCCATTTTCTACTAATGCTGTCAAAAATATTTGCCTCTTCCTTAAATAGATCAGGGTCTCTATTTCCCTGCGTAGCTTCTGTTAAATAAAGTACTGTTTATGATGGGGAGCACCATCATGTAATGAGTAAGAACCTGAGCTCATTATCAGACTGTCTAGTTATAATTCCCGACCATACTACATATTATCTGT
Source organism: Muscardinus avellanarius (assembly GCF_963383645.1). Lineage (NCBI taxonomy): Eukaryota > Metazoa > Chordata > Mammalia > Rodentia > Gliridae > Muscardinus > Muscardinus avellanarius. The sequence continues at coordinate 42,950,845 of NC_137797.1, forward strand.
GTGGCTCCCAACAAGCTATTCATCATCTGTCTCAGTTTTACTATCCCTAAAATTAAAGAAATAATTATGTGTCTTTCATAAGATGGTTACAAGACCAAAGGAAGACAATTCTTATGACACTCTTAGAAGGCTAGTCCTCTCTCTGTTGTACTTTCTCTGAGTTAATAACTTTGTCTTTCCATATTTATGTATAACTTCCTTATTTATTTTTCTCACACATCATGAATTTTTACATTATTTGGCATTTGTGTCTCAGTATCTCCTATGCCTGAAACAGATTGTAAAAGGCTTTCAATGAGTGACTTAAATTTATCCCAAATACAGCTATAGAAACATATTAATTTTTTAAAAACAACCATATTGCTATGAGTTTGGTATTTAAAGTATCAGGGATATGTTTGCCAAAAAGCACCAGTAATCTAAGTACTGAATTATTTGGGGTTATCTTAGAGCTATGGGATTATGAGTGTTTATTATTTTCTTCTCTTTTATTTTCTGTAGTTTACAAATTGTTTATAATAGCATGATATGAAAATGGTATAAATATTGAAGTGCTTTTCTCTGAGGACTCATAATTTTCATGTTTCAGATGCCTTTGATACAGCTGATAATTCTTTTTCTAGAAATACTTTCTTCTCTTGGCTTTCATAATACCACATGTCTGGATTTTGTTTCTATAGCTAGCTCTGTAATCAATTTCTTGGTTTCATTATTAATTATTTCTTCTCAAGTAGACCATTAAAATAAGAAATATCAGGATCCCCTTTCTGGGTTTATGACTCATCCTATATCTCCCAAATCCCTTGGGAGTGAAATGCACTTTCCATGACTTCACTTATAATTTATAATCTGAGTCTTGTATTTCTAGAGCTCCCACATTGTTTCTGATCTTAAGATTCTCGTATCTAACCATCTGTTTGACATTTGGATGGCTCACCGTCATCTCAGACTTAATGTGTACAAAACCTCTATAAATGACACCACCATTTGCCCAAATCAGTCTAGAAACCTGACAGTTGATCTTGACTCATCCTCCTTTTCCATTTACATCCAGTTCATTCCTAGTACTTTCTATTCTACTTTCTATCACTCAGAACCATCTACATCACTGCTAATGCTGCTTCCTAAGTTGCACCCATTTCTGTTATACTAGTTAATTACTCTTCTAACTGGCCTCTCTGAATTTATCTGAACCTACTCCTTCTTAGGTAACTGTTATACCTTTCATCAAACATGAAGCCCTAACTATGGTAAGTACTGTGCCAAATATTATAGATATTACAGTGAAAGCCCATGTGCCTGTGCTCTGCTACAGATTAATTCGCTGTCTTGCTGAGAATGAGGATGAGTAAAAAGGAAACAAACCAAAATATTATTTTACTAGTTACAATTTTGCATCTACTTCAGTGTCTCACAGTTTGGAGACCAGCATAACCCAATGGTCTATAGGCAAATATATTCCATCTAAATGTTAGAAATGAAATTGATCCTTTCCCCTAGATATATACTAGAACCAGAAAGCATATTGTCCTGTTCTCTATGAGAAACTTAAAAAGAATTTCAACCTTCTAAAGATGAGGAATGAATGTATCTAAAGCAGAAAATTAAAAAGTCAACCAATGTCTCATTTTATATGGGTTACAATTGTGTCTATTCAAAGTGAGAGTCTATAATTTTCATGTAGGTGGCACTTGAGGTCCAAAACATGTTTCACAGGTGGAAATATAGACTGCTGGAAGTAATGGGTTATTTGTCTTAATAAACTTCGTAGAGACTGGGAATTCACCATTGAGGTAGTAACTTGAAATATAATTTAGTAAAATGTTAAAGTTCATTGGAACATGAAGGTTACTCGATCCAACACTTCAGTTGTAAAGAACAAAAAAGTTAAAGTTGAAATGTTAAATGATTTATTTGCCTAAGATTATACAACAAGCCATCGAGAGAGTGGGATCCAGATCTGACTCTTTGAACTCAGTTTCAGCCTTTTGCCAACACAGATTTCTTGTTATTGTATTTCAGGCTTCTTTACTCTATAAAAGGATTTCACATACATTTCTTTTAAATTGCAAGCCTATCATATGAATTTTAAATAAATTTAAATACTACAAAATCAGACTCAAAGTTGCTTATTTAAATGTTATGTTGGAATTTCTATGTTTAGATATAAAGAAGATAATTGACAAAGTCTTCATAGGTTGTCAGGAACAGACTAATGATATTAACTAAAAAAAAAAAAAAAAAAAAAAAAAAAAAACCACTCAGGGAGAGATTCTGAATGACAAGAGTCTGTCTGGGGCTGCTTTTCTAACTGAATCAGGAGCAGGCTTAAGGCAAACAAACAAAAGACCAGGCCCAGAGACAGAGTACTAAGTGGGTTAGTGATGCTGAATGAAAATGAGCTCTCTGGCTTCCTCCCTGAGAGAGAAACATCAGAAGCACACCACAGTGTTCTTTGGAGCCTTGGGATTACTCTGCGGGCCTCAGGTTCTCCTATGCACTGTGGGTTAAGGGAATCTTACCCTTTTTGTGCAGATTGAGTATTTTTAGGGTTCATTAATCAATGATTGCAGTAAGCAAACCCAGAGAATACACGGCTAGATTTTGTTATCTGCATTACAACATTTTCAGAGAAAGCAAGAGAGTCTGGTTGAATAGTATGTATCCATCTTTTATCATGGCCATTATATCCTCAGAGGCCTTTTCTTTTTATGGGTGGGAAGCTAGGATTTGGTCTAATCTGAGAGCCTTTGCCACTATACTTCTTCCAGGTCATTTTCATTAAACAGGATAAAGACTGGACTAGAGACCTAAAGATCATTAAACACAACAAAGAAGGAAAGGACTGACTGAGGTCATCTTAGCTTTCATTCCATCAGATATGGTTGTTGGCTCCTGCGCCACACCTATTATATATATATATATATATATATATATATATATATATATATATACATAGTGTGTGTGTGTGTGTAATTTATATGACCTGAGGTTAGAACTACCCATCCTTTGTGAACAGATGATTAATTATGTTTGTCAGGATTGATAAGAAAATAGTGGGACTAGTCATTGGGTAGTAGACATTTAAAAAACAAAGGCCTTAGGATTGATTGCTTTGCCAATGAGGAAAGTCATGACAAATTGGCTATGTGGTTTTAGACACAGTAACATTTTTCAGAGGGACATATAGACATGCATGGCCTTAGATGTAAGGATTTTCATGAATATAATGGAATGGCCATTTTCTTTGTATGGGATATAAATCTAGTACAATATGGCACAGGTGGGAGTATGTTTGGTGGCCTGGACTTTAGTTATGTGTTAATTTACCACTCAGGCTGAGCTTGAAATGATTTGGGTTTTGAAACAAAGGAAATTAAATAAATGTGAAATGTTAGTAAAGAGTGAATTACACCATTGTATGTTATCTGGCAGTAGGGAGACTCATAATTGAATTTGGGGTATGTCAAATAATCTAATTCCATTATTAAATAGAATCTGGCTTGTTCTTCTGTTGATAATGTCAGGATTTTTAAAAAGTTCAACTAAAACAAGATGTGAATAAGAAGTTTGACCTATGATTTA